>NW_027042698.1:0-600000 GCF_036327395.1 Knufia obscura
CACGATGGACTTTATTGGACCGCTACCGATGTCTAAAGACCCAGCAACCAAACAAGAATACAACATGATCTATGTGATCATGGATCGACTCACTAAATACGCCTACTTTATACCCACAAAAGACACTATGAAGGCAGAAGAATTAGCGTATGTGTTTATGAGACACGTATTCGCGTCTTATGGGATGCCGTCGAAACTGGTGACCGATCGAGACAAGCTCTTTAAATTAAGGTTTTGGCAATCGTTGATGGACTAACTGGGAAGCAAGAACAAGATGTCAACTGCATTTCACCCCCAGACGGACGGACAAACAGAACGAACCAACCAGACCCTGGAACAATACCTCAGAGCATATGTCAATCACGAGCAGGACGATTGGGTAGAACTGTTGCCTTTGGCACAGCTCGCTTACAACAATTCCAAGGTCGCCACTGGAATGTCACCATTCTATGCTACCTACGGATTCCACCCAAATATTCAACAAGAACCGTTGAACCTTCGCCCTACCGCTCAACAGGCTACCGTGAAAGTTGCCAAACTGAGGGCACTTCACGAGGAATTATCAGCGGAACTCGCGTTTCTAGCTAGAAGAATGGCCAAATTCGCAAACAAAGGAAGATCTGAGGGACCAGACTTCAAAGAGGGGGGCACAGCCTACCTCCTGCGACGAAACATCAAGACCAGAAGACTAAGCGACAAGTTGGACTTCAAGAAACTCGGACCATTCAGAATTAAAAAGAAATTAGGACCAGTAACGTACAGACTGGCATTACCCAAAGACATAAAGATACACCCCGTGTTCCATATAGCACTTTTGGAGAAAGCACCTGACAACGTCAAAACTCAAGAGTCGCTACCGCTGAATAAAGAAACCGAGACACAGGTATACGACGTCGAAACCGTTCTGGGCATGAGATGGGAAAAGGGAAAGAAGTTATATCTAATCAAATAGGCAGATTATAACGACTCGGATAATACATAGGAACCAGAGGAACACTTAGACCCAGACACAATTACAGAACTCCGAACACACCATCCCGAGTGGATCAACGCCACCAAACCCAGAAAACAACCGGTAAAGCACTGGGTCGACCACAACAAGAAAAAACCAGCAAAGCCAAGAATTGTGCTATGCAAAATAATAATGGACAAATACTGGGTACACGCAAATAGCGATTGCCCATTCGCAGGGACTGGACCAGGCAGAAAAGTGACCACAGGGTCATAGTTGTGACAATGACTCCTGTCCACCAAACAAACCACCTAAGTCCACCTGCTGGACCAAGGGGATGTCCTCCCACACAAAGTCCTGATCACCCAGAGCAATTTCCTACTTATTAGGCAAGGAATCAAAAACACCAAGCGCCTGCATTTCGCGCTTCAACATCCTAGAAGATTTGTCCTCCAAAGCAGCAATCGACTCATCAATCTCATTGATCTCCTCCTCAGTCGCTAGCATAGTCGCCTCGGCTTCCTGCAGGGCCTGACGAGCCGCAAGAAGGGCAGATCTCAACTTCGTCATCTGTTTCGACTTCTTGCGACGTTTCTGCTGCTCAGCTCTCTTAAGCTCCCCCACTTTTCGGAACTCTTCCAACGCAAAAGTTCCATCACACGACCGTTGGTGCAGTACGCACTCAGCACATTTCACCGACTGCTCTCTGTCATAATAACACACGACGTTATTACTGATACACGCCGAACACGACACCATAGCTTCGTTTCCAGCAACAGCGATGGCTCGGTAAATTTCGAGGTTGCGCTCAGATTTCGGACGCTCGGGTTTTAAGGATCGTTTTTGCTTGGGTTTAAGGATACGACACTACGACATTATAAGCCATGACAAGAAAGAAAACAGGACGCGACGCGGGACATACCAGGTTATGTACTTGCGTGGACGCAAGTAGGCTAGAGAGGGGAAAGTGTTACGGACCACATTAGCCAGGCCGCTATGCGGCCAGGAACGAAGGATATAGGAAAGTCTACCGAGGAAGCCTAGCACGTGAAAGGTCACGTGACTATCCGAAAGAGGCAACTGTGGTATGCTGGGTTTGTGGTATGTTGGATTGTCGACACACCAACATACCAGCACACCAGCACACCGTGCCAATACTTCCTCATTAGGAATACCTGTTGAGGTATATGAGAACGAGTTCCCTATGTAATACTTCTATAGTCTTCGTAGTCAACCTAAGTTATACCAGAACCCTACCTGTGCATAACTCGACCTTGCATTGAATACTCACTGGCCCAACATCCCACTCAGCTTACTTGAGTAGAACCACAGAGGTTCCACTCGTACCATTACTGGTCACGTGGAGACACCGGCCTCATAACAATATGTCTAACTCGTCCTTAAAGGAAATACGTATAAGGACTCCGTCGTTAAACCGTCTAATCTCCTTTTAAAAGAGGGTTAAGTACTTCTATAGCACCGCCTATACCTACGCTTTTACCTTAGGTCCCTAGTAATCGGAGATATTAGCCTAGATATCGTCTAGCTCTTTTTCTGGTTAGAGGTTAAAAGGACGTAGTGCTTCGGTATTATCCACATTATAGGTAGAGACCTCTAGAAAGGGGTCTCGCTTATCTAGTTCGTTAGGTCCCTTCGGGGCTACTAACATAAGCTATGCTAGGAACGCCTATTATAACCTAATATCCTCAGATAGAAGTCAAGGGGCTTACTCTACTATATCGAACTACGTTAGGTAGCTAAGGAGCCTTCCTTTCCTAATTTTAGTCGAGTAGTTACCGAGGTTACCTACCGGGATAGGCTAAATAGGTGTTACGTATAAGCTCTTTATTACCGTTACGAGAAGGCCTATAGATAGATTAAGTTAAGGTATCGGCTTTAGTAGGTAGTCCTATTCGGTAACTAAGCCCTTAACCTCCTTAATTAGTATATTTTAAGAAAGTCCTAGCTTAATTACTAAGGCCTCGTTAGTATATACTAGTATCCGTTTCTTTCTTAAGTTACGGAGGCGCTTACTTTATAGCTTTCCGTCCTTGCGCCTAGGTACCTCGCGGTATAGTATTAGCAGGGCCTCGTCTAACGTCGTTTCCACGGAGCTATCTTAAGTAGCCGATATAGATAAGAATAACTACCGAGGGAGTTCTTATAATACCTTTATTAGCACTACATAGCCGGATCTTCTCTAAGTAATAAACTGTTAATAAATATTAAAAATAACCTAGTAAGTATATAGCAGGTCGTTTCTTACTAGTAAGTAATATAGAAGTTCGGGTATAATATAGAACTCTCTAGTTACTTAGATAAAACGTCTATAGGTACCTTATATTTTCAATTAAATATTAATATACTCGTTAATAATTACCTAGCCCTTAACCACTTCACCGATTCGTAGGGGTTCGCTCTAAATCTAATAGATACTATTATAGTCGAAAGTATCTAGATATCATCGGCTAATGAGCCCTTCTCCCGATCCGGTATCGAGACAAATAGGTATAATTCCCTTAGGGCTATAATATAGGGCTTCTACCGGCTAGAATATCCGGCTATTCGTGCTAGGCGGGCGCTTATTAGGCTAATTAATAGGTTCTAAATCGATAATATTAGTATAAAATACAGCTATAAATAGTTTAAGTAGGTGGTAACTACCTATATCGCCGGGCCCGCAGTCACCTTACGGCCCAGCTAGTAGTTTTTTAAGTAGGTAGATAACTCTTAATCCTCGAGGTTATTATATATAGATTCGTTATCGTTACCTCTAATAGTGCTTAACGAAGGGGATAAGGACCGTAAGCTAAGGGCTTACTCCTATAGCGCTTAGTACTCCTTTTCGGTTACCCCGGGGTAGATAAAATAACTATTATCTCGCTTAATCGGGCAGTTAACTTCCTAGTAGTTACCGCTATATTAGGTGCTATCCTTCTTCTTAACGTAGCAAGGGTAAGGCGGCTCGCCCTCTTCTTTCTTAAACTACTTACGAGGTTTCTTTAAGTCCTTACTAGACTAGTCCTTATTACCCTTTTATTTATATAAGTCCTTACTCTTATCTACACGTCCTTACTCGGAACTCGAGCTTAAATCATTTAAGATAAAACGGCTCGTATCTCGATTACGTCCTCTACCGTTATTAATCTCTCGGTCTCGATAGGAGTTCGATATATAGGGCTTACTGCGTTTATCCTTATTGCGGCTCGCCTCCTAAGCCCTTCGTGCACCTAGTTCAAATATACGAGCCCGTAATTAAAAGTCTAATAGGCTCTCGTTCGGTATCTAAGGCACTAGAGCGGCTAGTTCCTATAGTAGGCCGTCCCAGAGGTATTTAATAGTATTACTATCCTTAGTTACGTCGCTAGCCCGGAGCTTAGCCGTCTTCTTAGTAAAGTAGTCCCTAAGCGTTTTACTACGATTATCTAGATCCTTAAAGTACTAGCTTATTTAAGTTACCTCGAATAGAGCTACGATTTAGTTTTCCTAGTATTCCTAGCGTAGTTCCGTAAATTACTTATCTAGGCTTATAAACATTTCGTAACGGGTTATTGCGTCTAGTCCGGAATACTAAGTAAAAGCCTAGCCGGTTAAGCAAAACGATAGCTAGTCTAGGATAGCGCTATTATCTTTTCGGTCGGCGATTTTAGCTACTCGTTTAATAAAAACGTAAATCGGCGAGTCCTTACCGTTAAAGCTATTTAGCATAATATCCTTCGCCTTAACTATCTCCACGCGAGCGGGTCTAGCGGTATATATAGGGGCACGATCCCCACGACCTTATTAAGGTCTGCTACGGGCTAAGGGCGTACCACCTAGGAAATAGTCTTCTTCCTCTGGTTCTTATCTAATAGCTAAGTAGGCCCGGCCAGCCAGCGGCGTCCCTCCTAGGAAGTAGAGCTCCTCGGCAATAGGCCCTTATCTACGTTCAAAAAAGGGATCCGAATTAGGCACGGGGCTACCTCTTCTAGTAGTAAAGGTATTAAGTACTTACTAAGATTATAGTTAATAGGCATCTAGTTAACCGTTCTTAGGCTAGTAAAATTATTCTATCCCTACCTAACGAAATAATAGGTTAGCCCTCGATTCGAATTACATAGACGCTACTCTCTTTATCGATTAAGTAATTTCGTTTAAGCGCCTATCTATCTAAGCCTATATCTCTTCTCGCTAGGCGCGAAGCAGGTTATTAGTGCGACGTCTCTCGGCTTCTCGTTATTCCTATAGCAGGCGGTCCGTTCGGGCCTCGGAGCTTTCGCGTTAACTACATAGTTCTCTTATTAAAGGGTTACTAGCGTTAAAAGGGCTAAGGAAGCTAAAAGGAGGTAGTCTAATAGATTAGAAGGCTTCACCTATAGGCCGGGTAAAAGGTCCTTATACGGGCTATAACGTTATACGGTATATATAAGAAGGGCCTAGATCCGATAAAGGAACCGATAGGTCCTTCTCTACTTTATTATTATCGATTATAAACATTACGGTTTTACCCTTTAATAGGGTAAGCCCTTTCTAGAACCTTCGTAGGAAGAATGTAATAGCGTATAATTCGTTAACGTTATCCTACTACTCTCCTTTAAGGAGATATAATAGGATATCCTTACGGGCCTTATCGATTCGGCTTAAGCCTAGAACCCTTATAGTTCTATTTACTAGGTTATAATTATTATTAGTAAAGGCGAAGGCGATTAAGTCCTTATACGCTAAGTCTCGTTTTATATACTATAAGGTATATACCTATACGCAATCCGTCTCGTATATTTTCTTACTATAAGAGACTTACTAGGCTACCTATCGGGCTGGCTCCCTTATAGTAAAGGTATTAGGCTCTATAGACTCTTGCGGAATATCCTAGTGTAAATAGCTAGTAGGTACCGATCTCTAGGAAGGGCCTAGTTATCCTTAGCCTCGGCCTATAGTGAGTAAATCTATCTAGATATTAGAGGACCGTGCTTAGCCTACTAAATAGGAGTCCGACGACCGATAGGCTCGGCGAGGGTTAGAATATCTCTCCGGAACCACGAGATCTAATAGCGAATACTTGAGTTAACCTATAGACTACGGCGGAGTCCTTATATCTTTTAATAAAGGGCTAAACATGTAACTACGCGCTTATATCCGACGTCTTCTCTTTATCGAAGAGCTTTCTTGCCCGTCCACGTCCTTAACTAGGGAAGAACTCCGTTTTCCTAAGGTAAAGGGTAAGGTAGGTTGTAAGTAGTTGTATCGTATTACCTTTCGAGGGCTTACGAATTATTTATATAACCGGCTAGGAATCCTTAATCTTACACTTACAGGGTCCGACCTCGCTATAGGAACTTAGTAAGTGCTTAGTACCGTAATTTATCTATTAAACACTACGGAGCGAGAGGGTACTAACTATTAGGCTAGCGATAAAGGGGGTTAACCGGATATAGTTATCTATTATTCCGTTTACTTATAAGGGGATAGAGCTTAGGCAGGAGCTTTCTCGCTCAATAAGTACTTACTAGTTACTCTTATACTTAAGGGCGAAACTTAAACTTACTTAACGTAGGGCAGGTACTAAAGGACTAGCTACCCAAATTTTATAAGGTTCGTTAAATTAAGTACTTTATCGTTAGGAGCTCGTACAGCTACTACTTCGATTTAAATATTCGGTAGCTATAACTATAAGTGCCTTAAATTCGTTCGATAGAGGGCTAGCTAAGTCTACTACTACAGGGGCTTTTTTTAAGCTAGTTACACTACTAGTACGCGATTACGAACGCGCCTAGTAGTTACTAATAATGAATCTAAGTCGTTACTACTAGATACAATAAGTAAACGGGTCAACTTTGGTGCATATCTTGATTATATCTATCTAAGAGGGGGCAGTAGGCCCTTATTAAGAAGGACCTGCCCGGATCACGTCGATCACGTACTATTCCGTTGTAAGCATATGCTTACTCACAACAACTAACCGCGTACCTAGCTAGCTTTTATACCTTAAATCGAGATTTTTAGGCGCTTATAACTTAATAAGCTAGGCGGGACTATATATATATTAACTTATATATATATTAATTCACTAGTTTTATACTAATATAAAGATTATTAATAGATTATATCTATTATTAGTAGAGTTATTAGCGTATAAAAAGGCTATCTACCCGCTACTAATAAATTTATAAGGACTTAGTAGAAGTAGTTTCTTAGAAATAAATACTTTATAAGTATAGATATAAAGACTAGCTAAGCTAATTAGGTAGAAAAGTATATATTATCTACTAGTTTATTAAGTAAAATTATACTTAATATACCTAGCTTATTAAGATATAGAGAACCTCGATTTTTTTCTTAGGCGAAAAAGCCCTACTTTTATTCTAACGCTAATAGCTTACTAGATAATAGTAGTATATAGATCTTAGACTAATATATACTAGATAAGTTAATTTAGAATAAGATAAAAGTTAGTATACTAAATTATTAGGTTTCTAGCGTAAGTTATATTAGTTCTAATCTTAGATCCCGTTTTACCGCAAAATTGTATGTAAAGTTGTTAGAGCGCAGCGGTCTGCCCGGCAAAAGGTAACAGAATCGTGCTAATCTTAGCCACGATTTCGGGCTACGCGCATATAGCATGTGTAACGGCCACGTCGTAATAAAAGTAGAAGATCTCGACTTTAGAGGCTGATAACTTTATAAATAGACTCGTTACTAAAGTTTCTACTGCTTAATATATATATAAATTAGTAAATAAATATATATAAACTTAGTAGAATAGAATACAACCTTTAGTAATCGAAATAAAAATTGCGATTTTCGCGATTTAACGTAGTAAAACTAGCTAGGTACACGGGTGGTCAGGTAGACGGTAATTAGACTTAACTCCTACTAGCTAGCTAACCTAGACAGTAAGTAACGACGTTCGAAGTGTTTTAGTAATAAATACTATACTAAATATTATTATAAAGCACTAAGAGATAAATTATCTATAATTTTTAGCGAGGTGCGAAGGTACAAAGTTAGTTATTTAGAAAAATTATACTTTAAGTACTAATTTAAGTATAAACTTTAGAGTACCGCTTTCTAGTAGTAGATAGTATAACAACGTAGAGACTAAAGGATAACTTTTAAAGTCTAAAGAGGTAGAGTAAGGAATAAAGGTTAGTCTAGTAGAGTATATAGTTATAAAAATAAGTAATTATAGTGGTGTCGATAGCTAAAGTAGGTATAATTTTAGTGAGGTAAGCATGTAATCTAACCGGCCAAAGTCGAAACCGGCCAACTATCTTGACGCCAAGCCTAAGGCTAAATGTTTCGGGCGTAGCAGCCTTATCAGTCTTTTTTCGGCACCTGGTGTGCATGATAACGACTCGGCGTAACCGGAGCTCAGCACGCCAAGCTGAGGCGGATACGGAGCTTCCTCAAATTCATGTTCGTGGCGAGCTTCAGCTTTTGCCGTTCCTTAGTAACCTGCACCAGCACGAGATATGTGATACGCCTGGATTGCTGTTACATCAGGTAAATATGACATTCGGTCCAAAGCCGTTATATGAATGTCGCTGTCGGTCCTGGTTGGCATTTTCCGTGCCAGCTGTGGCAAGTGCCTGAAGCAGTAACTGCAAGACCAGTACGACCCATGTTCCGTTGCCAATTGTGCTTCTTGGGGGTGTGCTCGCGTCCAAGCTGGAATCAGATGGATGAACAAGCCCGCTTCGCTCCAGACGCTCTTCCATCCATCGCATGCTCGTCTCGGATTGGCGATCGTGGCAAACCCCTTTTTTGAATGGCTCACGTGATCCGAACGGCACGCAGATAAGCCTGTACACATCGAGGTTGAAGAGAACGCCAACTCATTCAGAGCTTCGAAGTGAGTTGAGAGTGGAATTGTAGGTGCCTAGGTACTGACTCTGTCATGATGCTGACTTGTATCAAACCCGATACAAAGAGCATCGATTCTTCACAGAGCTAGACATTGCAGGTTCATCGCACATTATGGTTTCAGATTTTATCATGTGCATCCTTAAGATCGGTTATCCTGGCATTTTGATGGGTTCTTGGGACTTTGAAGGCGAGTGCAAATTCAAAATAATACATTTGATGTAAGCTATATGGGGTATCTCTAATGCTACAAAAGCCCGAACAATGCTCGCTTGTTCCGATGAACGCCTTGGTCTCTCGAATCACTCGATTATTCAACTGGTGCCCTCCCCGAGCACCTGAAAGATCCAACCCAAACCCAAGTATTAGCAACAATCATCTCGGCTGATTCGACACTTCCACTCGTACCCAAATTATTACAGACGCCCCAGCGCAGATTCTAATCCTCAGATACACCTCACCTTCTGATACCCCGAGCTTGATTAGAGTTTCGAGCACCGTTCAGAGCTGCACCACCTTGGCATACTGCTGTTTGCCGCCTTTCCAAGCCCACAACTTCATGCCCTTGCCCACCTCTGAAGTCTTAGTGTTAGACTTGCCTTTCGTGTTAGGATAGAATGCGGGATTGGGTCCTTTGGCGAGCTTGTCTTTCACGACGAACGAGCCGTCGTTCTGCTTGACGAAGTAATGATGCCAGGTCGTCCAGTTCTTGATCTTGCGGTCTCGATACTCAGCAGTATAATGCCAGCCATCGGGATCTGTAATCGACTTACCAAGGGGTCCTTTGGTGGTATTGTGCATGCCTTCGCGGATGTAGACCTCGTCTGCATTCTTGGTTTCTGCGGTCACAGCGGCATATTTAGCAATGACTTCTTCCTCTTTGGCTGGCTTTCGTCTACAGTGCCACTGTAGCGAGATGAGTCTGGCACTAGGAGCGATGTCGTTCGATAAGATGATGCTAGCGGTGTTCATCTTGAGTGGATTCGAGGTTGTTCGGTTGTTCGAGGTTCGTTGGTTATGAGACAAGGTTGACTTGATGAGTTGGAGGTCTTCAAGGTCGTTGCGGTTGTGAACCTGTTCTGGTTGAGGAGGGAATGTGGAACTGGTTAGAAGGTTGTGTGTGGTGGTGAGACGATGAGGGAGGTTTCAAGAGAGCCATGGTCTCCCATGAAGCACTTGAAACCCATGCGGCGTACCCCCGTGGTGAAGTCCTCGAGGCTGTGACGTTCTGAGTGAAGCGGAAAGCAGTATCACCAAGTCACTTGTCACAATGGCATTCGTTGTTGTTGAACAAAGGCATCATTGTTTGCGCTTCCTGCATAAGCCTGGAGAAGTTACAAACAAAGGAGTGATTTATGCCATTAAGATCAAAGCAGAACTCCCATGCCGTCACTTTTCTGTGTCGCGAGGCTGAGCCGCTTGATCGTCTTCTGCGTTCCACGTGCTGAAAATATTTTCTGATCTTGATGTTTCCTGTCAACCAGCTACTTACAAACCACTTGTCACGAAAGCGCATTCGCCCCGAACACTTCTCTCTGCAGCTAAAAACACGACACGAACACATGAGTATAACTATGGACGACGATTCGATGGAATATCCGCGCAAATACTGTCCAGGTCCAGACTGGTGCGAAGACAACGAGCTTTACGATATCGGTGGGCTACACCCCGTAGTCATCGGAGACAGCTTTCGCGATGGTCAATACTCTGTGGTTCACAAGCTTGGCTATGGCGGCTTCTCGACCGTCTGGCTTGCGCGTGATCACAGAGCAGAACGGTACGTTGCCTTAAAGATACTGAGTGCAGCTGGATCAAGGTGTGTGAACGAAATCGCGATTCAGCGTTACATTCGCGCGTTGGGAATGTCGTTCGACGATCTATCTATTACCAAGATCATCGATAGATTCTCGTTCAGAGGTCCGAACGGTCGACATACCTGCTTGGTTCTGGAAGTCGCTGGTCCAAGCTTGAACTTCTTGGACAAGCACAGTCTCAAACTACGCCCTGACAGCGTCCGTGATCTAGCAGCACAAGTTGCAGGTGTTGTTCGCAAGCTCCATACAAACGACATTGCAATAGGTGACCTTTCGACAGACAACATATTGCTCAAGGTCAAGAATCTGAGCTCGTGGTCGGAAGAGGAAATATACCAGCGCTTTGGTGAGCCTGAAGCCTCTGAGGCGTGTCCAACCAGAGAGGGTGAGTCTTTGTCATCCCACGCTCCAAGATATCAGTATGATCACATCCATTTTGGCTGGTGTGACCTTGATGTGCTCGAACCAAATGTCACAGTAGCGGACATGAATGAAGCGGTCTATACCGGAAGCAATCCCGCGTTGCACAGTCAGGCGGAGTCCTCTGCCGCCAACAGGGTCTACGCTGCTCCTGAATGGTGGTTCGGTGTCAATCAGAAGCATACAAAGGCCAGTGACATCTTTGCACTTGCCTGCATCTTCTTTGAGCTGAGGACTGCCTCGCCGCTACTGCCCGCTTATGCAATGACCGATGGTGCGGAGGTCATTCAGCTGCTGCTCGGCGAAGCGCCTCAAGAGTGGAAGGACCTCCAAAACGACAGAGACGAAGACCAGCAAGTGGAGCTGCTCAGTCATGAAGAGTGCGGCTCCGAAAGTCTTGATATCAAGCTTGCAGCCGTAGGCAAATGGGAGCCGTGGCACTACATGACCCCAGAACAGCGCAAACAGCACTTCTTCGACACGTACGACGAAGAGGAGAGGAATGATCCCGATAAGGATATCAACATCGAGAGAGATTCGAGTACGCGTCCACCTCCCGCAAGATTGTCGGATGAGGAACACCATGATCTCAAAGACCTTCTTAGCAGAATGTTGACATACCTACCTGAGGAGCGGATCACGATTGAAGAAGTGCTGCAGCATCCATGGTTGAACAAGCGGTACGATGACCTAGACGACCAGACAGCGCCCTGGATATGCCGATACGATCGCGGATTTCGATACTATAACGCAACAGAGTGGTACAGAGCATATGTCTTGAATGTGGATCCAGACAGCGGAGATAAAGCAGAAAATGGAGGCATCTGGCGACTCGACGAAGAGAACCCGAAATTTGAGAACGGAACATTCAATTGGGACGTGTTCTACGACAGTGCCGAGGACATCTGGTATGATGCTGTGGAATCTCAGGAGTTCGAGAGCGATGCTCCTGAGCCTGAAGAAGCTGACGAAGAAGAAGAAGACCCCCAGGAATCGGAAGAAGTCATGACGGACTCAGACGAGGAAGAATTTTCTGTGACGAAACTGCTGGGTCTGCCCGTGGACAGCGATGATGAGTAGAAGAGGTTCGATTGTATCCCCTCCGCACCCAAGATGACTAACTCGTACCTGAGGCATCAACGCCTCATCAGCACAGGCATGGAATTACTATATCAAGAAGATTTCCCGATTTAGTCATTTTGGGTGCGGAGGGGATAGTAGAAGGCTCTGGCTGGAGCCAGGTCGCAACCAAAGCGCAAAGAAACGGTGATATCCAAGAAGGATTCACAAGCGCGATAGATAGACTAATAGCTATGAAGGCGTGTGTATAGCAAGATGAATTGAAGCAAGTATATTCGCACAGACTCGAGAACGACCTATGTCCTACGGTCGACAGCTAACTCTGAAAACGCCAAAAGGCTTGGCGAGGTTATAGACTCTCCATGACCGGTCACGTGATGCTCTGCTGTTCTTGCTTCCAAGCTGAACTCTTGTTTTTTTCATCCATCCTACAGGTCCGGCAACAACCTGCTTTGTCAGTCCCGAGTCCATCATCAAAATATTACTGTGAAGCACTAGTCATCGAAGATGCGTTGATGCTCTAGGGTATTCCATCCAAGAATCTTTCTGATCTAACATTTGGTTCTCGCGTAAGTGTGGTTCTAGCCCCTTTCCTACATTCCACAAACTGGTGCACCAGTATTCGCCATCGTACGTGCTTAGTAGTGGAAGGACTGGACCTGTGTTGAGACTCGATCGGCTCATCATGGACCGTTGTATCCCACAGCACGAGACCGCTTAGCGTTGTTGCAGTCATGCACGGAACAGAGCAAAGCAAGTTTGGTGGATTAAGAAGTCACAAGAATTCAGAAACAGCATGAGAGACGTGATCATCTGACATTGTCTTATCTAACCAATGACTACATGGAAAGCTGGTCAGCTCTCGGCTGCGTTGTTGAGCGTACGGTAGTCGAGCAACATTGTCATGCAGCCCACGACCTTGGGTATTGCAACGCTGTACCTCCTAAGCAATTCTGGTTCACCAATATGGCCTCTGGGAGGTCGCCCTGCACCAGTCTAGGTACTATTTCGCTATACTAGACTCGACAAGTTTCTTGCTTGTCGCCAGCTTTGATGACCGACGTTGGGGTCGCTGACTTGGTTTCGAAGTAGATCCGTGGGTTGTTCTTCACTCCGTTGTTCGGCACATAGGTCAGCTTGCCCTGATTCCGGACTTGCTTGACATACAGGTGGAAGACAACCCAATCCTTTTCCTTTGGTCGAAAGAATTCTGCTGTGATGTGGTCTCCATCCTTGTCGGGAATCAGTTTACCAGTGGGCACCCCGTTGGCAAAGTAATCGTTGGTCTCCTTATGGATGCCTGTCGGATATTCATAATGGTGGCGCCCTGTGCTTTGACAACTTTGGCAGCCAGTTCCATTGTTAACTTGGCATGGGGTACATATGATGGCTTTTTGCATCGCCAAGTCACCTGTATGTCAGTCATGGTGGAGGTTTGGATGGGAATTGAGAGGTGTTGGCTTTATGTGGGGGGTTTGGTGTCTGTCCAAGTTTGAGGTTGGACGCGTTCAGATGGGAGGCGGTCGTGGTACCAGGAACACGGTATGTGGATTGTTCATGTTGGGAAGATTCTGGCTGCTACATAGCATACATGCGGCGTCGTCGACCAGCGCAGTGACTGTGAGACCAGCCTCAGTCAATGTCACTCGAGCAGACAAAGCACTGGAGGTGCTCACAAGGCCGTGGCTTTGTGACTTGTGGCTAACAGAGGTACCACAAAGAAACAGCCTCTTGCCTATGACAGGCATTGTTAGAACCGGGTCAAGCTGGCGAATCCTTTGTTACTAAGTCTACCTTGACATTGTTCAAACTTCACCTGCGATGCCAAGACTCGCTAATTATCATAAGGAAACAGCACGGGCGTTTATCACTCGCTAGTGCCGCAAACAAGCAAACTTCTCGACTTCTTCCGTACCTGTCTATCCATCAAGCCATCTTCCACGAGTCCAAACACCACGCCTTTTACACATCGAACCATCAATCACGAAATGGGATTTCACCTTCATGCCTGCCAACGAAGGGTGCGAAGATCTTGAGAAATATCGACCTAGAGGGCTACATCCTATTCGTATCGGTGATACACTCAAAACCAGCAGATATACCATAGTCCACAAACTTGGGTTCGGCAATTCATCTACTGTCTGGCTAGCACGTGATGATATCGAGAATCGACTGGTGGCAGTCAAGGTGTTGACCGCCAATGCGTCGCGCATATCACAAGAAATTGCTGTACAGCGCTTTCTCCTACGCTTGATGTCACCCGGCTCATCGAACCTGGTCACAAAGATTCTAGACCATTTTGTAGCCAAAGGCGTGAACGGAAGACACCTGTGCATTGTCTTCGAGCTTGCGGGTCCAAGCCTTCAGGTTCTGCTCAAGGACGCTAAAATTCGACCCGATCACGTTCGCAAGCTGAGCCGCGACATTGCGCAAGGTGTCGCTGGCCTTCATAGCAGTGCCATTGCTTTTGGAGACCTCAGCACAGCCAACGTCCTGCTACGCTTCGCGGAAATGTCCTCTTGGGAGCTAGACGTCGTCTACGCAAAGCTTGGGCAGCCGACCAGCGAGCCACTTGTTACTATAGAAGGGAAAGAAGCATGCAAACAATATGCGCCCAGCACGACCTGCTTGGCCATCGACTATCAGACAATAGCTCTCGATGTCATTGCGCCATCGATCCGCTTTGCAGATCTCAATGAAGCTGTACACACAGATCAAGAGCTCGTCGGCGCAGAGCATGCTAAGCCTTCGGCTGTCAATCTGCCGTACGGGTCGCCGGAGCGGCTGTTCGGAATCAGTCCTCGACATAGCAAGGCAAGCGATGTGTCGGCGCTCGCATGCTGTTTCTTCGAGCTGAGAACGAACACACAACTCGTGAACGGTGATTCACCATCGATCTTCAAGCAAGCTTTGCAGATACTACTTGGGCCGTTGCCAGAACAATGGTTAGAATCAATCAAGGTGATGGAAGGCGACGAAACCGAGTCGATAATACCACCAGAAGAGTTCCAATACATCGAAGACACGTTGGAAGCAAGGATCAGGAATGTCGGAGACTGGAGCCCTTGGCACACGATGTCAATGGAGGAGAGATGCAAATTTGTGATCTCAGATCTTGGTGAGGAGTATGCATTGAGCTCTGACTGCGACCTGGAGGCACAGGTAAACACTGGTCCACCACCGCCGGCAAGGTTGTCAGAGGAAGAGCTTGTCGACTTTTACGACCTGCTTTCTAAGATGCTGCGCTATCTTCCCGAAGAACGAATCACGATACAAGAAGTGCTAGACCATCCGTGGCTACATAAGACCTACACCGACCTTGATCCACCAGCCGATTGGTTAAGCCGGTTTGACTGGGGCCGGGAGACGCGTGAAGTCGACTACGATCTTGGTACAGGCCTGGATATCTTAGATCAGATGCTGGCAGAACAACAAGCAGGCACTCAGGATGCAGCGGACGGACATGACCTCGACCAGATAGAAGACTCAGACTCCGATGGCATCGAGAGCAAGGATGACGTGAAGCAGGAGCAGTCATACGACAAAGGTGAGGAGATCTACTATGACGCTTTAGAGTACCAGGACACTAACAACACTCCAGAAGAAGTCGACCAGCTCGAAACCAGGAAACGAAAGCTTCTTGGCGAGCATCAGGAAGACCAGAGCTCCGCGAGAGACACGACTGAGCTCGACTACGTCGAAAGCAAGAAGCAGAAGAACTGTCATGAGTCCAGTGAGCGATTAGGTAGTTCTGTCGCAGACGAGAACTTCTTCGTGACAAAATTGCTGGGTTTGCCAATCAACGATGACCAGACCCAGTAACCATGAAGGGGGAAAAGCCGATCAGAGGGGCTTTGATGTGGCTGAGTTGAGCAACATGATCCTGACGCCTTGAGCGGGTATCAAACATGTAGGTATAGAAATCTTGCCTTGCCATGCATCTCTCGATAATGGGAATCGAATAAGCAAATTGTCACGTACTTTCAACTTCATCAGTGATTCTCTCAAAGTAAGCGCGTGCTATATTTCCATCATACCCGGGGCACTTCGTCATCAAAGAGGAAAATTAAGTACGTAGAACTTACGACTACGCAGTACCGATAGTGGGGCGGCGCGTAACGCGTGCACGCGTCGAGCAATCGCGCTAGTAATAAATGGGGGATATTTCTGATGAAAGGAGACTTCCATTGGGGAAGGGCAATTGTCCGTCGCAACTTCCAGCTGTCCTGTTCCCATGGTCAGCTTGCACTCGCAGCAACGAGCCTCACTGCTGGTCGGGGGATTAATTAACATATCGGGCACTGAAACAGTGAAGCGGACGACGTTGTTTAAGACTCCTCAAGGAGCGGCAACAATTCAGCACGAGGGATTTCCACGCAACACAGAAAACACAGAATTCCTTCGAAGGAGACCATAAGGAAAACCATACAAGGAAATCAATACCCGAACTTCGTGGCATTGCTAAATCCTATGGATCCTGTGAATGTGCACCAAGTCTTCCTTTCTTAAGGACATCGTTTGCAGAACCGAGCATCACCTTTGGCGCTGCTAGAATATCGAGCATAAAGGAATCTCGCAGGAACACGACATCAAAACAAAATGTATCACATTGGTGGTTGAGCAACAATAGTATCATCTCTACAATTACAAGTACGTACCTTATCACTCTTCCCAACTATCCTCTATGCCCATACCATCTCCGTCTTGAAGAGTGTTTGAGCATCAAGCACCGGAGCCTTGGTGGCATTCTCCCAGAAGATCTGTGGGTTCTCCGGAAGTGTTGCGCTGTTCTTCTTCTTCTCCCAACCCGCAGTGACATCAAAGTTCTGGATGGAAGAGACATAATAGTGGAAGGTAACCCATACTCGCTTCTGCCTGTGGAAGAATTCAGCTGTGATATGCTCGCTGTTCTTGTCAGGCACCATGGTCACCTTCTTACCGCCTGCGAATTGCTTACCGTATTCAGTCTTCTTAGTTTCGTGGTGAACGGCTGATCGAAATGCACACCTTCTTACCGCCAGCATCATAGAGCTTGGCTGTCAGAACACTCTTTTCCAGCATGAGCTCGCTGTCCCGCCGGTTACTCCGATCGCTTCGAAGGGCTATCCTACCTCAAGCTTCAACTGCACCTGACATCTGATTTCATGGCCATCTTTTTGAATGATCCATGGTAGTGATGCATGCACTGTTCGGCAGATCAACATCAAGAGGTATCGATGGCATCGGACAGGCTGCTAATTTAACTGCTGACTTACGCCAGATGGTCAATGTGGATCAGCGGTTGCGCTACGAGGCTAGCATAGCAGATGCTGACATCAACAGCTCATCCATTGTGAGGAGATCACCATTGTAGGTGGTTGTCCTGGGCACAAAGCACTTTCCTCATGCGGTCCTTTGTTTTGCACGGCTTTTTTGTGTACGCGACGGAAGAGTAGAGCTTAGTCGGCCGTATGTCCTATAAGTCTCGACAGTCCGGCCAACGAGAAGCAAGCAGCTTTCTCTTTCAGGTGCTGATCCTGCAACCTTTGCGAACCCTTTGCTCGAACGAAGGCAAGTCAATATTGCTACATCAACGAGAAATGTCGGATCACCACAACCTTATGCCTGCTGGGCCAGGCTTTGAGCTTGTTGAGCACTACATTCCCGGGGGCTTCCATCCAATACAACTGGGTGACAAACTCAAGCATGATAGATATCATATTCGTCACAAGCTAGGGTATGGCCATTCTTCCACGGTTTGGCTTGCTTACGACAATAGCGCTAACAGATATGTTGCAGTGAAAGTGATTTGCGCCTGCTCTTCCTCTAAGGTACGAGAGATTGCTATCCACCGCTTTCTAGCACTAGATGAAGAGAGGTACGTCAAGTCCCCTATCATCAAGCTTCTCGACAGGTTCAAGGTTCATGGTCCAAATGGCAGCCATATCTGCTTGGTACTGGAGCTGCAGGGTCCAAGTCTTGACAGCCTGCATGGCACCAAGATCCAGCCCAAGATCGTGCGCATGCTCGTCCGCCAGCTGTCGGAGGGCATAGAGTTCTTGCACAGACGTGATGTCGCTTTTGGCGACCTCTGGACCGCGAATATCCTGCTCGGTTTGGTCGATATCAATGATCTGTCAGAAACATCGTTGCACGAGAAGCTCGGAAAGCCAGTGACAAAGAAGATGAACGATCTGATCGAAGACGAAGACTTTGAGAATGCACCAGAAGTTGTCTACAGGTGCGTGGATTTCAGCAAGCTAGACCTGAACCTCCTCATACCCCGAATCATACTTACAGATCTCAACGAGGCAGTGCTGACAAGCGACACCACGATCGAACACGATACCACCATAAACATTTTATACGCATCACCAGAGAACGTACTCGAGGTGAATCAGACACATTCGAAAGCCAGCGACATCTGGGCTCTTGCATGTTGCTTCTACGAGATGAGAGCACGTCAACTTCTTTTCCCCTTGTCGGATGACCCTGACAGCGCGGCTTTCAGCATGCAACACCTGATTGGTCCTATACCGGATGAGCTATTCCAGCAAGCCGATCCATTCGACGAGATTGAGCAGCTGACAGAAGATGATCTCGCAGACAGCAAAACGACCCTCAGACATAAGCTGGCAGAGATCGGTGATTGGAACCCGTGGCACACAATGACTCACGAAGAGCGTTGGGAGAACATGCGCTTCTTCCTTCGAGATAAAAATCTCGACATCAACAAGCTAAGCTACAACATGGAAGACCGCATAAACGCAGGGCCTCCACCACCAGCAAAGCTATCGGAGGAGGAGTTTGCTGACCTATACGACCTTCTCTCAAAGATGTTGCAGTGGCGACCAGAAGACCGGCTGGCCATCGAGAAGGTGCTCGCTCACCTTTGGCTCAACCGAGAGTATAAGGACAATGATGATCCATCTGCGCCCTGGATACAGAGATATGATGTCTGGGGAAGGAAGTACAAGGGTCGCAAAGTCGAGCCTGTCAATGATGCAAGTGGAGACCAACAGCCGGAAGCTGAAAGCAGCAATGACGATCTCTTCGTGACTTGGCTGCTTGGTTTGCCGGTGCCGCAGTAAAGCAATGTAAATCAGGCAGTAGGAGAAACGAATAGAGCCATCAATATCGGTATCGACTTCAGTCAATAGCGCCACAACACAAAATCGATCGCAAGATACATCCGCACAGTAGAGGCAGAAAATGCCACAAGCAGGAACCAACATGGATCCCTCGAAACGCACAAAGCAACAAAACCCAGTATTATTCCATGACTCAAGTTTTCTTTCCAAAATAATTCCCTAGCGTATTCTTCTGCGGGCTTTTCTCCACCGTCTTGACCTTCTTCGTAGCCTTTTCATCGTCACTGTTCTTCTCTGGCTTCTCGCCAACCTTCAGCAGGCCCATAAGCTCCTCGAATGCTTCAGTCGGCACAATACCTCCACTTGCCTCCTTGTGTCCGCGAGCAAAACTTTCGCCCATACGCTCTTTCAGACCATCGGTGCTCAAATCAGCCGCAGCCTTTAGACTCTCAATAATGTTGACAGGCGGATCTCGACCTCTTGCGATCCGCGCTATTCGACATGAGAAGTTGACCATGCCATCCAGGTAACCGTAGTTTGCAACCATCACTATTTCAAGTTTCCTGCTGTTGAGGTAGCCGGCCCACCGGGTTGCAATCACAGGATGAACTTGTGCTCTCGAGTTGATCTTGAGTACTGCTATGCGGCCATCTTGGCTGAATTTTGGTGGAGTGTGCGTATTCCTTTCGACTTCCTCGTTGATCTCAGAACGTGCTGCTTGCAAGCGGCCATTCGATACCAGGTCTGATGGCTTCTTCGACTCGAGTAATGCATTCCAGGCGGTGATAACGTCGTACTTGGCTGTCCGGCGCGGCGCGTTCAGAAGCGACACCGCCTCGTTGATCGATTTCTTGGTGTACTGCTTGAATGTCGCAGTCATATCTGGGAAAGGAGGGTTCCATTTGAGCGTGTTGCCAAGGTCACCATGCGTACCGATGCAGGCGAGATATGCGAGTGAATCTGGTAGATCGTCATGCAATGTCTTACAGATCTCGTAGGTAAGGAGGGACGATGTCGCGACGGGCGGGTAGTGGCATGCTGAAACCACTTCTGACCTGTCGGGGAAGACGTCGCTGAGGTGGTGGTCGAGGAGGAGAGTTTTGGCAGACGGATCATCCACGATTGGTGGGGCTTTGATGCTTCCCTGGTCGAGAACGATCACGTATGCTGGCGCTTTGGCCGTCATTTCCTGGCGCTCTTCTTCATGGTGAATGTTTGCACCGCGCTTGTGCAGATGCACGTCGAGCTTGTTTTGGTCCAGTCCGAGGGTGGTCAAGGTGCGGTAGACCATGACTCCCGATGAGAGACCATCAGCATCCTTGTCAGGAACGATCAAGACTTTCTGGTTGCTAGCTGCGCATTCCTTCAGGAAGGCGCGGGCCTTATCGATGTCATTGGCCGGGGCCGGCCATATCGTGTTGCCCTCATCGTCTCGCCGAGGCTCAGCATCTGTGTAGTCTGGCACTTGAGGCTTTGGTTTTACAGCTTTTGGTTTGCCATTTGCGGCGCGTTTCATGCCTCGGAACTGCCTCCCAAGGGGGTTGCTTGGCGCCCGGACAGCATATGCAGCTCGACAGCAAGGTTGATATCTGGGCAGGAGATTCTGACGTGCCAACAACCGTCTCAACCCATACATGAACTCTTGCAGATAACACAGTAGCGAGACGCGTAGTACAGCATCAACCGCGTCTTCGACCTTCACTGCTAGGTGATGTCATGCATACCGACCCACGCCATCCGCATTGGGTCTAGTTTCAAATCGTTCATCAATAAGGCATGTGTTTAAAGTCATCACGAATCACCTTTCTGAGAGGCGTAATCTCGAGATTGTCCTCTGCCTCATTCGCGTTTAATGCATCGTGCGTGGGTCGAGCAGCTAATGCTTGATGCAATTGAACTCCAGACACGATGCAATGTAGACCGTTCGCCTGCAACCTTCTTGCCACTCTCCTGGCGCTCTTGCTCCTCTCAAGCTCCTCTCAAGCCAAAATCCGTGCACCGATACGTTACCTAGCGCTAGGCGACTCATACGCAGCAGGCGACGGAGCAGGCCCCAAACGCTTGTGGCCTGCCGATGCAGCTTGCGGACGGTTCTCAGGAGCCTATACTTACCAAATCCTGAATAACACAGATCCGGCGTTCGCGATACACTGGCCTCACTACGAGAATCACGCTTGTGGTGGAGCGACGACAAGTACTGTATTGTGGAAGCAGTCCTTCGCACTTCTCCACAAAGATCTGATAACCATACAAGTTGGAGGCAACGAGGTCGATTTCTTCCCTGTCCTGAACGAGTGCATACAGCAATGGCGTCCCCTCTCTTCTTGTGACAGGGAGCTCACCAGAGCTCGTAGCTTGGTGCAGTCGGCGGCGTTTGTGGAGAGGTTTTATGATATGCTTGGTGCGATCAAGAGACATGCTGGGGATGAGACGCTCGTCTTCGTCCTTGGATATGCGAGGTCCTTTGATGCGGAAACTGATCAATGCAACGGAGTGTCCTTCAGTCTGACGAATCCTGCAAACGTGTTGTCGAATGAGCTGAGGCGAGATTTCAATGAGCTTGTGGTCATGCTCAATGATGTGATTCGAGCTAGTGCCGAAGCGCATGGGGCTGTGTACGTTGACATTGATGCAGCATTTGAAGGACATCGGTTCTGCGAGCCTGGCGTACGGGAGCCCCGCCCTGACAATGAAGATACTTGGTTCTTCCGAGAGACACCACAGCGCCACTCAGCAATGGCTGACGGGTTTCTGCGCAGCAATTCTGAGCAAGAGCCAGTGTCGATGCGGCATCCTTTCAGGAGATTTGCTGACTTGATGAGGTCATTCCATCCAACGGTGAATGGTCACGCAGCCATCTCCGAGAGGATCGTCGACGTGTTGAAAGCGCAGATGTCGGAGGGTGAGTTGTAGAGAATCGGAAGGTCAGCTCCCAGGTCTTACGCTACATAATTTCGTCTTGGCTATGGACTCGTTTCTTCTTGACATGTTAAGGATTTGCTATCGTGCCTACGAGTCGCTAGCTTCGCGCTTTGCATTAGACATCGTTCATCGTGTTCGCTTCGTAGATCGCTTCATGCTGACGCCTTTACTCAGCATACAATGCCATGACCAGCGATAGCATCTGGAATACGCTTCACAGATAAGATCCACTCCCTGCTCATGTGTTGCTGCATTCGTTAAGCCTTTTGCTTTCGATGCGCAAAAGGTCCAATTCTCGAGATCGGAATATGGCCGGCGCAAAGCAACTTAATGCAAAGGGTGCCATTGTTGTGTTGCTGATACGATAGATGTGATATGTACAATAGACTTGCGCGAGAATCGTTTCGCCGCAGAGATTAGTACATACGTGAAAGCTCGCTTATGCCTCGATTGAACCGTTAATCTGGCATGGTATTCACGGCATGTCGAAGGCAAAAGTACACCAGGTCGACGACGATGTTTACATTATAAGGACGAGCCTGCCACCCATTCACGTGGTTGTCGCTCACGAGCACAGTTGTACCAGTAGCATGGCATCGAAGGCATTGAATCACGAGAGTCGGCCAAATGTGCAAGAAGACGAAGATTCATGTTTTGCATTTCTGATTTCATTTTATGTTTGTTTTCTATGAAGTGCCTACCACCCGCGGAAGGCTGCTGGGTTGATTGCGGACATCCAGATTCGTGTTTTGTTGAACAGAGCAGCCTTCCGCGGGTTGATGGCGGATATCCAGATTCGGGTCTTATACATCTTGAAGAGATCGGTGACGAGTGAGTTGAAGTTTATATATTCGTTCGAGAAGAAGTAAATATGGAGGTCCCCGACGCCATCCTAGAATGTGAGTTTCTTGCCGTCCATTTGGAACTCTGCGTCGAGGACCTCCATATTCAAGCCGTGTTCGACGGCCTTCTGTTGGCATATTCGTTTGGCCTTTGCTTCAGGCCGGTGGCCGGTACCAATGAAGATAAATCGTGGACACCGACCACCGACCTGAAGCAAGACCGTGCATTGCCGCAAGGAGGGGAGGTCTCTCCTTGCCCTAAACAGGCAAGTACCCTAGTCATGATACGTCAGCCTGTATTCATTTGAACCTTGATGCATGAGGTGTGGGATAGGTCTTGATCGGGCAGCATTGGTGAAAGATCAGCAGTAGTATGATGAGTGCTCGAAAGAAGCTCAATCGCAGTATGATCAGAGGTCGAGACATGCTCAGTCCAATTTCAATGGAGTCTCATTCCAGTCTCACTTGAAGAGGAAGTTGACCGCGTGATTGATGGAGTCGGCTCTGTCTGGTCCATGACGTATGGCTGGATGGTTTATGGGCACTGCTCTTGAAGGTTTTGTGCTTGACGATTGCTGTGTGAAAGAGAGGAGACATACCGTAGGTACTACGCATAGACATGCGATAAGTAATGCGAATTGCAGAATTCCGAACCGATGGCGCTGAGACGATGGGACTTATGCGAGTGATGCTGCCCATCGTGATGGACCCGTGGGTCGCATCCTGTACTCAGCCCTGGTCATATGTCAGATGTTTGTGCCAGATCATGGTCGTTCTTTTTGACATACCATCGTCCGATGGGGACCTAGTATTGAGCCGGCGGGTGCGCCAGAGCCGATGACTCCGTGGTATGGCTGCGGGACGATGGGTCTTATGCGAGTGATGCTGCCCATCGCGGTGGACTTGTAGGTCACACCCTGTACCCGAACCTATGAGGATGTTAGTGATGTCTTGGTTTATTTCTCTCGTGTGACAATCATGAGCCATCTCCATGAATCCAGCTTGATAAAGTCGATCTGGGCAATGATGACTTACTTGCATAGGAGATCTCAGCAATCTTGTCGGATTGGAAGAGATTCCACTTCTGTCCGGCTCTGGCCTTGGCGAAGGGAACAATTGCCATTGGGTCGACGAAGTTGATGAAGGCGTAGCCGACCTGCTGCGGCCTTGACCAATTTTTTATTGGCACAAGGTGCCGAACCTAGAAGTGTGTCAGTAAGACTGTGCTGTAGGCTGAGGTACTCGTAATGTGCTCACCAGCATGCACCCAGCTCTCTGGGTTCGCCCAACGATGTGCTTGGGCCAGAGGTAGGCCTAAAGCCACGTCGATCGTATGTCATTGAGACATTGTCTCTGGTTCTGTTGAAGGTCAGTAACACTTCGATCAGATTCGAGTCTAAAGTCGCAGCTCACCACAATATTTTTGTGAAGAAAGACCAATGCTTTCCCTCTCAAGGAGAGGAGAGGATAATATATATGTTCATCGTAAGATGAACACACAGAACAGCAGAAGCAGAATTCGGTAAGCGTTCGATTGTTCACCCACTGAGAGGGTATGGGTGTGAAATATGAGTGAGGAAGAAAAGGTGGGGAGGAAAGCAGTTGACAGAAGACAGGCAAGGTGAAGCTAATCTCGAGCAGGGAAAGCGCAGCCAAGACAGCAGGGTTTCAGCTGATCAAGCTTTCGGCCAGCTCGCCTGATGCTGCACGGCGTTGCGGCAGGGTTTGTTCCGGGCGACCTTGCTGGAGCTGGAGAAGGATGACGTGCAGCCTGCGGTAGCGAGGTGAGGATATGGGACGTGTTCTGAGCTTGTAGCTCCTTGTGTAGCATCTCGAGTATTGCTGTAGTCTTTCGCGCAGTATTGAGCTTCGTATTGGAAGGTCCACTGCGTTTGTGTTGGTGATGCCTGTTTTGTTGCTTTGGGCGCGGCCTCTGGCACCCCTCTGTCCACCATATCATCACACAATTTCTGATCACGCATCAACCAGCTAGAGCGTCAGCAACACCAATGGCAACCATTGACAACATACCATTACCTGGCTCTGGGTGTGCCCGGCTCTTGCCACGTCCTTGGGTATCGCCCATGACTCCTCCTGCACCCCCATGCTTCACTGAGGTCAACGACTTACCTTGCTCGATCTCCAGCACCACAGCAGGTAGATCTCCACCATAACCTTCAACTCGAGAACGAATTCTGTATCGTCAGTACCGCAAGCACCAAGAGAAGGAGCCTCGGGGATTGATGAAGACAATACTCATACAATACTCGACAGCCCACTCATCCACCATCAACTACCATTACCATTAAACATTACCATCATTCCTCCTCTTTCGCACGCGAGAACCGACAAAGCAGCAAGCAAAAACTACCTCAACAGCCCCCCTCCCACCCGCGCCTAACGCTCTGATAGTCCAACATAGAAACAGAATCCAAATGTACTCGTACAGCACACCCACCTCCCGCGCTTTTGCGCACGAATAGTCCAACAAGAAAACCAGAAATCAACACATACTCGTACAACCCATCTCCCACCCGCGCATTGCGCTCAATTAGTCCAACATGAAAACAGAAATCGACAAATACTCGTACACCCGGCCGACCACCACACATTACCATCACTATTAGACATTAAACATTAAGAGGAACCCACCTACCCACGACCACAACACATTGCCATCACCATTAGACATTAAACATTAAACATTAGAGGAACCCACCCACCCACCCGCGCCGAAGCGCCCAAGCATAGATCTCTGAGCATGAATCTCCGGTGCTGAAGATCATGCATGAATCCACCCACCCACCCCCGCCGAAGCGGCCAAACATGAGACGTCCGTCAGTGACCGGTGGTTTGATCGTGGCATCCGAGGGCAGCTGATGACGAGAAGAGTAGGTGACCTTAAAACAAATTGGCTGGTGATGGCAACAAGCACTTCAGCTTCGAGTACTGGCGGCTCGTTCTGCTTGGAGGATGCCGGTGATCTGGAGTGTTTCGTGGCGATTCGTATGGGCATTCTGGCATCTGAGCTTAGCCTGGTGATCAGATGAGGCGGGTTCTGGCGGGTCGACGGCTGGCGGCAACGACTCGAGTCGTATCTTAAGCTAAGGTGATTGGTAATGCTTCGAAAGGCACCATCAATCGAGAAAGTCCTTGCGGCAAGACACATCATGGCTCGATACCTCTGTACTCCGAATTCTCGAGTCAGCGGGTCCCGGTCTGCCTCGAGTGTGACGACGAGCGGATTTCCACTCCATTCGAGGTCATCTTCAGTTTGAACACAGATGGCTTCTACCCAACGGTTTAAGCTCTCAGTGCTGGCAGATAGACAGTTCTTGTTTTGACCATCTTTGGGCATCTGACAAAAGTACGGCGTTCCGACCGCCCAAAGACTGTCAACCCACTGAGGTCGCTGCATAGTGCTCTGGACATCGACATGTCCGGGGCTGGTTTCCCTGGGGGCATATTTTCCAGCATGGTTGGCACCAAAGATCCAACCTTCCGTGAGGGTAGCCCTTCGACTTCGGCAAGGATGTCTGGACACGATGGCAACAGTCCCCTGTTTCGCTGCAAACCGCGGTCGCCATGGTCAAGGCTTGTCTCCAACAGAATCTGCGAGAGGAACGTGGCTGCCTTGGTGTTTGTCTTTCTAGGACCATGCATGATTTGGGATCATCTCGGAGTCTAGACCGCAGAGCTCTTGAGGGTCTTTCTGGACTGCCTTTGAGACATCAACAAGTCCATCCAGCTCTTTGAAAAGGGTAGCTCGGCCTGAGTCTCACCGCTTGTGGTAGCCGATCAAGGTCGGGAACGGCAATACCGTTGCTGCCGTCGACGTTCTCGTAGGTAAGTCCAGCTGACAAGATTCATAGTACTGCTCACCTCAGGCGGCGATTCTCTGCGACATCGTCAGGCTGTGTCCCTATACCAGCATCTCCCTTTGGTGGCCCAATGTTGAGGACCCTTCCACGCGGCCTGGTCAGCTGTGCCTGCTATGAGAAGGCAGAACCCGACAAGAACCAGGAGGCGATTCCCTGCGACATCTTGAGGTTGGGTCCCTATCCCAGCTCTTGTCCTTTGACAGCCCAACTGTCCGGATCATTCTACGCAGCCCGACAGCTGTGCCTGCCATAGAAAGGCAGCACCCGATAACCTGCGACATCATGAGGCCCCTTGATTCTTCGAGCTTCAGCCGGCGGATCTCGTCGATCCCATCTACAGAGAAGTCTTTGCTTTTAGTAAGCATGACTTGTTCGCTGCGTTCCTGACCCTCTGTGCCTGGGACAAACTGAGAAAGTCTCAGGAAGTTGTCTCGGGTTGCAGTTCCTCGCCCCTATCCCAGCATCTTGTCCTTTGACGGGCCATTTGTCCGGGGCGTCCCAAGCAGCCTGTCCTTTGACGGCCCAGCCGTCCGGAGCACCCCATGCAGCCCTTCAACTGCGCCTACCATGAGAAGGCGGACCCGACAAGGACTGAGCTTCACAGCACTTCTCCCAATGGGAGACCATGCTTTGCGACATCGTGAGGTTGTGTCCCTATTCCAGCCTCTTGTCCTTTGACGGCCCAGCCGTCCGGGGCGCCCCACACAGGCCATTAGCTGTGCCTGGTAAGGAAAGGCAGAACCCGACAAGAACCGAAAGATACGGTAGAGACTTGCAACTGAACCTCGAGACATGAGTCGGCTGTTTAGATGAGCCTCGGATTGAGCTCATCACGTTGATACTGTCGTCGACTCCGAGCACTTTGTCCATGGGTAGGTATGTGCTGGTAAGGTCTCTCTGACATGTTAGTGTTGATTTCCGAATCGAAAACATTGTGAAGTACTTACAGCTTCGATGCGACTCCTGTTTGACAGAGCTCGTCGGCACACTTCGATCTTGGATCGAGCCACTGATAGTGGCCATCGCTTCCTTGCCCGTTTGCAACATGCAGGCCATTGAGAACGAACAAATGCCGGCCGGACGGGCGGAGTCCATAAGCATTCCAAGAGAATACCATGTACACCGTACTAGCTGTGACTACACAGACTCGGTAGGAGACATGAAGCCCGACGATGAACTCGTCAAACGCCATTTTTTGCTAGGGTGCGCCTCGAACAAACCTCGCTGAGCGGCGTGAGCACTAGCTATTGACGACATTGTTGTTGATCAATGTGGTCAGCAAGCTCGCCATTTTCGAGATCGTTCACGCTGACCCAGGCGGAATGTTGCTCGTCCAGAAATCGACACGAGCCTTGCCTGCCTCTTTCGCCCAGGGTCCAGCAAGGTCATCTGGGATGTGGGAATCCGAGCAACCTGGTGCAAAGGCTGCTGGCACGCCGATGATCGAACCCTCCCTGAGGCAAGCTTGTTGGACAAGTTGGTCTTGTTACCAGAAAAGTTCTCAAAGAGCTGATCGTCCGGAACAGGTTCTCCAACGTTGGTCATGACTGCGATGGTGGTATCGCAGGGTTGAGAATTACTTGTGTAATGTTGCTCCTGATTAAGCTCTTGCAATGAAGGCCTAACGGGGTTCCCTCTTGATGATCAAGGTTTGTGGTATAGTATTCAGGTATGTTGGTGTTCATCGATTTTTCTCTTATGCTCTTTTCGAAGTCGAGTTGTACTTGGCGGGTGGGGGTGCGAGAAAAGTCTCCGCTCGATCTGCTGACGGAGGAAATTGCTGCTTCTTTCAGCAAGGTAGCAAGGTCGATGATAGGTCTAGATAGTAACATGTTAGCTTGTGGTTGTTGCAGTTTGGGATGCGTTTTTGATGAAAGACCTTGAGATTAGGACTATGAAGGTTGATTCCGGGAAGACCGCAGTTTCGCCACGGAGCTGAAACAAGGCCCAAGGCCCAAGGGTCAGTAGTCATCGAGGACGTCCAAAACGCCTGTCTGTGCTGCAAAAGATGCGGATGAGATAGTAGGCATGGTCCAAGTTGTGATGAAGAGGTAAGGAATCAATGGTAAGTGTCGAAACGGGCGGTCGGGGGTGTCTGAGAAGTGGTGACTGGATTTGCTTTGCTTGCCTTGTCACAGCTATGACATCGCAGGACTTTTAGACCTTGTTGTCTTTGTGCAACGACACTGATGATACAAGAGGATGGGAAGGTCAACGTGATGAGGTTTGTACCTTGGTAAAGCTGATGGAAGTGGCAGACAATGGTCCGGTTGTATGCAGACCTCAGAAAATGTCTTGGGGGAGAAGGAAGAAAGGAGGACCCACTGCATCACAACACGTTCCTGCTTGCATGTCCCTTCACCGTCGCCCTGCTGATGCTGATTGTTTGGTCTGCGCCTTGCCTGCGCTTTTGTCTTGGCGCTTTTTTGCTATATATTTTCCTCCCTGGCGACCACAATCGATCTTCACGATCCTTCACCAACCAATACTTCAACCACCATGTCTGAACAGAACTCTGGGCAGACTGGACTAGGAGTCATTGGGAAGTCCTTTTGCGGCACCGGCTACAATGGTCGGGCAATCCTGAAGCGCGGGGGCCTCGACACGAGGGACGAGATCGAGGCGGGCTGGCACGCCAACGCACTCCTTGGTCACTACGACCATACTCTTCCTGCCGAGCACTCTCGCCTTCAAGGAAAGGCCGAATGGGAAAAGATCCTCAACGGGGTCTCTACCTTTGATTGGGCGTCTCACGACCCCAACAACCCACACTCTCACCCTACCTGTAAGTTTGAAAGATTTCAGAGCTTGAACTGACCAAGAACACAAATAACATCTGCTAACTTGTTGCTCAACAGAAAACCCGCCTCCGCTCTCCTTCTCAGAAGGCATTAAATGTCCTTGTGGACCGCCTTCTCCTCTTCTCTCTTTCTCCGACCTGGGATGTCGTAAAAAGCAACCACATCGTATCGCAGGCTATATGCTTGGGTGCGGAGTGGAAACGTTCAGTACCCTTACATTCACCAACGCAGTTACGATTACACAAGCGTCTCGGATACAGTAGCCCACGGCATAAAGCACGAAATAAAACGCCAACAGAAGAATCAAGTCAATCAGCGTTTCTGCGAGAGTGGGCAATCAGCAATGGCTGCGCCAAAAGGAGGACAAGCACACCTATGTTGAGCCAGATGGGCTGACTGCCAGTATAGCGACGACCTACTCACGTCGATGTTGATACTATCCTAGATCCTCTACCCCTGTCGAAGAATACGCACGAATACATTGTTCGATTGACTCTGGTCGTACACACCTCGCAACCCACCACCACAGCACGAGCAGTGGGCAGCAGTCTGCGGACGACTCAAATCTCTCTACAACACCTACGACCTATTACCCTCTCTACCTTCAGTCGACGCAACCAGAGGCCACTACTGGCTGCTCGGTCGGACTGTCAGACCCGAGTCCACTCAATACTTCTACAGAAAGCCAAAGATAATTCACAAATTCAAATCTCGCGGAAACGTAGCGAGGGGGTCCCCATAGGGCTACGCTGCGATGAATCCGCATGGGCAAGACTCTCGCCAATGTATGACATGAGGGCAAAGAAGTCATTCGCAGCACAGCATTCGTGGACGCAGGAGCTGGAATCGAAGGGCTCTATCAATACGGTTTGGGTGGTCAGAAGGAGGGACTAATGCTAGAAACAATTACTCGAAACTGAAGCATCATGGGAACAACAGCGAGTCGTGGTTCAATAAAGCCTTTAGTTGTTGATATTGCAATACAGCTCTTGTGTTGCAAGTTGTAACCGTATGTCAACCACTTGAGAACTACGGCCACTGCCCTGTAGACTCTGTATGAGCATGATGAGAAGGAGCACCGAGCAAGAGATGATAAGACGATGTGAGCATAGCTCACATCGTGCTTACCAAGTATCTGAGCTCATCAGCATCCACAGTGTTCCAGAACTCCCACATAGTCTTGTGCATAAGCTGATCTGTCAAACAATACCTGATTGAACATGAAGAATGTCTTCTACCATCAGCTAGGTTGTCTCTCAGTCGTGAACGCCTTTGCGAGATGTGAGATACCGGAAGCTTGACAGCCAGCTTCACGCCGAATACACGAGTTTCCGCAACGAGCGTGTAGCAAATACTCCCGAACGTCCACTAGAAATTAGCTAGAAAGGTGTCGTCAATCTCACCGACCAAATCTTCCGCCGAGCAAACGAAGAGAGAACAGAAAAGGAGAGGCGCTATGTGGCTCAGTCCGAGTGGCTGAGCCACCTTCGGACAATAATCGGCAAAACCAGATCTCGATCATCGCGGAAAGCCGATCAGAACGCGTCTGATGCATGCTTGACGCGCCAGAGAAATGCATGACCAGTAGAGTACCACTTCCATTTACCATACACCATAACATTAAGCCCTGCAACAGTTGTATAGCTATCACAGCACCACTTTGACCTCTCTGCCACATACCACGAACAGAAGAAACTCACAAACATGGCACAATAGCACCAGACCTGTACAGAATGCGCGTGCACCTTCCAAGCAGTGACCCAGCACCTGCCGATACACAACCTCCAGCATGTACCTGCCGCGTTCGTTGATATCGTTGCTGTATACGAACCTACAGAAATCTCATGGACCGTCCTCATCACAAGTGATCATCCTCTCATCCCTTGAAACAGACGCCATATGTGCATGTCGGATACTGGCAGCTCTGTTCAAGCGCGATTACATACAGCATAGGATACAACCCGTTGCCGGATATGGCGACCTACAGAGAGCCGGCGAGACCCTGGTGCGGCCGATGAAGATCAGCGAGGGTGGGAGTGGCGGTGTTGTGATATGTCTGGGTGTTGGTGGGCTTGTCGATCTGGCGAGTCTGCTGGGGCTTGAAGATGAGGAGGATGCCGAGAACGATATGAGTGGTGTTGAGGTATGGGTGCTGGATGCCAGACGCCCGTGGAATCTCTCAAACGTGTTTGGCGGGTTGGCTCATTCTAGGGCGGTGGACGGTGACACGACGGCTGTGACAAGACGGATACCTGGAGTAGAAAAAGGATGTTTACAGAAGTCGTACAGGTCGGGGAAGGGTGGCATAATAGTCTTCGATGACGGTGATATCATGGATGAGTTATCAGCCGAGCAAGACGCGTTCTGCTCGTTAGCTGAAATGCCGGAGCTTGACCAAACCGCTCCAGAAGAATCAGAGGACGAGGAGGAACAAGCAGAAGATGACGAGTCTCATGGTAGTTCACGGTCAAGGAAACGAAAGTCATGGTCAGACCGGGACGATTCCGAGGATGAAGCAGAAGAGCGTCCCCAGCAGAGGCGGCGCAGCAACTCGGGATCATCTATCGCCTCCCCAAGAAGTCGCACAAGGTCACGCTCGCGCTCCAAATCGAGAGAAAGAGACGCTCAACCAAAAGAGCCATCCGCAAAGCAGCTGCGGAAGAAGCTGCAATCACTACGAATATCTCATGAAAAAGTTATACAAGACTACTACAGCTTAGGAACATCCTACTCAGAACCGATATCCTCCTTAGCATATTCATTAGCCTCAGAGCTAGGCCGAGACGACAACGATCTACTATGGCTCGCCGTCGTAGGCGTCACCTCTCTCGAACTATCTGGCCACACCTCAACAGGCCTGGGCACACCACATTCGAAGCCAGAAATCAGCTCAAGGAATTACCACCAGAGCTGGCGCATGAACAGATCCTCCAGAACCTATGCCCTCCTCCGCGACGAAGTTCGCCGCCTCAACCCACCCTCAAATGAGCGCCCATCCCTCCTAACCTCGAAACCAGCCGTCAAATCAGCATCCGACTCCTCAATCCAGCTCGTGCCCGATCCTCGCTTCACCCTCCTCAGACACTGGTCCCTCTACGACAGCATGCTACACTCCCCCTACCTCGCAGCCCGCCTCCACGTCTGGAACGAAGCAGGCGTCAAAAGACTTCACAAACTCCTCGCGAAAATGGGCATAAGCCTAAACCAATGCAAACAGGGCTACATGCACATGGACGTTAACGTCCGCGCTAACCTCCGCGATCGCCTGCTCAAGTACGCAAGCATGTACGGTCTCGACGAGCTGGTCCCAGTCGGTGAAGGCACAGCCACATACGAGCAGGAAGGTTGGGGCTTCCTACGCACCTGGGGCTGGAAAGCGCAGCTCAGCGCCGTGGACGTCAGTGTCATTGTAGGCGCAATACTAGAAGTCGTCAACACAGCTACGGCACCCTCAAAGCCGTCAGACACGTCAACGCAGCGAACTGAAATTGAAGATATCGAAGATCGTTCAGAAGCCCTAGTTAGGAAATTTTGGCAGGCGTACGATGCCCTCGCACCACAGCACCCGAATGAGTTACTGAAATCAGTACCAAAAGCCCAACAACTCATGCGCTCGATCCTACGCACTGGCTCCTCCCTGCTCGGCAAACACCAAATCCGCCACCTACGCGCCTTCCGCATGGGCGTCGTAAAAGACGGTCCAGATCTCTCGCTCTTCGCGAACAGTCCCGGCGCGCTCGTGAAACTAGCGCTCTGGGTCGGCGAAGCCGTCGCAGTAAGCGAGAAAGACAAGAAGGGCACAGACAGCGCAACACCACTTGTTCTTGCGGCCCTCGATGAACTCCGAGGCACGTACGTCGTCGTCGGCACCGGCGGCGGTATCGGCGGGGGCGAAGACCACGAGGCGCGGAAGGAGAAAGCAGAGAAGAAAGCTAAGAAGCAGGCTGAGCGGGAACAGAAGAGGAAGATCCGCGAGGAGAAACGTGCTGCGAGACGCGCACTGCAGGAATTGAACGGGGAGAGTGACGTTGAAGACGAAGATGAATCTGAGGAGGAAAGTGAGGCGTCATCAGATGAAGAGGATGACGCGGAGCAACGCCGCAAGCAGGAGAAGAGGGGCTACGGACGGAATAGATTTGGCATTGCGTTTCAGGAGGTGGTTGAGGAGACGCAGGCGCGGGTTAAGATTGATAGTTTTGACCATTGTGTTGTTGAGGTGAAGAAGGAGGATTTGGCGGGGTTTTTGGAGGGGTTGAGTTTGAAGAGTGTTGTGGGGAGGTAGATGATGGGTGTGCTGTGTGTGAAATTGAATGCATCTGCTATTGTCACGAGCGAGCGTTACTTGCGTTGGTACCTATGATTTATGATGCACAAGTATAATTGGTGTGCGGCGCAAGGCAAGGCATCCAGCAAGCGAGTCTACTTGGCAATGGAATATTTGATTGTTGATAACGAGAGCTTCTTACGGAAGAGACCCGGACAGGACTAATAGCTGCATCGATGCTTTCCATTGATTTGTCGAGCGCATAACTTCCAGCACAAGCTAATATTTTACAGAAGTCAAACAACAGCAGGTAGGAGTGGTACTGCTTGTCGGATTGCAGGCGCGCCTTGACGTGACAGTGAAATCTGAGGCAGGAACAATCTATGGTGAGGAAGGCATGATCAGGACATGGAAGGTACGACTATGACGAGGAAGGCACGTTCCGTCGATTCACTTCGGGGAGAAGGTATTACTCACTCGTATCTACATGGAAGGGGCGATCTGTGGTGGCTTATTCTGGGGCAGAAACGAGCAACATTGCGAGTAGGTACAGTACGATCAATGACCCGTGGAAAGCTGAAAACGACTCGAGGAAGCTATGGTTGACTTCGCTGTACAGAACTATTCGGAATCCACTCCAACTAAGCCAAAAAGCTCGTTCTGAGCTTCGTTCTGAGCTTCGTGCTTCGCTTATCTTGATCACAACATCACCATTCACAGTCCTATTCATATCGACGGTCTCCCCCGTGAAGACGTAATCTCGATGCGTCTGGTTGAGATGAACCAACAGCTGTTGCAGGTATGGCCATGTCGGCCCGCACTCCGGACATTTGTACCCCTTCACGGACATCTTCTGGAAGCGTTTGCTTTCCTTGTCATCTGGCATGCCTTTGAGATGGAGTTTGTACGTCACTTTTGGTTCGCTTAGACGCAATGGAGCTTTGGCGCTGTCATGGTCTTCGGCCATGGCGATGAAGATGTGCTTTTGAGGTGTGAGGATGGATGCTGGTGACTTGACGGTAGAGTGCCCTGTGGAAGGAAACCGCAGGCTTAAGAATGTATGAGGGATACTGGACTCTCATGCGCGTTATTAAAGCTGATATACCTGGCTCAGTGCTTGCTGTGCTCTGGCAAGCTTTGGCCATATTGCAAACATATCAGGGAACGAACGATGCTGCAGTAGGACGGACATATTTTGAGGTTGCCTTGCTCATCAAAGTCCAGAGCGCAAGATCAGGAGGAGGTCACTGGGTACTGAGCAGTCCTTTAAGCATCAGCAAGCGCAGATGAGCTGACGTAGGATGATGCAGCGCTCACCAACATCGATGCACCACTGCACTGCGCATCGATGCACTGCACGTCACTGCACGTTGTGAGTCTGCATTAATGCTATGCATCGATGCAGGTGGGTCTGGGTCTAATAGGCCTAAAGCTAGATCAGCCTCGATAGGGGTGGGTCGACCAGCCTTATCGCTCGGTGAGCTAACCTGAAATGGTAGCTACAAGACTGATTAGTCATTGTCACTGCAGCATTGATGCACTGCACTGCACTCCACTGCACGGAAATCCTGTAGCATCAATGCTTGCAGTGCTTCGATGTTGGTGAGCGCTGGGATGATGTGCAGCTGGATGCCGCTTGCAATGCCCAGCAATGTTACAGCAGCTCAATCCGCCTTTGCGTGACTCTGCTTGAATGCCTGTAGTAATGGCACCGGTTGTTTCGATAAGAATCTGGCACATCAGCTACATGTTGACCTAGACAATGCTGTGGTCAAATGTTGAAAAGTGTCGAGAGCATCGAGTTTGACCAAAGAAGTAAGATGGTAGACAGCAGCGTAACCACAAGAACAGAGGAGGGAAGAGAGGGAGGAAGAGAGGAAAGAAGAGAAACGGTAGAAGACCCTCTAGTGGCAGGTACATACCTGGTACGGCCTTTTCTGGCCTTATCGCTCTTTCATAGCTGTATCTGCGATACACGTGTAGTAACAATGCCCGAACCCCATGGAATGTCTCGTAGTAAGGCGTAATGCATCTCCTCGAGCGCCTCGCTAAATCAAACTCTGAAACAGTCGCTCCTAACACACCGCGAACCTCGAATCTAGAGCGACTTTCCTCCTTCCATGATTATGACTGCAATTGCAGTTTCCGCAAATCTCTGTTCAATAAACACTCCCTTTACTCCATTTACTGCTCGCTCGTATCCTCTTACCAAACACATAGAAAACAAACGGAACAGGAATTAACAACGCCGCAAACCCACCTGTAATGCAACTTGCAGGGCCGGTGCCAATATTATGGTACATAGGCGCGACAACAAGCGGAAACGCGCCAGCAAAGCAGGACCTCAAAAACGTGTTGGCCGCCACTGCACTAGCCGCATATTGTGTAAATGTATCAACCAGATAATTCAAGGCGCTTTGAAAGATCATGAAGAAGCCGGTTCCCAGCATGACTAGACCGATGCAGGGCACGATCCAGTGTATGGAAGGGCTTGAAGTCCAGCCTGTGAGGAATTGGCCTGCGCTGAAGAGAACAGAGCCGAACATCATGGGTGGGAGGCGCTTCTCGGGAACTGCACGGTTGCCGGCGGCGTGGTACGCTTTGTTGTAAATAGTTTGATTGTATACATTTGCGCCGCAGCCAATGATGGCCCCGATGAGTATAGACAGAAATGGCAATTCCGCTGGCAGTGGCTTCCATCCTCGGATCTCGCCGAAGATGATTGGGATGGCGCCAAGTTGCATGTAGAGGATGCCGTAGCAGAATGAAGCATAGAGGGCGACAAGAAAGCAGATCGGAGTGCTGAGGAGTTGTACTGGTCGGACGAGGAACTTCTGGGCTAAACCGACGATGCTAACGTCCCACTCTTCAAACTTCGCGTGAAGTGCCCAGTTTCCTGTCTCGTGCCGCAGACGCCGAGCCTTGTAGACCAGCAGCTTTGGTGGGTACGACTCGTCGATGAAGATGGTTGCGATGACAAGGATGAAAGCCTGCAGGATTCCGGCAAGGTACTCCGTCCACCGCCAGCCAAGGGAAGGTTGAACCACGACGGCCGCCGAGACGATCGGGCCGAGAACAGGACCTCCTACGACTGCCATTGCGTAGCCTGCCATGGCAATGGCGCGCCAGGAAGGATCATAAAGGTCTCCGAGAACTCCGCCTGTGTTTGTCACCGGCGCTGATGCAAAGAATGCGCCAAAGAACCGTGTCAGCATGAGTGTTTGGAAGTCTTTTGCTGTTGCGGATCCAAAGGAGAAGCAGATGGCCACGAACATGGGACACAGTACTGCGAGTCGACGACCATAGACTTCTGATAGCGGCGCCCATAACAAAGGCCCTATCCCAAAACCAAACAGGAAGAGGGTAGTGCCGAGCGTTGCTACCTGTGTGCCGACGTGGAAGTGCTGTGCGATCTGTTCCGTGCCAGCAGAATAACAGGATGATGCCCAAGTGGCTGTCATGGTGACCAACCCATATAGCAAAGTGGTGGTGATTTTCTTCTTCGTCGGCCAGTTCATCGGCTTGTATGGATCGTCTGGGCCGTCGAAGTCGACCAGAGCTATGTCGGTGGTCTTTGCGTGAGCGAGTGGATGTGAGAAGTCGAGCACTGGACGAGACCGAAGACGTGATAAGGCTGTTGGTCTTTCAGATACTGTCTGGGTGAGCCCAAGGTCCTGGTCGCGTTGTGTCCGTGTTCGTTGGCGCGAGAATGAGCGCATTTCGAGGAGTGTTGGGCGGTGGCCATCGTGGTCTGTGTCTTTCTCGTCTAGGTCCGACATGCTCGAAGCGTCTTTGTCTTCCTCAGAGCTTGCTGTGCGAGTGGAGTGCGTACGAGATGGTAATGGCGCATGGTCTCGTACATGTGGCGCCGACATTGTAATAGTCGTCGTTGGCAATGGCGTGCTCCTACCCTGGAGGAAGATGATATTGACGGCTGGCGCAAACACATAAGCGGAAGTCTGTTCCTACTTACATCACATATTTTATGCTACCCTTGTCGTTTTACATTTTATCCTTGCCATCTTCAACACCATGAACGCTCGTAAAGAGATGGGATGACGTAGTAGCTGGACACGAAAGCTAGAAGCGAGCGACTCCCGGCAGCTCGGCATACTCGTAGGGAAGGATGGCCAAAATGTCGCGGTGGTCATCACAGTAAGCCGGAGTGAAGAGTCGTAAAACGTTCACTTATCAAAACCACCAGGATTAGTTGCCCCCATGATGGACTCTTGCTTATGTGATTGAATCAAGCTTTGAAGGTCTAAAGTCAATAACACGATGCAAGCCGCCGCTTCTCCCGTGACGGAGCGTTCCGATAAAAGCCTCAGGCAGAAATGTTCTACCTGCCTCCTCCCGGACGATCAAAGTGGCCGCTTGATGTCAGAAGGAACCACCGTAGCTTTAGGCGCCTTCGAGCAAACCCTGACGAAGAATACAGCTCTCAAATCATTACTTCACAGCAGTCAATACGTCTGCATATAGTACAGCGTGACAGCCAGTCCTAGAGCTCTTTTCCAACCGATGTTCGCTCGAGAAGACCAACGCTTGCTTCAACAAAATATAGCTCGAGTCTGACCCAGCGTTTTCATCCCTTCCTGGTATTCATTTCCTTAATCTTCTTTCGCACCCTCCCGAGCCCTTCCAAGCAAACTCTATGCTCCTCAAATGCCACATCCCACCACATTCTACACTTCTTGTCGTCTTCAAGCCAAGTCATGTAGGTAGCATATCCAGCTTTATCATTCCCTCCGCTAGCTTCAAAGTCTTCCGCCGTTGCACCATCACCCTGAGCGCATACCCAGTTCCTATACATACCGTGCGTGACTGCCTCTTGACGTGCCCTGAAATGCTCGATCATAGCGGCGTTAAACTTGGTCCAGTCGTGCATATATGCTGTCATCGCATCGCCGAAGAGGCGCCAGCTGTCCTGATTTAGCTCGTAATCGGCTGGACAGTGAGGAACCTTGGGTGCCCGAGGTAGATTGAGATCTCGGAGTGTCGACGAAGGCGTGTGATGAAGAGCTTCGAGATTTTCCGCGGGACGGGATTGATAAGGTAAGTTGTCAGTAAGATCACCGAGGTCCTTGAGACCCGTGTTTGATGGGACAAAGGGTCCCGCTTCTTTTAGGTCATTGAGATTGAAGCCACCGGGACGAGGGTCAGAGTGATGACGTTGTGTCTGCTGACGAGACGCAGGATCGAAGCCTGTAGAAATGGGAGAGTGTTCTTCTTCGACCGTGACATTTACGGTAGAGCCAGTCGACGACTCACTGTCTGGCGCAGTAGGTGAATCGACATCCATCTCGTCGGTAGTGGGACGGTCATCTTGAGTATCTCCGGTTTCAGTGCCGGGTGCACCAGGCGTGGATGCGGGCGTTTCCATAGCCAATGGCTTCGAGCCACGACGCGAAGCATTTACCTTCTGTGCAAAATCGGGAGCCAGCTTTCCCGTCTGGAAGGCACCTGCTTTCGTGTTTGTATCCCCTGGATCGACATGCCTGACGCCCGCTGCGATATTAGCATCCATGTTACCATTCATAGCATCACGTGAACCCTCCTTAGTCGGAGCGAACGTCCGACCTGGACCTGCACGTGTTGACCGGAAATTCTTGCTTGGCGACTTGCGATCACGAGCGGTAGGCTCCGGAGGGTTGAAGACATCAGCGTGCTTGTCGAAGTGCTCATGCCATTCCTCTGCCCGAAACTTTGCACGTTCCTGGCTTGCGTTATCGTCAGAGTGATTGGAACTAGGAGAGATGTTAGCGTCTATACTGCCTCGAAGCGGCCAACGCGAAGGAGAAGTCATGGAACATGAAGGGGAGCGGTGTTCATCTATTGACGACAATCTCGCACCGCCTCCTCTTGTCTTCGGACAGACACTTGATGGAACCGCCCACATGGGCCATGTTCGGTTTGGAGATGCTTGGGAATGAGATATGAAAGGGAACTCGTACTGATGCTTAGGTACTTCGTCCTGACTAGGAGCATGGATTGAAGGCTCGTTCGCGCTTGCATCATGCTCATCGATGGGCGATGTCATGTTTGTGAATGGCTTTCTTACTGGAGTGGCCTTAGTGTCAGGCGCAGGATAGTCATAAGTACTGCCGTCGTCGACGACGCGGGTATAATTAGTGCTTGGGAAATAACCGGTCAAGCCCGGCCCGTCACGATTGCCAGAATGAGTGGCCGGTCTCCGAAGATTCGCTTTCTTTCGATCTTGTGGTGCTAGCGGCGGCGTTATTTCTTCGTCGCTCGAGGTCTCGGAAGCATATTGGAATGTTGCTGTGCCGTTTCTTGCTTGTGGACTATGGCTTCTATGCCTCGGCCTTGGTGTCCTCTGCTCTGCTGCAGATCTGGTGCCGAAAGGACCTCTCTCCTCCTCACTGGGGTCTAGAGGTGAATTTCTGACACTAGCTGAGCGGCCGATGTTTGCAGTGTTGACTTGTGTTCTCTCGCCACCCGCCGACGCGTATTTACTCGAAGCCCTGCTCAAACCTGGCCGTGTCTGCGTGAAATCGTCAGAATGGAAAGAATGAGCCTGCCGTAAAGGACTTACAGGATCGCGTGATCTCTGCTGTCCATGAGCATCGACATTTGGAAACAGTCCAGCACTTGGTGGACGATCTCGTTCTGAGCGGTGATATTGTGCATAAGCTGAACGAGATGGTAGCTCGTCACCCGCACCCGCATGAGTGCCAAAGCCACGCCGCTGACTTGATGTCCGGTTCAGACCTGGAAACCCAGGTGAAGGTTCAGCTCCTGGAGAGTAAGAATCTGCACCTGTGCTCCTTGGAGCAGTGGGATGACGCGGTCGCAAAGGAGAAGTCTGAGGTACAGGACCGGGCCTCATAGCATTCAGGCCCCTCAGACCTTCGGCTCTGGCTTGTGCTTCCTCAAACTTGGCACGGTCCCATTGAGACGGAGCAGCTCTTGCAAACTGAGCAAATTTATCTGCGCCGGAGGATGCTGTAGCTTGGGGTCGCGAGCGGGCAGCATTCTGGGGAGCATATCGGCTGGTGCTTGCATCTCGCCTTGGTGGTGGTTGTGGAGTAGGTTGAGGGTAGACACCGTTCGTGTAGGTTGAATCGGTTCTTCTTGGCGGAGGTGGTTTCCTGAAGGTTGGTGATTCTATGTCTCTAGACCTGTTCAGCTTGGCTCTCTCCAAGTCGTATTTCGCCTTCTGTATGGGATCTCCTAATATCTCGTGTGCTGCTTGGATGGCCTGGAACTTAGGCACTACATCGACTTCTCTGCCAGGATTCCTGTCAGGGTGGTATTGCTTGGCTAGCAAAGGTCAGCTGTCTACGTACACCACATGCATTCAATGGCTTGTTTCTCCATACCTAGCTCACGATAACGCTTCTTGATGATGTCGCAATCAGCATGGTTCGGCAGATCCAACTCTGCATAATAGTCTCGCTTGTAGTCGGCCTTGACCATCTTGCGCCTTGCCGACTCGAAGTGTAAGACGACCTGTCAGGGAGGTCAAGTTATAGTTGTTCCAATCGCAGTGCTTCTCTTGTCTCCAATCACCATTTTCATCGTCATACAGCGGTCATGGTCCAACTCGAAGAGATAGATGCGCAGAAAGGACGTCTAGAAGTGTTTGTTGGCTTAGAGCGTAGGACTAATTTTGATCTCGTCTAGGGGTCGGGCATAGGCGAGGAAGGACTGCTGGGATAGAAGAACTTTGTGTTTGTCTGTGTCGTGCAGGTAGTCAAGGTGTTAGCCCAGGCAATATGGCGAACCGTGGAGTAAGTGAGTTCGCAGGTTGCACTTGGTTGTTGTGGAAGGCAACTGGTGGTAGTCGCAGAACTAGGCGATGAAATCATCTACTGCCGCAGCACTTTTGATTAGTCGTTTGGTCAAGACTTGCTATTCGTCCAAGGCAGTACAGTGCAGGAAGTGAGGTCTCGCTGCAACGCAATCAATAGTGCCAATGCCCTGCTTTGGGCAGCCAAGTCGTGATGCTTGGTGGGTTGTGCGCGCAATGTTGATGAAGGAGTGATCATCAGTATTGCTGCTGGCTTGTCAATCTTCTCTCCAGACCGTGAAGATCGTACCACAATGTAATTAACCCTCACGCAGGTAGTAGGCAGGCAAGCTCTTGTTAGATGCTGTGCTCATTCGATCGTGTCTGAGATGTGCTGTCAACACGCCAGTAAACCCTCTTTTAGGCGACCGCAGGCGGAACCAGCTGGAGGAGCACCATGTGTCCGTGGGCTTCAAGATAGGCAAGAGGGGCCTAGACCTTGACTATCTTTGGCTTAGTGCTGGCCTCCACAGGCTATGGCTCTGCCCGAGCCTGTGCAGTGTCCATCCTTGTGAAGCCCTGGTCAACTCTCATTCCTAAAGTTTGCTGCCACTGCATCTTCGTCCAGTCGCCAATAGGTTGCTGGATATCTATTTCATGGGTCTGTTGATCTACTCCTATCATGCAATCACTTCATTTGCTTCCTTTTGCGATGCCTGGCCGTTGGACTGCACCTGCGACTTGCCTCTAGAATATATACTGTACAACACATCCCTTATCTCTTGCAAGAACCTGTCGACCTCCTTCTCCGTTCCCACAGTAATTCGCAAGCACCCTGTACAACCCATCTCCTTTCCGCGGAAACGCACGACCACGCCTCTCATTCCAGCCATAGTCTCATACACTTCAAGAGCTGTCGGGTTGTCAGGTTTACCACCTTGGTCCTTGGGCTTGTCTAGAATCTCAACGAGCAGAAAGTTCGAGTCCGCCCCACCAAGGAAACGTCCTATACCCGCGATCTTCGGTAGTTCCAGCTGCAGCCTTTCCCTCTGCATAATGATTTTCTGTCTGTTGTCTCTCATGACTTTTAGATTCTGCTCTTCTAATGCTGCGTTCGCAATGGCACTAGTGGGAGAAGAGATGTTATAGGGAGCTTTCATGTTGTTAAGCAGAGCTGCAATGTCGGGAGAACTGAAAGCTACTCCGAGTCTGATGCCTGCCAGCCCAAACGCTTTGCTCAGGGTCTGCATTACCACCAGGTTCGGCCACTCTAGCACCCACTCAGCCAGACTCGAGCCATCCGGTGAGAAATCGATGTATGCTTCGTCCACCACGACTATGCCATTCCATGTTGGATGCTCCAACACCTCTTGTATCGAGCTCTTACTGATCACACTAGCAGTCGGGTTGCCAGGAGAACATATATACACCATCTTGATCGAGGAATCTTGAGATAACTTCTCACAGATCTGTTTTGGCTGTAATGAAAAGCCGTCGTCGACATTGAGAGGGACAGAGACTATCTCGAGGTCATTGACATCGGCGCTGACCGCGTACATGCCATAGGTGGGCGGACAAGTCAGGATCTTGTCTTTGCCAGGCGCACAGAAGCACCGTAGGAGGGCGTCGATGGCTTCGTCCGAACCAACACCACAGAACAGATTTTCTGGTTTCAAGGTCTTATCTGTGTGAACGTGAGTATTCCTCAGCCGGCAGAACTTCTCTTTCAGATCATGCTGATGGGGATCGGGATATCTGTTGAGTCCGAGGAAGTCAATGTCTGTGTTGTTCTTCGTGTGGCCATTCACGGCAGTGCCATTGCCGTCGAGTGCCAGGCCAGGGCCATATGCGTTCTCGTTGGCGTCGAGTAAGATATTCGTGCCGTCATCTTTGTAGTCGCTTCACACGGTCAGCTCAGCTCAGCTCAGCGCGAGTCCAGAGCGGAAGCTGGTGAGTCAACCTACTCACGAGCACAGCGATACGGGTGCAACTTCAAGATATTTGGTCGAGCGCATTTCGACAAATCAAAGGGTCGTGCCTTCTGTGCCATTTTGCAACTCCGACTAACACCTACAAGGTTCTTAGCCCGCGTTTCACCCTGGGATCTACTGCCAAATTTATTCAGTACATCAAGCATCAAAATTGTTTATCCAGACTGCGGCCATTATTCTTCTGACTCCCCGCATGACTTCACAGGTCCGGTCCCGAGCCACCAATTTAGGCACGCTAAACCAGCCACGCTAACGTGGAAAAGAAATCCCATGCACAACGTGTGCCTGAGGCGCATTTTGCGCAACCACGAAGGTGCAACCTGTTTCAAAACCAACAGCCAACTCTCCTGCCGTCCCTTCTTAGGCGGTATCGCACGGACATCACTGGATCGCGGAGTGCCAGCTATTCCTTCGAACCATTCGACCTACTATTTGCGCTTGAGCCATTAGCTTGACCTCTAGCGACGTTTAACCAAGATGGCAGCACGAGACTCTGCATACGGCACAGCCGCAGCATCAGATACTGACTTCCGCAGAAAATGGGACAAGGAAGAGTACGCTGCGAAAGCCAAGGCAGTGGAAGGGAAGAGGAAAGAGGAAGGAAAAGCCCGGTACGAGGCAAAGCTCGAGGGCAAAAAGTGGCACAAACATGTCGACATGTCCGAGCTCGATGCGACATCTGCGAGAGGTGCGAGGTTAGATGTAGCGAGCATGGTCGGAAAGACGACCATGGTGCCTGCCTCGGCCGGTATTGGAAAGCGAGGCCGAAGTGCAGGTTTCTATTGCGAGGCTTGTGATTTGACCTACAAGGACAATGTGCAATACATTGAGCACCTGAACTCGAAGCAGCATCTTATAGCTACCGGTCAGTCAGGAGAAGTGAAGAGGGCAACTCTGCAGGATGTCAGAGACCGGATAGAGATGCTGAAAGCCAAGAAGCGACAACGAGAAGAGGAAGAGAGAAAACTGGGCGAGCTTGACATCAATGCTCGAATAAAGCAAGCAGAGGATGTTGAAGCTGCGGAGAGGGAGGAGAAAAGAAGGAAGAGAAACGAGAAGCGCCGCAAGGGTGGCATTAAGCAAGAAGATGAGTGGGAAGGTCGACTGGGGGTGATCACATAAGCGAGGCGCCTGGTATTCATGACCTTTCCCACAACCTCCGCCAGCATCTGTTCTTTCAAAGCATTACCTTGGACAGACTCTGTGCACTTTACGCGCCTAGGCTGGAGAGGTGCCTTAATCGCTCCGTGGGCTACCAGACCTCACGCTGATGAGCATACTGGTCGCAGCAAAACCTCTGTGCTCGTCAGCCGGGGCCTTACAACGAGCTACCTCGGTGCAAGCGAACCAGGTACGGCATGACTCTCGTTGGCAATGCCAGCTTAGCCATTGCACCATGCAAGCTGATGGTAAGGACCGACCGATGTGGTCCGCACTAGCCTGTACAGCGATGACCTCGTCTCCGCAGACGGTGAAAGGCTGACGGCAACACTCTCAGTTTAAGCCTGATACGACGATGCAGTCTCAACGCCGCCGAGGTCAGAACATGTAGATCGAGGTAGCCCTCGGTAAGGCCTCCAGGAGATTGCATCCGCCTTGTCCCCCAACTTGAACCTGCTGGACTTTGCAATCAAGCAGAATGATGACGTCAATACGCGTCAAACAGAGAACGCGAACCTAGACACTCCTCCAAAGCATGGATCGATGAGGTCTCTAATTCTATCTCAAGACTCAAACTCAATTAGTTACCAAGACCAAGAGGTATTCTGAAGATATCGAAGCTGTGCCACTTGCCCGAGCTCTAGATTTACAGCACCAGATCGTCAAGATGCAGGTCAACAACATGCAAGGACTGATCCGATGGTCTCGCGTGGCCTCCCCGCATGCTCATTCGCTCCTTCCCCAATTCCGCTCTTCGGCGACGAAAACGTGCGGTCGACGTCATTGCAGTACAATTCATACATGTACCACCATTCCTGTGTCCGCAGTATATTCTCAGCGTGCACCCCTCTACGTTAGATCTGCTCAACACCAAAACCCTCGATCTATCACCTTTCAAAGAACATATTCAAGCAAGATGTCTTACTCGAACGCAGATACTGGCGACAAGACCGCCGACCCGTATGGTCTGCCTTCCGCCTCATCCCACTATGGCTAACGCGTGTAACAGATACAAGGCAAAGAACCAGGATGAGCCCGGTGTTGAAGAGAAGATCCAAGACCTGACTTCCTTCATCTCGAAGAGCAAGTTCGGCATGATGACCACAAGCGCTGCTGGCTCTGGTGTGCTCGCTTCCAGATGCATGGCCCTGGCTGCAACTGTAAGTAGATTCTCAATTACACATATTACTGGACTAACATTATTCAGGAGAACGGTGGCATCGACCTCATCTTCCACACCAACACAGAATCCGGCAAGACCGATGACCTTGAGAAAAACCCTGCTATCAACATGTCCTTCTACAATGCCACTGGTGAATGGGCATCAGTATCTGGTGATGCTGAAATCGATGCGGATAGGCAAACAGTCCACAAGTACTATTCTCAAGAGCTGAAGACTTGGTTGGGAGACCTAGGAGATGGAACACATGACGGAGGTCCAGACGACCCAAGAATCGGTGTTATCAGAATCAAGGCAAAGACTGCTACTTATGCCATCTCCCGAAGCAATCCAATCAGCAGAGGAGTCGAGGTAAGTCGAAAATGCTCTTGTTAGGACATACAGCTAACGCTTCTCAGATGGTGCAGGGCGCAATCACTGGCAAGGCTGCTCAAGTTAACAAGCTCCGAGAGATCTCCGAGTCCGAACTCTCGCAATGGCGAAGCTCCCACTAAAGCTTTTCGCAAGCAGACGAGGCTCACGCTTGACCATCTTAGCCAGTCTGTTTCGAAATGGATAGACGGTGTACATAGAGAAGTCAATGCCACTAACAATGCCATGCTGGATGAATAGTCTAGTACCATGAGAGTACACGCTGCACGAGACACAATACGCATTTCAGATCTTCTGTCATTGACCATTCCCACTACCACATTGACTGAATTGCAGGTATCGCTAAATTACAGGACTTGCACCTTATTCCCCCGATCGATCTACTGGGACATATCTATGATCGTCCCCAACTGCCTGAAGCATAACTTCGGACTTCTGAGCATTTCTGACGACCCTGATCCCGCTCCTTAGACATTTAGTACGATACCATTCTTCCATGTTCGAGCGCAACATGCACACAACGCACGGTAACCTTTTCACAGTTGATCCATTCCTTCTGGATACCCGTCGTTTGCCTGCGACGAGAAGCTTAAGGGCATTCACCTTCCGACGAAGAGCTGAACGATCTCCAATACTTCCATCTCACCGCTCAAGATACTATCCACAGCATTTGCTCACACGAGAAGGCCAGAACCTGCGCGACATGTATTTCCATTGCTCTGCCACGGTGCAGAGATTTCACTTCATGCCAAACGCTTCAAGAATTCCGGAATGCCGAAAGAGCAAAGTTGTTCTGTTACCTGACTATCAACTGCTAATTCAAGAACAGAGGGGCACTCGAAGAATGAATATTCGAGTCAGCTTGGGTTCGACCAGATTGAGACGACTACTATAGATGTTGAGACTTTATTTCGAATCATCAAACACCAAATCGACAGCGGCAAACAGGATACTTACTAGCTACTGTGACAAAGCAGCGGGTCGGCGGTTCATACACCGCTCGGACAATGCTACGATAGAGAGAGAAGCAACTAAGATGAGTAAACAAGGCAGCAGGCCAGACAAATTCGCGACTCAAATATGTCCATTGCCAGATGTGTCATGTCTGTGCCTTCCCGTGCCTTCTCCTAGCTGTCCATCTCATCGAGTCATCGATGGACATCATGCTTCGGCCCATCCAGTAGGTCCTCCTCGGTCCTTGTTGCTTACTTCCAGTCCTGGCTCAGTCCGACAGTAGATCGACTCTGACTCTGTGACGTGCTGTACAGCCGCCGATTCTTAAATGCTTTTCGAGGACGTCGAAGCATCGCGTGCGATCGAATGCGTGGTCGCCAGTAGGCTTATGTACTGTAGGGGTTCCTAATGTAGCCCTGCGTCTCCTGCACCTCTGCGTTTTTGGTGTTGGCGTTTGCTAGGAAGCAAACCAGGAGAGGCATAGCTGCGCAATCGAAGGGCCCGGAGAAAGCCAGCGAGTTCGCAATGGTCGTCACGTTCGGTCGTCACGTTTACCCATTAGCTTTGTGTCGATCGCCTTTTGCCTCTGTGGGTTAAGGGTGAATACTAGACGGGAAGATCGTTGGCCGTTCTCCCCCCGTGTATGTGATCTGCTGGCCATGTGTCAGTGTGAACGTCGCCCAGGTGAGTGGGAGTCAAACAGCGTGGTCATGAAGCTATATTATATACAATCAGGGTTGACTCCTAATCAGATCTTGAACTGATACTATCATGAAGCTAAGCGCCAGAGCGGTGTTGGGTCCGTCAATTTGCCATTGTTCAGTATCAATACGATGGCTCCATTCGAAGCATTCACGCCGTGCTCGTGTCGACGGTCCGAGTTTTGTGTCTCGGTGTCGCCTCTTGCAGTGGTCGAGTGTAACCATGCAAGACCACGTGTGCGCAAGCCGAGGGTTCTTCGCAAGTACCGTGCAATCGGAGGCGGGTACGAGTGGTACTCTCTATCGCAGAGGCAATCCCATCTCGTACATAATGTATCACTGGAGGGTTGCTGCGCTTTTGGTGTTCTGCTTTGCGGCAAGAGTGTGTAGCGTGATCTCTTGTACTCGAGATCGTGCTGTGGTTGCAGGACCTGCGAGAGACTGTTGTTGGTCTGCCTCCACGCTGTATTCTATGATGAGCGCTGGAAGAGCAGGTCATGAGGAAGGGAAACGAGCAATTCTGAAGGACGAAGGGACAGTGGAAGCCGTAATTGATTGAATTAACCACGATTCGTGATTGTAAGAAGGCAAATGCCAATCGTAAATCCCGAATTTTGCCCAGCCACGACGTGTTCCGCTATATTAAAGTTTTAAACACATCTCACTCAAAATCGCTTAGTCGTACAGGGAATGATATGGTGTAGTCTTGATGGTATCTGTCATAGCAGAAAGAAGATTCGTTACTAGAGTCATGGAACGGTGGCGAGCTCATGGCGTGCATAGCTGTAAGTGGATCAATATTGAGCTTGAAACCCAATATGCCTCGGTCTGTCACCGTGAAATGTGATCGAGACATGACTGCGAGAGCCGGGGCTGCCTCTCTGACTCCTTTGTACTCCATCGAGTTCCGGTGGTGTTCGTGGTGGTCGAGCGGGAGCGGCACCAGTGTCTGACCTAGCACCAGCGGTACTGCCATCGTGCGCCGACCTGTTCTGTGTACTATTGGTCCCGTCACTGCCGAGCTCGCTCACATGAACATGGTAGTCCTTCGCATCGAGCTCGACGATGTTGTGTTGTGGCGGCCTGCTTGGCCAAAGTGCACCACGTATCGATGCTATGCTTCTGGCTACGGACGTTGGTCGCGCTGGGAGTTCAGCGTTGATTCTGCCCGGATGTATCGAGGATCTTTGCGTTGGTCGTTGATTGTCATTCATTGCCTCGTGATAATTGGGCGGCATCTGCCGATAAGTCGAGCTTGATACCGTGGCGCCAAGCATAGAATCTCTTTGCTGCCTCTTCCTTCGTACGCGCGTACGTAGTGCTAGCCCAAGGCCTAGAGCGACAATTATGGCAATGATACCGATGACAATGCCAACAATTGCGGCTGTCGTTATGCCTTTACTCGATGCTTTAGTAGGCAAGCCTAATATCTCGTTGATCTCGGTTGTGCTCGGTGTGGCTGTTGAATCGGTAGGGTCAAGGGGCCTGTCAATAACTTGAAAGACGCCGTTCGAAGTAATGTAGTTAGATCCTGTCAAGTGGGCATCGTTGAAGAAAAGGGCAGATTCTGGCGAAATGCCGCCATAGCTGCGTGCGGTAACAGTGATGTTGGCTAGAGTCTGAAATTGCGAACTGTTCTTCATGTCTGTGGAGTACACCACCTCCGGCAACGCATGATAGACGAAGATGTGATCGAGTTGATCTTGTGTGAGACCATCCCAGCCGGTGAAGTCTGCACCATACTTTTCGTCGTTTGGTCCGAGGATGGTCAGATCTGGTGTCTCGACTGCCAGCTTGTATGCTATGCTTGTTGGAGTAAGCCAATTGCCTTTCTTGAGCAAGGCCACGAGGTAGGTCAGGTTGGCCTTTGTGATCGTGCTCGGGAATGATAACGGAATTTGTAGCATTGAGTCGATGATGTGGACGAGCCCACCAACGTAAAGTACATCTCCATGAGAAACCTTGGATTCTGCTTTTACAGCGGATATCAATGTTGCTTGTCCATCTTTCTCAAGTAGCTCCACTCGTTGACCTCCAGTGACATTCGTGTAGGTCGCGTTTGTCAGAAGAGTAGGCACCAGCTGGGAAGCGTTCGAGAATGTCGCCGTCGGATGTGTGTCCTTCAAAATGTGGTATTCGACCAAAGCGCGGGTGCTCGAGTTGTCAGCAAAGATATCGGGCATAGATGATTTCGTTTGAGAGATCGCAGAATCTGTAGGTACCAGCAATGTCTGAGAACACGTCAGTCGAAAGGCGCCAGAGGTTGGGTCGTACAAACTTACATGAACGCCAGTATTGAGGTAGTCGACGAGATCCAAGTATTGAGATAGTAAGTCTGTAAACTGCGAAACTCCATCCTGCTCTCTGAGTACGGTCAATATGTCCTGAGCAAGAGCGACCCGGGCAAAAGCCAGCGCAAGGACGCCAAAGATGAACTTCATCTTGGAAGGCTCATGATCTGGATTCTAGAGAAGGCACGATGAGGAGGAGGTTCGACTTTCAATCACGTTCTCTTGCAAGACGAACGCATCTCGCCGCGGCTTCACATCCTTACCTGTCTCGAGTTATAGTATGGTCGGGTCATTTCGATCTGGCACAGAACAAGGGCATAGCATGTCTGCCAGGGACAGAGAGCACAGAATGAAGTCGTTTCAGATATTCACTACCTTCGTAGCCGCTTAATCTGCTTTAGTGTTCCTGCGCGGATAACACAAGGATCTGCCATAGGCTGCAAAATCGGCTATGATCGATAGTGAGGTGAAGCGATATGGATGCACTCTTGGTTAGGCATGTACGAGGGGCTCGTGCAGGAAGTAGTCGAGATGAACATGTTAGCTCGAAAGAAAAAAATACGCTAAAATGCGACCTCGAATGTGGAGTGACTGGATGCGCCAGGCATTTGCTCAACAGCGTGTTTCAAGTCGAAAGTTAGCGGGCGCCACGACCTATTTTGGCAGAGCATGTCCTGGCGAAGGATTGAGGCCAACTTCTTTGAGATGTTCGCCATGTTTGCATTAACAACAATACTCCTTACACCGGTCCATAGCCCCAATACAGTGCCGCCGAGCGCAGTCCGTCACTAATGGAAATATGAGCTGCAGTGCACGGTAGCGCAAGGTCGAATGGCCAGAATCGTGGTGTGGTCCGTTCATGCAGCTGTCAGAGGTGTCTCGGCAGCAAGTAGTAACACCAGTAAAGGCTGGGGCTGAACCGCCGATTCACGCGACTTTTCGCCCAAGGATGCCCACCACCGCAAGATTTTTCGCCGGACCTTCATCTCGTGCGATATCGGTGGAAAATGGGCGTGTTTACCTCAGGCTCAATAATTTCGCTTGCCTCACAAAGTCAGCATCTGCTTCCCTCCAAAGAGGACAAGCGTCGTCCTCGCGAAGCTCCCGAGTACAAGGATGTGCCACACGGAACCGCCCACGTGCCGTACCCCGGTCGCTTGACATTCGTACCAGGTGTCGAAAAAACTGTCGGGGCAGCCAGGCTCTAAATGGTAAGCCATGAAAGACATGATCGCGCTCGTCTCTAGACCTCAGCGGACGCCCGTGGCGCCTAACTGTTCCGGGCCTGGCTACCTCGTCAGTTTCTTCGATACCTGGTGTTCGCTTCGTGGCGGATAATTGTATCCATGCATGACTAAGGAGGTCGGGGTTCTTGGCAGTCAAGGACATGAACGCGAAGGAGATGCGGCCCCATTCTGGAACAGTTGACAAAACTGCTTGCGATGCTAAGCATACGCGCTCCTCAGGACCATGAAAGGCTGAAACATCGCATTGTGTTTGATATAGAGTCTGAGCCAGACGTTCTTTTGAGCAATGTTCTGACACCTTTGCGTAGAGACAAGAGAGCCGGCGACAGTAGCCCTTTCGGCCCGTTGAAATGCATCGTTCCCACCCATCACTCCGAGATTGAGCGGGTTCCTGCGTGTGTGCCCGTTCGGCTCGGCGTGTGCGGATCGACCCCTTTGTGAATTTGCGGGAGACTCGCTTGTAGCTTAGTGGGTAATGAGCTGTGTGGTAAAGTTTGCACGTCATATCGATGCAAGCGTTTGTGACGACGATATCGGTATGTGGTCCTGTGATTATGATCGATATCCAGCGGGATATGTGGTTAACAGTCAATATCATCATCAGGTGCTGCTTTGCGAACCGTCGCCTGAGATGAAGCCTCCGGTTTGCTAGCAAAAGTTGTCAAGCCCAACGACAACATCCATAGGTAGTTACAATGACCACGAGCACGAGGCTCAGGTGCTATGCTGGTGTTCGAGAGATTGGTAGATGCGTAGTGCTGATGCTTGCTCTGACGACGAGTCGAGCACTTCAAGGTACCAACAGCTGCTAGAATTCTCTTTGTTTCCATCCATCTAGAACATTTCAACTTGCCGTTCCGTGTCCTCGTCAAAACTACTGCTACCTCACAAAGGATGTTACTACCTGTGAGGTCCGTGCCTGGAGAACTCCCCATGCTTGAAAATGCTCGCTCTTGTCAACTCTGACCCTTAGCATCTACTGCATGCCCATGTCACAGTCGTGAAAGATCCAACAGCCATTCATCCAGCTACCAGCCTGTGATACGCAATCGGCTCTGCGTATCAGCGAGTACTGACTAAGGCTCGGACAATATCGCTAAAAATGCATTTCCCCAAGCCACTCATCATCCTTACAGCAGGCCTTTCGGGTATATAGCATCTTTTCGGTGCAGCCAGTCGATGTAGACCACTGACATTAATCGCAGGTATCTTGGCTACAGCCTCCACGAATCCTCAAAGTCTCGCTCAAGCCGAGAATATCTTCGGTAAACGATCACTATGCGGCGGTGGTTCTAAGCTTGCCACTGAAGCTTGTGAGTATAGCAGTGAGTGTAGCACTTGCTGCTGTGGTGTCACCACCTTCAAATGCGCCGGAAACTCGGCTGGTGGGTGTATGCCTTGGGTTAAGAAGGAGGTGAAACCATCGTCGTACCATCGAAGACCGGCGGATAAGAGGACTGCTGCGGAGGCCGCCACTACGACAGCCGAACCAGTACACGTAAGCCGCCAATAGCGTCTTTAAGCTCTTGTATGCTGTTCGATGGCAATTGCCGGCTGGAGAATACTTTTCGGTGACACACACATGACTCTCCTCAATCAAAACCTTCGAACTCGTCGTCCTTGCCACTGGCTTGAAGCTGTTGCTGGCGTATCTGAGCGATCATTTGCTGAGTCTCGACTTGACGAGCCTTCTCAGCATCGCTCATCTTAGTGGTTTTCTCGAATTCTCTCTTAGCTTCTCGCTTAGTTCGCTTGACCTCGCGTGTAGCCTTTTGCTCGAGCTTCTCGCTCCAGGCCGTCGTGCTCTCTCGCTTCTTGTCTGTACGTGCCGGGAGTTTGCTTGTCACCATGCTCTCCGACTTTAGTGCCTCTTGTCGCTGTTTCTCGCGCTGCTTGTCCTTGTACGCGAAAATGTCCCAGTCGACGTCTGGTACCTCAATCTGCTTACGATCGACTTTCTTTCCCTCAGGCATCTTCGGAAACCTCAACAGAGCCCATCCTTGGACTAAATCGTTCCAGTCCAGGTCGGATACTCGGAAGATAGAGGAAGCCTGATGCTTGCTATAGCTTCTGAGCCAACTCACGAAAGCCTTCTGTGCCTTGTCGTACAAAGCCCTGTCTTCGAGAGCAATGCTTCTGAATTGAGACGTGAGGGCAGCCGCACGGTCGGTATCAAGGTCAATTTGAGGATTGTCCAGCAGCTCGATTGGCGTTTTGCGTACTTCCAGGAAGGATATGTAATCTTCTTCGCAACCTGGCTGCAGGAAGACGACACTCAAACCTTTCCGCCCTGCTCTTCCTGCTCTGCCACAACGATGTATGAAGACCTTGGGATCGGAAGGAGGGTCAATCTGGACAACCAGGTCTACTGAAGGGACATCGAGACCACGTGCTGCCACGTCAGTCGTTAACAGCACAGCTGGGGGGGCTGAATTGACGAATCTTGTAAAGTTCTTCTCTCGCACATTCGAGGGATGCTTGCCATGCAGAGGAACCAAGATCATATCGCTGGGCAATACTGAGGGCAAGAGATGCTGGAAATAGTCCACGGCTGCACAAGTGGAAAGATAGACAATAGTTCGCAGAGGTCGAGGCTCGAGTTTGTGTAGTAGCTCTTTCAGCGCCGGCAGCTTTTGGGAGGCAGGTGTGAGTAGATAGGTCATCCTCAAACTTGCAGGTGTTTTCTTGTCTTGGACTCCATTTGTGCCCTTGACCTTCACAGCAATCCGGACAGGGTTTCTCAGACCCACTCGAATAATCTGGTCGACTGCCTCGCTGACACTGGCGCTGAACAGGCCGGTTCGCCTTTGCTTGGGTAATAGTGCCAGAATCTTGGTGAGGTCATCCTTGAAACCAAGATCTAGCAATCTATCAGCTTCATCGAGCACTAGCACTTCGAAAGCAGATTGCGGAGCATGGACGTAAGGGGAGGACAGGATCTCGAGCAGACGGCCAGGTGTGCCAATCAGAACATTGGGAGACGTCTTCAGAAACCTGCTAAGATCTTGTGCTGCTGCGTTGGAGCCTCCCAGCAGTAGCTGTGGCAGAACTTTTGGCGTGTTCTTAGGAAAGGCCTCTGCTGGTTCTTCTTCTATTGCGCTTTCTTCGTCTTCTGCGTCGACCAAGAGTCTTTTCAGCGAACGTAGTGCAGAAGCAGACGGTCCATGGAATGCCAACAAAGTTGTAAGAACATTGTGTATTTGAGTGGCGAGTTCCCTGGTAGGAGAAATGACTATGGCTGCAACATGATGCTTTTTCGTGGCTTCTTCCTGCCGCAATATGCGTTCGACAAGAGGAAGGAGAAATGCCAAAGTCTTTCCACTTCCAGTGACAGCCTCTACCACCACATCCTTGTGCGCCATAAAGAGAGGAATTGTTGAGGCTTGTACGGGAGTCATCTTCGAAAAGTTCATGGCCGCTGTCGCATCGAGGATCCATTGCGACAATGGAGGTGTAAGCGCATCCCATGCTCTTGAAGACGACTTCGCGGGCGCTGTTCCTCTATCCGGCGCCATCTCGAGTAGGTTGGCCTCAGTCTAAGATGAACAGTAGTGGCATCTATTGTTGGAGATATGAATGCTTTGAGGACTTTTGTCTGCGACAGCCTGAGCACATGTCCGCCACAAAATTCTGGCCAACGGCTCGGAGCTTGGCGGCGGATCAGCTAGGCTTTCGGCTACTCAGGCATGAACTGGAGTGAATGATAGGCGATCATTGGCCTGACCTGCTGACCGAGCAAGCCTGCAACGATCCCTGTCAGCACTTCCATCGCTGCCGCCTATCGCACCTTTCGTATCGCGTTTGCCAACGTGTCGGAAAATAATCAACTTCTTGACGCATCGGTATGACGATAGCCTCCTGAATTCAAGAAATATCAAGTATCGTTAAGTCTGGAGCACATTCACGCTGACGGCAGTCAACAACTCATGTCTTCTCGCGTCTGATCGCTTCTACACATTCTGGCATCAGTTCCGAAGCATACTAGTATCCCGCATCGTCCGGAGCAGTGATGCCTCAGACGAACATGTGCTAGGTACACATATAACATTATCCATACCTTCACCTCCACCTCCACCTAAACCACTCTCGCACGGCTCGCACGACTTGCACGGCTCACGCGTCTAGCGCTGCGCCAAAGACAATGTCAGACTCCTACCCTATCCCCTCAACGCCGCGCGTGATATCACCCTCACCCACCCCATCCGAAACCTCCGAACAAACAGACGGTTACTTCACCCGCTCAGCAGCAAAGCGATCTCGCACAAAATCTCCCCAACCGGACACAATCCACGAAGAAAAACACAAAGATTCCAGTGATGAAGCCTCCGACTCCTCCCTCAACAAACGCGCCCGAACCCGCTCCCGCAGTCCAATCCTCACACCCGCCGACAACCCCCTCACAAACGGAAACGGAACCACTAAACCACGCAGACGCATGTCCGGCCTCACAACCCGCACCCCCTCAAACATAATCAAAAAATCCGAGCCCCTCCCCACAAAATACACAAACGGCACCAACAACAACAACCTAAACGGCAACGCCGTCCCACCCCAATCCAACGGCCACCTCTCCCCCTACAGCCAAATCAAAAAATCCTGGCGCGAATTCTCCCGCTCCCCCTCCCCCCTCGGCCTAATCCCCCTCCACCGGCACTACCGCAACCTAATCCACAAACACGAGATCCCCCGCAAAGCCCTCCACGTCAGCATCGGCTTCCTCACCCTCCAATTCTACCGCTGCGGCCTGCAAAAAGGCGCAATAACACCCTGGCTGATCGGCCTCCTCGTTCCGATCGCCTCTGTCGACCTCCTCCGCCACCGCTACGCCTCCTTCAACCGCTTCTACGTCCGGTGTCTCGGCGCGCTCATGCGCGAAACAGAAGTTGACGGGTATAATGGTGTAATCTGGTATTTGTTGGGGACGTACATTGCGCTCCGGTTCTACCCTAAGGATATTGGTGTGATGAGTATACTCCTCCTTAGCTGGTGCGATACGGCTGCGTCTACATTTGGCCGGCTCTACGGGCGGTACACGATCCGTCTGCGACGGGGGAAGTCACTGGCTGGTTCATTGGCCGCAATGGCAACGGGGATCTTCGCGGCGTGGTTCTTCTGGGGCTGGCTTGCGCCGCGGACGGGCCCGTTCGTCGATGATCCGGCGGAGGGGTTCATGTTCAGGGGTGTGCTTTCCTTGCCTACTTATGTTAGAGGGCTGCTGGGCTGGAGTGAGGAGGCGGGTACGATACGTGGGACGGCGGCGGTGGCGGTGATGAGTGTGAGTACGGGGTTGATTGCGAGTTTTAGCGAGTTTGTGGATGTGTTTAGTTGGGATGATAATTTGACGATTCCGTTGATTAGTAGTGCGGGGATGTGGTTGTTTTTGAAGGCGTTTGGGTGAGGGTGGTGTGGTGAGATTGAGGGAGGGATAGGGGACGGAAGGGGTGAGAAGCTGTACCATAATTGTATCATATCGCTAGGTGTACAATGAGATGATTTCACGATCTTGACTACAAAGCGTTCAAGGCGGGTCAAGGTTGAGTCTACGACGTCTAAAGCGAGATCGCCATGAAGGAAGGAAGGAAACATCGAACGGATAGATCTTGCTGCCACCTTTTTAGCATAAAGGCAAGAGACTGGGGATTGTTTTTGAATAATGCAAATTCGAGTTCATACAGTGTACAGCGAATATCCATCTCGTTGCTATTGACCGTTCATGCCGCTAAGTTAATTCATCAAAGTCATATTTCAATCCAAACCATCCGCCCGTGCCGTGCTGTCACAAACATCTCCTCGCCCAGTCGACATCGCCAAGATGCTCTCGCGAAACATTCTCTTACATTCGACCAAACCACAGCCCCTTCCCAGAACTCACGCACTCAGGCATCCTCCCTCCCCTCCCTCCGCCCCGTTCCCACAGGCATAACCCCCCTCTTTGCCCCCAACCTCTCATCCTCCCCCTGCATCTTCTCCAGCCCCTTCTTCTCCATCCCCTCATTCCTCACCGCCGCACCAGTCGCGGCCTGCAACGACCCCATTGTCCCCTTCGCCGCCCCTGCGATATCACCTTTTAATTTCTGGGTGATGGAGGCATCCGGGTCTGTGGTCGGATCGGAGGACTGCACGATGCTGCCGTCGGATGTGACAGTGGAGGTGCCGCCGGTGGATGTGGTTTCTGTTGGGGCGGATTGTTTGATGGAGGTGTTGAGGATTGAGGTTGAGTGGGAGGAGGAGGACATTGTGGTGTCTGATTGTGCCTGGGTAGTGAGCTGTGAGATGTGAGGGTAGTGCGTGCGTGCGTGCTTATGTAGTTGTATTCCGGAGGTTTCTCAGATCACGATACTCCTGAATGGGGATACGGTTGATTTGCTTGAGTATTAAGAGTGTCTAGTTCGAAGCTTCTGCGAGCCAAGTAGAACAAGCAATGACTTATGTACGGCAACGCTAGGATGAGCCGTGAATAATGTGACAAAAGTACAGCAGCCCACGATGATGTCAACCGCGAATGACGTAACAAGAGGTCATACGCGAAGTTTGCTATGTTTGCTTATGAATTATCCACATCTGAACAGCACGAATCATAGAGCTTGAACTGTGAATGTCTTGAGGACATCGAAGAAGTGGTACTGCTATCAGGAATCTGCGTCTGGAAAGCACTTCATCAAGCATGTCGAAATAGGGACATTCACTGCAACGATGCCTACTCTAGCAGGTCGCGCTCGACCTATCGAGAAACTCGCCGAAGCCGTGGGCAAATGTGGTCCTGAGGTAAGTTCACGTTAGAAGAGTGGTCAGGGCACATAGCTGAAATGACTATAGGCAGCACATTATGGCAAGTGCATTGTGGCAGATTACCAGTCGGTGCATCAAGATATGTGCAAGAAGGAGTTTATGGCTTTGAAGGATTGCTACCTGGTTTGTGACTCCTACCTCTTTTCTGTCTAACGCTAATGCCCTGTCTAGAAAGCCGCGAAGAAGAGGTAGTCCTCTATCATGCATTCAACCACAGCCGGACTGCATTGCAGTAGCTAAGCGCAACAACTATCTCAACATCCGCCATGTCTCCTCAACTCTTCATGCCTTTGGGTATCGTGTTCTATTGTGCAATCGTATCCATCGTTCTCATCGTCTCGACTATAACCTCACAAGCCTCAGCAAGAATGTCGCATCTTGCACCTCCTGGTCTTCCTCAACAATGAGGTCTTCCTTTACCCCGTTCTGCACAGGCTCGACTTCAGTCACAACATGCTTGTCAACCGGCCGTCTCAGAGCTTTCTCAATGAAACCACTCTGCTGCTCAAAGCACGATTCTAGACCAACACTTTGTGGATCCGTCTTGACTCTATATTCCATCTTCACATCATCCGTTGTCTTCAATCCCGCCTTCTTCCGCAGCTGCTGAACGCGGGCAATGATCTCTCTAGCTAGACCCTCCTGCGCCAGCTCCGGATACACAGCAACGTCAAGAATCGTGAGCACTTCATTGTCGCTGTTCGTCTCTTGCGTCTCTGATTCTTTGCCTTGTGGCAGTCCTCTCTTGACGATGAGATCACCCTCCTCTAGCGTCACACCTGCAACTTCGATCTTGCCAGTGCTGAGGTAGTCCTTGCAATCAGAGGATCCGAGCTCAAGGAGAGCCTTTTGAACCTTCTTCGCATCGCCTCTTAGCTTCTTGCCCACTTTCTGGAAGTTTAGTGCCACGCTATATTGTACGTTGTACTTGCTCTCGTCGCTGCTGAGTACCATGTCGCGGATGTTAAGCTCTTCTGTGATGTAGCCCTCAAGAGACTTAATGTCGTCAAGATACTCTTGGTCATTATGTATGACGACCAAAGTTTTCAGTGGCGTGCGCAATGACACTGTCCTCCGTTCTCGAGATTGTCGTACCAACTCAATGACGCTCCGCATGCGTGAGATTCTTCTTTCTACGACCGGATCCTTCAGTTCTGATCGGACTTCTGGGAACGGCAGGAAATGTACGCTTCTCATGTCTTCGCCGTGTAATGACTTGGGAATGAAAGGTAATAATTTCTGGTAGATCATGTCGGTGATGAATGGCGTGAAGGGAGCAAGTGCTCTGACCAGTGTGAATAGAACTTCGAAGAGGGTATTCAGAGCATGGATGGCATCGTCCTTGCCGAGCTCGCCCTTGAAGCGCTTTCGGTTGAACTTGATGTACCAATTCGTGGTGTCTTCTAGTAGCTCCAGCAGACCAGGTACGACAGTGTATAATCTGTATGCTGCCATCTCTTTGTTGACATATTCGAGAAGTGTTTGCGTTGATGCTAATATCCATCTATCCATGACATTTGTATTTGTGGTTTCTGCTTTCGGATCGAAGCAGTACTCAACTTTTTCGAATTTTTGAAGTAGGTTGACCTGGTCCTTGAAGAAGTTGTAGCTGTTATAGAGTGGTAAGAGGACTTTCGACACGATCTCCTTGACACCCGCCTCCTTGAAACGAAGTTCTTCACCCTTGACAACAGGAGAGTTGATCATGTATAACCGCAGAGCATCAGCACCGTACTTGTCGATGACTTCGACGGGATCCGGATAGTTCTTCAGACGTTTCGACATCTTCTTGCCATCCGATGCTTGGACGATACCATTGACAATAACATTCCTCATGGGCAGTATTCCTTTCAAGTGTACACCAAGAACGACCAACGTGTAGAACCAACCTCTTGTCTGATCAAGACCTTCGGCAATAAAGTCACCCGGGAATGTTTTGTCAAAGTACTCCTTGTTCTCGAAGGGGTAGTGGATAGCGGCATATGGCATTGCGCCAGACTCGAACCAACAGTCAAAAACCTCTTCAATACGTTTCAGAGGCTTGCCATCTTTGCCACGTATGATGATGTCGTCGATCTTGTCTCGGTGCAGGTCATTGATCTCGCCTTTGTAGCCGCTAAGCTTTTTGAGCTCCTCAACACTGCCAACGGCCACTATTTCGTCGAAGTCCTCACTGCACCATAGAGGCATAGGAGTACCCCAGTATCTATTCCTAGACACATTCCAATCTCTTGCGTTCTTGATCCAGTCTGCAAAGCGCTTGGTCTTGACGAAGTCCGGCACCCAATGTGACTTTTCGATACCCTCGAGCATAAGTGGGATGATACTCTCGTTCTTCTCGTTGCCAGTGATGTTGATGTACCAAGCCGGGATACCTCTGTAGATTAGAGGTGTATCTGACCGCCAGCAGAATGGATAGTTATGAGTGATTTGGCCGTCCTTGACAAGCCTTCCTGTACCTTTCAAATGCTTGATGATATGTTTGTCCGCCTCCTTCACATGCATACCAGCGAAATCGGAGACCTCGCTAGTGAATTTTCCCTGGCTGTCAACTGGATTTGGCGGTGGTAGCTCGGTCGTAAAAGTCCCGTATTTCTTACCAACGTTGAAATCGTCCTCACCGAAAGAAGGAGCCTGGTGGACGATACCGACACCGTCGTCTTTCGTAACATAGGTGGCCAGCAGCACTTTGAAAGCGCGGTCTTTGAAGCTTTCGTAGAAGTATGGGAAAAGAGGTTCGTATTTCCAGCCTTCCATATCCTTACCTCTCAGCTTCTGCAGGATCTGAAACTTAGCTTTCTTCGGGTCTTTGTACAACGTCTTCAGCAGATCTGCTTGTAATATGTATTGGTTGCCCGAAACCTCATCTTTGATCTTGATATACTCGAAGTCTGGATGTACAGCTAATGCGGTGTTCGAAGGGAGGGTCCAGGGTGTGGTCGTCCATGCTAACAGACTTGTTGATTTGTCGTCTAGCATGGGAAAAGATACGATGACTGCGGGATCTTGGACCTCCTTGTAGTTTTGCGACGCCTCATGCTGACTGAGTGGGGTCCCCAACGCGGTCGAGAAAGGCACAACCCGATAGCTTCGGTAGACCAAGCCCTTGTCGAACAACTGCTTGAACACCCACCACACCGACTCCATGAACGTCGTATCCATCGTCTTGTAGTCATTATCGAAGTCGATCCACCTGCCCAGCCGGTCAATGGTCTCCCTCCACTCTTGAGCATATGTCATGACAATAGCCTTGCACTCAGCATTGTACTTCTCGATGCCGTGCTGCTTCACATAGTCTTGCGCCGACGTGCCATACTTCTTATCGATTTCGTACTCGATGGGGAGGCCGTGGGTGTCCCAGCCAAATCTTCTCTGTACATGGTGACCCTTCATAGACCAATATCTGGGGATAATGTCCTTGATAGTGGAAGCCAGCAAATGGCCGTAGTGAGGCAGACCTGTAGCGAAGGGTGGTCCATCGTAGAATGTGTATGGTTTCTTGCCTTCTGAGAGTTTCAGTTGTGTCTGGAATGCGTCAATTTCTCTCCAGTGCTTGAGAGTGGTAGCCTCCTCGCCAGGGAAATTGACAGCCATGATTGCGCTGCCACAAGCGACCTCGAAGCACTTTCGGAGGTCAGATATATGTTGTAGCGTGACTCAGAGGGCTGCCCTTGCGCAATGCCAAAAGTTCAGTCGCCGAAAATGTTCGACAAAGTTCCCCGCTGGTGCCCGCCACGGCTCACCCGCAGGCCTGATCTACAGGGGCGAAAGGTGATGACTAAGCAAGCAGTAGCAGGGTCTCTACTCCCCCTTTTATCACTGCAGTGCCTGACAGGCTCTGTTTGAAAATTCAATGTTGGCAGGTGTACGTGCAGGTAGTAAGGACTGGCGTACTCCCCGGGCACGAGAACGGAATTTCATAGATGTCTGTGGAGTCAGGAACCGACCTCCAGATATGGATGAATGTCTTCTCTGGTCTCGCTCTTTTTAGGACACTGGCGTGCCCCCCCAAGATCGATCCAAGCGGCCAGCTGGATGTTCCGCGTGAAGACAGGCTCGCTGAGCTGCTCAACTTGGAGTTTAGGAGGCGTGTGTCTTTCAGGCATGCATGCAACGTTGATACTGACTCTCTAGTTCATGCCAGGTTTACGCTTGGTTCTTCAGCGTCTACATAAAGTCGTACTAATACACATCTCCTCGGTGCGTCCTCTCTCTGACTTCCTCTGCCACGATACGTGCCATCTCCCGCCGCTCCCTGTTCTTCGTACCCATCTCCTCATCTGCTTGCTCTACCTCGGGCTCACTATGATCTCCGAGTGCGTCTGCCATGACTCTATCAGGCTCGTCTGCAAGCTCACCACGAAGGGCTCTGGCAAGGGATGATGGTTGGGATCGTGGGATGCTTTTGCTACCTGACTCCTCCGCGCTTGTCTCCACGACTGTTGCAGGTGTACTTGAATCCTCGAAATACTCCTCATCTGACATCTCAAACGGTGAAGCTGCGCCAGATCTGGAGCCTCCGCCGTCTCGACCCAGATATGATTTGGTACCAGCACGCGTCTTTGACGGAGAAAGAGCTAACTGTTGAAGACTTGCAGTCAATAAACCCTCGTTCTTTGAACTGACTTGATGCTCAGATTCACGTTGCTTGTATTCGGTGGGAGATATAACAGGTGGTTGCTGCGGTTGCTGCGTTTCATGCCTCAAGGAGGAATGTGGTAGATTGTGCTTGTCTGTTGCTTCGTCATCATCCTTGAAAAGATCCGCAGTGTTCTGCCGTTGTGGCAATGTCAGCCTCGGCGGCTCCTGCATCGCATTAGGTGGTTTGTGGGCGGCGGCCCATCTGTGAACAGGAATGTGTGGTGGTGATTGTGCGGATATGCTTCGTCGCTGTGCGGCTCGCTCTCTTTTGAGGTCCGTCCACCGTCGGAGTTGATTCTGCAGGACGTATTTGCCATTCTTTGCCAGCTTCATGACCAGAAATTCGCAATGATTGATGTTTCGCAGATCTTCGAAGAACTCGACACTGTAGTGGTACCATGCCATCAAGAACACTCTACTACAGAGTCCATGGGTGACAATGACCGCAACGCTAGCCATCTGGTCCTCGTTGAATCTTCTCCATAACGAACCATTGAAAGACGAAACACGATCGTAGACATCGGCACCACTTTCACCGTTGGGTATGCGGTAGAAGAAATGACCGTAAGAAGCCCGCTCGCGCCATAATCTTTCGACCTCATCCCCACCGGGTTGGTAGTTGCCGAAGTCTTGTTCTCGGATCCTTGGCTCTTCGTAAACTTTGATGTGATGCCTCTGGAAGGGCGATGGCACAGGGTCGTTCGAGCACAATGTCGTTAAAATACCTTCGGTGGTCTGCCTTGTCCTCTTGTAAGGAGAAATGAAGAAATGCAGCGAATCATCCTCACGCAGAAGCGACCTCAACTTTTCGCCTGCTTGTCTGGCTTGCTCTTGCCCTTCCGGCGTCAGGGCTACTTTGTGGTCGGGTGTGTTCTGGTGGATAGCTTTGTCCTTGTTACCTTCCGACTGAGCATGCCTGATAATGATGATAAGTCTCGGTTTTCCCATGCTACGCTCACCCTTGCTTGCGGGGTGAACCGTGAATATAGCTTTCAGGACTATTCAGTAACGACTTGATCCCGGGTCTTGCCAACTTTTGGTTATCTGAATAAATTTCGAACTCTGATGCAATTGTGTGTTTCGAAGACGGAATCTAGGGCAGCTAGGGCAGTGGTCCAAGGTTATAAAAGCAGAAACTCTAGGTCGAAGTTCTCTAACTCATAACAAATTGCCTGTGGCAAGCATTCACATCAGGAAGATTGCTTGATGGAGCATTCGTCAAGCATAGTAGACCCCTCGATATGGTTAGAGTTGGGCATGAGCGTTACTCCCGTGTTGATGCCTTAGTGCCTAGCGCATACCAAAGATCGCGACGCGCTCTGGGCCTCTTCGGTACAATAAGTGATTCGAACACAGAATAGGTCCCTAGATGTACTCCCAGACTACCATATCAGAACACTGTAAGCATTCGAACGATTTCGTCGCATACGAGCGACCATCATATTGCGACCATGAATCCTCAACAGATGCAGGCGTATCGCCAGTATCCGCAGGCACAAAGAGGTCAACCGGCCAGCCGCAGCAGACCAGGTGAGTCCGATGCGAGGACAAACATTCTCAATACACATGCCCATCCCCAGGCGAGAAGAGCATATACCGCTGGAAATGCCCTGGATGCTACACGAGCGCACTACATGAGTCAAGATATGGCCTCATTCAACCTGGGCCACTGGCAGTTGCCTACCCCAGATACAAGTCCTAGCCATCACGCTCGATATGTATCTGCCCAGCAATACGCCTACCCTGCTATGCCATACAGGCTTCATGGTGCCCATGATTCCGCTTATGGACACCAGCAAATGCCTGCTAAGCAGCATGTCTACCACCAACACCCACCCCAGATGCATGCTCACCTCCCTCAATATCTACCACAAGGAACGTACCCTTACTTACCATCTGCTCCAGGCCAAGTACCCCCTACTGCCCAACAGTATGCCGCCCAACAAGCACAACTGCAACAGCAGCGCCAACAGCAGCAAAATGCTGTCCTTGAGCACCAAGCAGCCCAACGTCGAGCTAAGAAACCCACCGACCGGAATATGCCTGATGACATAGAAGACATGATAATTGGAGACGGTGTGCAGCAATACAAAGAGCTGCGAGAACAGGAGCGGAGACTCGATTATGCTATCATGAGGAAGAGACTTGATCTGCAGGAAACCTTCAGCCGGCACAACAAGCGCCAGAAAACAATGCGCATATGGGTGTCGAATACGGCCAACAACCAGCCATGGCAACGAGGTGCGCTTGAGGAGAACGCATTCGACTTCCAAAGTACGGGAGAATCGACGGCCCGTGTCAAGGTTGAAGGCAGACTTCTCGATGATCCCGACGACGATATTATGGCAAGTGATGACGAAGCCGAGGTCGAAGACGCCGAGCAGAAGAAGGCTGCCAGGAAAATTTCTCCTCAGAAGATGTCGCATTTCTTCAAGAGCATGACCGTTGAGTTTGACAAGAACAGAAACAATGTGCCAGATCCAGGTTGGCAAGTCGAATGGAAGAAACAGTCGAACACGAACGAGCTTGATGTTCTTCACTTCCAGCGGAAATGCGACGAGAACATTAATATTAGCATAAATCTTACCCGCGACGAGCAGCCAGAGAGATATCGATTAAGCTCTGTCTTAGCATCTACCCTGGATATGGAAGAAGGTGACCGTGCTGAAGTCGTCATGGCCATTTGGGAGTACATACGGTGCTTCAACTTGCAAGAAGACGAAGACAAGCGATCAGTGCGTTGTGACGAGCAGTTGCGACAGGTGAGCCAAAGTAGGAACACATCGTTCTCACCAGTCTCTAACAAATAGCAGATATTCGGCGTAGATCAAATCTACTTCCCTCAAATACCAGACCGCATCATGTCCCATCTTCATGCTCTTCCTCCAGTCAAACTCGCATACACCGTCAGAGTTGACCAGGAATTCCTGAGCAACCCACAGCCAACAGTCTACGACATTAGAGTCCTTGTCGATGACCCTCTTAGGGCGAGAGTCGTAGCCATGACCCAAAATCCAGAACTTCAGTCCGGCCTACGACAAATCGCACAGCTCGATGAACAACTAGCCGTCATCATTCAAGCACTACAACATTCAAAAGCGCGCCATACATTCTACAAATCCATGGCCAAAGACCCAGCAGGCTTCATGAACAAGTGGGTCAAGAGCCAACGACGAGACCTCGAAGTCATCCTCGGTGAAGCTGGTCGAGGCGGCGGCGAAGATGGCAGCGGTCCAGAATTCGCAAAAGGAGGTAAAGATGGTGTTTGGGGTAGCGAATCAGTGACGGAAGCTGTACGATACATGCTCGCCAAACCACAAGCTCCGAAGACCTAGAAGGGAACCGAGCAGACGACTATCTCACAGCCATTAACAGCATCTCCCACCGAAGACCCCGAGCAGCAAGCTGCGCAAACACCACCACAGCCACCAGCACAACCGCGTACCGTGGTAACACCCCAAAATCCCGAACAAAACGCCCCTACTAACCGACCAGAGCAATCCAATGCGCCAGCTGTACAGACTCCAAACTCCGAGGAACCCGGATCCGCGCTTCCATCTACACCATTCATCTGCGAAAAGTGCCACGCCACATTCAACAGGAAATCCAACTTTCAAGACCACAAGATCACGCATCTGCCAGCTGCGCAACGACCCGTGCAGTGCGATAATTGCGGTTTATGTTTTGCGCGCAACCAGGATTTAAAGCAGCACCTGGCAAGGAAGAACAAATGTAGAAGGGTCGAGCTGGCCAGGCGTTTTGCATGTGAGGACTGCCCGAAGTGGTTCCTTCGAGAAGAAAACTTGCGGTTGCATGTGATGGCATACTGTACTGGCCGGGAGGATAGTAGCTAGGACGTTGGAAGGACGAGGAGCTGAAGATCTCGAGTTGGTGTCGCTGACCACCATGCACCTACTGCGTGCGTCAATGTGGCCGCACGCGCAATATGTGCGATAACTAGCGTCCTCCCTAGATGCGAGAACAGAATCATGTAGACGTCTCATAGGGTCGCAAACGGCCACGATAAAGTACATCGATTACTCGTATTCTGGTAGTGGCTTTTTACAAGGTACTGGCGTGCCGCCTGCCACTACCGACGTGAGCGGCCAGCTGATACTCCTCGTGACTACCTTGTTGTCTACCCATCTTATACTCAGGTGACGACGTTGGATGGACGGCGGTGGCATGCAGTGGTCGCAGTAGTCACAGTTATAGAGTAGGCTTTACTACAGTGAGAACCGATCTTCTAGATCTGTTGTTCTCTCAAGTGCATGGCAATTCCTCGAATGGCATGTAATGAATTAATCAATCAATCAAGCGGGCTGCCGCTCGTCCTATTCTGGTACCTGAGCAACTCCTGCACGTGCTTCTGAATGTCACTTTTGAAAAGTTCAATAGTACCACCAGATTCGCCTTTTGAAAATCGTCGCTGCAGGATATCGTTGAAGTTGAAAATATGGGTTAGTAGATATACATGATCGTCCGTCACACAACGTCTAGTGACCAGATCGCTTCTTCATCAGAGCTCTACGCTCCTTCTCCTTAGCTGTAGTAAAATGGTTAGCATTTCGTTCATTGTAAGGAGTAGAGCGAGACATACCTTCATCGTACACCAAGAACTCGTGCAGACCCTTGCCTGCTGGCACCATAGGCAGAACAGGCACCTTCTTGTCGGTGACAACTTCCAAAAGAGCTGGACCATCACCACTGCCGGAGATGAGCCACTCAAGGCTGTCCTTCACATCAGCGGGCTTCAAGCATCTTCTTGCCTTTACACCCATGGCTTCCGCGACCTTGACAAAGTCAGGGTTTTTCTGATGCGTGTGAGCGAATCTGTCCTCATAGAAGAGGGATTGCCATTGCGTGACCATGCCTTGTTCTTCGTTGTTCAATACGATGATCTTCACGCCAATGTTGAACTGTGCTGCTGTTGACAGTTCTGTGAGGGTCATGTTGAAGGATGCGTCACCGTCGATATCCACGACGAGAGCATCTGGTGCACCGACCTTGGCACCGATGGCGGCTGGCAGACCGTAGCCCATGGTTCCGAGGCCACCAGAAGTGACCATAGTGCGTGGGAACCGCCACCGGAAGTGCTGTGCAGTCCACATCTGATGCTGACCTACTCCTGTTGCAATGATGGTCTTGTCTTTCCTGTCTGCACACATGTTGCTGAGAGTCTCGATCAACTGTTGCGGCTTGATCAAGCCTTCCGGTGTCTCGTGCTCGTAGCTAGACAGTGGGAACTTCTCTTTCCACTCATTGATTTGGCTGAACCATTCTGGTCGACTGGAGACCTTATCCACCTTTGGGATGAGTGTTGCGAGGTTCGTCGCTACATTGCCCTCTACGGCTTCAGTCGCCTGTACGACCTTATTGATGTTCTTTGGCATGATTTCGAAATGTATAATTCCACCTCGTCCTTCCGATGCGGCCTTCTTGGCCATGGGCGCGAACTTTCCAATGCTCAGGGTCACTCGGTCGTCGAATCGAGCACCAAGAGCAAGAATCAGATCCGCTTCTTGCATTGCCATGTTGGCATAGGCTGAACCGTGCATACCCAGCATGTGGAGGGATTTCGGGTCAAGCTCGTCGAAAGAGCCAAGACCGTGGAGAGTCGTCGTTACGGGAATGTTCGCCTTTTCGGAGAGCTCCTTGAGCAGGACTGGACCCTCTGGACTGCCCATTATACCTTGACCAGCATAAATGACTGGCTTCTTGGCCATATTGATCAATTTTGCAGCACGGTTGATTGTGGCTTCTAACTGGTGCTTTGAGAGTTCTCGAGCTGCCACGGAAGCCGCTGACGGGTGAGCAGGCAGAGTCGATTGCATGGGTATTGGTCTTCTCAGGATACCAGCTGTGACGTCCTTCGGCAGATCGACAAGGACAGGGCCAGGTCGGCCGGAGGTAGCAATTTCGAAAGCCTCCTTTATTCTCCGTGGCAGCTCTGCAACGTTCTTGACCATAACGTTCCACTTTGTGCATGCTCTTGAGATTCCCACAACATCGGCCTCCTGGAAAGCGTCGGTGCCGATAGCATTGGTCACGACCTGGCCAGTAAATACGACCATAGGGGTACCATCGCTAAGAGCATCTTGCATAGGTGTGATGACATTCGTAGCACCCGGGCCAGATGTCACAAGGACAACACCCGGTTTCCCTGTTACTCTTGCATAGCCCTCGGCCATATGTCCGGCGCCTTGCTCGTGTTTCGGGAGGATGAAGTCAAAGTGTTTTGAGTTGTAGATGGCGTCGAAGACTGGAAGAATGGCACCACCAGGGTAGCCAAAGACGTGTTTTACGCCTAAGCGTAGCATCATCTCGTGGAAGATCTCTCCTCCGCTGAGACCCACGAAGCTTGACAGGTGTTAGCTGGCCATGATCAAACCTCGTTGGACGAAGACTCACGAGTCATCCAGCTCAGGCATTTGCCTGTTGATGAGCGGCGAGGGCTCATTTCGACGGAAATCCTGGTTGAATGCTGGGCTGGGTATCGGTCGTGCTTCTGGTGCTGGAGCAGCGGCAGTGGTAGCTGGCCGTTTTGACTGCGCTACCTTCGCCTTTTGTGTTGTTCTTGTGTTATGCGGTGAGATGGCAGCTGCGGGGGCGGTTGTCGAAAATGGTTGCGCCACGGAAGGTCGTCTTCTTGATATCGACCTCAAGGCACTTGAGCCTGGCCGTATTGCTGCCTTCATCGCCATGGTGTGCTACGGACGAGGCTAAGGGCTGAAAGCAAGCAAATTATGCTATAAAGAGAGAGCTAGTGAGTCAATATTCCAACACGAGACACAGACAGCTTTTTGGCAACCCAAGATTTGCATCGCACCGGCTTTGCCCTGCAGATGAAAAATGGCTGGAGCTGGTTGGCCGATGACTCGTTTCGATGGGCCGAAGTCGGCCAGAAGCAGTGACTGCTATGATGCCTGCCAATCACCTGCCAGTATCACGTCCCTCCACATTTTAAGATGTGCTGCCTCCGCACGCACGATCCGCTTCCTTGTCCATTGACAGTCCAGACGGCTCTACGGAGTACGAGTGCTCTATTCTATCTGAGGGCACTGCTCACAGATTTCGCCATTCAACGGTTCGACTTCGACCCTGCGATGATTTGCTGTTTACGGAATGCTTGTAAGAATCCAAGGGTTTGTGGTGTTAGCTACACGCATCGATAACATCGGACTCGAAGTTTCCCACTTCTCCCACAATCAGATCCTACGTTATACCCAAGCACATGAACGCGTGACAAGATTTGTCAAGTATAATTGTGGCCAACCGTGCATAGCTCGAGAGAAGCTAAGCACATTTGAAGGCGAAGTATCTCCATCGAGATATCGTCATTGCTGAAAATACGGTATATGCATGCCTCATTAGAGTACAGGCGTGGCCCCGAGGATCAGAATGAAACAGTTTGAGAACGTCTTTTAGATCGTTGGCTCGAGCCTGAGCTCGTCGATTGCCGAGACTCCAGCAGTCATGGCGCCACCCGTCCCGCAGAACATCAAGGTGGCCAGAAGTGTGTTTGTATGAGGCACACCCTATTGATTGCAAAGCCTGTTAGATGACGTGTGACAATGTCGCAAAAACAAATCAGGTAGTAGGGTTGGGTCGACGTCCAGGAGACGGACAAGAGAGACGAAGCAAGCAACAATATAGCTCAGATAAGGTAAGACTGCCTGTTCTCGATTTGCTGGGTAAATAGAGATGGCTCCTCGTGGCGAATGGTCAGTGATGCTCTAGTTCACCACTTCCCGCAGGGAGGGAACTGGTATCGCCCTGCATACTCGTAGACAGACCTGGTGGCCACGCGCACAACGAGATCGATGTGGGGCTCTGCCTGTAGAGTTAAAAATATCTGGAATAACTAGGAGAGTGACTGAACACCATTCCTCGCATGAGCTCGTGGTATGAACCAGTCCTTCGTTATGATACTTTGCCTATCGACCTTGCTCTTTCGTGCTGGGCATATCTAGATAGCAATATCTGCGCCCATAGCATCTTTCTCATCGATCAAAGTAGACGCCCGCCGCCCTTGCGTACCCGACAGTTCAGCGTCTAAGCTCCTGAAGTTTTCGATCTCCCTCATCTTCTCTGTAGGCCTATTAGCGAGTAAAAACTGTGCGAGGTACGTTAGTCCTACCTGGGCTCACCGGGCTCGTCCTAAAGATAATCTTCTCCCGCTCACCCAAACTCGGAAACACACCAGCCGAGTTCAGCGCCTCCTCTGCATCATCCCTCCTGGCTGTGCCATCCGGGCTCTTCTGCGCCAGCTCGTCTCTTGCTTTCTCTAGGCACTCATGGTAGTACTTGCTGTGGTTGAGGTTGCACACCTTCTCGAACTGGACAGCCTTGTGCACTGGGCAGAAAGGACGGGCACATAGGAGGCATTGTTCGAGGTACTTGGTCGTCGGGGAGAAGTCGCCGGGGTTCTGTTCATCGCAGAGATAGCAAGACTTCTCTGTGCCTTTGGACGGGAATGGTGTGGTGCTGATCTTGGGTGTGAGTGGGCGGCCAGCGTTGCCGTGGACTGCGGTTGGAACTGTCGCGCTGGCTGTGCCAGGCTGGTCAACAACAATGGATGGGGGTGCAACGGCGGTCATCGTGTAGTTAGAGTCGCGTAAGAACTAATTTATGTTGGTAGTTCAATGTTCGTGTCGGCAATAACGATACAGTCAGTGTGAGAAATGCCTGGAATGGGACAGTGTACGGAAAAAAGATCACTTGTTCTTGCTCAAACCCTGCGATATATTCCCTACCTCTGAGCGCTTATGTCACCGTCAGCTTTGCATCTTGCCCTGGCACCCTGGGGGCTGATCGATTATGGTCGAAGCATAAGACTGGATATGTCGGTGTGAAGTTTAGAGCCACCGATGGTGTGGAGCAAAGGCGGATCGTGAAGGCTTGCACTGCCCTGAAACACATGGAAGTGAGCACCAGTGAGTGAGGGGTCTGCCACGATGAAAGAGGATTGGTTCAAGGCGAAGACGAGGGTGCAAGCCCACCACGCAAATCGGGGACTGATTGAGAAACAGCAAGCACCTGTGACCAGGCTGGTAAGCCTGACTCACTTGGCGGCTGCAGATATGTGGGAAAGTCAACGTAGGTAAGACCGGACGCCTATCCGTCCAGCGTATCGAAGGACAGGCGAAGGCACATTGGAGGGGACGCCTGCGAAGCACATGCAGTCAATTGTCGCAGCCAGATGCCAAGAAACGGCGAATCGTGGCAGCAACCGCCGACATGACGTAGACAGGCTGTTTTCCTCTCTCACTCCATGGGGCTCTGCTTTGGTTTCGACCCTCGCCAACGGATGATGTGCATGGTACCTTACAGGATCTACAGGAGTCGAGCTGCTCGTCGTCAGTGGCCCTTGAAGCTAGCGTCGATCAAGAACAACGTAATCATAGAGTATGGAGGTCTCTGGTTGCTGTGAAGCAACTTGTAAGACGTTGCCGAGGGGGTCCCCATGCATGTACATCAATCCGGCATGCACAGCAATAACAGCCACTCCTCTTGTGCAACACTATCAGTTCTAGTACTAACAAAGGGACCGTATCGACGAGCAGAAGAGTCGACGACTCAAGTTAGTACAGTGTTCCCGAAACTTGAAGATTGGTATACGGCGATCTTTCTGAGACCGTGAATGGGTGGTTGTATACGATTATTATTAGATCACTCTTAATGGTTTAGATCTAGCGTATACCTAGTTCGAGGTGGTTTAGATATAGTTTACGGTGGTTTAGATCGAGTTCAAAGTGGTTCAGATCTAGTTTAGGGTAGTTTATGGTTAAAATCCAGTTCGACGTGGTTCAAGTCCGGATCGAGGCCGAGAAGGGACATTATTAAGACGAGGCGATCAACTATTGCAAGGAGGATGCCATCAGTAAGTCGAGATTGGGTATCATAATTTTCGTTTGGCGCAGGAACCGACCTTCCTACACCGCTCGATGGCCTTATATCTATACCAAAAGACCCAGACACTTTGACCAGAGCAAAGTCCATGATCTTCTGATATGACCCGTACATGCTACTCCACAGCCACATACTTCTTCTCCTTCTTATCAAAATTCATGATCTTTCTCTTCTTGTGCGCTTCTGCTAGCCGCCACCGACAGTACGTCACTAGCATATCCTTGAGGACGCAGAACGCTAATCCACCAGCAACACTCCGTCCCCATTTCGTGGCGAAGAAGCCTACCCGGCCGCTGGCAGGATAGTAGTTCCATCTTGTTGAGATCCAGGAAGCTGGAAGCGCGAGCGCGAGGAGGTCACCAGCCGCGGCCGCGACCGCGGGCAGGAGAAGCGAACCAATGACCATTTGACCAATACTTGAGGTGTCGTCCATTAGTTCGTTGTCGCCGAGGAGTTGGTGGACGCGCCCTCGTTCTCTGGGGGCTTCGCCGTTTGCGTTGGCATTGGCGTGTTGTGCAGCATGTATGTGTTCGGCGATGTCGTCTGCATTGCCTGCGCCCTGCGCGTCTTCATCGTCGCTGTCTTCATCTCCAACGGCAGCATTCATATTGACTTCGAGTTCGAGGACCATCCCGCCACCTCCACCTCCACCATCTTCAGCCTGTTCCGCTAACTCTGCTTCGTGCTCCTCCAGGATATCTCTCATGTTGCCTTCTTGTCCTTCATAGCCTTCTTCCCGCCTCGGCATTACCTCTTCTATCCACTTTCGATTCAGCTCTCCAAAGCACTTCTCGTAGCTCCAATCGTAGAACTGTTTGAGTGTAGGTAGGAGGACAAAGAACGTACTAGCCGATGGTGGCCAGTACGGCGCATCCCAGTCTATGAATGGTCCACCTAGGTTTTGTGGCAGTTGCGTGGAGAACAAGGCGATACTGCCCATTGGTAGGACGAAGTCTGCATAACGGGTGCGGGAGAAGATAAGACTGAGAGGGATGAGGGCGTAAGAGTAGACGTGACCGCGCCTTGAGTTGACGGCCCAATTGAATATCTGTTGGTCATGCTCACGGCCAAAGACGAGGTATGTTGCTAGACGGCCGTGGGCCCAGCAGCCTGATAGGATGGTGCCTAGGAGAGATACACCCAAGCCTGGGAGGACTAGTCTTGAATATTGCTTGTCAAGCCGTCTGCATAGCTGCACCAACGGGTCGACTGGGCGCTGGAGCTTGATCTCTGAGCGACATTGCGGACATTGAATTATGTCTGGGGTTGGTCCCGATCTTCCCCCTCCTGAGCGGGATCGTGGTGATTCTTGATCTGCTACCCAATCTAGCAGGCAGGCTTCATGGGCTTGGAGACTGCAGGAGCATGGCGATCGCCAGGCCGTGGGAGGGTTCGGTGGAGAGGGAAGGTCTTCATCTTTGGTTGATAGGCATATCCAGCACTTCTCGAGCGCCGAGGTTGATTGTCTGGTAAGTGCACGGGGCCGCTCTGCTTGATCAGAATCTACTTCTGCATTTGTGGAGGATTGGTCTCTTATGTCTGCTGCGGAATGATTGACGAGCTCAGGCTCCGAGCCGGTGGGGGAGGATGAGGCCATCTTCAGCAGTGGGATGGCGTGGGAAGATGTGGACGGTATTGTAAAACACGAGAACAAGACAGAGAAGCGCCACTCTCTTCGGTGCCTTCAAGTTGCAACTGCAAGAGTATAGCTGGACAGTGTTGTGTTTGCTACCACTACATGCGCTGTATCATGACCGGTGATTGACAGCAGACGGGCAGCACGCGAAAGCAGCAAGCGTAATGGAGTCAACAATGACGCCTAGCTGCAGATCGGGTACTTGTGCAAACAAAACAAACTTCCTCCGGGGTAGCATTGACTCTCTCCTGGGATTCATCAAACTTGGAACGTTGCAATCCCGCAACGAGTGGATCATACTAGTAGTGGGAAAATCTCCTTCTCGATGAATTCTGTAGCTCTTGCCAAAAGGAATGAAACCATAGCCGGTAGGTCGCGTGCTTTCGAATTCGTCTAAAAGCTTCAAAAGGGTTGCAGGGCGTCAATTTCGAAAGCAGTTGCCAGAAGGACCGGCATAGCCTAATTTGGAAGGCACAGCTTTCTCACCCAGTGGTTCAGATTCAACTTATCGAACATTATTGAATTGACTTCACAGCACAACAATCGTCATACATCCCACCGCCTTCTGCACACAGATCCTCTGCACGCCAGAGCAGAGTAGGCCAAAATGGCGAAAGCGGTGCCAAGGGTCACCTCCGTGGACGAAGTATATTCGAACACGACAGCCGGAGCGCTACCAGAGCAGAAAGCTCGCTTCAAGCATCTCATAGATTCGTTCACCAAGGCAAACGGTGCCAAGCCAGATTTCGTTGCCAGAAGTCCAGGAAGAGTCAACATCATCGGAGAGCACATCGACTACTCACTATACAATGTGTTGCCTACAGCTGTGACGGTGGACGTCCTTGTGGCTGTGAAAGTCAAGAAGTCTTCGTCGGAGACAAACATCAAGGTCGCAAATACCAATGACACAAAATATCCAACCGCAGAGTTCCGTGTACCTCAGGAGGGCGATGTCCACATTGGAGAGCATGATTGGTCGAATTACTTCAAAGCCGGCCTCCAAGGCTCTGTACAAATTCTGAGAAAGGAGCGCGGCAAAGACTTCAAGCCGAAGAGCATGGATGTCATGATCGATGGCAACGTTCCTGCTGGAGGTGGGCTATCAAGCAGCGCAGCTTTCGTCTGCGCCTCGGCTTTGGCGGTGATGGCTGCGAATGATTTTGACATCTCAAAACAAGATTTGCTCGACCTCTGTATTGTGTCTGAGAGATCTGTTGGCGTTTACTCAGGAGGCATGGACCAAGCTGCAAGCATATTCAGCGAGAAAGACTACCTGCTATATTGCCGCTTCTTTCCAGAATTTTCAGCTGAGCACGTGGCGGTACCAGTGGCCGACCCGGAGATCACCTTCCTCATCGCACAGTCTTTTGTAACGTCCGACAAAGCCGTCACAGCAGCCCGACACTATAACTTGCGAGTAGTGGAAGTGACGCTGGCGGCGGTTGTTCTAGCAAAATCCTTTGACATCACGCTCAATCCAGATTCTTCGTCTCTCGGCTTCAGCATACGCAACTTCCAGGAAGAGCTTATGAAGAAGCTTGGCAAAAGAGATTCGCCAGAAGACAAGCAGCTCGACATGATGATCAGTGTAGTTCAGGAAAAGCTGACACAGCAAACATACAGCAGAGCAGACGTTGCCAAGTTCCTAGAAATCGATGTCCCGGCCCTCGAGAAGGCATATTTTTCGAAGTTCGAGGTTGAAGGCGACACATTCAAGCTCCAACAGCGAGCGCTGCATGTCGTGGAGGAAGCTCGCCGCGTCATCGCGTTCAGAGACACCTTATCTTCCAATGCTGGCAATAAACTGAACCAAGATCAGCTCAACTATCTTGGCGATCTCATGAACAAGACGCAAGACTCATGCAGAGATGTATATGAATGCTCATGTCCAGAAATCGACGACATTTGCGCTATCGCTAGGAAGAACGGGGCTTTGGGATCCAGACTGACAGGCGCAGGATGGGGCGGATGCACGGTACATCTGGTACCTCAGAATAAGGTGGAAGCTGTTACTGAAGCGCTTAAGAGTGACTACTACTACAACAAGTTCCCAGATCTTTCCGCCGAGAAGATGGAAGACGCAATCGTGATCAGCAAGCCCGGTCAAGGAAGCTCACTCATCACTGGGGAAGCACTGAATGTGTGAAATGATCGATCATACTGCCCTTGGCTGGCGCTGGTTCAAATTACTGTAGAACCCATTTGAGCCGTACAAAGAGATTTAGAAGTTATCACGCTGGAAAACAATTGTCGATGGCTCTTGCGTTGCATCTTCGCAGTTGTCTTCTGCCCAGTAGCCCAAAGCAAGCTCGACTGTTTTCCAGGTCGAAAGGTCCCTTATCGATGCGGTATCGAGGTCACGTGCCACCATCTGGGATCACCGAAGCGGGGTGTGGGCATCGGTGACTTCCGCTCGTAGGAACAAAGTTACTGCTCCGGTGACGCTCTCAGGTGTTTTGATCGAGTAAAAGATACCCAGCTCGAGGCTCAAAGACGCGATACACAACAAAGTGTGAAACTAGCTGAATGATATATCAACAACAAAGCATATTGCTTTTGACTTCCTTCCCACCTTGTCCTTGTTTCCCTCCCCCGTAACACAGCCGGAACACGAACGAGCGGTACTTTGACCGCGCAGGAGAAGCCTGAGCAACCGGGCGCATTGCTTTCACGCAATTGCCCCAACAGCAACATCTCTTCAAGCCCAACCCAAAGAAACAAGCAACATGGAAATCCCCTCCATCTCCCAAGAAGCCCTCGACAAAGCCACCTCAGCCATCTCCCTCGCCGACCCAACCACAACCACAAACTCCACCTCCTCCATCCACGTCACCAAAGTCCCCTCCCCCCTAATAGACACAACCTTCTCAACACACACAAACCTCAGCACGATCGTCCTCGGCGCCTCGATCCTATCCCTCAGCGACGAGTACTTCGCGTCCGCGGCAAACCTGCTCACGCCTACACCCGCGATCCGCAAGCCAGGCGTGTATGTGCACACGGGGGCGTGGTATGATGGGTGGGAAACGAGGAGGCATAATAGCAAGCCGTTTGATTGGGTTGTGGTGAAGCTGGGGTGTGTGGGTGTGATTGAGGGAGTGGAGGTTGATACGGCGCATTTTAGTGGGAATGAGGCGCCCGAGGCGGGGTTGGAGGGGTGTTTTGTGGCTGAAGAGGATGAGCAGGCCGGGAAGGGTGTAGCAGAAGACACTTGGGATAAGTGGGAGGAAATCCTGCCTAAGCAGGCTTGTGGGCCGTCGCAGAGGCAGGCGTGGAAGGTGGCGGGTGTTGGTGTTGAGGGGAGGCAGTGGACGCATTTGAGACTTAAAATGTTTCCTGATGGGGGGATTGCAAGGCTACGGGTATATGGGAGGGTTGTGCCGCCGCCGTTGCCGAGTGGTGCGGCTGGTGCGGGTGCGGAACGGCCGTTGGAGGATCTGGCGAGTGCGTTGAATGGGGGTGTTGCGGTCGAGTGCTCGGATCAGCATTTTGGGACGAAGAGTAATCTCGTGTTGCCGGGACGGGGGAAGGACATGGGTGATGGGTGGGAGACGGCGAGGTCGAGGACCGTGAGACATACCGATTGGGCGATTATTAAGCTGGGTTTGAAGGGCAAATCGATTGAGAAGGTGGTTGTTGACACGAAGGACTTTAGAGGCAACTTTCCGAGAGGAGTGAAAGTGGAGGGGTGGCCGCAAGAGCCGGCTAAGGCTGCTTTGTCGGGTGAGCAGCCGAGGGCTGATAGTGCTGGCTGGGTGCCGCTGATTGATGGCGAGAAGCCGTGTCAAGCTGATACGGAGCATGTGTTCGAGGGTGATGAGCTTGTTGCGTCGGTGCCGCTGGAGGATTGGGTCTGGACTCATGTTAAGATGACTATAATACCTGATGGTGGTGTTAAGAGATTGAGGATAATGGGTAAAAGGGCTTAGATTCCAAAAGTTGGCTCAGCAAATATTATCTCATTCGGTTCTCTGCTCTACTGTACCTTCTTAAGATTGCGACCGCTCGAGAATATTTGGAATGCTAAGATTCGACATCAGCTTCACCAAGATGACTCTGCACACCTTCCATATCTTCTTCGTCGTCATCCTCGATATCCTCGAGTACCCTCGGCTCCTGCCTCAACCTCACAGTAAACGGTGTATAAGCAGGAGTAGTGCTCAACCTCGTGCTGGTGTTAAGCAGGAGCTCTTCCCTCTTTCTTGCGGGAGTGACCGCAGGAGGCGGACCAAGATTCAATGCACCTTCGTCGCCTGACCGTCGCTCAGCAAGCACCCTTCTCAGTCTGGCGAGGATGTTTCTAACAGCTCGCTTATCCTGTCGATCTCGGAAGGCATCAGCATCGGATTTCCGTCGTTGCAGCTCGAAGGCTTTCAGCTGCATCTGGCGGAGACCTTGTACGGCTCGCTGTTCCGTGCGGTATTGGCGCAGGCGGTCGGCTTTGTCGGTCATATCGAGTAGAGACTGCTGTTTCATCTGGATGGCTATGAGGGCTCTTTGTTGCAGAAATTGGTCTGCTCGTTGATCGGCGACTGGCTCGTTGGTTTTGACCCATTCGGCCGTGTCGTAGGTAGTTTCGATGACTGGTCTGATGATTCGTTGTAGAATTGATGTCTGATATAGAGCGTCTGCTTGGGCATTGTCTTCGCGGTGGTCGTGTACCTTTTGGTGCCATCGGAGCAGAAATTTTCTGGCAGCATTCATTTTGACGGTCCTGCGCATCTGCCGGTAGGCCTCGTCGTATCGAGCATGTTTACGGTTCTTGAGGAAGGTCTGCCATTTGCGTGTTGCCCACGTGGCTAACCACTCTCGTCGCTCTTTGCGGTACCTAGTCAGACTTTGTAACTGGCTGAGTACGCGCTTCATGAGAAAGTACTCCCGAGCGTCTTCCGCTGTCAAACTGAGGTCGTTCAGCTTCCCCATCTTAGCTCGCCATGCGGTGATTGATGCATGGCACAGAGTGTTTCGATTCTGGCCATCTGCTGTTGCTTGATGTTCTTGCATTACGACGGTCTTCTGCACTAAGAGCGATAACGCAGACTGCAGCAGAGAGGTTTTGTTTTGTGCGTTGCGCCTTCGCAGCATCTCTTCAAGTTGAGCTTGCTGTGCTCGACCGGCTCGAAAAGAGTCTACGAGCTTCTGCATGACAAATCGTTTGAGCTGATAGTCCTTGTTTCGTACGAAGGTTGCCTCTCGACTGGCTAAAGTCCACTTGTATAGCGACACACCTTTCATCCGGTCATCATCAATTGAAGCTACTCGCCGCACTCGATATTCATCTGAGATTTTGCCTAATGCATTGCGAGCAAGACGGCGATAGTAAATCTGATCAGCCCGGATTTGTGAGTTGCGCAGATCTTGGAAGACAGCTAGACATTGCTTGAGCACCTTGCGCTTCAGACGAAGCTCATACAGCGCATCAGCCCGTGTTTCGAGCTGTCTCTGCCTGACTGTATCCAGAGCATCTCTCCACACATCAAGTGTTTGGCGGGTAAGAACAGCACGATCACGTAATTCAGCTTGGCGCCACATCAGGGCCATGTTGGGAGGAGGATTGTCAAGGTAGGCATCATCCAAGGGTGCTTCGACTGTCTGATCGCCTAGTGCCGTTTCTGTTGGATAGTAGCCACTTCTCGTGATGTATTGTGAATCGTCCGCACTTGCAGGGCGGTGCTGCGCCAGTCCAGCATGCAGCGAGGCTCGTGACAGCGGTCGTCCTACGTGCTCGGATATGCCATCCGAATGTCGGTCTTGAAGATTCTCAGGCGCATCTTGGGTGGTCGCATCATCATCATACGAGAGGACTATGCCTTCGTCCTGTAGAATGTGTTCAAACTTGTGGTAGAGAGATTCGCCCGGCGTGGCAGGATTGAGTAGTTTCAGCAACACATTGAAGCATGCTCTATCTTGATGCTGGCTCAGACGTCTTTCATCGAAAATCTCGCCGTATGCTTGCAATAGCGCGTCCTTGGGTTGTTCTTGCGAGTTCGGGTCATTTTGAGCGCGTATAACGATCTGGTGGAGAATGTCAATATCCTCCTGTTCTAGTCGTCTTTGTTGCGTGAGGGTCGCAGTTGGTGTGCGGCCTTCAGACATGTTCTCGGCCGCATCTTTGCTAGACGAGAGCAACTGACCTGAGGTCTCGTGCAACAGCTTGAGATACCTTAAAAGTACTCGACCATGCCACAGTTGACAAAACAACGAACACGGCAGGCGCTTGGACCTCGAGACGCGTCCGAAACGCGCTAGTGTTGAGCATATCACGTGATCAGAGTCCGGATTTTGCAGGACTCGATCTCTATCCTCCTAAAGTACATACGGTAAGGATGGCAGACATGCTGGCTTACCGATGGATGCACAAAGCGTCCGAACGATTAGAACCGGAGCAGCTAGAGAAGGATCATAGCATTTGCTTCACGTGTGGTTCGGAACTGTGTCGGATCTCCACAAGTGATCCCTGCCTCATGCGGGCTCCTACTTTGAGGGGATTGAGGAGAACCTGCATCTCTTGTCCTGGTATCGGTCGATACTACTGCGACGCGGCATCGGTTGCGAGGATGGAATGACATGGAAGGGCTTATGCAAATGTATCGTGGAGGGCAAGGTAAGCGCTCAGGATATAAATGCATGTGATCGTGTATATCTGGTGTTTCGGAACATACGATGATAGTACAAGCTGCTTACAAGACTCGTTATTGATTCTCAACATCTCTGATTGAAGACGAAGCTGTCAACTTGGTATTTTACTTACACACCTTTTGCTTCTTCAGTATCCAGCCAGTACACAGTACAATGATGGCAGATACCTCAGAGGCACAAGACCAACAAGTCCCTCTGGCAGCCCAAATACCACTCGAATCATTTACACTGCCTACGTTTCCCCCAGCTGCTTCTCACCTCCGGTCATTGACGCTAACATCTGACATCAATCTGAATGACTATCAATCAAAGCATTTGCATCCTGGCACGTTCGAGCCCTCGACAACTTTGCCAAAGTCGATAACCCACCTCACATTGGAGCTATTTAGCCTTGGCTTTCCAGCACCCTTCCTGAAGGAATTAGCGAAGAGTCTTCCGAACTTGCAAAGTCTAACCTTGTTCAGCTGCCTCATTGATGGTCTCGACGATGCAAGTCGCAAAGACACTCTTGCCTTCTTCAAGTCTACAGCTTCAACCCTTAAGGAGTTGCACGTCGTTGACACTTTCGCCCGGGTAGGCTTCTGGAAGGAAGTTGGAGACATTTTCTCCTCAAGCAATGCAACTTCAGGAGATTCAGATGCTGGTCTGAAGGTTCTCGAAGTTTCTTACACCTACCGAGGCCACCATGAGTCCGACTTCCTAAATCGCACCGCTGGCGAAGAATGGTCCGCGCTTATCACGCCAAGTTTGATGGGAGTTAGCCTCAATTTTGCTGCACCGCCGGAAGACGAGTCAGATGTGGGCATGCAAGCCGAGAAACCCGAGGATCAGGAAGAGCTGAAAGCTCAAGACGGGATTCTGCCTTTCGCATCTGACGGACGTGCTAGTCTAGCCATAAGACGAAAGTTCGAGGCATTGAGTACAAGAAAGCAGGGAGCAGGAACAATGCTGAAGGTATTAAATCTGAGCATGTTCGCGCTGAGGCCAGCTGAGGTTGGCGAGGTCTTGTATGCTTGTGCTGCAGCTGGAAATGGTGATGAGGGGGTTGTGGGGCTGACTGTGAGTATCCTGCTTGAAGAGAAGTGGCTTGAGACTCTAAGCAAAGAGCTTGCTCATCATGATGCTGGAAAAGCGCTCGAAAGCCTAGAATTGACAGGTGTGCCGGGTGACAGCAGCACTGAGGTGGCTGCTGAGGACGTCGAGAAACTATTGATGAAGAGCGAAGAGGGCATGAAGTCGCTAGCCAAAGCGTGCCCCAAAATGGAAAGGTTCGAGATGACCATCTTGAAATCACGACGGATAGGTAGCGTTGTCTGGGAAAAGGAGGGAGAGGGCTGGAAAATGCATAGAGATACTAGAGGTGAAGCGTAGGGAGCCATACTTTGTTTCAATACAGATGATAGTCTAATGACGGCCATATGGGCATGCATGATCCCCTTTTGTGGTTTCGAAGCTCTCAATGTCAACCCTCTACTGAGGAAGACCACAAAAATTCAGCGAACAGAAGAGTGGAAGGCACGTCCGTTCACCACTGTACACGCCTACCCACTAATGACGCGTTTTCCCTGTTGACAGGGTGACGTCAGAAACGACTTCTTCTGCACATGTTTCCCAGGTCGTTATTGTGTGCCAACTTGAACATATTTTTCCCCTCGCCCTTATACACAACGTCAATACTGCCTTTGAACCACCTGGTACAATTTTACGCTCAGGAAACTACCATGGCTGACGTTGCCCACAAAGTGCAAGATGTGGCCAAGGAGGAAGCATCCAAGGTCTCTGCAATGACCAAAGATGCGGTCCAGTCTCAAGCATATCTGGTAGGCCAAGTTTGACGAAAGAGGAACAGACACTGACGACGGACAGTACCCTATTAAAGGAGTCCTATATTTCCTCTCCCACCGCGACCTATGGCGTCCCCTGACCTCCAAACTGGCAGCGGTGCTCACCACCTCGATTGGCGTGACGACCCTGATGTTTCTAGTCGCATACGTGCCACAAATGGCAATCATGGCTTTCACGTCTGGCCCTGTTGCAGCCGTCTCCGCAGCCCTCCTGACGCTCAGTGAGAGCTCCACGATTGTCAACATGCTATCCCGGACATTCTTCATGGAGGATGCATTGGTGGATACGTTCGATGGGACACTCCTCAAGAAAGACTGCACGAACCTGGTTAGCGGAGGACGACAGATCCAATCTGGAGGCGACACAATGGCACGACTAGGCAAGTTGGCCAAGAAGCCATTCGCCAAATTCACACCGAACGCTATCATCCGATATCTACTCTATCTCCCTCTCAACTTCATTCCTGTTGTTGGCACAGCCATATTTATTATCCTACAAGGCAAGAGAGCTGGCCCAACGTCGCATCAGAGATACTTTCAACTGAAGGAATGGAACCAGAGACAAAGAGAGGTCCATATCGAGCAAAACCGAGGAGGATACACTTCGTAAGTTCACCTTGTCTTCGGTCCACGAGCAATACTAAACATGATAGTTTTGGCGTTACCGCCTTCGTTCTCGAGATGATTCCCTTTGTGAATCTCCTTTTCGTCTTCACGAACACTGTTGGCGCCGCTTTGTGGGCCGCAGATCTGGAGAAGAATGCTGGAACTGCACCGAAGCTTCGAGAACAAGCTAAGAAAGCCGAGTAAGGCGGACTGGTGGTGACGGACTGGTAATGGATGACTTCAGAATGGACAAGACGAGCTGGCTGAAACGAACTTGGTCAGGGTCTTCCACCGCCTGCCAGGAGGGCACCGGAGCTGTTTTGGTGCGGCAATGAGTGGCAGAGGTATCGGTCGAAACAATCTTATCCAAGGAATTTCACCGCTTGCCAGGAGGACGCCAGAGCTGTAGACGAATGAACTTCTTCGACACCGCACCAGAGAGAGACAGATGTTGCATTGACTTGATACGGAGGCCTCCCCAGGTACAACCATAGACACACATTGACATAAGCAAGCAATTCATCCCGCATCGATTCTGGGGTTGCTGTTTTGTGTGACTGGCACTGTAGCACAGACATCCTTCAAGTTCCTACACTCGATGGATCAAGCAGACGATGTGCTTAATCATGGTCAAGAAATGCTCTTTTGAGTTGCGCAACGAGTATGAGCACGGAAAAAGACGCGGTTTATATTTCACCTCATCCCCAGCGCTGGGGTCCTCCTGGAGTGATAAGTACACACAATCCGAGTCGGGTTGCAGGCTCAATTTTCATTAGCTCTTCGATAGACCCCTGGTATTTTGGCTTGATATTGAAACGATCTGTTTGTTTACTTACCCTCGCACATCTTGGTGACAACACTATCCTCCACCCTCCATATTCCTCAAATATTGTACGATAGAACATTGTCACTCCTTTGTATCAGTCACTCCTTTCAACACGCAAGCTGCTTTGGAAAGATTATACCAGTCGGTGAGTCAATCGCTCCTTCCTCAACTATCAATTTCGCAAGTCTGACCATGAGAAACAGGTGTCTTTTGGACTACGCCACCCTCGAACTGTTATGATCCAATTCCATCTTGCGATCAGCTTGATGCTGATTGCGTCCATTCTTTCAGTGTCACTGACTGTGGCTGTCGATATCTCCCATGCACCATTGCACCTCGATCACCTGGAACTCGCTGTGCGAGACCACTCAAGTACACCAACCACCGCGACTCCAACTCTACCATGTGGTGAAGCAAATGGCACCGAGTTTGCAGGTTCAAACTCAAGGTGGACTATGCTTTGCGACATCGACTTCTTTGCACAAGACATATATCCCTTCCTCCTGGCCAAGTCTTTCGAGAGTTGTCTGAAGTACTGCGAGGAGTACAACGACGAGCACGGTGAAGGCAAGTGCGCAGGCTTCCTCTTTGCGCCCGATCGTTCCAACCTCGACAATGACTGCTACCTCAAAAGTTCCCTAAATGATGCAATCTACCCATCAACCCTCCACCTTCTCGGCGCAAGTCTGCTTCCAAGCACTGCAGCTTCTACCGTCATATCTCCGATTTCTCCAGCCACAGAGTCGTCTGCGGCAACCACTTCGATCACCGAAAGCATAGTAACACCGCCACTACTTCCCACGCCGTCGACTGAGCCGACGGACTCGGAGAAGAGCCCAGCACAAGGAGGCCCAGTGGCTTTGGGAAGAGTGCCTACCGTCACGAACTCTACGTACTTAGGTACTTCCGTTGACGAGGTGGCCTCTCAATATGTTAGTCATGCCCCTGAAAAACCACAACAGCTTTCAGGAGATATGCTCGAGGCAGGCATCAACCTTGATCTCATCACAGACTATCCATTGGCCTCAGATACCGGCACCTGGACTGCTGATGACTCTCCTACGCACGACCTGGCAGAGATGACTGTCACCCCTCGCCTGTCTCGAGACGGCGGCAGAGGCGGCAACATCAATGGAACAAACGTCTTCATATTTTGTGATACTTCGACTTATGGTGAGGACAAAAATCCAATATTCGGTTATCTGAATGGATTCGTCTCTAGCAGCGTTGCCGTTGATGAGAGTATGAACGCCCTCGATGGAGGCTCCCTCAGTCTCATCAACTCCCTTGGGCAGTGGCAAGACGACGTTGGGCGTATGCGTGGGTGGGTGCCAATGACAACTGGAGAGGAGGCGTTCAACACTGCTATTTCTGGTCAAGGTTACCGCTATGCCGTCTGGCCAAATTCGAGTCCGATCTCTCTGAACGACACTCATGCAATCATCTATGCGCCGCTTGTGTATCTTGAAGTTGATATGCAAGACCAGTCTAGTCCTAGATATACTAGTCTGGGCAATACTTTGCTTCTCATTTCAATAGATCCTGCTTATGGTCCTCACGCGGATAGACTCCAGAACCAGTTCTTCACAAAAGACGAGGTCAACTGGGGTTCGCTTGGTGGTATTCGAGGCTGGAGCGCAAATGGTCAAGAGTCTATGGACGGTGACGTTTACGTATTTGGTCAAGCTGAGACCGGCATCCTCTTAGGCAAAGTCGCCGCTTCTAAATTCAGCGACCGCGATGAGTACGCGTATTGGAACGGCGAGTCTTGGTCCAACGAGATGCCTCCAGCAACATCAACCTCAAACGCCTTCATGATCGACCAACCGGTAATGAATATGGATCTGATCTATTCACCGGCTCACAAGACATTCATCATGATATATCTCACCCCACAGGCTGACAACACTTTCTACTATCGTTACCTTGTGGGTAAGGATAACTCTACGTTGACTATCAATCCACCAGGGCAGCAAGGAGGGGATATTGAGTACGTTGAGAACCTCATCACCAACGTCTGGTCTGAGCAGCACGTCTTGTTCACCGTTCCTACTCCTGAGCGCGGCTATGCCTATGCTGGCGGTATGCACGCCGGTTATTTCGGCACTGACGATATCACAAATGGAGGCACAAAGATGCTCTGTACTTGGACCGAGCACACCGAAGTTGACCCAGAAAAGCCAGACAGTGGCTATGCGCACAAGAGCCAGATCATCGAACTGGGTTGGCTGGACGGATAACTTTCAATGGTGTCGTTGAAGTAACTCATGGCTGGACACCAGATAACTGCTTTCCACGACGGACAACCTTGCTTATTATAACAACTATAGTGCTCGTATGCCATCGAGGATAAGCGATGATGATTGTCACGCGATACGAAGTACAATGATTTATGACTGCTTGCACATGAGCTGTTGAACAATAACATGGACTTGGAAGAAAAATGCAGTATTCTACCATCGACAAGGTCATTTCCACCATCGTTGGAGTACACTGGCGTACTCCCGAGTGTGCAAACGTCACTGAATCTACCTGTGCCAGAACGGCTTCCGGATCAAGCCTGATTTGCAGGTCGCTGAACGCGTTTCTTCCCACGCATATTTTCCGGCTCCCAAACCATAGCCGCCCAACTTATACCCTTCCCTTTGCCTTGTCCCAAGTCGAGCTCCTTCAGCACGTCATCCTCCTTCTCAGGACGCATATCCACTCTACTCACCTCCCTGAACCCAGTACTGAGGTAGAGCTTCTCACCAGTAACCGTAGCGATCAATATTAGTGGTACTCTATGTTCCCTCGCACGCTCAAAACCCCACTGCAACGTCATCTTACCTACACCCCGCCTCCTAAAGTCCGGATGCGTGCCCAGAAGCTCAAGCGCCCAGTGCTGACCACCTACCCTCTGCCTCTCCTCTTCCGGCAACCCTTCCAGATAGGGCTGCAGCAGCTTTCCCATATCCACATCTAGCGTGCGCCGAAGGTGTTGCTCCGCAGCCTGATCACAGCTCCTATTCAGACCAAAGAGCTTCGCATAACGACCATAACAATCCAGCGCAAACCGCTCAAACCAATTACCTAACCAGCCTCCCCTCACCGGCTTCTGATGCCCATCAACAGTCGTGGTGTAGCAGCAGTACCCCAAAATTACCTCCTGTCCAGTCCAGTCGGAGTCATTTGCGTCGGAAACAGCGAGCAATAGCAGCTCGCCTCTGTACCATCTGATCTTTGTGCGGTAGAGGGAGTACGAGAAGTACGAGTCCGGGTATTTGTCTCTGTGGGGCGCCATGTAGTTCGTGCTCTCGTCATTCCACATGGACCTGCCGTTGACGCGAGCGAAGTCGTGAAGATCCTTTTGCTCGACGGGGCGGATGTGCATGGTGGGGGGTTATGCTGCTTTGGCTCGGTGATTGCCGCCAGTGTTGTGGGAGTGCTGATTGTCCCGGGTGTAGTCAGGGAATGTCCTGTTCTTATGAGGCCTGTTGTGTCAGTAGTATACCCCTGGAATTGAGCAAGCTATACTATGAAGAAAGAGAGCCGGATATGGTATTATAGACACTTCCTGAGAGCCTTGTGGTGACTCAGAAAGGCAGCAGTATTCCGCATCGTCTCGTTTCTGGCGGGACGCCTTAGGGCCCAGACCAGTTGATAATTGCAGACGCCATCAAGACACCACCCTGGACCTCATTTGACGCCGCAACTCCGCGCACAGAGTTCTATAGCATGGATCGTCAGCTACAAGAGAGTAGAGAGGTGTGTCAGATTAGTCAGGATTATTCCTGCCTCTCGAAAGAAGATGCCGTAGAACTCCGTCGCGCCGAGCCGCCTAGTTTCTAGGGGGCAACGGTAGGTCAAGATCACGGGCGCACCCCTGGAGAACATGCCGAGGACCCCCGGAGTTGACCGCCATGGACCTGTGGACTAGTAGCTATCAACCCACAACCATCATTACCAACGTGTTCACCAATGTTCGAGTTCCGAATGCCTCAAGCTGGACTCTGAAGCGGCCGCCCAGCCCTGAACAATAGACCACTGTGCGCGCCGGTGTGAAGTTGTTAGCATCTATGACGATGACCACGAGAACAGCTTCGGTGAACGGCGCGAACGTAGCGGTCAAGCTCTGATTTTATTTAGTGCTCGCGAGTTCGGTCATCGTTCGATGCTATATGTAGTTCTCTGCAACTTGCATACTTATTGGTACGAAAAGTGAAGGTGTTGAGACACTTCTTTCCGGCATGGGTCGGCCATTGAAATGGCAAGCCAGCCCGGTGATGCAAAAGATTGTAGCTCAGAACCGACAAGGCAGAGACCAAGAGCCACTTCATTGGCTTGAACTGCAGAATGCAGAACGGTATGCGTGGCAAGAAGCTCGCGGAAAAAAAGGAACGTATTACCGATACCAGGGCGTCGTTGAGAACTTGTTTGACTGTGACGGCGAGCTGTGGTGTGGCAGAGCTGACCTGCATCAGAATGTTCGTCTCGAGGTTAGGACAGCACTGAACGACGAGGAACTCCGCGACAGGATCACTTTAGCATGGACGGTGATGCGGCACAGTCATGTCTTGCTCAGCTCTAAGAGTATACAGCAGCATGAGGTCCTCTCGGGGGCGCCATCCAGGCGATGGACTGACAGATGCTTTGTGTATGACTGTCCCCAATCGACATCGGACGCTATAGCTGAGACTCGTGAACAAGTCGTGTTTGTGGCGGATCACTATCCAGACCTTGACACGAAGCAGTTCTTCCATCATATCATGAACACGGCGAGAGCGATCCATTCGAATGAAGCACTTTCGAAGCTCTACATCATGCCGTTCACAAGGACAGACAGAGCAACAGTGTTACTGCATTTTATACCAATACTTGCACACCAAATCACTGATGGCCTAACCACTTTCCGGTGGAACAACCACTTTGCACAGATCATGAATCACACTCGGAAGGAATTGACCACGAAACTCGATGCCCTCTTTGACCCCGAAGCGGACGTCATGAACCGGCTACCACCAGCACAAGAAGCACTCTATCCAATCCGCTCTTACACCCCCGCCCGCGAACGCTGGCATTGGCTTCTAACACGCATCCTCCGACACGTCCGCATCCCACCCCCAGCCACCTTCCAGAACCCTCTAACACGAGACCAACCGCTCGCAAAAGCCCAGGCATTCCCACCACTCTACGACAAAGTCCTCTCCTACAGCCAAACACCACCCCTCAACGCCGGCAACATCTCCGCCGACCTCTACGGCCGCTCAGTAACAAACATGCGCCGCCTCTGCAAAGAGGCCGGCATAAGCATCGGCAGCGGCTGCTTTACCTTAGTCGCAATGGTAATGATGGATTTCGAAGAACGGCGACATCCCGACACAGCACTATCCGCGCGTCTGCCCTTCGTCGGTTCCTTCCCTGTCAATCCTCGCCCTTTCCTGTCCGGCAAGCCAACGACAGGCGAGGAGAACAGCTGTATGCTCGCCTTCAGCGATGGTGTGACGCTTCCTTTTCTGCTTCGTGATCTCGATTTTGCGGGGCGTTTCAGGTTGCTTGGACGGTTGGCGCATAGGCAGCTACGGCAGTACCAGAAGCGGAAGAGGAGTGTGGAGGAGGAGGTCCACCTCGGCTCGAGGAGTCCAAGTCAGCTTATCCCTGCGTTATTCTGCTCAACGCTGGAACGCATGGAGGGGCGGATGGATGAAGGAATGAAAGCCGGCGTGAATGTGCAAGGTGCGTACCCAGCTAGAGCTAGCCCGACGCTCGCAACATGTGGTATTAGCTCTGTGGGAGACGTGAGTGCGATCCTTACGCCGCCGAAGGTGAATCTGGATGAGGATTTGCCGGAAGGAAAAGACATGGTGGCTGAGTTCAAGGGTATGGCGAGTGTTGTGAGACCACGAGATGGGGAGTTCCTGGTGGGTGCTATTGGGGATCCGGAGCATTTGGGGTTTCTGGCTGCGTATGATGCGAATGCTATTGATCCGGCGAGGGCGGCTGAGTGGAAGCGATTGATGGAGAAGATGCTAGATCGGGATGTGTTTGGTGAGGTGCAGGCGAAGCTTTGAGGGGGATTGTTTGGGAGTAGTTCTGGTTTTGAACCAGTTTTGAACTGGTTTTTGAGCTGAATTAGGAGAAGTCCGGTTCTTTCTAGGGATATGGAGAGTACGACCAACATACAGTAGTATAACCTTATCTGGGTCTACTCCGGAGCTCGTGGTATTCAGCTACATCTTCTTGTATCAACCATGGACGCTATTGTCTGTAGCCATGTGGTCGGCAGCGCGGTGGAAGCACTGGCGCACTCCAGGAGAGTAAAATCCCAGGATCAGAATCCTGTTGCAGCAGTCGGAGTTCTTGGCTAACTGTAGTGAGTCTGAGTTGGATGACGTGCTGGTCTACATTGGCCAAAGCATGGGAAGATACGACATAGCCGCCGAGAATACATGCCACATCAAATGTCGACTCAAGATAATGTTCGAGGCGAAAGCGATGGAACAAGAAATATGGGACAATACATCATCAGGAGGTGTGACGAGGCAATTCATAAGGAACAATAGGATTTAAAACCATGTGCCTATGCAATGCATAACATTAAGTACATAACTTCGTAGCTAGGTATACACTATATCGCCGTAACTGGTGTCAAGGTGCTCATTTCATGAAGCCAGGCTTGCCATCACCGTTGGCGTCAACTCGAGGGTTGAGCTTATCCATCATGCTTGGCTTGTGCTGCTGAGTGTTGTTGCCAACACCACCAACGCCGGAATCGGGACGTCGATCTGAAGAGCCAATGGAACCAAGAGTGCTGGAGCCAGTGTTTGCGCCGGTGTGGTGACCAGAGTGGCTGCCAGTCAGACCAGTGCCGCGAGTACGTCGCTTCTCCTCGTCGCTGCTGGAGCTGCTGGAGCTGCCAGACCTATGGCGGCCACCGGCGAGACCGGCTCCGGCACCAGCACCAGCCAAGCCAGCACCAGCACCCATACCAGTGTGGGTACCTGAGTGAGAGCCATGGTGTCCCGGAAGAACCTTCTCAATGGTAGTGGACAACTTCTCGTTGTATGGTCTTGGTGCACCGTCATACTCCTCGTGGGTATGGCTCTTGCTACCACTAATGATGCCGCCTGCTTGTTTGAATTCGTCGAGCGACTTCATCGGCAGAGCCGACATACCGTGGTGCTGTGCTGAGCCGTGGTGAACCTCGTGGATGGGCACGGTGGTGTGCACTACCTCGGGCTGAAGAGTCTCCTTGTGGATGACTGGCTGAACTGTCTCGTGTACTAGTGAGAAGTTAGCGAGGGTTACTATATTACCGAAGGTAATGGGTCTTACCATGGTGGTGAACATGTTCTCCGGCAACTGTTGGAGCGGCAGAAGTGGAATAACTAGTCTGATGTGTGGTTGAGGTGTTCTGGAACTGGCCAAGCTCGGCAGAGACTCGTTGCTTGGTCTCGGCTTCGTTGTCATGTCTGAATTCACGCTCAACTTGGGGGACGATGTTGTGACGGTGCTGCTCAGGTAGTCGTTCCTTGTGTGCTACTGGTTGGACTGTAGTGTGGTAGTGATCCTGGTGAACCTCTCGGTCGATGGCTTCTTGGGTCTCTTCATGTCTGTGTGGCTTGATGGTCTCCGACACGACAGCTGGGTTGACGTACTCATCAACGTCCGTCTTGTGCCCAGTACGGGACGTGATCTTGTTGACGGCGGCTCTTGCGGCGTCCATATTGAATAATTTGGTGGTAGTGGTTATGCGTGAAATATGTTGATAGTAGTAATATCAAAGTTTGATGATGGAGAGTAAATCTGACAGAAATGCTTGAGGACGAGGGGCACTTTGTACCTCTGAGATGCTGTAGTCACACCAGTGAGGATGTGATATCATACCCAAAACACTTGGTTTTGCTCACACCGTCATCGATGATCAGCTACCCATAGTGTCACGAATGGCGTACTCCATAAAATGGGTAGGCACGTTTCGGTCGCCTGCCATCATCATGGGCCACGGTGGAGAATTGCAAGCGAATCGATTGGCGTTATCCGATCTTCAGATCTCGCCAAACAGGAAAATTGCTTCGCTTGTCGTTGATAGTTCATGGCAGCTCGCAAGAATCACGGCCAGCCCGATGTCCTTCTGGACGACGGTCCAAGGGCTCGCTGCCTGCTTCCGTCCTCCGAACATTCCTCGCTTCCTGAACTCCCATGTACCTAGCCATGGGAAACTCACGTCTCGGTCACACTTGTATCGCTCAACGTGTTCACACCTTCGAGACTAAGTTATTTTGTCGTCATCTTCCTCCTTAGTGAGACCTTCTGAAATGGGGCAGTCCCTCCAGTCGCTACCGCGTTGAAATAACACAAACAGCTCAAGTGGGTTCATGATAGTAGGAATTAAGATCCGATAGATGAGCCGCAGCCACACTTCGTCCGTGCAAGAAAACAGGCCGTGCATGGGCCATACCGTCGTTCAATGTTGCCTCTTCTGTTGTCGAAGCAAAATGGACTGACGTAAATAGTGAGCTGTGGAAAACACCACTAACTATTTCTGACCTAGCGTGTCTGTAAGAAGCTAAATGCTAATGCATCTTTGGACCGTTCGTGAACGCTTCTGGCGCTTGCCATCATCTCACAGCGGCCAGACTCTGAAGGTTGCCGCTTCAGGCACATCTGGATGCAGGGTTTGACCAGGAACGCCCACATTTCGATCGCTAGCGATTCGGTTCTGCGCCTGGAGTGCTGTGCTGTGGCTTGTTCGTCTCCTTTCTCTCGACACGTCAAAGTTTTGAGGGTTTGCCGGTTCACGTGTAGACGACCAATCCGACCAATCAGCTGATTCGTAGCGCGACACACTGGCAGGGCAGGCGAAATTCTTAGAAATTCTTAGTTTGCTGCAGATGACGCCAGACATGCTCTGTGTCATTCTTTGTGCACCCGAGCAGTACAACATGTACTCGTACTGCGGCCCTATGAACGCTGGCTGGCAGCAGCGCGATTGAGCTTCAGTTGAGCTTCGATTAAGCTAATGGCCGGCCTCGTAAGCAGGATCAAGGAGAAAGTCCACCACCGTAGATCAGACAGTGGGAGCTCTGCAACAAGTTCGCCTAGGAACGATCACGATGATTCCAGAGTGACTGGCACGGCAACACCAGGCTCACCGTCGACGCCTGATCGTCTCCGGACGAACCCCCGCGTCTCACTCGAGAGTTCTGCCTTCCATGTTACGTCCTCAGGAGGAGCAAGGTCGCATGAAGCAGCGCAAGATCCCTACCAAACTGCGTACGCCGATAGAAATGCAGCTAACCAATCCATAAGGGTTGTGAGCGCGGGCAATCACGGGGCAGCACCCACGCAGCATGGCGATGGAAAAGAGTTAGGAAGAAGTGGAATGTCACCTATGACCGGCAGACTCCATCAGAAGGGCACAAGTCGCGAAGAGCAGCAAGCGGCTATCAGCGATATCGTGCCTGGAAGAGAGTCCTCGAAGCATGCCGTGACCGGTTCTCCCGGTCGACACCAATACTCAACTTCCCAAGGCAGTGGTGTTGTCCCTCCACGAAAGCCTTTGAGCGACGGGTCGGCCTCCGACCAGCGAAGGCGATCTGGCGTTGGCTCCAAGCAGATTTCTGCTGGCCTGCCAGCTGAGACGGGTCTGCAGCAAGCTTTTGAGCCTGGTCCGTCCAGCAGAGCAATCGACGGGCACGAACCCAGCAGCCAACCTTCCACCTCTACAGGCGCTCGATTGGCGGCTCCGTTTCGGGAAGAATCTTTTTCGCTGAACGGCGTTTCGGGTCAGGCTACGAACGAAAACACTGGTGTCACGTACAGCGAGGAACACGCACCTGGAGGCCTCAATGCTAAGCCTCTGCCGCGACTCCCGTCCAATAAGTTGGGAGATGACGGTCACTTGGCTTCGGACGCCCAGCTTGCCCAAGAGTATCTGTCAACGGATCGAGATAGGCACATGGCGGAAAAAGAGAAAGCAAGAGCTGTCAATTCGGGCCACCTGAACCTTCCTCCTGGCTTCAATCTGCGAGATACTGAGGAGACCTCTGTTACGGAGGAACAACGACCTGCAGTTGTCCACGAGACAATCATCAAAGAGAGAACCGAGATTGTGCAAGAAGCTATCACCCGCGACATCCACATTCACCACTACTACACGTACCTTCAACCTGTGAGGGTTGTTGAGGTACTTCCTGCGAGACATTATTTCCTTGACCTGCAGACAGGCACGAAGACCGAGGTTCTTCCACCGCCCGGCTGGCAGATGCCAGTCAGCATGGCACCAGTTGTGCCAGACACTAGCATGGTCAAAGCCACAACTCGTCACTATCTTGTCGACGAAGAACATCCTCATGGTGTTTTGGAGTCACCCCCTTTGAAGCACGAGCAAGGTCATGACAATTTGAGGCAGCAAGCAGTTGGTTAGCACATTTGAAGTGCCTTGTGTGATCTGTACGGAGGACAGAACGGGACATTGTCTTACAACATTGTTGTGGAGTTGGTGGACCAGGTCTGCGAAGATTGTAACACCATTGTTAAATATTGATATCTAATACACTACTTGTGAGAATTATGCCAGAACCGGCCATCAAGGCACTTCGCACATTGTGACCGAGTCCAGGCTTTTCTGATAGGGCACAGACCCTGCACTAGAATCTTCGCTATGCAGAAAGATCAACGAAGCGTGCATCTTTTCATTGTCCACCCACGTTTCTGGGGAGGACCCCCTTTGTCCTTCGAAGCACATCGATCATTGACTGCGCCTCACTAATTTGACTGTCATCCTTTATATCTATGACCACAGTCTATGGGTTACTCGGGCGCACTCAAAGACAAGTTCAACCGTCCCCTATGCATCTTCACGTTCATACACCAATCCATCACGATTCTCCCAGTATTGGGGTATGCGGCGAGGAAGTCCCTCTTTCTCTCTACTGGCATGCGGTGGATCTGTGGGCCGCTGGGCACACCCCAGACAGCATCGTTGTGCATATCGTTGCCACTAACAATATTTCCAACGTCGAATGGTTACGCAACATTGTGCAAAACATCGTTTACAATCAGGAACTGATACATCAAGAATCGCTCCTGACTCCCACAAATAATATGACTCGGTCCCATAGTCGGCCAGAAGCACGCCGTCATTCCAGGATACTGAATGTTGGCGAGCTGGACGACTTGCATGTGGCCCATATGGTGGCGGAGAAAAAGGAGAAGGAGCGAGCCGGTCTACGACACCTGCTTTCGAAGCTTGGGTGAGTGAAGTAGGTGACAGATACCTCAAATCTGGCACTGCAACACCCGGATCCAGGCCACCTCGCCTGCAACTTGTTCTTCCTTTAAGTGCCGAATTGTTCTCAGTCCGATATATCAGCAACCTAGTCAGTCCGTCTGCACCTTCTGGTCATACTTCCAGCTCGCTCTACTAATTATCACCGCCGAGCATCGACTTTGAATAGGTGCAGAGCTTGCTATCTCGGCCTAAATCATCCTCCGGACGGAACCTGGACATGTCAATGCTCTGATTCCGTCGCAAAGAGCGAACATCAGACGATTACCGAATCCAGGACGGAGCCCGATGCGGGCACCTATACCTCGTCCCTAGCACAGAAACTCGTGTGTGCTTTCGTGAGCACACTACCTGTTGTCCAGGGTCTACTTTTGACCACGTTAACCTTCCAGCCGGAGTGAATCTGTGCATCGGCGCAAAGCATGTGTTGCATGGACGAACTCCCATAGTATTGGTTGCTTAGTCTGCGATCCCGAATCATTAGGAGACGAGCCAGTTGGGAGGAACAAAAAGCTTGGATACCAACTTCACATTATAGCAATACTCCGAGATATGATACCTAGGAGGAATACAATAACATGCTATCTCTTTTCTGTTCTGAGTTCACAGCCTTGATGTTGACTAACGTCGCCGCAGTGTCCAGACACTGTGCACTGATGCTGCTTCGCCAGAAGATGAAATTGCTGCCATTCACACACCGTGAAACGTACTTTTGTCGGGGGAAAATTACTAGCGAGAGCATTCGTGGGCCGCAACACCTGGTTTGAAGCGCATGCTGTCGGCTCTCCTAGCTATCGTGGAAGCCTGATCGAGCTGAGCGAGCTTCGCGCTGTATGTCAACGTGACCGGCTCACCGGATGTATGCACAAGTAACGAGGACTGGTGTACTCCCCAAGTATGAGCTTCAAGTATAATAAACGCCTCGTAGACTCGCGAACCGTGCGATTCTGATCTCACGATGTCGATAGGTATCCTCCTGATAATTACTCCTTACGAGTACTGGCGTCCCCCCGGTATTGAGGTAAGCGACCAGCTTGATAATCCGCATGGATATGACCAGCATTCTTGGCTATTATGGACCCGAAAGCTTCGCTTCCCAAAATCCTGGTGCCTGAAACCGATATCACCCCACCAGGCGTGCGATAAGCTTCATCCTAATGCTTTCGGACCTTCCTGACAGTAAGTGATCAGGCAGCACCATTCTGAGTAGTATCGCAACAACATGACGAAGAACACTATATCTCGTCGCAATCAGGATGTCTCTGACTACCTCAGACAGACTTCAATTAGCGACGCGCAACAGACGCCGACTACAGAGGAAGCTGGATCGAAAACACCAGCAGACCCGGCACTGCTCGCTCAACAATTGGCATCAGAATCGTCTTGGGCAGAACGATACGTGCCAACAACACCAGGCGAGTCCGTCATGACGCCGAGCGCTTCTTCTGTCGCTGGTAACAGCGAGGCACCGCCTAGCAGGATTGGGGTAGGTGAGAATGACTATATTACACCGGACGATGCGCCTCCAACATATGAGCTAGCTACAAGCGAGTCGGGTGTGCGAAGCCCGACTGGTGGCCCTCAAGCATCTGCGTGGCAATCCCGTGGACCGACGCAACAATCATCGCAGCCACGACCTCACGAGCTGCTTGATACCTCTTCGCAACCACAGTCAAACCAGTCAGGTCCCACACAACCAATGGAGCAGCGACCATTCATTCCTCATCGACGATATTCTAGACATGAAACATCAAGTTCTATCACCGGCCCATTCACTTTGCACGATAGTCTCGACCTAAGCACGACTTCTGGGAGTATTTCCATCAACCTCGACGTTAAGCCAGGTCCCAACCCAGCTATCCTCAAGCTGAAATCCAACAGCGGAAGCATTCATGTGGACGACAAGCAATGCGACAATGCACGTTCGCGCCGCAATTTGCGGACTAGCAACAGGCAGGAGCGTGGACCGGGGCTTCTATCCTCCATCTTTGGGTGGAGGGCACGTCCGGCCGAGGTAGAAGCACCTCCAATGCCATATACTGATGATCCGAGGAAGCAAGCTGGTCAAGCACCTCATGAGCAGCAAGTCCAGCAATTGTCCGCCGCGGAAGACGCCGAGGAACAATTCACGGCTAGGGTCATCCACGCCACAATTGAGACATCAAGTGGAAGTGTCATGGCACATCTCGTACTAACAGCCGGATCCGACACCAGGATCAACACCTCGTCAGGCAGCATCAATCTCCGCCTTGTGACCTCTGGTTCCGGTGCTGGAGGTCGGCAGATGTCCAAGCTCGAAATGGAAGATTCGCGTAACGCTCAGCTTGCGAGCACAAGAGATCTCAGCAGTAGTATCAGTACACAGTCCGGGTCAGGCTCGACAAATATCAATATCAGCACTGGTTTTACTGATACCTCAAACGGCGCTATCGTAAGCGCGTGTCGCGCCTCCCACAGGGTCATAAACTCTGGAAGTGTGAACGCTCACTATCCGAGAGAGTGGATGGGGCTTGTCCATGCCAGTTGTGGCGGTGGTGGTAGTGCAAGAGTCTCAGGCTTTGGCCTGGAATATGACAAGAGAGGCAATTATGAGGTGTACGCTTGGAGAGGAGTTGATGATCCAGATTTGAACAAGGCGGTCGAGGTCCGTTGTGACGGCGGTGGTAGTGTTGGCTTTTATTGCTAAGGTGACGCGACCGTCCTGGCATGAACAGAGTCCAGCTGCAGGGCTTTCGCCTGGAACAGCAGTTTTGAGGGCATACGCACATAGCAGGGTTGTGCTGTTGTTCTGTATAGTCGTAATGAGATCTTTTGTCGACCTTTGCTTGTTTCATGTAGCTGTTTGAGCCACCAGCGACCTCGCGGAATACAACCAGACACGAGTCCCCGTTGATCCATGTCTCGGTTCCGCTCAATCAATCTCCTTGCCGTGCGTACCGTCCTCTGTGACATGAAGAAGCACGACAATCAACCATGCCCTGCTCATTTTCTGCCGTCTTTCGCATCTTTCCTCGCCAATATCGAAGCAATGACCTCCTCGATCTCTTCATCTGCCTCCTGCTCTGTTTTTCCCTTTCCGTCAACACCCAGACCTCCTCTTATCATCTTCCGCGCATCGGCCAGGCTGTTCAGATCCATGTACCACAACGTTCCTCCGGTTGCCATCATCGCAACACTCAAGACGTTGATCGTTGCAATGTTCAGTGCCTCGACAGCCTCGAATGCGCCGTTGACGTTTTTCGACTGTTCAACATTGTGCGCAGGCGCATCACTGTAAAATGCAGCTTTCGATGCTAACCTCCGCCTGTTGAGTGATCGTCTTGTGGCTATCACCGAGAGGCCAAAGAATGCGACACCAGCTGCGAAGATGAGTTTATTGCGCCTGCGGCCTTGTTCTTGGATTTTCGCATATTCTGATGCTGAGACCGTGTCGTCAGAAGTGATTGGTTCCACGGCTTTCGTGGATGGTGATGGCTCTTCAAGGAGACGCTTTTCATGTGGTCGGATCGAGTCCGCTGGAGGTGGGAATCTCAAGCCTGAAAATAAGGAAGTGAACCAAGACATTGTACAAGATTTGAAGAAAACGAAAGGACAGACGCTACAACGCTCGAATCAATTTAGTTATATATGCAGCCGAAGGAAACAGCTACTTTGCGCTGAAAGATGCATCCGTGGAAAGTCCTCCGGTTCTTATCAGCACGTGCCGATAAGTGGGACGCGTCGCGTGTCGAATCTAAGCGCCCCGGAGTATCGCCCCCGAAGCCCTCTTCTGGCGGAGAACCGACTCTGCCGGAACAGACTGGTGTGTCAGACATAAGACTGAACAACACAAGAGCTTTTCGTCAGTGAGGAGTCTCCCTCCGTGTTGGTCTTGGTAATGATTCGGGTTCTGCACTTTAGGAGAGGGTGGGGCGCTCCTGAGTACAGCTCGGGGAGCTAATCAACCAGCTTGATTTTCTGCTCGAAGGCGCTCCTCAGCCTCTGAGCCGGCTTCCTATCCTCGGCTTACGATTGACTCGTGTCACCATGGCCTGGTTCATCAAAACGGGGGCAAGGATATGCAACCAATGCTAGCATCCTGGCACGCTCCTCGCACTCCTCGCATAGCACTGTTGTTCCTTCTGCTCAACCATCGGCTTTGAGGCAGCTATACCTTGCTCGGTTCATCACTCCACTATACGACTTGTCCGCTTTACGCAGCTCACACCTTCTGCTCGTATAGCAAAACCGGTTCACATGACCTGGCATTGCACTATACCATACGGTATAAGTCTCATATCTAGCTGTAAGTCGATATACCCAGCTATTTATCCTCGCGTGCAGCACCTGCAGCATGACGACCGCCTCGATAAACGTCATACGGGGCACTTGATGCTGTCCAGCAGTCGTTTCTCGAGGCTCATACCTTCTGCATGGCGAACTCACAGATGAATGTGCATTCGGCATCCTTCAGCTCCCTGGAGTTCGATGAATTCGATCTCTTCGACGGCATCCGACGCCAGAGAATGCGACAAGCACTTGGCGTGTTCGTATATCCGGGAGGACCCCCAGATCGCTTCATATCCTCAGCCAGCGACAACATCTGAATCTTGACTGCCAGCTGAGCAGCAGTCCCCCAGTTTCGACTTGCTTTCCTCCACGCATTTCTACCACAAAGCATCTGTCGAGATCCTGCGGACTGGGCTCCGTCTCTTGCCCGACCCTGCAATGGTCACACAGCATATCTGCCATCCTCAAGCCTCAAATCGCACCGGAGAGAGTGATTGTGAGAACCGATTCCCCATATCCTGGACTGCAGTGCAATGTGTCATTTGCCGAACGTGTATCGCATTCGATTATCGGTAGCAAGTGTTGTATCTTGGTCCACGCTTGGGGGATCACGGCCAGAATCGGCATTGGCGAATTGACTAGGATCTTGCCAAGGATGACGTTGGTTATGTGCGATACTGTTTGAAATTAGTGCTCAAATCCGCACACAGATTTATCAGATACTGGTCAGCCCTAATACGGCTTTCCAAGAGTGTCCCCGCTCTGCTGGCGTAGGTACTATCTCTGCTATCCTTTAGGTAGATTCTAATCGACTCTGCAGGCAATGGTAGCGCGCCAGACTTCTAAACGAAGTCACATCTGGAGGCTGTGGGTTCGAGTCCCACGCAGAGTGCTCCTCAATTTTTGCTCCAACCCACGAGCACGATTCATTTTTACCGTTTTTAAGGGCTTGCCTATGACCCTTTTGTGGCCAGCGTCAGCAGCACTGTCAAGGAAATCATAGCAGCCTATCAATGGCTACATGGTAGAGCTATGAGCCTAGCTGTTGAGACCCATTACAGGCAGGTAGTACAAGGTCCGGCCTAGTACAACAACTTGGAAAAGGGGTCATTATCGGACATGCAGGGTAACGATGAGATACAGGACACAAAATGTGTCTGTAGAAGAAGGCTTCTGATGAATCGTATGCAACATCAGTAGGTATCTATGGGTCGACTCTGAGCATTGTCCGTGCATTGTTCGTCCGGTGTTCCAAGATAGTTCATTACATCCCCTCTTCATTCAAACCCGGTATCTCCCTCCTCCAGACCTTCATCGGCATAGGACCAACATGCATGTTCATAGTCTCCAGTCTCGTAACCTCAAACCCCGGACTCGGTAACGCGAACTCATACCGGTGCACCAGACTGGCAATAAGTACAGTCTGCTCGAGATAGGAGATATTCCGTCCGATACATCCCCTGGCACCAGCACTGAAAGCCAGGAAATACGGCTGCAGTTTCTTGCCAGCTTCGCCTAACCATCGCTCCGGGATGTACTTCCGGGGCTCAGGGAAGATATTGAGGTCGTTGTGTACCACTAGCGCAGACATGCTGACAGAGACGCCACCGGCGATAAATTGGTCCATAAGCTGCAGTCCTTCCGGGGGTGTGACACGGCCGAGGTTCTGCGTAGTTGGTGAAACGATCCGTAGAGACTCGTCGAGGCATGCTCGGAGGTATGGTAGATTCTTGACGCTGTCATACGGTGCAATGACCTCTTCCGGGTCAAGAGCCCGATCAACTTCGTCACGTAATTTGGCGAGGATGTCTGGGTGCTTCAGGAGATGGAGCATCACGTTTGCGATGGCGATGGCGGTAGTCGTGCTGCCAGCATTGAGCATAATGTTCATTTCCGCATCGATTTCGCCCAATTCGAGGTTGTTCGGTCGTCCGGCCTTGTCTTCCATGAGGGCTTGGAAGAAGTCGTCGTACTTCTCACCGCGTTGGTAGGCTTCAAGCCGCTTTTGTGTCCGTCTCAGGTGGATTCCTTCCCAGTTCTTAGCGGCTTTGGCGCCACGTCTGTAGATGCCTCCAGTATATGATGAGAGCTTATCCAGGATTTTAAAGTAGTCGTAAGAATGTACGATGAGAGAAGTCTTTTGGTTCGTGGTGTAGAGGCTGTCCCGGAATGGGGCTGTAAAAGTGGTACCGTCGGTGTTGACGGCGTCGCACATATCGTCTCCTCGGTCCAGGAACCCAAGCTTTTCTGACATACCAATGTCTGCAATTGCTTCTATTGTGAAGAAGTTGGTCCACATTCGATAGTCAACTATTAGATCCCGAGGATCGGGCAGCCTCTGGTCTTTCGGAAGTGGTGCAGTGCAGCGTTTGTCGAATTGAGCAATGAGTCGCTCCACCTTGTCTGCCACCTTATACTCCCATTCCTCCAGGTTCTTGATTGCATAAGCGGATGCCATGATCTTCCGCTTTTGTGCATGATGAGGCTTATCAACCACGTCAGCGAGATGGAAGTGGGTGGCTGCTTGAATAAGGTATGAAGTGTCTTTGTTGCACTTCGTGCCATGGCCGTAAATGTATTTGATAGCCTCAGGATCGGAGTACGACAGGTGATTTGGGCCTATCCGGAGTACTCCTTTGCCTGTTTCTCTGTGACGCTTGAGCACATATTCCGATCTCTGGCCGCTATGAGCGACCATGATGAACGGTATATTGGTCAGTCCTGAGAAGAGTGACATATTTGTAAACCTCCTCAATTGCTTAGGGTCGCGAAAATAGCTGAAGAGTCGCCACGATAGGGACGCGAAAACAGTGACCGCTGCCACAGAGGCCCATAACATCCATAGGGACAACATGACGCCGATATTGATGAAGTCGAAGACGAGACCAGAACCGGAGTGTGGTAACCGGGAGCGACAAGGCTAGAATGTTGAGACTTTCGTGAAGCCATGACCTGAAGTCGTTATATCCATGCTGCAGTGGTAGAGTCTTAGCATTTGTCCAGGGTAGGAGCACCACTGGCAGTTCCGCAACACTCTGTATCATACCCGACTAGATCGGGCTTTCATGCTTGCAAAACGGTCCGCATGCATGCCCAGATCTGCAAAGAAACTTTTGCACTTCATTCGCCGGTAATTCGCTGCGTGTCTAGAAAAGGAAGAAACTATGCGAGCATGTCTGAGAATTGTTGCCAAGCCCGTAGCCATTCTTGTTCTGGAAAGCAACTCGGAAAGCTAACTTCCCGTCAGCTGGAGAAGCACATAGCCCTGGGCCCGACCAGGCATTCTTTCTCCGAATCTTTCATCTTTGCGTCTCGTCGATGCAGCATTTCGCCGCGAACACGGACTTAGCCGCATGCTTGTCAGCTGTCTCGATTCACTATTCGCTAGGAGAGCACTCTCAACAAAGCGTCATCTGAACTGCTGGAGCACGTGTGGCCTGGTAGATCTGCTGTACGAGGCCGTGTAGCAATTGAAAACGTGGGTAGCGAGAGGGTCGGGAAAGAGCATCATATGAATGTTGAGCCTTGTGTGCACACCGTGAATGCATTGCGGTCTGAAGAGTCTTGCTGATAGAACACATGCCGAAGCTGTAATATACGAGAGGTGGCCATGTGTCGGCACCGATTCGAATGGATATGGGAACCTATCAGTCACAAACCTCGTAGAAAACATATAGTGACCGAGCTGAGCTATCAGTGCTGCCATGAAAATGGGTCGCTTGCACGTAACACTATGCCAAGGCCTGACAAGAACATAATGAGGTCAAGATGCAGATGCAAGACGTGCTATCAGTATAAGAGGAGGAAGAAGAGTTACTATACCGTGCCCAGAGACACAAAGCACCCTCGTAGAGCATACGGCGAAACTGGGCCGTCAGGTATCCAGCACCCATTTGATGTCGGGGTGTGCGCAACAGAACGACGAAGCGCTGAGCAATGGTGTTCTTTGAGGATGCAGGTACCGACAATAGCACGAGGATGAACCTCGAGGCCAGGCCATTTGTAGGCCTAGAACCGACGCTTGAAGGGGACATCGACTTGATGGAGTAGCCGTATATCAAGCATCTTCACTAGATTCTGCAGACCTGTACATACCCTTACCGTTCTGCGTTGAGGTTCTCCTTGGGCTATACCACGCCTGTACAAGTACAAGATACACAGGGCTCCTTCAGGGAGATACTCAGGAGCTAGCCGTTCACCTCACAGGAGTAGGAGCACATCTCGAAAGATGCTCGCGACACTGCTTGTATGAACCGAAATGTTCCCTGCTCATCTTTCTCGTAGCTTCAAGCTCCGTTTTGTGTAGAATGTTGGAACGAGAACAGCGCCAGGCTTTTCTAGGACTAGAGGGGACCGGAGGGATCTGACCGCTTCAAATCGTCCATCTATCGTGATATTCATTATTGGTGCACGGTCTTGGCATAAGATAAAATATGGGAAAGTCCTGCGAAGACCTAGAGAACATGTACTGGCCAATAAGAAGATACGGATTGATTCCCCGACAAGGCTAGCTAGTAGCCTACCACTTAACGCGTCGTCTAACGCGTTATCTGACATGCCGTAGTTCGGTATATCCTTTAACTTGAACCATCAGCAATTGTTCGCAAGACTTTCCCATAATTTTATCTTATGCCAAGACCGTGCACCAATAATGAATATCACGATAAATGCTCGTTTCAGGTTTTAGGTTTGCTGTGGAGCTCATAGCAGATTGAGAGGCTCTTGTATCAAGCATTCGACCGAGTCGAGCTTCGAGGCTTTCGCAATTGGAAACGGAATAATTGCGAAGGAACCGGAGGCAGTTTCGTCCACGAAGTACGGGATCATCAACCCGATTCTGCGCATGCTCAGAGGTCAGGTTGGGGCATGCAGCGCTTGCGTCTCGTTATCGACGACTAGAAAAGTTATCGAAAGCCATAAGTAGTCGAGATATCTAGGAGTGGAACAGAGTGAAATGCAGCTTGGTACGCTTGAACCCGACTACTGACTCAGCAGAAGATCCACACCAGCGATTTGACTCCTTCAGCGTACGGAGCATAATAGATGATTTATATCACTGCATGAACATCCTACAACGCAACGCTCCTCTAAAGCGTGCTCGCCATTTCTGATGTTAGAAGTCTTACTGATGCTAGCGAGAAAGAAAGATCTATTCGTGTCTATGCCATTGCCAGAAATCAAATGCTTCTGAGCCCTAGCCCCAGACATCCTCCTGCCACCTCCTGCCCCGCTTCATGCTATCCATCCAGGCTTTAGCGTCGGCATCATTGATCCGCTGGTACTCCTTTACTGCATTGACAACTGCTCGTCCGGCAGTTTTGGCCATGATCGTACTTCCACAGAAGTAAAGATTGCCTTCCTGCTCGCAGAGCATCCTCACGACGCGTTCCTTGACGTCCTGCTCCGCGAGTCTATCCTGAACGAAGCACTTCTTCTGACCCGGGACACGTGAGAAGGCGGATACAACCTCGAGCTTGGTTTTCAGCGGCCCATTCTGTAGCTCTTCGATTTCGGTGTTGTACAGGTAGTCTTGATCGGGACTTCGGCAACCGAAAAGTAGTAGAACTGGGCCGATCTCCTTATTGCTGATCTGAGTCATCTGAGCACGTTCTTGCAAAAAGCCACGGAAAGGCGCGATACCGGTGCCAGCTGCAACAAGGACAATGGGAGTCTTATGCAGAAAGGGCATCTTGAACGTTGAACGACGAACGTGTGAGTAGATAGATGGGGTCTCATTGGTATCAAGCGAAGAGAGATACGAGGTAGATAGGCCTGCAATGCATATTGCCGGATTTGTGAGGAGCTCGCTTGTTGATATTGCGACCGTGATAGACATCTGGCGGGGAGACGTCATCGAGGAGCTAGAGATTGAGTAGTACCTAGGTGCCATCGGTCGCAGCGACTCAATGACGAAGGCAAGCGGTAGCTGATGCCAATTGGCGCTTGTATCGCGAAGCAGTGCGTACTCAAGTAAACGGCCAAAGGTAAGGTGGTGTTGTGAGACAAATGTGGCGTAAGCAGACTTCGTGCTGAGGTTTTGCAAGCAGAGTTTTATTGTATTGGTGGGAGCCAGATGAGCGAGATTGGAGATAGTGTCTCGAGATACTGGCGCAGAGATCTCGAGATAGTGTCGGAACAATGCTGCGATGGTAGTATGCTTCGGAATCCTAAGCTCATCTTCAGCATTCACTGCGGCAACGGATACAAGCTTTTCTCTTTTCTGAGACAAGCCCAATACTGCAACCAGGCGCTCAACGTCGCCGGAAGAGTTGGTAGGCCAGACTGCAAGGTGATCTCCGGTCTTGTACTTGATCTGTGCATGAGCTCGGATGTCGATTTCAAGGTGCAAGCAGCCCCTTCCAGTACTCCCAGCACCTGTGAGCGCCCTGACAGTCTTCACTGGGAGCTTCTGAACGGTACTATAGTCTCGAGCTGTTTTTCGCGGGAGCCTCAACGGCAGTGGCTCACCACTCTGCAGACTGGACTGGGCAGAATCACTCAACTCACTGATCGAGATGGTGGGCACGTAGCTTGCAACGTGTGTCTCCAAGCCGAGTTTGTACTGGAACATAGAAAACAAGTCGTCTCTCCAACATACAAAGTCCTCCTCGGTACCACTATTGGCATCATCTGCTTTCCCAACAGGCAACAGCGGCGTAGCGAAAAGCCTGTCGAGACATTGCACCACATCCTCAACAACTTTGTTGTAGTAGACGTAGGTGCTGTTTCCTAAGCCAAAAGCTGCGTAGCGAATGTGAGGAACCGGCTCAGACCTCTTTCGAATCCAATCCAGGAATTCTGTCGCGTTATCACTGGGATCCCCCTCGCCGTAGGTTGACAGCAAGAACATGACGATCTTGTCATCAGTGATCTGAGCAATAGTATCCGGATCGTAATCAGATAGGTCGGCCACAATGACATTCATCCCGAAACGTCGATTGCAGTCTCGGGCAAGGCGGTTAGCGAACCCTTCGGCAGTTCCCGACTGAGATCCCCAGAAAATGACAGCATCCTTGTTTTCCTGCGATAGTCGTTGCGCGATGTCTCTATTCCTATCGTCCCTAGTGATAGTGCCGAACAGTTCCTGCGGTCGCTCATAAAGTTTGTAGAGGTAGGGATCTGATTTTGCCCAGATTCTACCGTGGGTCACGTAGCCCACGGCACCGATAAGCAACAGCAGCAGGACAATATAGTCCTCGAGGCCCAGCTTGACTCCAAATGATCGTAGTTGCACAAACGTGGCGATGTCAACGTGCTGAGCGAATGGTGTCCTGTCCATCTTGCCGTTGGAAAGGTATACTTCAGCTGTCAGTTCGAGCTGAATGGTGCTTATGCGTGCTGCTTTCGTATGAAATTAAAGAGATCTTCCGATTGTGATCTGACCGAGCTCGTGTTACAGCCCGCGAGCGAAGTATGTGCTACATGATCGTGGAAACCTTGCCATAAGCAGCGCCCCAGATATCTACTCAATACCCGGGGCACGATGGTTGTAAGAGCTGTGTAAGAAAATTAGCTTTAAAAGATATGTGGAGCTTACCGTCGGCGTAATGCCGAAAGTAGTAAATTTGGAACGAGCTTCCAGAACCTTTCTTTCGGAGAAGCCTTCCGCTCCAACGTAATTTCTCATATGCATACGAGTTACAGAAATCCCGAACGGCAGAGGCATGCGGTGCGGTCGAGAAGAGCTCACACCTAGCGTGGCAAATAAGTCACTGTGCTAGGTCTTACCAGGCGGAGAATGATGCAAAGAGCGGACATCGTAGGCGACACGTTTTTGAGGTCGGAGCGGATCGTGCTGCGCGTTTTGCATACAGTCGATAGTTGATGCTCGTTGGGACCATAGCCAGGGCTGGTTGTTCGGCTCGTGAGCGAAATTTGTCGTTGTTGTGAAGATAGTGCTCATGAATATTATGCACGACTTCTCCTACGCTCACCAAACCTTGAGAAACACTCGATTTTGCAAGATTGGATTTCGAGGATATCTGCCGTCACAGGTCGGTGTAAAACAAACTAGTTGTGAAGTAGCAGATCTGAAGATGTTCCCGGTAGCACATTTCGTGACTGGCTCGATTTGATGCATTGTTTTGGCAGCTCACAGCATGAGGAAGAGGTCACCGTTGATACTCCAGCGTGCAATCTTCCCTATTCTATACGATACCATTTGCGAAGAGAGATTCGACCTTCGAAATTTGCAACGAGTAGCTTCATGTTAGTCAGCAATAACAAACCTAGCGGCAGCGGCACGTGATTCGTTGGAGGAAGTTGATTTCGAATAGCTGTCCAATCTTTGAAACCTAGCAATCATACTCCAAGAATCAAAGCTTTGTACGTTTGAGCTTGCGGACCAAAGTATGCGGAGGTATCAATACCCAAATATCCCTGGTCAAGCATTGTGATGGCTAGAGATCAACGATCATGTACCATAAGGTCGAGCTTTCTGAGTAGTGGCGCAACTACCAGGTACGTCGACTGGTATCATCCGCTCGGGGTCAATTGGATGTTAAGATTGAGCACTCACAGGCGGCATGCTATCTGAGCAGGCCGTTGACCAAAGGTAGGATATGTCTGAAGCCGGACAAATTAGCAATGCTGCAGTATCGTCCAGAAATACAACACGAAAGGAAAGAACACCGCGCAAATCTGGCGACCTCAAACCTTGTGAAAGGTGCAAAGCCCAGCATTTAAAATGTATCTACAACGCTGATAGCTCTAAATGCCAGCGATGTGAGCGCGCAGACCACGAATGCATAAGAAGCACTAGAAAAATCAGATTTCGTGATGTGCAAGTATCAAAATTGCGAAATAACCGCAAGAGCGCTCGAAACGCAACTAGTGGCCCCGAAAACCGAATTCTGACCTTTGTGGACGCTACGAAAGGCTCCTCGAAGGAACATGGGGATGGTAGTCCCGACGGTGCACTCCAGACAGAGACGGAGAATATGCTTGATGACACCTCAATCGCCACCCAGACAGGCGAAGATACTCCGGCAATAACATCACAGACAGGCATACAGCTGCTGTCCTCCGCTGAGCCGAAGCACATGGCATTTGCGACTGGCGAAACATTTCAGGCCATGCCAGATGAATCCCAGGGTCCGAACGTAACAACCAAGAACCGTGCATTGCAACAGAGTCAGGAACCTCTTCCGCATCTGCTGCCGACACCCCCTGCGCACAATCTGTTTGCACCGAACATTGAGTACGATAGTCTTGGCCTCGCAAGAGCGAGCTCGGATCGCCTATCAGCGACGTCCTTTGGTAGCTCTCCCCGACGATGGATCGGGACCATAGCGGCCACGCGGTTTCTTGACCAGATGGTCAAGCCGCCGTCGGCAGGTACGTCAAAAGAGGCGCAGAAGTATCAAGAGACAGTGCTCTTGCGTTATTTTCACGAGGAACTGGCACCTTGGTTTGACTTGTGCGACCCCGACCGGCATTTCACTTTCGTTTTGCCACGAAGAGCACGAGAAGCTGGTCCTTTGCGCAGTGCGATCTTGACTATCTCAGCGAGGAACCTTTTCCGGGTCAGGAAGTTCCGATCGGCTACGGGTATCGTTGAATGGAAAGGCCGCCTGCTACCAGATCTGAACGAGGAGTTCGCAATGCCATACCACAACGACTGCATTCGGGACCTGCTTCAACTGAGTATGGACCCGAAGAAACTGCATGATGAGACACTGTTAGCAACCGTGGTTCTTCTTCGTACTGACGAGGAAATGGGCATGAACATCCAGGGTGAGGAGGAAGATCAGCAACTGTTCCTCAAGATTGGCAGCATGTTTGTCGATGCACAGACACCAAAGTACCTTGCACTACCGCACAGCTCGCCGGAAGTCTTCCATCCTTCCGTTGATGAAGACATTGTGCATTCGAGCACAGCACCTCCCCCAAATCAGACAGAGATTGAGCTAGGCGCCAGTGGATTGCGACAGGCCTGCTTTTGGATCGCCTTCAGACAGGATTTGCACGCCGCATTCCTTAAGCAGCAGCCTGTGAGTTTTCCCCTCTCGCGGTGTGAAGCATTTCGCCAGCTCCACCCTGCAACAGATGCTATATGGACGAACCGACTGATAACGCTTTGCGCTGATGTGCTCGAATTCTGTTATGGATCAGATAGTGTCGATGCCAAAATTGCACCTGCATACACCGATCAACACCAATGGCGAGCGCTTCGATCTCGTGAAGAAGGCCTCTGTGCGCTACTACCTGCCACCTTCGAGCCAACATATTGCAGCGAACCAAACTTGGCTCTAGGTAGTGTATTTCCAGAGATATGGTACCTTGAGCCGTGCCATGTCATTGGTACAACTTACGTCGAGCTCGCGCGCATGCTGCTAGAAGTATTTAACCCCACGAGACCCAAATTGGGGCATGGCTTTCTAGTAGCTACTAATCGGTTCATATCTTCAACGAAGAAGATTCTGTTCAGGTTATGTGGCATCGCACTGAGCAACGATCATTGTCCGCCGAGCCTGATCAATGCCTGCCTCGGGATCTCAATGTTCGGCGAGTACTTCGAAGCCCCAGCGGAGCAAGATGCTCTCCTTGGTGTGCTAGCTCTAATGAACGATCGCTATGCTTATCCGACAAGCCAGATCGCAAATGCACTCCAACATGCATGGTCCAACAACAAGGAAGAATCAACGGTTTCCGGTGATAACCTGGAGCTGGCGTGATTGGCTGCAATACATACATGGTCGAAGCAAAAGTATCGTGTTGTCGCTTCTCGCCACTGGGATCGTGCCCGCCTCGCTTAAGCAGTGTTCTGGAAGCCGTCAAAAGCCGACAATGCTTCGTGGTCGCAAGCTTTTGGCCGAATCGGGCATAGCGATCGGCTCAAAATCGACAGGAATGGCTATTTCTCAGCGATTACAAATTTTACCCTCCCGGCGTATCTCCATGTTGTTCCGCACGCTTCAGCCGCTGCTTCTCCAGAAACCTGGGGTACACGAGCGCCAAAACGGGTTGGGCAAGGGCACGCGAGCATCTGCTATATAGTTGTCGTGTCACCTCGCGATTCCAACATCTTCTCGTCGACAAGCAACGATCTTGAGCAACAAGGAAAGCATCAGCTCCACGAAATCACGTTCGAGTTCAGCAACTCGAACCAAAAGTACCGCCGCAATGGGCACCGAAGGACTTGTCGAGAAAGGTATCGTTGTCGATCATGCGGAGCACCGTCGAGACAGCACAGGCACAGGCCGCCGCCGTAGCAGCTTCGACCAGGCCAAGCTTGACATGATTTTGCCAGACAAGACTCACCTTGCAGAGGGCACGACAATGGACTCCATCGAAGATATGCCAGTCAGCTGGTTCGTTTGGCTTGTCGCATTCACGGCTAGCGTCGCAGGCAGCCTCTTCGTAGGCGGTCCATCCCTTTCCTTCAGAGACGATGCTAACTTATCATAGGGTTATGATACAGGCATCATTTCCGCCGTCCTTGTCTACCTGAGCAATGACCTTGACGGACGACCAGTCTCATCCAGCGAGAAAGAGTTGATCACATCGCTCTGCTCAGGAGGCGCATTCATCGGAGCCATCATTGCTGGTTTGACAGCAGATCAGTATGGACGAAAGATTGCTATCTATGTTGGATGTGCCCTCTTCACCATCGGCGCAGTCATTCAGGCTGCTTCTTATTCAATTGCGCAGATGGCAGTTGGCCGACTTATAGTTGGCTTTGGCGTCGGTTCAGCGGCTATGGTGGTCCCACTCTACATCGCTGAAATCGCCCCCACCAAAGTGCGAGGTAGGCTCATTGGTCTAAACAACATGTCGATCACTGGCGGTCAGGTCATCAGTTATGGTATTGGTGCAGCTTTCGCCCATGTTCCCCACGGCTGGAGATACATGGTTGGGCTTGGAGGCGTACCCTCCATCATACTCGGATGTCTACTGCCCTTCATGCCGGAAAGTCCAAGGTCAGTCATTTCTCACACCGATTCCAAATTCAATGTTTAACAATTTACAGACAACTTGCATGGCACGGAAAGGTCGAAGAATGCGCCAACGTTCTACGAAAGGTTTACAAGGGTGCGAGCGAGGAGCAGATCCGCAACAAGGTTGCTCTGATCGTTCACGCCTGCGAGGAGTCCAAGGAGCTTAACTATTCTCAGACCAGGTGGTCAAAGGTTAGTCCTCTTCAAATTCTTCTCTTCGAATATTTCTCTTCAATTTCTCCTTTTGAAATATTTCTCCTCAATTTCTCTTTTTTACTCCAGACTGACCTTCACAGATCAAGCAACTTCACACCGTACCAAGTAACCTTCGCGCACTGATCTGCGCATGCGGTCTCATGGTGATCAGTCAGATGAGTGGATTTAATACTCTAATGTACTATAGTGCCACGTTGTTCGCTATCTGCGGCTTTGAGAACCCCGTCGCCGTTGGACTCGTCGTGGCAGGTGGCAATTTCATCATGACCTGGATCAACATGATGTGCGTCGATCCCTTCGGCCGCAGACGACTTCTGATCTCCACTGTATGGGGAATGTCTGCCGGCCTCATCGCAGTAGCAGTGGCATTCAGCTTCATCCCCATCGACACGACCACACTGGAAGTTACAAGCAACAACATCCGAGCACCAGCAATCGCCGTCTTAGTCTTCATCATTTGGTTCGTCCTCTTCTACGGAGTGTCCGTCGGCAACACAGCCTGGATGAGCACTGATTTCTTCCCCATGGAAGTGCGCGCTATGGGTACTATGTGGCTCACATGCTCGTGTTGGGGGTCAAACATCATTGTTTCCTCGACTTTCCTCAGCATGATGAAGGGTATAACTCCGGTCGGAGCTTTCAGCTTCTATGCAGCTATTTGCGGTATTGGCTGGGTCCTGATATACTTTTTCTATCCGGAAGTTTCTGGCTTGACCCTTGAAGAGATCAAGGAGGTTTTCGAACACGGCTTTGGTGTCAGATATGCTCGGCAGCTCAGGAAGGATCGACGAGAAGAGATCAAGGAGAGAATGAGGAATAGTGAGAGGCCGTTGGCTGTCGGGCACTGAAGCGCGGTTGTGAACTATCAGGAATGAAGTTCAGAAGAAAGTACAGTAACTTCGAGCGACAGGCGCTGGGACGTTGGCTTGGATTCAATGCATGTCATGAGATTGATCCGACTTTTTGCTTTTGATCAACACTTGCGTACACAAGATAAGATGATTACTGACTTTATGCATTAATCTAGTAGGAATATAGGGAGGATATCAGAACTGTAGTTCCCTTCAGACGCCCGCTTCAACCTGAGACTCTGTCTTGCAAGCCCGGGATCGCCGCTATCACAAAACCCGCATGCTACGACTTCATGGTACATGATATTCACGCACTTCAAAACTGCTGGGTCGTACCAGGCTGTTCCTGCACACCAGTTGGTCCCCCCACAGTCGACCCGGTCGATCCGATGTTGCCCGCCGGCGTCGAATGTGCACCAGCACTTGTTGTGGGCGCTGCATTTGGCGCACCAGTCGTCGTTTGCGTCGTAGAAGTATTCTTGATGCCGTGGTTGTGGCCCACAGTCTGGTCTGCAGCTTTCATCTGGTTGACGCCCTTGTTTGCGATGCCCTCGTTCTTAGTCGTCTCGGCTGATTGAGTGTTGAATGCTTTGTCGGTCTCAGCCATGGCGGTGCCACGGATTGCTTCGCCGATGCCATGGATGCCTTTCACGCCGGACTTGATTTGGTCGCCTAGAGAGTTGCCGGAAGACATTTTGGTGAAAGTGATTGAGGTGTATTCTGATTCTGTTTGTAACGAGTAAGTAGTGGAACTGAGGAGATTTGAATAATTCACATACGGGATCTTGAAGAGAGTGTATTGTCTTCGGATAAGTACAAGTTCAAGCATCACCTGGTGCCGATGACGTAGCGCGGATTTGGAAATCCGAGAAGCTGTCATTCGTCAGATGACGTACGAGGGCTATGATTGGCTGACAAGACTTGACTCAAGTCACATGAGACATGAGCCGCAGGATAAGGATTGTGCCCGTGGGCCTGGCACTGGGCACAATACACGAAGACCATACACAACTTGGTGAATGTGAGACTCCTAAGCTACAGTCTTTGGCGCTACGACCTGGTGGCCGGCCTCAGAAGCCTCCCCGGCGCTCGATTGCACCTCAGGAAGTGGTCCACCAATTCCATCCTTTAGCCAATATCTATTCTTCTGATCCTTCTTCTTGATTAGGCCCCAGATGTCGAAAGGATCCTGTCTTACAATTAGCATGCCTAGCAAGCCCCTTTCCAGACGGCTGCTTACCACGAGCGTTACGAGGAAAGGTCTTTTGTCTATCATTCCTGGTCCTTGAATCTCGGTCTTGCCGTCCATGGCCAGATACACCTTATGATCGGCAGCCAGATAGCGCGCAGGCGGCCAGATGTTCATTATGTACGTGTTGATGAGCATCGGAACAAATTCGAAGACCCATACTGGCCATTCCCTGCTATTGGCGACGCTATTCCAGGGGTAGAAGAATGCTGCAGTCCGGAAACAGTTTCGAAGGAGGATAAGGATATTCGAGGCGTATAACTCGTACATTATGACCTTCATCTTGTAGTTGAAGACGCCCATCTTCCGCGCTCGGTAGTGGAACTGCACATTCAAGGACATGAAGGCCAGAAACATCCCCAGTAAGAGGAACAACGACACTTTGACTAGGTCGAGTCCAGCTTTGCGCGCAGCTTCTGTTGCGTCGGCGTTGGCGGCCCTCACGGCACCATTAGCTGCAATGGCGTCTGCAATGCCATCCAACGCGATGAATGTAGACCACACTCGACCAGGATGGATAGGCGAGAGGTAGGGAAGGTAATAGAGTGCTCTATTCTGCATCAGCGCATGCTAATACCAGATGCCTAACAACGCCTCACCTGCCAAAGATGAAGTAGTTCGCGCCATTGTATACTGGTGGTGCGACGAACAACAAAACCTGCGAAGCGATGAAAATGTCTAGTTTGTCGGTATGGTAGGACCCATATTCGCGGAGAATGAAGCCGGCGGTGAAGATGAGCGAAGCCCTTTGGGTTTCAGTGCTGGTTCAATGGAAGAACAGTTTGAGTCAGTGTTGGCCAGCTTCGAAGCTCGCCAACACTGCCTTGGATTTACACCCGATTGAGCCACTCACCAGGGTAGCAGGAACCCGATCCGGTAGGACTTATACTTCAAGTTGTTCTGCCAGATATGCCCGAAGCCGGAAAATGTGAACAGAACAGCAAATGCTATGGACTGCACGATCGTGTGAGCTTTGTGCAACGAGACTGAAGGCTCAACGTACGGCTCCATGGACAGGATTATAGATGAAGTAGTTAGTGACGCCCTGCGGCGGGGCGACTCCAGACATGTCTGTGGTTAGGTTGAAGACTGAGAATTGATGGCTCAACGTGTCTCTAGGAAGAACCGTTGGCAGATGGGAATGTCGAGCACATTACAGAGGCCGGTGGGCATCTTAAAGTAGGTATGCATTGATTCCAAGCCAAAGGCAGACTTGACGTGAAAGAGATGAGGCATTCTCTGAGTGATACCTTAGGGATCGTATCTGGCCTCGCCAAAGACATCAGAAAACGTACGGCTGTACGAGTTCAACTCGCGACATGGTAACTGGAATGGGAAAGGTCTGCGAGCTTGATTGCTTGCTCCAATCAGAGTCGGGGCTGCGAACCCGGGGTGTGCCAGGTTCACAGGTTCACACGCCAACAGAGCGTTGGAAGTTCTCCGCGACATTCTGACACATCCCTGTGCGCCGCGTCCAGGCAACAGAGATACAGTTGCGCTGTATGGCTTCAAGCTTTTGGTCGAGGCGACCTTACGGGGATTGCAGGTCTGCCTCAAGGAACAGGAGACTTGAAGCGAATACGTCCGAGATCATCAATTAGGAGGCTGAAAATAGACTCAGAATCGTGATGCCTGGAACTCTAGATAGTAAGCGAGGTATTCATGATCACGAGACTGCACTCCGTGGCCCTGTTGCTGGACCGATCATATTACGGTGAGCTTTCCATTGAATAGCGCAAAATCACTTGCAAGACCCGAGCCGAGGATGCAGAAGCTCGCCCAGCGCAGCCAGGGGTTCCTTGACCTGGCCGGCGACGGTCTTAGACCGCAAAGGAGCTATGTCATAAACTTACATGTGTTTGCATCTGAGGTATCAACACGAGCTTGTTCTTGAGAAGTGACACAGTTGTGATGAGATTCGCTGTAGGTGCTCAAACCTTCGGTGCAGAACTGGTCATAAGAGAAACAGAACTGTCGATCAAAAGGGAATTTGTGGTCCCTCTTCTGCTTTCTCTGCCACGTCTAAAGGTAAGTGCGTATCGATAGTTGACATCTGCCACAAGACGACTTGCTGGGTTACCACGACTTGAAAGCAAACCTACACACTAAACACGCTACCTTAAAACGTCACGAAGACAACTGCGGGACACAATGATTCCAGACGATTCTCAATCAAGATACTTCACAAGCAATCCCACACCAAAGGCCTTGAGTAAGCACGAGGCTCTAGTCCGTGAATTCGTTGATTACCATGTTTCAACGAATCCAAACACCCGGATTGCGCTCGTCACTTCAGGAGGCACAACCGTTCCGCTGGAGAACCAGACCGTCAGGTTTATCGATAACTTTTCGGCCGGTACAAGAGGCGCCACTTCCGCAGAATACTTCCTAAGAGAGGGGTACGCGGTCATCTTCCTTCATCGTCAATATTCCCTGCTGCCATATTCGAGACATTTTAGTCATAGCACCAACTGCTTTCTAGACTTCATGGACGAGTCAGGAGATGGTGAGGTTGTTGTGCGCCAAGAATATCAGCAGAAAATGAGGCGTGTTCTGGAAGAATACCAGTATGCGAAGAAGAACCGGCTCTTGCTGCTGCTGCCCTTCACCACTATAACCGAATACCTCTTCGAGCTTCGCAGTCTTGCCACTTTGTTGCAACCACTGGATAGTCGGGCGTTGTTCTACCTGGCGGCAGCTGTGTCCGACTTCTTCATCCCACGCGAAAGGATGAACGAGCACAAGATCCAGTCTTCCGAGGTCGAGAATGGCAAGAAAAGTGGTGATGGAAAGCAGCTGGTTGTCAATCTGGACCCGGTGCCAAAGTTCCTGACCACTTTAGTTTCTCAGTGGGCCCCTAGAGGTAGCATGATCGTCAGTTTCAAACTAGAGACCGATCCCAGCTTGCTGGTGTCAAAAGCCGAGCAGGCTCTCGAGAAATACGGACACGATCTCGTTATAGGCAATCTGCTAACAACCCGAAAGTGGGAAGTCGTCTTCGTCACTAAGGGAGGTCAAGAGCGGTGGGTTCGTGTGCCCAAAGCAAAGCGGTCAAGAAGCGTCTCCGGTATTGAAGAGTTAGTCGGCAGGGCGGAGAAGAACAAGCCTTCTGATGAGGAAGTTGATTTGAGTGGAGGTGAGGTTCATGAAGGCCTCGAGATTGAGAGTTTGATTATTCCGGAGCTTGCGGTGCTTCATCAAGAGCGAATCAATAATGGATCGCAAAGGGCTTGAACTCTCGTCCTACAGCAGCAGACTTGAGAAAATGTACTGGCGGCTAGCCCAGAGAAGCAACACCTCCGACAGCCGAATAATGCTATTTACGGTGAAATGAAGATACAAGACACCAACAAACACCAGATCTACCACAAAAGAAGCATTATTATTGTAGATGCAAATCATTTGGACTTTTGCAGCAAGGTTGGTCTTGTTTCAGCGCAAGATTCTTCCACAAGCGTTGCAATAATGCAGAAGCGCAGGAGAGCTTCAGGCAATGGTACGCGGATCGCAAACAAGCCTTAGCAATTTCGGGCAACCGTGGATTCGTGGAGCAGCCACATTTGGACTCGATGGGCTAGAACGGGGTCACGATAGGAGTTGATCTGCTGATCATCGCATCTACGAGTACATCACCTTCGCATCTGTGCATCAACAGGGAAAAATATAACTGTCATTGGTTGGACAAGCATTCAAAATAATCTACAAAGGTCCATTTGTAGAACATGCAGTCTCTAGGACTTTCAGCTCGACATTATCGATGACTGCTTGCTATGCAGTATGACTATCCTTACATTCTTCGGACTGTGATGTGCTTTTTTCAATATTTGTGATGCCCATCGGCGAGGGTTCGCAGGAAATCTCACTACTATGGGAACAGCCGGCAGTTACTCGATGGTGGCGCCTCCGTTCTTTGGTAGCTCGAAGGTGCCTGAGATCGTCGCTTCCTTTTTCCTGCTGGCTCCTTCCGCCGGGCCAATGACGCAAAAAGCATTTTGCCCAAACACTATTTCGCGAGATTCATGCCCTGCTAACAAGTTAACTATTAGAAGTCTGCCTACACAGCTAGATAGTGCTGCTTGAAACAGCGCCGCATGCTGTAGTTGAATTGAAGCCATTATTCAAAGGTTAAATCGACCCCGTCTCACAGCCGGACTTGATCCATTCGGCTAGCCCGCGTAATCGTTGCAGCGATCAGGGCCACTACTCCTGCACCCCTCCGATCGTACTGGATAGTCGCGTTAACAGAAGTCTTGCGGGTCAAGAGCTTTCAGTGGTATCCTGTTCTTATTTCTGTGTGAATTGACTTCTACAAGCTTTTTACGAGCCTCGAGGTTGTTCAGCACTTTCCGCACTGGTTCGAATGCTAACCTATCATATCGGCAATGAAACCGAGGTAGAACGGCAGCATCTCGATCGTGGCAGACTTTGGTTACTGCACAGTGGAATCCTGGTCCGATGGCTGTCAGTCAATTCCCGGCTGCATATTCGAATCCGACATTCGTCTCTCGCAAACGCAGTCGTACAGAAATGCAATGCTCGACACCAAAGTCAACATCTAAATGGATCGACGAAGAGGTCTACAGAAGCAGCGTCCTTTCGCTACCTCCATGCGGATCAGAAAGTGAAGCAGATGAGAACCTCCAACGCGACGCCCGGGAGCTTGGACTCGTACCCGACCAAAAGACCTTGGATGTGAGCGACATCGCCTCATCTTTGTCAGCTACCACCATAGCCTCAGAACCCAACCAAGGTTCCATCATATCTCAGTCCACGGCACCAACGTCCTGCGGCTCGAGTGAACGACGGCCGAGCACGAGTCTGTCGAGTAGATCTGCACGAGGCGGTTCGCACTTCGAGATGCCCGCCATAGTGACCGACATGGAACGAAAGCGGCATGCTGGCTTCAAAAGTGGACTGCGCAAGATGACAAACTTCCGGAGGAAGAAGATATCAGGGTCTAATACGCCTTCGATGGTCAGCGTCAAAAGCCAGGTGACCGGCACCGCTGCGACCGGATCGATTTCGGATCCTTCCAAGGGCGCAGTTTCTATCAAGTCCGGGCGCAGTTCCGCTTCACACGACTCGCCCTCAACGAAGGACATATTCGAAACGGAAGCGCTGGTGGACGAGCAGGCTAGACAAAGGTCTATGGAATGCCAACAATTACTCGATATAAGGGCGCGGCAGCTCGACGAGAAGAGAAGGTTTCTGGAGTATCAGACAAGATTAGTTAAGCAGCTTCTCGATGAGCGGGACGGGCAGAAGGCTGGAAAGAGAGAGAAACATGCACAACAAATCGCGGATCTGGAGGCAAAGGTACGTATTTATATGTCTAGAATGAGATGTTGTGCACTGACATATGCTATAAGAACGAGAAAGCAGTTGAGGCACTGGAGGCGCGGCAGCTGGAAGACGAGTTGAAACAGCAAACAGAGCATGAACTAGCAAAGAGATCCATCCAGACACGTCTCAAGCACATGGAAGCATATTGCCATACTCCATCACCGCCTCAGTCGCCCTTGCAACTGGACTTCGATTACCGACCCTCCGTAGACTCAATTGTCACTCTTCCTGAGCGACAAGTGACACAACAGCACTACGAAAATTTGGCACAAGCTTACCACGACCGCGACAACATGGCAAATCTGCACGCCTCGAAGATCAACGTCCTTCGCGGCAAGCAGAAGAGAGCTTTGCAGAATTTTGTAACGAAGAAAGAGCGAGAAATAGAGCAAATGGAAAACGAACACGAAAAAGAGCTGGACTCTACCGACCTCGAATACGCCCGGCTGGAAACCGAGATTAGGGAGGAATTTGAAACGAAGCGTATAAAACTGGAAGCACGGTGGAAACTACAAGCCCTTATCGAGAGAACAAGGGTGGAAAAGAGCACTGGCTTGAAGCATCAGGGTTTGCCCGATATTTCTTTCGTTGAGGCATGAACGCCTCCTGGAATACGACCAGAACCACTCTCACGGCTGTGCCGCGCAATGCGATCTATGTCATGCGATATATACCCTTTAAGCGATTTGATACACAATGGAGCTATATAGCTGGTACATATAACTGGCTATCCTTACACACAGGTAAATGAACATGATTAGTGCTTCGGCGGATCTTGACTTCCCATTGAAACGCATTGGAAATGCTGTGCTCGTCCGAACAGCGTACTATCGTTGTTAGACTCCTCGGTGTGGTCGTTCACTGGCAATGATGACGGTCCTCACCACTATGAAACCTATGGTTTGGCATAAGCCTACGCCGTCTATCTTAGCTACTACAGTAAGCTTTCTTCGTAGGTTATTCACCCCCAGGTTCTTCAGGGGTAGTACCTTGTCAATCAGAGTTGTCCCACTAGGCTGATCGCCTTATGCGGAAATCTCCGTTAACGTCTTCAGTTCGTGCCTGCCGAGGTGTTTTTCGGGTGCTTTCGCCTGTCGGCTTCTGCTTTGTCTGGCTGTTGCACCGCCCGGAGATGTCCTCAGAGTACTTTCTCAGGTACATCACGGGGCTTTGACTGTGGTAATTCCGCCACGAGCAGCACACATGTAACATCATGTACTGTCTAGCAGTTTCAGCAGGCTAACCAATGCACGAGCGTCGAGTCCAACATGGCAAAGGACGATGGCAGCCTCAATATCAACAGAGCTATCTGTAATGCCGCTGGCGATGCAGAAAGAGTCGAAATGAGCGCGCCTGCCGACTCATCGCGGATGATGCAAGCCATATTTCTGAAGGATCATGTGAAGGTAGGTGCATCCAGGCGGAACCAAAACATCGAAAGCACCACGCATTTTGCCTGAACTTAGATCGTTCTACTTTGGGTTGTTCCCGAATGCATATGTGAAGCGGAATACCATCTTTACCCGTTCGAAGACAAACCAACATTCGTCCAAGGTGCCCATATACATGTCCAACACCTTCAAACCCCTGCTGACACCTGCTGTGTCCGTAGCGTCTCATCGACATCCAACCCTCCTACATCCCCCGACCAACATTCGAATCGTACCTCTCCTCACTACGAGAGAAGAAACGCCCCCTACCCCGTGAACCACTCCTTCACGTCAAAATCACCCACACCGCCATCAACCACGTCGACCTCCTCTACGCCCACGGCGTCCATCAGAACAACAAGTCCGGCCTCTTCGTCCCGCCATTCACGCTAGGTCTCGAGTTCAGCGGTATTGTCTCGGATGTATACAATCCGCAGAACCAAGCATGTCATTTCCGACCAGGAGACAAGATATGGGGTGGCTCGATAGGTACTCACGCCGAGGAACTGGTTATTCCTGCGTCGGCTGTGCATCGTCTCCCCAGTCCATTGTGGTCGTTGCATGATGTGGCGGCTATAGGAGCAGGAACGATTCCTGTCTCGTATGGGGCGTTGACGACTATCGCGGGGTTGAAGGCAGGAGAAGTGATCTTGGTGCATGCTGCCGCCGGTGGATTGGGCGTCTATGCTGTTCAGATTGCTAGGGCTCTGGGTGCGAAGGTTATCGGAACGGTTGGTTCCCAGCATAAGATGGCAGTAGTGGAGGAGCTACTCCGAGATCCGCAAACTGGTCGTATACCAAAAGGCGAGGGTGTGATTAACTACAGCAAGGATGGGTGGGAGAAGGAAGTGGTCGCACTGTGCAAGCAGACTGGAAAGGACGGCGTCGATGTCGTCTATGATACGGTTGGTTTGGTGCTGAAATCTATCAGATGTACAACGTTCAATGGTAGAGTTGTTGTTGCGGGCTTTGCTGGCCGGACTGGCACTGGTGCAGAGGCGGTTGAGGAGCTGGAGAAGATTGCCGTAAACAGAATACTGCTGAAGCAGATCAAGCTGCTGGGGTACAGGTTCGGCGAGACGAGTCGGAGGTTGCCACACGAGACGGTGAAGATGTGGCAGGGTCTGGATGAAATGCTGTCAAAAGAGCCGAGGGTCATCAAGCCCGTGGTATATCAGACGTACAAGGGACTAAATCACGCCAACGAGGCTATGGAAGCGCTTCATAAGCGGCAAGTCTTCGGAAAGGCGATTGTGGAAGTCTGCGATGAAGAAGAAGCGATGCGGCAAGTCCTTCAGCGGTCGAAGCAGGCAAGCACAACTTTTTCAGCAAGGCTATGAAGAAGTCGGTCCTGCATTCTGTTTCACAAGGTGCACAGTGATCGGAAGCCATGTTCACTGAAGCTGCAGTTTGCAATCAGTTCAAAACTTCGATCATTTCAAGGCCAGCTGAGCTTTTGTGTCATTGTCCAGCACATCAGACCTTGCCATCCGAATCGTGACTCGACACCTTCGTCGTTCCGAAATGCTCTAAAGGACCACCTGGTCAAGCGCCGCAGTCCAGCTTTGCCACACATGCTGCCATCTGTAAAGCATTTCTCAGTTTGGAACTTATAGCTCTTTCCGTACTTGTGCATCGCTTTTCGATTTCCTAGCCGCATTAGGTAAGTCGAAGGTGATGACGAGCAATATGACTCTCTAATCAGACCTGGTCCGAGGGCGTATCGGCACTGTTGTGCTAGGGCCTCAGACTGCATGTCGGCCATCGAAGGCCTGTGTGTGGTGTGCATCTTTCCATCAGAAAAGGATTTTGCTTCCTGAACGCCCTTCTGGCCGGGTATCCCACTCATGCGACAGTCGCTGCAATAGCTCGGCCGTATACACTTGCCAGTGCTGCTCAGAGGTTCCAACTCGTGTGCGGCTGATGATGCAGCTCCTGGTCAAGCGAGTGTATATACCGCATGGCTTCGGTTGGAGACGAGCCCAGCTTGATCTCTATCTCTGTTGCATTCACGAATGGTGAGCCCACAACCACGCAATTGCCTGCTCCTTCCCTGTCCTATCGATGCTCGAGGGACTAGGCGCGAGGCCAGATGTTGACGGAAGCCGCGACGGCTGCTGCCAACCTGATAATACAAATGATCAGGAGTCGTAAATGGGGCCATCACACCGTGCCTGGACTGCGAGAAAGCTGGTCCAGCTGTAATTCATGGCACAGTTTGCGGTCGTGGTGCTTTGGATTCATACCGAGTTTCTAGTGACTTGTGGGGATCTCCCTTCGAATGTCACCGGATCACTCCCTGTAGGCTTCCCAGTCAAGCTTGTTGCGACGCAAGCTATGCAGCTTCAATCGTTCGTCCGCGACTCCACTGTAAACAACCACCAACGTTAGACCTGTAATTGAGGCAGCCGCCATTCTCCTCGACCTCCCAATTCAGGCAACCGTCATCTAGCAATAGTTATCAGCATAGATTTCAACCGAGAGACATCAACTTACGGCTTCTGTAATTCATGCACCCACCCGCACTCTCATAGTTCATACAGCCATCCTCACTCCGGTAATTCATGCATCCGTCCCTACTATCGTAATTCATACACCCGTCGGTCTTCAGCGGTCCTTGGTAACCGGAGTTGTAATTCATGCATCCGTCCTGATTGTCGTAGTTCATGCAGCCGTGGACTTTGTACTCCGGGCCATATCGGCCAGAACTGTAATTGAGACAGCCTTCCGCTCTACCTGGTCCGGAATTCAGACGTCCTGGGGGGTCCTCACCGTCTCTACTGCAGTGGTGGGTCCCGCGGGTTCTACGGGGTAGATGGGGTGCGTCGTATGGTGGAGGTGGCTCCATGTGTGGGATTGTGGTAGTTGGCTGCTGTGTAATCTCGTCGTGCGATGGCTGGCGTTCTTGAGTCTCAGGTTGGCGTTGGGTGACTTGGCCGGGGTCTCCACGGGCCTGCCTTTCGCGCTCCTGCCGCCTCAGCGCCGCTTTCGTCGTTTCCGTCATTGTTGCTGGACTGCGAAAAGTCAACAGGTCTTGTAAGCAGATGATATCTAACGATTTAGTGTTGTAGTCAATGGTCTGACTCTGCTGGTCCAGTATGTGCTAGCTGGGTCAAGGCCAGGACGTAGAAGCTGCCCAGTGGAAACATTATAAGAATCGCGACACTTTTAGGTCAGTGACCGCTTATGAAGATATCTGTGCTGCTCAACCGAGCACCTAGGCTGTTTGATGCTGGAGACTCCTCATAAGCTCGTACTAAATACGCAGTTGCCTGAGGCTTTCTCCGATTAGTCCTAGCGTCCATGGAAGCCACATTCAGGCTTCACAAATCTCTGCAGAGCAATTGGTTCGACTAGTTGAGGGGAACGATGTTCTTTTGGTGGCTGGTATTCCGTTAGCACCGCGGGCATCACCGAGCTGAAAGTTGCAGGGGTGCTTCATCTACTGTCAGTAATGTTACCGGCAACCACTGTCTGCCTTGCTGTGCGCCCGATGGGCGCCACAAAAACAGTCTGGGGTTTGCAGTGTCATAATGCATCGATGTGACGTCTTCATCGTGGTTCTGGCGATGTCAAATGGTCCGCTGGTAGGTACCAGCGACCAAGCAGGAAGCTGTCCGTCATAGAGCGTAAAGAAGATATATGGAAGTCACGCCACAAGAGGGTGATTTCACACAATCGCGGAAGCTCAGCACTCGAGCACTGACCGGCTTGCCAAAGCTTGTCAAAGACTGTGACATGAAAACATGACCGAGATTGTACGCCTATTCAGCTTTCTGCCAGGTAATGAGTGGGAAGAGCTCCTCGAGCTCGAGACCAGCTCCACTTGGCTCAATTACGGAGCGCCAGGAACGCCATCTGGGCAGATGTCCAAGTAAGTATTAAGATGCCCTTGTGGATAAGCCTAATAAGCCTATCAGCTTTAGAAATTGCTGTCGCTGGAGAGGCCGTTGAATTGTAGGGACGTCTAAAACCTGAAGCTCTCTATCCATGAATTCCGTCTATGTCTAACCATATGTAGTACTACTATCCTACAGTTTGCCGGCACCACCGAAGCTGACGCTGCTTATCCCTCCTAAGTGGCCTTGCTATTTACCCGGTGAACATCAACACTTCCCCTCTTCTCCTCAATCTGCTGCACGGTACCCTCCATACCCATCTCAGCAGCGAGCGCAGCACCCTTGTGAGACGCAGCGCCACCTGCAATAATAGCAGCATCGCCGTCGAAGAACTTGGCGATCTCCTCAAGGGGAGTGTTTCTGGTCTCGACGTAGAAGAACCAGACCACTGCGAGCTCAACAGCAAGCCAGCAGCAGTAGAAAATGTAGTACTTCCACTTGATGTTGTCCAGCGCGATTGGGTTGACATATTGGTTGAAGAACAGAGCAAGATCGACACAGAGGAACATGACCGTCATACCCTTAGCTCGGATGTTGTATGGAAGAATTTCGACAGTGTATCCGACGAGGAGACCCGACCATGCCGTGTTGTATGCCAAGTAGTAAAGAAAGATCATGGCAATGACAGCGTTGGCTGCGCCGTGGTTACCGTCGATGGCGTATCGTGCGGAACAGATGGTCCAGACGATGAAAGTAACCAGCATGCCTGAGGTGGAGATGAGGAAGAGCTTTCTGCGACCGACTTTGTCGACGAAGAAGCACATGCCGACCGCAACGATGAGGTTGAAGATTTGTAGGCAGCCGTTGATGAGGTTCTGCGTGAGGGTGTTCGTGTAGCCTATGTCCTCGAGCACCTTGAATAGGTAGTAAGACACGAGACCATTTCCGGACCTGAAGCGAGTTAGCATGTTGATAGCAGTAGAGTGAAGGTCAAAACTCACCATTGAGAGAAGAAACCGGCGGTGACGAGAATGATGAGACGATGGCGGTTACCCTTGGTTCGGACCAACTCGAGCCAGCTGTTAGACTCAACCTCTTTTTCCAGTTGTAGGGTATCTCGAATCTCAATGAATTCGCATTGCACCATCTCATCCTGGGCATTGCCGTTGGCGTGAACTTTCGCCAGAACCTGGAGCGCATGCTCGTCTTTGCCCTTCGAGATCAGGAATCGAGGGCTTTCCGGCACGAAGTAGATGAACAGGATCTGGATGGCGCTCGGGGCGAGCTGAGCAATGGTTGGAATTCGCCAAGACCAGTTATTATCAATGCGGGCAGTGCCGTAGGTCAACCATGCTGTGTGGTGTTAGTCACGGTTTAATATAAGAATAGCGAGAAAGCTTACCTGCAACAATCGAGCCAGCGTACCATGTCGTGTTGTAGATCGTGGTAAAGATCGATCGGTGCTGGGGGTGAACCAGCTCTGTGATGAGAAGGGGTGAAGCACCATGTGCAATAGCAACACCGAAGCCGATGAAGAACCTTGCACCAATGAACATGCCCAGGTTGATTGCAATGCTCTGCAAGACGACTCCGAAGACCATGATGATACATCCGATGAGTATGCCCATTCTTCGGCCGAGGATATCCACGGTGTAGGGAACGAATGGGATGGCGCAGATCGAGCCGATAGGCATGATAGCGTTGAGTATACCGAGGATGGAGCCATGCGGGTGGTTGAACTTCTCTTGCCATGGATCCAATGTCTGGAGGCCGTTCATCATAGATCCATCGTAACCGTTGGTTGCAGCAGTGAGGACCACCATCATCAAGCAGAAGTAGGTCTTCCGCAAGGATGGATCTTTGTACCAGGTCACTGCCGGGAATTGCCTTCCGGCGACTTCGAAGTAGTCTTTGCCCATGGTTGCGACTTGTGCTGAGCAGACAATAGATGAACGAAGTGTAGGATATCTGACAAGGTGAAGGAATGTAGAAGCAGAATGGCAGTCAATATATATCCAGCGTGTTGTCCTGCATCGCGAAAAAGCTTGTCTCCATCTCACCACATGGTATAGGACCGCTAGCACAATACTGCATAGAACCGATACGCTCTAGAAGGTTTGCCTCCCAGCAGAATTGTCTTTTCCGACCAATGAAACTCCTCGCTGAGACTTATCAGGCATGGGATGGAGGCTTCGGTAGCTTGTTCTGGCCAAGGAGGATACACATCTCGTGTAGGAAGCTTGATCATTGGCGAGGATTGTGGCTGACAGCTCCGTATCACTGCGCCGAAGTCCTCCTCCCAAGTGAATGGGGCCTCCGTTAGCCATGTCCGGACGCAGAAGCTAACCCCATGGGCATAAGACGGGGTAGGAAAAGCGTCGAAGCACAAGAGCCGAGAAGATTAGAGGCTCGCTTCGAGCGTCGCCTTGAAATCCACCTTGGCTGGATGCCAATAACTGCACTTCACTCCGAACTGAATTTAACCAGAGCGTTGTGATTCGCAGCAAATTAACCGGCGATCCGGCACGTTGACAAAAGTGGGCCTCGGTTGATCTACCTTCTTTCCTGTGCACCGACGCCTCTTTGCGGCGCTCGTGATGCCCTCCGGCACATGCAGATGGCGCAAATCTACATGCCGGGCTTTCTTGCCTTGTGATTCAGATCTCTTTGGATATCAGCCTAAAAAGATCTCTGGAAGAGATTGTCCTTTCGAGCTGCTTCCGCAACCATGATCTGCTGTGGCGGGTGTTCATGGAGACTTCTCCGCAGCATCGATATCCTTGTCCCTTTGAATTCTAACGACAAGCGAGAACTGGACCAAGCTAATCTGCATGATCGAATGACGAGTTGATGCCTTTCTGAGCTGCCTCTTTCAGACTGAAGTACCACAAAGAAGCATTGGCGATGCCTCCCCTCAGATCCGTGCCTGAAATCAGGTAATTGCCAGGACCACAATGAGCCTCAATAGAGTCTTGTCGAGATTGCACCGGCAGATGGTCGATGGTGTTGATGGCCATGCAGAACGAAAGTAGATATATCATGCGCGTGCCCCGTTCCAATTAGATGCCGCAACATCATACTCGGAGTCGCCACTGCTTTCGTAACAGCTATGCCGTCCAAAGTAGCAGCTTTCCTAAGCTTGCTGGCATCTGCGTCAGTTGCCTCAGCAGTCCCGCAATCATGGCAGCCATGGTCAAGCGGCGCGTCAGCACCAGCGTCGAGCTCGAGTCCAGCACAGGCAACACCAGCTTCCACCAGTAGCGCCTCCTCTTATACAACATGCGGACCAGACTGCATTTGTCCCTATGCACCTCCATACCTCAATGAGCTCGCAGCAGCAGAAGGAAAGTACTTCGGCACCGCCACCGACCAACCTGGCACAGGTGAAGACACAGACATCATCTACCAGAAGATCCTCAACGGCACCATTTTTGGCCAAGTCACACCCGCCAATGGCATGAAGGGCATGAACACCGAGCCCGAGCTTGGCGTCTTCAACTATACCATGGGAGATGTCGTCGTCCAGATCGCGCAGGACCACAATAAGATCCTTCGCTGCCACAACCTGATTTGGTCAAGTCAACAACCCGAGTGGCTAACAAGTGAGAATTACACTTGGACTCGTGAGACCCTGCTGCCAGTGATGGAGAACCACATCAAGACTCTCATCACGCACTGGGCGGATGTCTGCCACGCCTGGGACGTCGTCAACGAAGCCTTCGCCAGCAATGGAACCCTGTCAGCATCACCTTGGCTCGATGTCATCGGACCAGACTACCTCCCTCTCGCCTTCCAGTATGCCCACGAGGCGGTGCAGTCCACGGGAAAGGACATCAAGATCTACTATAACGACTATGGCATCGAGTCGCCTAGCGAGAAGGTGGACGCTGTATACCAACTCGTGCGCGACCTGCAAGCCCAAGGCATACAGATCTCAGTCGGTCTAGAGTCCCACTTCACAGTCCTCGATCCCAACACTTTCGAAGCGCAATCCGCCGTCATGGCCGGCTTGCAAGACTTAGGCGTGACCTTTGCCCTCACCGAGCTCGATGTCCGCTTCCCTACCTTGCCGCCAAACGAGACGTACAGCTATGAGGCGCAGGCCTTCCGATACTGGGAGTCCGTCTCTGCATGCATGCAATACAGTGGCTGTGAAGGCATCACGGTGTGGGACTTTGCCGACCAATACAGCTGGATCCCAGCGACTTTCGAAGGCGAAGGAGAGGCAGACCTGTACAGTGCAGATTACACAAGGAAGCCGGCATATTATGCTGTTGCTGAGGCTTTGCAAGGACAGGCTTGTTCGGTTTGTGGAGATGTGAGCCAGTACGAGACGACCGACGCGGATACTTGTGCTGATCCATCTGGCAACTGCAACTAGTCGTAAGAGCCAGTCATGGCGTGGTGTCTTTTTCCATAGTCAAGCCAGGCCAACACATTCCTTCGACTTCACACTTTTGTTGATGCTTTGCTCGCTCGCATGCTGTTCTCCAGTAGTCAGTGTATGCCTTCTTTCCGTCCTCTGCTGTTGTGTTCGTCGGCCCATTCCAGTCGGCCTTATGCTCCTGGTATCAGTTTGCCACTCCAGCGTAGATCAGCTCGCGCCGGGCGCAATAACACTCGAACTGATGTTCCCAACCTCGTCAGTACTTGAAGTCAACTGCCATATCGTGTCCAAGGTGGAGTATCAACACCCGCATACAAAAGCAAAATCGCTCTTCCCTTCAAGGAGGCTCGTCCCTTGCATGGTGCTCGACTAACGCAGAGTCATCCTGCCTGCGCCGCTCAAACGTCCCTGTAGCATGTTGGCAGCCGGCCAGGCCGATCCGTCCAAGCCACCGGTATTCGCTGCCAGTGCTCCTCCTAACAACTTTCAACTAGGCCGCGTCATGGAACTCGTAGCTCTTCTTCCACGTCCAGCTGCGAAACCTGCAGCTGACGCTCACCCCGTCCGAGAGTCCATCATGATCTTCGAAACTCGTTTACTGAGATAGATTGCTCGTTCGTAGTGAGGGATTTCGTGACAAGAATAGAATTCTGGTCAAGTCAGCAAGCATCGCTCGTTCGCAAAGTCATTGGTGCCTGTAGCAACCAATTCTCGTATGACCACAGAGTTGTAGGGAGAGGTGTTGAACGGTGCACATGGTAGTCATCTCGTCGCCGGCGCTCAGACTAGCTCACGTCGCAGCCGCAATTTGTAGCCACCAACGTAGGACTCGCAGCGACTGTCTTGAGGGGCGCAGTTGGTGAAGCCGTCTGCGAAGTTGGCCAAGAATGGGTTCGGTTTCCGGCCCCAGCTGAAGCCTGGAGAAGACCGCGCGCCCAAAAGTCCTCGGCATGCTCAACCACTGCCTTCACCCGCTCGACAGTATTTCCTGTTAGTCCGTATTGCTGTGCGTGCATTAACGTCGGAGCATTTCATGGCACTTCACGATGCAAGATCCAGACTAAGAAGGGGAAGAAAAATTGTTTGGAGACATTCATTGATCAAAGATGCTCACGATTCCGTGAACATGAGCTTCGTCGATGTGAACTACACCTCCAGTCAGATGACTTCAGCTTGTGCTGTACATCTGGAAATGTTCCCAAGGCCCCTTGCCGAGTTCAGCTCACATATTGTCGTCAATCAATCCAGTAGCCATATGGCAGCGCATTACTTGTCATGATCCTGCTCAGCAACTCTCGCCATGCTCATCATCATCCCATGTTGACACCAGTACGTGTGATTAGGCAAGTCTCGACTTACCAACCACCACCACCAGAAGCAGCAGCGTTGCCGTTGCCCCACACATCTTCACGCTCGGCAACACCGTTGGCCTTACCACCACTTCCCCAGGCATCCTCGACCGGAGCAGTAGGCTGAGCTGGAGCACTTCCCCATGCGTCGTCGGCACCATTGGCCTGTTCGACACCGTCCATGGGCTCATTCTCCTCATCACCAGACTCGTCCTCAAAGTCAAGCTCCTGATCTTCAGCTGGCTTGTATTCTTCGAGAAAGTCAGGAACGTCCCACTTGTTCTCAACCAAGATCTTGGCTAAGAACGGAGCCATGTGCTCATCTCGTTCGTTGTAGAAGGAGGTGGCCAAGCCATTGTTGCCAGTACGACCTGTCCGACCTGAGTATCTGTTAGAGTCTGAAAAAAAGCAAAGGCACTCAGGAATGTGCTCACCGATTCGATGAATGTACTCGTCTTGAGGGTGGTATTCTGCGCCAGGAAGGTCGAAATTGATGACATGCATGACATTTCGTATGTCAAGTCCTCTGCCGCTCACACCAGTGAAATCATGATGGGAGTCTTTCCACTTCGAAAGGCACGGCTGTGAGAAGTTAGTAACGATCAACGTGGTCAAGGAAGGATCAGCTTACATTGCGTCTTCTCGCTCCAATTGAGTTCGATCAGAGTGGATTGAGGTTGTTGGAAGACCTTGGTTGAACAAGAAGTCGTCGATGATGTCGACGCTCTTCTTGGTCTGACAGAAGATCAAAGTTCGTGCCGGCGGCGAAGCAATCAAAAGGTCGTACAAGGCCTCCTTCTTTTTGTTTCTATCAACCCAGACGATCTACCAAGATGTTAGAGAGCATTTGATGAGTGCGATTAGTACGATGACTTACTTGCTGCTTGATGTGGTGCACAGTAGAGCCAGTCCGTCCGATGCGGATGCGAACATAGTCCTGCGCCAGATACTTCTTGGCAATTCGTCTCATTGTCTTGTCGAAGGTAGCCGAGAAGAGCAGAAACTGGTGCTGAGAATCCATGTTGGCACCGGCACCGTTCATGATCTTCTCCAGATCCTCGGTCCAGTCGTCTTGGAGCATCTCATCTGCCTCGTCGATGATGGTGAAACGGAGTCGTGAAAGTGTCAGAACATTGGAGTCACTCATGAAGTCAATGAGGCGACCAGGTGTGGCGATGAGGATGTCGCAACCCTTTTGGAGATCAATGCGCTGCTCTCCTGTCGGGCCTCCGCCATATGCGACACATGGTCGGAGCATGGATCGATAACAAAGGCGTCGAGCTTCGTCGAAGATCTGAATGCACAGTTCTCGGGTTGGTGCAACGACAAGGATGAGAGGCTCGCCTCGGACGTGCTCTCTCTTGTGGTCATAGTCTGGTCGCACATAGAAGGGTCGTGGCGCACACAGCTTCTTTGCCTTGCCCATGAGCTTGGACAGTGTTGGTGCAAGATAGGCTGCAGTCTTTCCTGAACCTAATGAAGGGTCAGTCTCGGAACGATTATGAACTGAAGTAACATTTGTTACCAGTTTGTGCCACTGCGATAACATCACGGCCTTTCAGAACAGATGGTATCGTGTATGCTTGAACTGGTGTAGGCACATCGTAGCCAGACATTCTGATGTTCTCGCGAATGATGGGGTGTAGACCAGCGTCATCGAAGGATCGAACAGGATTAGGTCTTTCGGTAGCCTCAGCGACGGTCTTGATCGAGAGCAGCCTGGCTCTGGTTAGCAGTGCAGTACAAGGATGTTGTCGACCTTACTCGTCAAAGTTGATACCCTTCTTGGCTCTCAACTCACTGCCGAAAAGCTCTTTCTCGAGTTCAGGAACTCTTGGTCCTACGTCGCCATACTCATCTTTCCACTCATACTTGCTAGCACGGGACATCCACCCAGGCAAAGCCTCGCCATTGAAGGGCTTGTCATCGGATGCCGCCTCGAGTGGTGCAGGTGGTGCAGCTGTAGCAGCATAGTTGAATGGTTGTTGTTCGACCCAGCCCTTCTCTCTGACCAGCTGAATCTTGGCTTCGTCTCTTGGCGGGCCTGTGGGAGCCTCGTTGGTTGTCTCTCGTAGGGCAACTTCTGGTGTGCCAGAGTTGGCAGGGGTGGTGTCCCAGTCAGCCATGTTGGGTCTTGTTGCTGAGAGGTCAGTATGTGAGTTCGTGGTGTGAGTGTGGAAGGACTGTGATGGAGCAATGTGGTAGTGTGAAACGTGGTTGGAGGAGGTGATGTTGAACAGTCTGTTGAATCGTGAAGATGAGGGACGAGTTGAGGGTAAGATGTCAACGAGAACACTTACTCTTAACGTTACCGGTAACCTGTGATAACGACGAGTACTAAGAAGAAGAAAGATGACCTTGAAAGATGACCTTCAGATACGAAACTGGTGTGGTAGGATATAATGGAGGGAAAGAAAATTTTGCAATGGTGCGAGGGCAAGAAGACCTTTAAGTAGGGCAGGAAGGAACGCGTTGATCAACCATTCTCGTCACTGCCTACTTGCCACGTGCAAAAAGTGTCAACAACAACTGAAGATCTCGAAGATTCTGATCAAGCTAGCTGCTTTGGGGTGGGGATCACCTGGCAATGACAGACACAGTACAGTCAGTGGCTGGGAACCGGCGGGAGAAGTGAGCGAGATGCAGTGGTGAAGTCTGCGCGACGTCGAGGTGAAGCAATTGCCGGAAGTCGAGGGCCTTGACGAATTTTACGCCTTCTCATTATGAGCTGCAGCTCTGCTTCTGGTAGAGGTCACCGGGACGTTCAGTGTTCACAATGGTTGGCTTCAGATCTGCTTGTCTCCTGTCGCCCAGTAGACGGGATGGTGGGATTGTTTGGGACGACTTTGTACTTTCCGATGCAGGAAACGGACAGTCTACGCGTCCAGCACAATCGTTTTTTGTTTTCCAATAGGGAATACCTCAATTGTAGAGGTCAGATACCGGAGTGTTGGATACGACTTGCCAGAATTCTCTGCAGCCCTCGCTGTCTCCAGTAAATTCCTCGTCAGCCGGACGCGGTCTGTATAGCTACCCTTTTCTCTTTGACCTGCTCGACGCAGCCCTTCGTGCAACGGCCATACCCGCTGCCACCTCAATTGATCCCCACCGATCTCACCTTACATCCTCAAAATTGGCGCCTTGTTGCAGTGCCTAACCTACCACTTTTCCAGCTCTTGGCTGAGCAGCGAAACCTTTATAACCACCATACTGCACCTCAGACGCATTCACAATGGACCGGAACCTGGTGCGGACGACGGATCTTGTTCTGGGAGCATTTGGAGGACGTGAGAATAAGGTTACAGGGCAAGCACTATACGAAGACGTGGTGATGGAATGTGGATCAGGCGGAGGTCCACAGAACGAAGCACAGACAGCACCCGGATCAAAGCTTACAAGAGGAGGTATCGAGCATGATCGACAGCGTAGTCAGAGTGGTGAAGAGAAGAAGAGCGACAACAAGATATGAATATTACTGTATTGAAGAGGAGGAAATATCGAGGTCGAAGTCATCCCTGAGGTACTCCTTGGGCCACCCACCGAGGCCTGCAAGAACAAGCTGCTTCACACTATTTCTGTGCTCACGAGAAGGCGATGACTTGGCATCTGAGTAGTTGCAAGGCATACCACTTTCGAGTACTGGCGCTGCGATGCCTCTCTCCATGAGCAGTCTTCGAAGCTCAGCTTCCTTCCGAACCATATTCCTGCGACAGGTCACGCTCCCTTTGCGCTCCCGCTCATCAAACTGCTTGAAGCCCTGCTTGACACCATTGACAAGTACTTCGACAGTAGCATCCACTTCTAAACCTCCCCCACCTGCGACCCACAAAGCCGAGAATTTGCTTGCCTTGTTCTTCCTGACCCCTTCCTGTCTACCTCCCTGTTTTCCGAATTCGAACGGCTGGTAGTCAGATGGCAAGGTACACACCTCAAAAAATCTCGCTGTATTGCAAGCGCCTCCCTCATCCTGTGCCAGAATCGCCCGCAGTCTCCCTTCCGGTCCCAAAGCTCGTGCGTATCCCGTCGCAGAAAATTGATCTTGGTACACAATAACCCTCGTCAGAAACGTTTCAGGAGTGCGCTGAATGAAAGAGTCCAATGGGAAGCTCAAAAGACCAGTGAACTGCTTCAGCATAAGCTTGTCAGTACAACTCTTGCTCATGCTGAGCTCCGCGTCAGCTCTCGCAGGCTTGCGGCGGAGGGCACCAAGGTTTGAGAAAAAGCCACGACCGAGTGGTAGACCTGAACCATTTTTGGTGGCCCTGCCCTCGTGTTCGGCTCTCGATGGCCACGGGCTGATGTCCTGACCAGCTGCCTCGGCCGCGGCCATCAGCAGTTCCATTGATGCATCACCGCAGGGAGCTTCAGTCGAGAACAAAGATATTTCTACTCCTTGCCTGAATCGGAATGGCGGTAGTGAAGTGCTTTCGTCTGCGGATGAGTGCGTGGTCTCAAGCCACTGAGACTGGTATCCGGTATCTCGGAGCAGGCACTCGATCTCAGACAATAGCCAGCGGTTCAGTCCTCGAAGAGCCAGGATCTCGGCGTGACAGTCGTGGAGTACCAGGCCGTTACATCTGGGCAGAGCGGAGACCGGAAGGGACTTCGTACCTGTTGCAAGCGAAATGAGCTTCGCACCCCCGCCCTGAAGCTGGTCTGTATCGTTACCCGGAATTTGTCGGGACTCAGATGAGTGATTGAGAACGATCGCTGACATTGGTGTCCATTCCCGGCTTCCGTCTGCCTGAGTTCGAGGTTTACATTTCGTTGGTAGGGACGTGAAGGTCTTCAGCGCGAGGTCTACGATCTGTGCTGTGAGGAGATCTGACATCAAGCTGGAACACTGGCGAAGCAAGTATGTCAGGTGCGCGGACACTAGAACGATACAGAGACTGGTGGGCGACTGAAGTTGAGATACACCTTTTGGTCAGTTAACAATTTCGTCTGGGGGAAAGTCGGCCAGTAAATAAATTTAGACGTTTTTGACACGAACCCGTCACAACTCTTGTGACAATAGTCAACGTGAGACCTACAGCTAACTTGACACCTCGGCACGGATCAAGTCACGGTCTTTGCATGGTAGAGCCTTCAAGATTCCTAGGTTAGTTCGTGCCATCAGCAGAGTCTGGTATGATATGAAAGCAAGTGAACTCGGAGGTGATTTTTGAGTCCAGGGGGGAAAGGCAATACGTTTGCACACAAGAGCCGTCGGTGCAATACAGCCCACCTCCTCGCGAGGTCCCGGACGCCCAACGTAACCGCCTGAAAGCACAAATCATAGGCAGGCTACCTAGGTAACCATGGTACAAGGTATCCAATGTGATTTCCACAACCGCGTCTCTAGTGGCTCGTCACAACCTGGGAATTTCATATCGTAAGATTGGATGCAGGTGCACGCTGAACAGGCTCGTTAGGGATTATCATTCTGTCCCGTTGCGACTCCTTACGCTGAAGCATATACCTATCTAGGCAGCAAACACAGCCCGGAGATGAGCGTATATCATTACCTATTTTCTCCGTTAACGACTAGGACTATCCTCACTCCGATTATTTGACAAACGGTGGGTCGACGCTATTGTGAAAATTACATTGGATGCATTGTAGAACGTCCGGGTAGAGCCCATCACCACTCTTACAAAAACAAGGCAACTTTTCTCAGTTGTGCATTAAGAGCAGCCTGGAAGTACAGATTTGCTGGTTCCTGCCGTGTGAGCTTCATGCCACCTCGAAGCGGTCTTGTAGTGGCTCCTCAAACCAATTGAGCGTTGATGTCAATCATTGAAACCCAGCGCTTCGAGGTCGACCCTTCTCCTCCGGTGCTGCTGCCTTCCGACCAGCAAGCTGAGGGAAGCAATATCCCGGGTGGAACACAGTCTGCACGAATGTCGCATAGGCTATGAGCGCGCCTTCCAAGGCAATATAGCTCGCCTGATCACGCATAATCTCGTTGCCCCAGCCAGCTTGCATCTCTGCAATTCGATAGACGCATCGGGCGAACACTGCCAGGAAGGCCGTCACGACCCCGATGGCAAATGCTTGGAACTTCCGGTTGGCGAGTGTGAGGCGAGCTTGTTCTGAAAGGTGGTTGCCCCGCTTCGCGGCTCGTGAACGCTTCCAGACGTACCATCCTGCGCAAGCACCGAAGATGAACAAGGTAACAACCTGCCACGAGATACCAGCTATCATAATATCTGTACCAAGATCTTGCTGGTTCCTGTCGTCTCCTGCAGTAGCTGCCATACCACCGCCAATAGCCTGCAGTACCAGACTGATCAGATCACCGGCAATGAAGATGTATGTGTACCAGTTCGGCTTCACAGTGCTGTACTCCGGGCCAAAGGTCAACACAACGTGCTTGAGCGCCAGGTAGATGGCGGCTGAATTGAATGCTGGTCCGAGGATGAGACAGCATATCTGGATCTGGAAGCCGGCCGCATCGAACGGGTTGTTGTGCAACATAATGCGTCCAGCATATCCTATTGCTTCGACAACGCAGCCCAGGAATAAGGCGATCATGTATGTCCATGCTTTGTAGTATATGCCGAAGACGATGTTTGGGAAGAACAAAAGAGCGAACCAGGCTGCGAGGAAGGCGTTGGCGGGAAGCGATGGGTAATAGCCATATACTGCGTTCGACCGGGCAGTCAGGAAGGTAGACTTCTGTGCAGTCCATGATCGAGTTGGTGATCGAGGGACTGCTGACCGAAAAATTGACTGGGGACTAGTTATCTAGAGATGAGAATCTCATGCAGATGTGCGCCGTGAAAGGATCACACCGCCGCCGAAGGTGGTTCAGGTCACAGATGTTAGCACAAAATCGAACGGCGTAGGGAACTGAAGGGAAGAAAGGAGGACAGAGACTCCTATGGCGGCAGCCTGGATAAGATCACAGAGATGGACAGGGGGGTCTCGTAAACGTATCTGCCTGTAGGGAATGAAGAGTCACATGATTCGCGGACGGGCGAGTTAGCATTGGACGTGTTTCTTCGCAAGGATACCACAAAACAGTGATAAAGCCTCGATAAGGGTATGTTTCAACTTCCACGTGTAATGCCCGGATGAGAACTCCATAATAATGTGGAACAAGTGTATGAATACCTCGTAATGGTTCAAGTTTCGCAAGAAGACCATGATGTGGAAAAGGAATCGAAACCACTCGCAATCTCGAGCCGGCAACATCTGCCAAGCATGAAATAGCTGAGATTTTGAGATTCGTGTTCGCTTCATGCTTGACTTGGCCAGCCATACCTTCGTGGTTCGTTCTCGTACTCCGTAGTTGTCGGCGTTGTACAGATCTGATGTGGAGAATTTTCATACCGTTGCTTGCTGATCAGGCGGACCATACTGCGTAGGTAGCGGTCGCTACGGGATAACACTTCAAGGAATCTGCCCCGTTGGTGAAGAAGACCGCACTTCACCGGCATAGCTTCTGTGCTATGCAATCAAGTTTTTGCAAGCTAGATTCGCCAGTACTATCTTAGCTGGAGACACTAAACCGCTTGAGTATCGCCTTGCGAAAGACCCACTTGTTGTATGGTCGATTCTGGAGCTCTGGGTACCAATTGTCTCCTGACATCGTTGTCGTCGAGTGTTTTCTGGACCGCCTCGTTTGTGATGTCCTCCACGGTCAGGCAGGCTGTGCAGACGTGTGCACACGAATTCAATCACAGCCGGCTACTTGGCTTGTTGGTCATGTATTCGGGAAGAGAGCCAGTCGTGAAGCCTTCACATGAGTTAAACAACACATCTAGAACTGAGTCTACTCTTATACCGTAACGGGCTTGTTACTGATTGGTGGACACCGAAGTTTGAGTATGGTCTACTGCGGGCCAAGCAAAGGGTAAGTGCGTTCTCGCAAGTACAAACCGAAATGGAAGGAAGCAGCGCTTGGCTGTAAGCTAACCACTGATGGTCTGTAGATGTGCAACATGTCGTCGACGTCGCGTCAAGGTATGCGTACAAGCTTATTGGCTCCGTCTGGGACTGACCGCATGGGTAGTGTGATGAAGCACGGCCAACATGCTACAACTGTGAAAGCCGGGACCTCGAATGTGGCGGCTACAACCAGTTCTTCGATCGAGCCCACAGAGACGAGAGCAACAGTATTCGCCGTAAGGTTCAACGAATGAAGGGAGGCGCTCATGTTTCGCACATTGGTCAAGCCATCGTTCCAGATGGTCGAGCCCAGATCGTCCCGTGTAGGAGCTCGGCGACTGGCTGTCAAGGGCTGAATCTACCAGCGCACGACGTGAGAATTGCAGCGATCACAAGCACGATTCCTGGTGCTCTGAATTCGGACTTCGAGACCGCCGCTTGCGACGTCTTCCTTGCCACTTATTGCCGGCACGGAATGGGCATGGGAGTCGGAGCACCTGGTGGCTTCGTACATCAATTGTCTTCTATGCTAGGGCGGATCTCTTTGGAATCTCCGCTTCACAATGCTGTGACGGCTATTGCCACCACCTTCGCTGTGTTGTTCACCAGAAATCAAAGTCATGCGTCCACACCGCGCAAGAATTATGCCAAAGCAGTTGGTGCCCTCCGCGCCGCCATCATCGACCATGACCGAAGTCGAGATGACGATCTCTTGATGACGCCCCTCATGCTAGACTTTTGCGACTCTGTCAGCATAGAGTTTGGAATTGAGCATCAGACTAGTGAGCGATGTCACCAGTCTGGTGCTCTGGCTCTAGTGCAGCTTAGGGGATCGGCCAATTTCAAGAACGAGGCTAGCAAGTCAATGATGGTATCATTACAGACAGGTGTAATACACGATGCCTTACATGCAAAAACACTGTTGCCAGAAGGATGTCGGCCCTGGTTCACAAATCCTCAGATGCCGCATACTTTATGGACGGCTCTCAACAACTTGACGTCACAACTCACTGATGTGCTGGCAAGGTCAAGGACATCTAGGTCGAGTCAGGAGCGCAACAATGCTGGTGCAGAGTCAGACAGCTCTAAAGAGTTGGCCGACCTGGACAAGCAGTTCGCTGCTTGGTACAACGACCTGCCAGATGATTGCCTGCCAATGCTTCTGAGAGGAAACGACATGCCTGAATCTATCAGAGAAGGGGGAACGTACCAAGATATGTGCGGCGTGTACAAGGATCTTCAAGTCGCCAAAATGTTGAATGTGTATCGGTCTCGACGTCTCATGTTGCTGCAGGAGCTGCGAGAGTACAGTCACCCTCATCACAAGAAATGGGCTCCAGTTATCGATGAAACCATTCAGTGGCTAGCCGATGGGGTATGTGAAAGTGTGCCTTTCTTCCTTGGCAATTACGCGGACACTATGCCATCTATTCCCGGCCCAGGTCTGGTCTTCCCGTCCGCTACGAAGGAGGGTAGATCATTCCCTGCCTCTCCGCGAGATCGTGCTAGACGTGCCACAGGCGCAGGCGCATGGCTGATATCCGCGCCGCTCACAAACTTGCACAGCCTCTCACAGCCCCGTGAATGGACGTCGGCCGATCGTGCTGCGCGAAGGCCAGTCGCAATGGACACAAGACCAATTGAGGAGGATACACCACGACCAGACCCCGGCGCTGCCTCGCTTTGGATATGGTTGACCCGAAAAAGTAGACAGAGCAGCAACAACCCTGGCTGTCAAGAGCACATCGCGTCTTGTAGGCGCACGGGCGACCCATATCATTTGCCCATTGGAACCATCTTGCTGAGGCTTCTTCTGGTCCGGAGTCATCGCTGATGCTATTCCTGTCCTTCATCACGCGCCGCATCGAGCTGAATGCACTCGCGATTGATCGATGCAAGGAGCTATACCAAGCCTAGGCAATAAGGCAAGTGCACCCCACATTGGCGTGTTTTTGGGGTGGATTCTGAGATCTGAGGCACGCGGCGCGGCAGAGCGGCAGGGTCCAACGCGCATTTCCCCACGACATCTACTGTATCAGGTCCGACCTGAGTGCAGTACTCTCTACTGCTCACCATTCACTCGCGACTCTTCACATTGCAGCAGAGACGAGCCCTTCTTTCACCTTCGTACTACATTTCAACAACCCTCGTAAGTCTCTCTATGAGTTCCTCCGCATCGCGTCCGCCGGCAACTATCCAAGAGCGAGCGTTCTCGAATTTGATGATGGTCCGATCTTCTAGAGTGTGCTGACAGATAGACAGAGTCCTCCATAGTGCCCAACTATCGTTCAAATTCGCTCAGTCAGTACGAAAGTCGAGAATGACATCGCCTGCGCGTCGCGTTCTCGGAGACAAAGACAAAAACACCCACATCAATCCACAATCACCGAAGAGCACGCTGTCGAAACCAACGTCTGCTCCCATGAAGCCTTCCACTATGGCTCAACTATCTTCGAGTCCGAAAGCAGGAAGCAAGCGAAAGATTGAAGAAGTCGAGGACGCTGAACGTGTCGAGGCAGGCCATAACGAGGACTCACAACGAACACAACTGCTAAGCGATAGCGACCTTGAGGAAGAGCACGTCGAAGCCTCAACCTCCAATGCTCAAACCTCGTACGAGACTGCTGGAACTTCCTTCAATGCTAGCCAGAACGCGCTCGAACCACAATTCGAACTGCAGCAGGAAGAGATGAGCCAGCGGACGCTAGAAAAGCTCAACGATGTGCCTATGCCGCAGAATACCTCACAGCTTCCGCCCACGCGACCAGGTTTGCTCAAAGAAATGTCAGCAGGCAGTATAGGTCTGTCCAGCTTCATCAACTTCGAAGGTCCACCTTCTACACAGGGCAGTGACGGGATGCAGATGTTGGAGCCAACCGAGAAGGAGCAGAAGAAAGTTGCAGCAACCCAGGACAGGAAGCAAGAAGGGTCACCCAGAGCTGCTGCGAGAAAGAAGATGCTGGACGAAAAGGCTGCAGAGCTCAGAACACGGCTACAGCTTGCTCTATACAAAGTAGAGACGAGGCAGACAAGCCAGCCTTTCTCTCGTCTGAAGACACCGAAGCCGCAACGCGAAAGATCGATCTCACCACCAACAAATTGGATGCCCGTACTTGCTACACCTCAACTCTCCTCATCAACAGTCAAACAGCCGTCTTCAGCCCGAACCATCGCACCCACACACCAAGAAGCTCGCACCATCGACTCAGCCGAAGCACACATAGCAGCAATGCGAGCTCAAGCTGCCAACCAGCCCAAATCGACAGTACGGAACCTCAACTCCTTACCTGTACCACAACTCGACCCAAGCCTGATGGGCCAAGGCGCGAGTTTCGACTCGAACCGAACCCAACAGATAGAAGACGACGACGGTCAAGGTACTCAACACTTCCCGAGTTCACCACCCCTGTCAAGACAGCCGTCTTCATCCATCGAAGAGCAACTGCTCTCCGGCATTCAGGAGGCCGCTAAGACGGAAAAGTACCACGAAGCTCAACAGCTTAGTAGCCCACCAATCAGTGAAAAGGGAGCCGCGAAAGTAGGACTGGCGAAGACAGTCAGCCAGGGCGAGGCAGCATCAGGCTTGGTCCAGCTGATGACAGGAGCAACTGGCATATAGGGAGCCGAAACTCTGTATTACTACCGTAGGCTACGCAGCCATTTCCCAGAGTTCCGCGATGCAAAAGCAAAGATAGTCTAGAGAAATTCAAGGAAGAGTCATTGCCGCTGAGCACGAGCTAACAGCGTGTACAATCATATTCAGCGACGCATGCCATGCCACGCGTCGCACCTACCTCTTGCCCGGATTCTTCTTCATAAACACATAGTCCTACAGTTCTTCACTAATCACGCGGTCAGGCATCTTCCCCGTGCATCAATCTCTGTTTCACTGGCGCAGAGCCTGGCTGTATCAAAGGCAAAACTCCCAGGAGTGCCCCATATCTGCCGTCATACAGTGTATAGCAAGGACGCCGGGAGACTAGAGCAAACGTGACTCGTGATTAGCTCGAGGGTAAGCGCGGCCCAGCTGTCTGTGGGGAATTAGAAGGCAGGTACTACCCAGCAAGAGAAAGGTGCGATCCACGAAGAGGAAGGTGCGACCAACCAAGAAGAAGGTGCGACCGACGAACAGGAAGGTACGACTCACGAAGGGGTATAAGAAGGCAGGACCCGTCATCAGGAAGTTGCCAGCGCAAGAAAGGTACGACCGAACAAACGACAGGAGGAAGGCGTGATCCACGAAGAGGAGGGTACGACCGCAGAAATGACACAAGCCAGCTACAATCCGTGCTGAACCTGGTGCGCCCCCTGAATCGAAAAAAATAATGACAGGAAGACACGAGCTAGCGACAAGTAGACAGGAAGTTACGGCAGAATAAGAGGGACGCACGCCTATGATCAGGAAGTTGCGACGTAGTCAATGACACGAAGAAGGTACGGACCAGCTCATGCAAGGCAAGTGCGACTTACTACGTTACCAAGAAGGTGCGACCAGTGAAGGTAAAGAAAGAAGGCGCGACGTGTGGGTGAGGAAGGTACGAGTCAAAACGGAGAAGCAGGAAGGCGCGATCTAGTTATGGGAAGATGGGAAGGAACGGTCGAGGACAGACAAATAGGCAGGCACGGTCTGGTCGTGGAAAGGAGGAAGGTGTGACTGGGAAGCTACCTAGTAATGCGAGGAAGGCACGATTGACAAAAAGGAAGGTGCGACCGGCAGTGATGAGGCAAGCGCGACTCAGCAAGAAATTAAGGAGGAGGTGCAACCGACGATGGTCGAGTAAGGAAGGCACGCCTACTGCGACGATGGTCATCAATGTAGAAAGTGGTAGCAGTGAATGGGTCCTCCGTGTATACCCGACGGCAGCAACACAATGAGGTATCCAATTGACCATCATTATCCTTTCTATCTACAACTTCAGTCTCGTTGCACCCATGGCGTGAACTCCAACTCCATGTGCCCGGTCGCCACACCATTATGTCGATTTGTGAATATGCAACAAAACCAAGTGCTCAGGGGTATATCGTAAAGAGCGACAACATCATAACTCCACCGCTAATGCTTCGACAAGACTTTTTCTGCTGACTTTGCTCCATCTGTGTTTTGTGCTTCGTTGATCGCCTGGGACGAGAAAGCGGCGCGGAGAGCTTAGTCATCGATATCCTATACCCAACCTAAGCTCTCGAGCAGTATCTTTGCTTCGTTCATTGGCATGCCAGCTACGCCTAGTGCTCTTACCTGGCTGCCTTTCCTCAGTCTCTGTAGACCTACTGCGACTTTCCAGCCTTCGGTTTGGGACAGGACGAAGACGTATTTCTTGCCTTCTTGGTCGCGGATGCTGGCGCGGAGTATGTGGTGGCCTTGGAGTTCGACAGACTATTCTCGTATTAGTATATTCAGCTGGAGATTATTGCGTTTGTAAGCCTTACCTCTGCTAGCTTCATAGTCCAGGCTTTGACATCCCATTCTCGTTGAGGTACACCTCGTACATCGTCGTCGATGAAGAGACCTTCGGTAGTGATTCGCAATATCAGGCCATCTGTCACATTTCCTTGCCCAGATATGAGCTGAGATATCGGTGTCCGCATGAACGCATTGTTGAAGGAGTAGACACCTTTGATGATAATCTTGTCAGGGTCTTTTGTTGTGTATGGCCCTCGAGTTGAGCCCGGAGGAGTAGTCCTGGCTGTGGTTGCCGAAGGGGCATAGGAATCGTCTGAGTACACGGAACCAGAAGAGCTCTTCTGAGTTTGCTTAGGTCGATCATAGGGCCTGAACGAATAGGCATCGTCATCTCGTTCCGTTCTCGCCGAAGGCATGGGCGGTCGTTTGTTAGACGAGACGTTGCTTGCCCGTGCAGAACGTGCAGCTTCTGCGGCAGCCTTTGCTTCAGCCTTTGCTCCAGCTTCCTTCCTCTCGCGCTCTTCGCGCTCCCTTCGTTCTTGGTCCTCCTTTCTGGTTCTTTCGAGCGCTTCTTTAGCTTCCCTGGCTTCTTTGGCAGCTTTCAGCAACGCCTCCCGAGCTTCTCGCTCTCTTCTTTCCTTTTCACGCTGTACCCTCTTGTCGGCTTCATCTTTGGCCTGTTTGGCCTTGAGCTCCGCTTCTGCCTTCTTCGCAGCCTCTTCTTCTTTGGCTTTCTTCTCCTTAAACTCCCGCTCAAGACGCTCAAGGGTTTCCTTTTCTCTCTGCCGCTGTCGCTCCTTCTCGAGCTCGTCGCGCCTCCTTTGTATCTCAGCAGCTCTTTTTCGTTCCTCTTCACGCTTCCTAGTTTCTTCTCGTGCTTTCTCCCATGCTGATTTCCCATCAGTACTTGGTGCTGACCGTTGCCAGGACGACTTAGGCTTCGGCGGAGGCGATTGCGGCTTTGGTTCTGGTTCAGGAGCCGGTGGAGGCGGCGGCGGAGGAGGAGGGGTCGGTTCTCGAGGGGGAGGACTTGGTTCACGAGGTGGAGGTGGAGGCGGCGGCGGCGGAGCCTGTTGTTGCCTGAACTCTGGCTGGGGCTGTGGTGGTGGTTCTGCGTGCGTCCGTGACGAGCCTGAAGCGCCGGTGGACGAAGTACTAGACGCGCCTGCTCCGGTGCCTTCGCCTTGTGTCTTGCCTAAGGCCCAGCTGACCACCCCAACTCCCAGCACCAACATGATCACTCCAGAGCCTCCACCGTTGACTGTGCTGAAGAACCATTCCTTTGCGACCGGCATGGCCACCGAGTAGAAGAAGAAGGCCGTCGCCGTGCAAGCGCATCCTGCCAAAAAGCTGTTCCGCTGAGTCTGTAAAGATGGGAGATAGAGGAATCCTGATCCTGCAGAAGATGGGGGTATCACAAAGATATCGTATTTGCCGTCGGGTAAGCCGCCACTTCGTTGTGTGCGAGGGTTCTCCCCATGCGGCGGAGGAGGGGGAGGAGGTTCCTCCATCCGTCAATGGTCCAAGCTCCTTCTGTTATCTACTTGCAGAATGCTCAATGTATATCGTGCGTGATTGTCGTAGAGGCCTCCTCTTCATGCTTACTGCAGCCTGAAGCGCGTATATTGTCCAATGTTGACGGCGTGCGAGTTAGTCGTCGTGGGCGGCACCGTCGTAAGTGTAAGCTGGACTCGAATGAATGGCGGCTGGCAGCGTGGGAGTTGAGGTGTTCGCGGTGCAATGAACGTCGTGATACAGTGGTCGTCTAAGGTTCGTCGAAATCGAAATGTCATGCGTGAGTGAATGAGAATGGACGGGGGATCCTAGACCATGAAATTACAGCTGCCAGGTTGCTTTCAACGACTCACTAGCAGCTTTAGAGCACCCCGTGCTTATGGATGCTCGAGGGCGGTATTGGCGGCCAGTCAGAAACCTAAAATTTTAGCTTGGGCGGGATAGCGGGCACCTTGACTCTTTCGAAATCTGACACGAGAAAAACGTAGAAAACAATCCAAATCGGAGAATAAACTTCAGAAACGACAACCCAGGATGGAAAGAAATGTACTTGTTGCTGAATCTTGCTTCTTGAACAATGTTGGAAAGAGCACATCCTGGCATGCGCCGTACGGCCATCCGCGCCTGCCTTCCTTCGTTTCGCCAATTATGCTTGCCGGAAGCACAACCTTGTATGTGACTGGGTAATGGTTCTTCACAACAAAGTGCTTGTCATCCAATCATATACCCGAGGGCAGGAGCTTTTCTTATTTCGCCTAGAAAACAACTCATGTAGCAAATCAGCGTCTGCCACCATATTTCGTATGCATAAAGCTCAATAGCAACGACCATGTTGATTTGCACAGACGGGCATCTGATGCATAGGCGTGCGAGCCGTCTCAGTGAGCCACGTATTCTAGAATAATGCCGTACGACGTTGCGAGGTTACAACCGCAGCGGTGTAGACAAGTGAGCATGACTTGATGGAAGGATTCAGCGTCCGGTCGAGAGCAAAACAAGCGAGGCATCGGCTGTCGCCGCAGCAACAATCAGCCTAGGTTTGGACCGTTCGTGACGATGGATCGGCGCGCTGCACGATGAAGTCAATCTACCACATGGACGGGACACCACTGCAGCGGCTTCAAGCGGAATATCAAGCTGACTGCTTGCATTCAATTCGGGGAGCACGCCAGTATCCTGTAAGGATCGATCGCGAAGGAGCACCGTTACATTGAGGTCGATTTAAGGATGTACAAGAGGTCCATGAAACGTTCATTCCGTATCCGGAGAAGTACGCCCGTCCTTGTTACTTATGCGTACCTCCGGTCATGTTGATCTTCCGGGGAAGAAGGGTTCTGCTGATAGCTAAGCGAAGCGTCCTTTGCTCAACCCATTGAGTTGCTATTCGGCAGGGAAGTCAACAATTCGAAGTCAGGACCCCGTATTTTGTTGTACGATTGACACCATGGTCCTGGCATATGGGAGTATTTGTACTCCTGGGCCTAAAAGTACATAGTAGAGACTTCCTAGTCGAGTACGAGCGGGAATCTTTCGCGTATCTTGGGTCCATAGTAATAGAACACGATTGGTGCAGGTCCGATGGCCACCGCAAGGAAGCCAAAAATGCTGATACCCCAACCATATCCTAGCTTCTCGAACATCGCCGGTGCAAATAGGGGCACCACACCTCCGATAAGACTTCGGAAAACTGACCCTCCAGCAAGAGCCGAAGCGGCATATTTCGAGAACGAGTCGATATAGTAATTCTGGATAGTGTTGAATACTACCACCTGGCCAAGCCCGTAGAAGAATGTGGCTGCTATGCAGATTGCCCAGTGAAGCCGGTATTCCACTGTCCACGCGAACCAGAAGAGTGAGATCGGTAGCAGCACGCTTCCGATGTTCGCTAGTGGCAGTCTGTATTCTGGCATTGCTTTGCCATTGTTCTTCTCTGTCAATCTGTTGTAGACTGTATCGATCCTTGGTATTATGAACCACACGGACAGCAGGAATCCAATGCCGGGACCCAAGTACAGGAGTCCGACCTTCTCAGAGTCGAAAGAATAAGGCGGGTTCGAAAATATGCTTTGCAAGTTTGTGAAGATGCTGTAGGTTGTCCCGAAGATCAAGGCTTGAAAGGCGGACATTGTCAGAACGATGGGTTGAATAAAGATGACAATTGGCCTCTTCATACTCTGCCGGAGTTTGGCAGTTACAGGACGATCGTCCTGACCGTCGAACTTGTACTTGGCATCTGGATTGTCTTTCAACAGGCGTTCCCTTTTCCAACCGAGTAGAACCGGGGAGTACGTCTCTCGAAGGAAGAAATAGCCTATTGTCGTGTTGAAGGCGCAGACCATCGCCAAGATCCAGTATATCCATCTCCAATTGAGTCTACTGACGATAATACCGCCAAACAGGGGACCTGCAGTACGTCAGTGTGTGAAGCTTCACACGTCCTCAAGGAGACAAACCGAGTGTTGGACCAAGCAAAGGACCTAGCAAGTACCATCCGAAAACAGACGCTCGTTCATGAGGCTCGTACATGTCATTCAGAGTTCCTCCTCCATTCGCGATGCCAACCGAGCCAAAGAACCCAGAGATTGTGCGCACAGCGATGAGCGTGGCGGCGTTCGGACTCAGAGCAGTAGGGATCTGCAAGAGGGTGAAGATGGTGAATGAAATGATGTATACCTTTCGTCGACCGAAGGTCTCAGACAATGGTGCCAATATCAGTGGCCCAAGACCCAGAAGGATGACAAACCCAGTGGTAGTGGCTATGATGGCCTCCTCGGATGCACCGAGGTCCTCTGCAATTTGGGAGATGCCAGGAGTGAACATTGAACTTGCGAGAGGACTGATGATGGCCATGAATGCGATGATGAAGACGTTCAACAGCTTCTTCTTCCTACTCCACGCTTTTGGATTGTCATCGTCGTCTTCACTGAACGTGATTTCCTCCGGCTCTTCATGATCGGCATAACTATTCCTCTCACCTTCGGCAGTCAAGAGAGGTCGTCTCTCTTCATCATCAGCCTGTCGGGGAGCCATTGTGCCAGTCAAATTCAGGGCGCAAGTGTTCAGCAGTCATAGGATGGAATGCATGAAAGGCACGCGACAAGTAGAATTCACACCATTGTCCAGAGAGTTCACGCGACACTCCCAGGCGCCACATCCATTCGCAACCGTCATCGAGGGATCGATTACTCGTTCACCGTCGAGGAGGCGCCGGGAACGATCGATCGATGGGCTTCGGTGGTTGGCCCATGCCTAAAGCTCGGCTCCGAGATCCGCCTCAATTGGCGATCTGATCCTTTAAGTCAGATCTTAGCGTGTAGAGCCCGGTGGGTACGCATCTTCGCATCTCGACTACACTATGAGTAAGTAGGATTTTAGAGACCATACCTTAGTCGCGAGTTGCGATTCTGTAGCAGCCGTGTATCTGCGAAGTAGAGTGGAATGCAATTCTCTAGGACTTGTGCTTGGGGCAGATAAACTGGCCGGCATGTGGCCTTGTATGATAGGGAAGTGCTACAAGCCACGGCCTGACATCATTTAGTGTGGCATGAACTCGAGGACTACGCACGAGATAGCTGCCAATGGCCTACTGCTACCTTGAAACGTCAATGTGAAGAACAAACGAATCGCAACAATCCTGGATAGCCGCAACAATCCTCAACAGAGGACTTGACTGTGAGACAAGGCAGAGCAGAGTAAGTGTTCAACTTTGTCCGCAAAGTACCCCAGCGTTGCACGCTGCTGTTCGAATATTAGCTTGAGACAGTCGTAGTGGACTTGGACTATATTAACAGTACGGCTTTTGCATTGTGCGGATGCCATATCATGCTATGCCTTGGACTCGGGCGTCTATCGTCAGTGACCATTGCGATCCAAAGGTTCCACGTACGTTCAGTCGGGTGAATAATCCGAGGCTGTGGGAAGACGCGAAATGCTGAAGTAACTGCTGGTTCATTCAGCTGAACTCGCCGAATTGAAGATGGAGGTTCGAGAGCAGAAACTAGTTGAACGACTGTTTTCCGGCCAAGATGTTGAGCGAGAGCAACCGTTCGTTTTTTGGCAGTGCTCTGACATGTTCAGTGATCAGCACCCAATCCAACCGTCATGTGTCTTCGCAACCTCGAAACCTGAACTCGAGAAACTTGTCTGATGCGATTGATTGTAGTCTATGTTGAGTAGCTCACCAACATTTGGGAGCTTAATGGCTGCTTTGTACACTCCTTCTTCAACACACTGGCCTCGGAATATCGTCCCATGTCCAGTGCAATATCTGCTCCCTAGATCTATTGCGCTCCACCTTTCTGCTGAGGCTTCGCGGACTCTTTAGCATATGGGTTTCTGGGGTCGTCCTTGAATTCGTCGCCTATACTCGTTAGACCTGAAGCTGCAGAGAATACCTGATAGGGCACATACTCTGCATGTAAGCAGCTGCACCAGCGTTGACTCCGTAGAGAACAATGAGACCTGCAGCGAAGAAGGGGAGCATTGGCTCCGCTGTTGTGCCGGTTGTTAGCTCATTGATACTGCTCGCGATCGGGACAACATACACATCTTGCCGGGGAACTTCTTGGGTAGAAAGCCAGGCATTTTGACGTTCGTAAGAGGGCTGGCTGGTAGATTTGGTGTACGTCTGCGGACCTTGCGTGAGGTGAAGCTACGACTGAGCTATGCTCAAATCTGGTTGAGCCTCAAGATCACGTGGCTTTCCGGAGCCTCGTCTTCGTTGCGCTCATCGTGGACATTCAAATTGGCCGCTTACTGTACGCTTATTAAGGAAGGTTAAGCGTACAAGACCGGCCACTTTGAATGTTCACGATGAGGTTGCGGTTCAAGTAGAGCAAACGTCTCGAACCTCTTACTGTAAACATCTTCATCATTGTGAACTAAGGAAGTAGACATTGACAGTCTTCCACTGCTACGTGCAAGTTGGTAGCTGTGCTTTTGACGCATATCGATGCTGTTGAACCTGTGAAACGCTCACAAGGCTGCTTGGTTTTCTACTAATTACTGGACGTAGCGCGTTGCGTCTAAGGCCATGGCTACACTTGGTCCTGCAGTATCCAGTCTGCGAGCTTCTTTAGTCCTTCTCGACTCAAGTATCTCCATTTTGGATGATGGTGTTTCTGACTTTCCTCGCTTGCGAAAAGTTCTCCAGACACAGCAACATTTCGAGCTCGTGCCAGAGACAACCCTCAAAGCAGCCCAGCAGTCTTTGGCCGATGATATCTCTCCTGCAATAGAGCAGCTTCTGTCTACCGCTGAATCTTACATGAATCAGCTCGCAAGAAAGGAACAGAGTCTAAAGGCACGACATGAACTGCTTGAAGGAAGATTAGGCACGCAAAAGAGCTCAGGTCTAAGCCAACCCAGCAAATATCGAGCTACCGCAGCAGCGGGTCGATCGGCCGGTCCCTCGGATCCCAAAGCTTTGCAAATGAAGAGATTGCAGCAAAAGAAGGATCAGCTGCAGTTTGCTATCGAGCGACTGGAATTGCAAGGCAAGCAGAAAGAGAGAGAATTGAGGAAGAGCATGGCATTTGTCAAAGCTGAGGGTTGAAACATGCCTTCATCCTTCTCCTGCGCATGGCAAACTGTTGTGGCTTTGACAACAGCCCAGGCTACGCCATGTCGGCCTGTGAACGACGGCAGGTGGTCGCCGCGGCAAACAGATCAGGTGTGCTGCCTTACGTCCTTTGGTGCTTGTCACAAACGATGGCCGTTGGTCGCAGACTCTCGTCGAGATCAATTTCTGCCACAGTCCTGGAATACGGGGCGCTCCCGCTCACTCGTACGAGCTGACTTGACCAGAGCCAACACTCGAACCTGCGGTCATTCAAATGAATATCCTACACTTGGACAAACTACTAACATGGAAGCAAAATTCACTCTCATGTGGTAGTCGAGGCCTTAGGAGGTGCAGAAGACCAAGCTTATCAAGATTATCATTCTTCCACGTGAAAGCTGCATACACGAAGCCTCCGCAATGTTGTCCCGTGCTCGGACCGCTCTTGCGGCGAAGATGCGGTATGCAGGGCCGATGTATGTAGGATGTATGCGGTGAGGCGAGCACCACAAGATAGACAGGCCGCTCATCGCGGCTCTACAACAAGCTCTTGATTAGAACACTGGCAGAATAAATATGATGGAGTAAATCCAGTGCCACTTGCCCAGCGCTTGAAAGTTCCTCAATTTTAACCCGGGGCGCACAGTGTCGTCATGTCGATGGTCACGCGCCTTGAAAGCGGCTGCTTTAAACCTGGGGTCACCCCGGACAGCTCAGGAACAGGCATAGCGCTGCCGAGGCGCATCCCCAAAGACGGCGCTCGGTGTGCCTGAAGAGCTCCGACAGTAACGTGGGGAACCCGATGACCTGCCGACCACAAAATCCTTGTGCAAGCAAGATGCTCTTGCGCGTGCCGTCGAAGCTCTTTGCATATCCTTAAGCTCAGATTTCTATGGGCTTTCTCATACCTCAGCATCGTCCCTTCTAGTATCGTTAGAGTTTAGGTCGAGGATCTTCCTTCGGCAAGAGCTCATCATCATGCGGCTGGTTTCCGCATTGAGTGCTGTCGCAGCGCTCTTACCTATTGTTACTGATGCTTCCCGCCTGACCCCTCCTGTCCTACCACTTATTGTCAGGAATCCGTATCTGAGCACGTGGCTCAGTGATGCTCGCGGGAACCCATGGGAGTCATGGCCGATGTTCTGGACCGGCGAGCATGTTGGCTTCTCGGTACTGGCTAGTCTACCTCACGAAGGGACGGTTTACCCATTGCTTGGCCGACCTCAAGACTCTCTGAACCCGCAGGATGATGGATATAATGTTTCATACCCTGTCTACCTGGGCTCGAAGTACGATGCTTCCACCACAAACCTGAGCTATGCTATACATTCGCACAAGTCTTCCAAGCCTCTCGAGATCACCCTGTCCTTCCTCTCTCCGATCACTCCTACATCTACCTTGAGACAATCGATACCGGCAGCGTACCTGAACGTCTTCGTCACTGGCCATGCGGACGTGGACATCTACCTTGACGTTAATGGCCAATGGGTCAGTGGAGACCGTGGTAACAAGATTGTGTGGGACTTGGAGCATACACACCTAGCTGATGGAGAAAAAGAGGCTGGCCTCAAGTCCTGGCTGTTTCGAAGAGATACCGAGCAGATCTTTACGGAGACTCAAGATCAATCGGAATGGGGCACACTCATTTTCTCTGCTCCTTCAGATGTTCGTCACGAGGTCGGAATATCAAGAGAGCTCAGACAGCGATTCTCGAGGACTGGGACTCTGCAAAACATTGTAGATGACCACTACCGTGGCATTATGGAGGAGGAGCCTGTTTTTGCCTTCGCAAAGTCCTTCAGAGCCAACGATACAAGTACACAGTCTCACGACAGCACAAAGAGTGTGATGTTCACCATCGCGCATATCCAGAACCCTGTCGTACAATTCGCCGCAGCGAGAGGTCTGACATACTTGAGGCCGTTATGGGCGTCTTACATGCCTCTACCAAAAGATCTGATTGCGTTCCACTGGCTGGACTATGAGCATGCGCAGGAGCTGGCATACAACTACTCTGCTCAGCTAGCGGTTGATGCTTACAAGTCAGGTGCGGATGACTATGTCGACATAGTTGCAGTTTCTGCCAGGCAAGTTATGGGTGCTACTCATTTCTTGGGCACGCCTGAGGATCCTCTACTGTTCATGAAGGAGATTTCTTCGGATGGAAACACCCAGACCATCGATGTGATCTTCCCTGCATTCCCATTCTTCCTTTACACCAACCCAAGGTGGCTAGCATACTTGCTCGAGCCACTCATTGAGCACATGCTAAGTGGTCAGTATCCCAACAAGTACGCTATGCATGACATTGGCGCAAGGTACCCGAACGCCACTGGTCATCCTGATGGTAACGATGAATACATGCCTGTTGAAGAGTGCGGCAATATTCTCATCATGGGGCTTGCACTCGCAAATTCGATCAAGTACGGCACAAACAGCTCCGTTGATTCAGTCTGGCAAGAGAGCAACAACTATTTCGAGGGCACAAATGAAAAGGTCTTCCCCCTGAATACTGGCTCAGACTCTAGAATACAGTACATCGACGAGCCCTGGAATGGTGGAACTCGGTCGTTGAAGCAGGCCCAAAAGTGGATTCATCGAAGCTACCGTCTCTGGAAGCAATGGACAAGCTATCTCGTTGAATACAGCTTAAGACCACACAACCAGCTTTCGACTGATGACTTTGCTGGTTGGCTCGCATTGCAGACTAATCTGGCGCTCAAAGGCATCATCGGCATCAAAGCCATGTCTGGTTTGGCAGAAATTGCAGGGGTTGAGACTGATGTTAAGCTGTACGACAATACTTCACGTGTATACATCGCGAAGTGGGAAGAGTATGGCATCTCGAGAGACAAGACTCATGCCAAACTTGCATATGACTGGTTCGGATCGTGGACCACAACTTACAATCTTTACGCTGATACGTTGCTCTGCTTCCATCTCGAGGAGGACGCCAGTCACGCATTTGGACATGGTGATCAGAAGCCGATTGGTGGCGGTCACAAGAAGTCAGGCTTTGTCCCGCAGCACATCTACCAGCTACAATCAGATTGGTACTATGCTGTGCGACAGAAATACGGGTTACCGCTTGACTCAAGACATCGTTACACCAAGACCGATTGGGAGTTCTTCTCGATGGCTGTAGCGGCACCACGTGTGCGGGCTGACATTCTCGAAAGCGTGGCCACATGGATCAATGAGACGAGCACGGATCGGCCATTGACGGATCTTCATGATACAGAAGGGTCGGGAGGATTTCCTGGGATCAACTTCTTTGCGCGGCCTGTAATTGGTGGCCACTTTGCTTTCTTGTCGTTACAGCGGGCTTGTGGAGGGAAAGCGATGGATGGGTTGAAGTTCTTGAACGATGATGTTGTGGATAAGGAGGTCCAGATGGATGTCAATGGCTTGCTTGAATTGGAGGTTCTTGAGGCTTGGGCGGCTGAGGAAGAGTTGTAGCTCGACCCATTGGTTGCATAGCATTGGACGATATGGGGATGGTCAATGACATTGGACGACATTTATGACTTTGGATCACGATAGCTTGAATACAATGTCCATGTCACGATTCTGAGGCGAATACCTTGTGACAGCACAGTAATTCTTGGGACGTGGTTCCTTATGGTGAAGACATCTGCCGTGAGCACTGACCGTTGCACCTACGTTCATCAAATCGAAAAAGTTTCGCCATGGTGCGCCCACCGCAGCAAGTAAGTCATGCGTACTTCGGATCTGTATGATGGCTCCCTAGCTGGATGCTCATACTTCAACCAGGAGTATGAGAAAGATAACATTTCAAAACTGTGGAGAAGACCTGCGTGAGCTCCGTGTGTTGTAGTGAATATAGTCAAGTTTTCTGGCTCGACTACCATATTGCTAGATGGCTCGTGGTTTGCGTCCTTAGTCGACCAACCCAAGCTCGTGAGAACGATGTTTTGAGAAGGGATAGTAGAGATACCGAGCGAACTTGTCGCTATGGACCCACACTCACAGCCAGATAAGTGCTTTGACTGCTGCTTCGTTGAGGAACGGGCCACTTGCCTCGCTATCGATTTGCGCTTAGCAAGCTATTCATGAGAGCCGTTACCTACTTTTTTGAGGTAGTCCTATCCATGTGCATTTCAATGCTGCATGCTCGGGCCAAGAGCATGCTGTCCTTGGCTTACGGCAATGCAAGTCCTGAACCATCTATCCTCCATGGCGGTTATATCGTCCCCCTTCGAGGACCGACCGAATGCTACCAAGCCGTTCTCGAGCACTGAGACACCCTTACCAACGAGACCGGGCGAAAGGGTCAGATGGAAGAACAATAGCGAACGGTGAGGGTGTAATTCGCAGCGGCTTCGCCGCTGCGAAGCGCGCTACCCTGCGCTACACGCCCTTTCATACACCTTTGTGCGAGATTTGTGACCTCGAATTTGCCAGAATGCGGTTATGGAAAATCGGTCGTGGGGCCCATTCATGCTCCGGACGATAGTAACAATGACTGACAAAGTTGCAAGCCACTGTGTGGAGCACACATCGCTCTGCTTCGCCGTCCTGTCAGTTCCTCAAAGCAATGATGGTCGGCTGAGAAAGGTTGTCTGTTATGGGAACGTCGAGTCAGGGGGCGTCTTTCATTGGCTTCAGTCGGCAGCAAAGGTACGGAAGCTAGCGCTATCCGCGACCAGCTCCGGACTTCGGCTAAAATAACCAGAGTCTTGCTCGGCCTTGTTCTGCTTGTCTTCTTACCCGGAGCGTTTCCTCTATTGCATATCTTCATATACGTAATTGAGCAAATTCGAGGCCACAAATCACGCACAAAGGTGTATGAAAGGGCGTGTAGCGCAGGGGTAGCGCGTAGGTACTCACCGTCGCTTGTCTTGAATCTCGTCCTAACATTCTTCAGGCTCGCTTTGCATCGACGGAAACGTCTTGAAGCTGCGAGAGGCCCAGGGTTCAAATCCCTGCTCGTCCATAAAGTCTTTTTGCCCTTTGAACAAGCCAGACAAGAAGAGCATTGATTTTTGAACGGATGGGCTTTTGTTCGAAACATTTTGGACCATTGTGGCATAAGTTGTGGCCAGCCGAAATTTTGGTCCGGAGGGGCTTCTGGCGGGACCGGCGACCGGAAAGGGATACTTGAATCTGGACTAGATCTGGGCTAGCTCACATCACGTGAGATAACGTCTTGCCTCGTTCGGCTAGTCTCACTGGCCTGTTTTGACCTCAAAGTCGCTGAGAATGCTCGAAACCTGCAGCGTGCATATTGCCGTCCGCATCAGCGCTGGTAGAGACCTTTCATTGTCGTAGATATTTGCGTGCTCGTAACCATCGACTATTGTAGCGGCCAAATAAGAGCTAAGCACAATCCGCTCTAGCGTCCGGATTGCTGCTGTGTGGAGTTTCTGGCCCGCTATCCTCACATGCAGAACGAGTCGCGAACTTTGAAGGTGTTTTTCCGAAGTCCAAGGCGCGAGGCTGCAATATTATTATTATTGTCTACTTTGCGGCTTGCAACGTACAAGACAAAACCACGTCCACAATCAATTCCAGTCATTAAGCCAATATGGAGAACGGCAACAAACCCTCGGTCGCCGAACTGGCAGCCATGACCACAGAAGAGCGCATGGCTGGCTTGGAGCACTCTGAAGTCCGTTACTTCACAAGGTATGAGAATTGAAGCGAGCAAGGGATTGGTCTAACACTGTTCAGCTACGACCACCATGGCATTCACGAGGAAATGCTCAAAGACGAAGTGCGAACAAGGTCATATCGCGATTCGATCTACCAGAACAAGCACCTCTTCAAGGACAAGGTCGTTCTAGATGTCGGTTGCGGGACAGGAATTCTGTCCATGTTCGCGGCCAAGGCAGGAGCAAAGCACGTTATCGGTGTCGATATGTCCAGCATAATACAAAAAGCCAAACAAATTGTTGAGCGTAATGGGTTGACCAGCAAAGTCACCCTGCTGCAAGGCAAGATGGAAGAGGTGGAGATGCCACAGCACGTTATGCCAGACGGCAAGGTCGATATCATAATCTCCGAGTGGATGGGATACTTCTTACTCTACGAATCCATGTTGGACACGGTGATCTACGCAAGAGACAAGTACCTGCGACCACAAGGCCAGATCTACCCAGACAAGGCAACCATCTACATGGCCGGTATTGAAGATGGCGAGTTTAAGGAAGACAAGATTGGCTGTACGTTTTCAGATTCCTTCCAGCGGATTATGCTAACCTATCCCAGTCTGGGACAATGTCTACGGCTTCGACTATTCGCCCATGAAAGACGTCGCCCTTACCGAGCCGTTGGTTGACACAGTTGAGCTGAAGGCGCTGGTGACAGACCCATGCCCAGTCTTCACCATCGACCTGAACACAGTCAAGACTGCTGATCTGGCATTCTCCGAGCCCTTCTCTCTGAGATGCCAGAGGAACGACTTTATCCATGCCTTGATTGCATGGTTCGACATTGACTTTGGAGCGTGCCACAAGCCGATCCGCTTCTCAACTGGCCCTCATGCCAAATACACCCACTGGAAGCAGACCGTTTTCTATGTTCGTGAAGTTCTGACTGTCGAGGAAAATGAGGTGTTGCACGGCTTCCTCTCGAACAAGCCAAATGCCAAGAACAAGCGAGACTTAGACATCAAAATCGACTACGAGCTCGATACCACGGATTCAAGGCGCAAAACTGCGGGCTCGTGTGAGTACAGGATGTGCTAGATGCTAGCGACAAAGCATCTACAGGCGTTTGTGGTTATATTGGAATGGGCACGTTATGTTGTGCGAAAAGTTGATGTATGCGTATTCTAGCTCTGGCTGAATACACTCGGCGATGCATTGAGGACGAAACGGTTGAACGATCTGGACACGAAAGAATTTCATGCGCCTCGTTTATTTGCTGAGATACCCCACGAGTTGACGCTGAGTCTTAACGAATAATGATCATAATGACGGACAACATCAAGATTTCATTTCCACTTTGCTGTCGTGTTGACCTCCCCCGAGCTCTCTGATTCGAACTTCCGAGCGTTTGGCGACGAGGAAGAGACAAATATTCAGGCTGCCAGAGTCAATACTAGCGGCCCGAGCCCATCGGTTTAAAGTTGCCTCGGCTAAAGCGCGTCAGCTCTGTCCGTCCCGACAACAAAAGTCCCCGCAAGCGCAGTCTTCGACATATCTATCTATCACGAGCTTACCGTTGACGAGCTGTCCTGAGCAATCGAGTCCTTGATATTACACAGTAGCATCTCGAACATCCAACATGCCTGACCCTGGAGTTGGTTTCCAGTATCCCACCACAGAAGTATCATGGCTCAAGCGAGACGTCCTTCTGTTCGCTGCCAGCATTGGATGTACCGCAGATGAGCTGCACTTCCTCTACGTATGGAACATTGGTGCTTCCCATAGTCTTACACTGACCTCATTCCGCAGGAGCTGCACCCGAACTTTGTAGTATTCCCGACATATCCTATCATCCTCCGTGAGCATTCCGCGCTTGTCACCTCCAGAAGCACAACCTAACTAACACAATGAATAGCATTCAAGAAGACCACTCAGGAAGTGATAGATTTCTATGCAGCCCAAGAATCAAATCCAATCCCAGGCATCCCGAAGCTCGATGCACGACGAGTCGTCGATGGACAGCGCAAGATCGAGTTCCTGAAACCTTTACCGCCGACTTCTGAAGGAAAGACTTTCGAGCTCCGAAGCAAGGTCCTCGGTGTATACGACAAGGGCAAGCCAGGTACGGTCGTCGAGACTGAGCAGACAATCGTAGACAAGAGCACTGGTGAGGTATACAGCCGGGCAGTAGGACAGGGCTTCTTCGTCGGACAAGGAGGATGGGGCGGCCCTAAAGGTCCAGCGACACAAGCATTCCCACCGCCAAAGGGCAGGGAGAAGAGTCCCGATGTCACACACGTGAACCAACTGACCCCTGAGAGCGCCCTGCTGTACAGGTAAGTTCTGCTCACCAATGAAAAGTTGCGAAGCTAACAGGAATCTGCAGACTGAACGGCGACTACAACCCTCTCCACGCAACACCCGAGCCAGGTATTAAGATGGGCTTCGGTGGCGCCATCATGCACGGTCTGTACTCGTGGAACAGTGCAGCTCATGCGCTCGTGAAAGAGCTTGGTGGCTCGGATCCTGCCAACATCAAGGAGTTCCAGGCTCGATTCGCTAGTCCAGTCAAGCCGGGAGACAAGCTGATAACCGAGATCTGGAGAACGGGGGAAAAGAACCAGGATGGCTGGGAAGAGATTCGATTCACCTGTAGGGTTGAAGGTGGAAAGGTTTGCTTGAGCAATGGGCGGGCATTGATGAAGTGCAGCCCTCCTGTAGGGAAGAGTAAGCTGTAGAGTTTACCCAGGTAGATACATTCGAAAATGATAACGCTTGGGTCCACTTACTATCGTTTCAAAAGAACTACTTGTTGAGGGCACAGCTGCCTCCGGCTGCTTCAGGCTTCGTCGTTGCATTCCTCTCACTCTTCTACACATAGATAATAACGAACGCCCGACACTTATTGTGAAGATTTATTCACTATCAGCCACTCGCCAAGAACCCCTTTCGACTGCTCCGCCGAAGGACGATCATTTGCAAGGCATCATAATTTATTGCTCGACTACTGTCTGTCATGATACTCGAGTTAGTCTAACGATCCCGCAGCATACAACTGTGGTCGTCAAGCATGATTGGCACAAGCTCTAGTCGGGTACTGCGCTGTGTGATAGTGCTGATCATGCTATGTTGCGCGTTCCAGCACGCCCACGCATCTCTTGGCGACCGACTGCCAGAATTTCGAGACTGTGTTGAGGTAAGAACTCCAATCAAACTTGTGGCAGCTAAAGCTGAAAACCCCAGGTATGCAAGAGCGAGAACTGTGCGTCTGGGAAAGGCCATCTACGTAAGCCACAGAAGACTTTAGCCACCAGTGCGACTCACCATGTCTAGCACTGAACCTCCGGTTACTGTTCTGGACATGTCCACGAGAATGCGACTACACCTGCCAACATGTCATCACTGATGCAAGAGAGGCGCGAGACCCTCCTATGATGGAACCTGTTGTTCAATTCCACGGGAAATGGCCATTTCACAGATTCATGGGCATGCAGGAACCGTTCTCAGTCTTATTCTCGCTGTTCAACTTCCTCGCTCATCGCTGGGGTATGGAAAGACTCCGCGCCGAAGTACCAGGTCGCTACTCTCTTCGTCCTTACTATCTCGGCTTTGGATACTTTGGCCTTGCAAGCTGGATCTTCAGCATGATCTTCCACACTAGGGACTTCAACATCACGGAGAAGCTTGACTATTTTGGTGCTGGAGCTAGCGTGATGTATGGCCTCTATTATACACCGGTCCGAGTGTTCCGGCTTGATGAGAGAACTCAAGCCAAGCAGAGCGTGCTTCGAGTGTGGACTGCAACCTGCGTCTTCCTCTACTTGTGCCATGTGACTTACCTTACGGCCTGGTCTTGGGACTATACCTACAACATGGCTGCGAATGTTGCTGCAGGCATCGTACAGAACGTTCTTTGGAGTTGGTTCAGTATTCAAAGATACCGAAAGCTACAGAAGACGTGGGCAGCCTGGCCTGGTCTTATAGTGGCTTGGATCATACTTGCCATGAGCCTAGAACTATTCGACTTTGCGCCTTGGGGCCGTATGATTGATGCACACAGCCTGTGGCATCTGGGTACAGTAGGACCAACGATCTGGTGGTACAGGTAAGCTACGAGTCCGGAAGTGTATCTGCACGCACTAACATGGTATAGTTTTCTGATCAAGGACGCCCAGGAAGACCTGGCATCACAAAGACTAAAAGCATGATGCATTTCATACATTCACGATGAGCCGAACCGCTTATATCGAACACACAGATCCTGGCAAATAAATCCTGGCCGAAAGACTGCAGCGATAGCCTTTCTAGGCGTCTCACAAGCATACATAGTGGGTCTTTAGCGTCGCGAACCCCACGTTTCAGCCGCAGCAGCCCACCGAAGTGTGCAGTTTCCAGGCCTGCGGAAGCTCACCAAAGCATGTCATCAAAACTCTGTTGTGAGCCATTTCTCGATACGAACCTTTTTCATGCAACACACAAGCAGCCTCAAGGTTCCGATTGGACATATTCTACAACGTCTGCAACGTGTTCCTGAGGATCAGCAGTGTCACAATTCACCTTACTTCTAACACAACTGTTCTTTCTGTCCGACTGCGACCTACTACTCTGCCCACATTCCTTTGTTCTCTTTGCACATCATTCATTGACTTCGTCCTTGTTGCAGTTTTTTGATTGCATCCAGCGCACTGTGACGAAGATGAGCGGCAGCACTTCAGTTTTCAACCAGCCCAAGCCTGTGGTCAAGCTCGAGCAGGCCTTGCTCGATGCTATTAATGCAGGAATTGCGCCCTACCCAATACCTGATGGCCGCAAGTATGGCTATGGTACGGCTGGTGTAAGTCGATCATCGTCCGATAGTTCGAAGGGTCTGCTAACTCTTGCTGCAGTTTCGCATGAAAGCGTAAGCCCGAGATTCTTGCCCAACGATCGCAAAGGACGTCCACTGACGGGAGGATTGATAGCAACCTAGGCTTGAACCATGTGGTATACACAGTCGGGCTGTTGGCCGCCATCAGAGCGAAAAAGAGAAATGCTACAATAGGCATCATGATCACTGCCAGTCACAACCCTGCAGAGGACAATGGCGTCAAATTGGTCGACCCAATGGTACAATTCCGCCACAGAGACTTTCGGCAGACAGGGCTAACAATGCGCAGGGAGATATGCTCGAACAGTCTTGGGAAGGTTATGCAACTGTACTCGCGAACACTTCCAACGAAGAGATGGCCCAAGCATACGAGCACCTGGTCAACGAGACTCTGGTAGACGAGATTCGCCAGCTGCAGGACCGTCCCGCCAACATCGTTTTTGGTCGCGATACTCGTACCTCTGGCCCCTCGCTCATCAAGGCACTGAAGGCCGCCCTCGATGCAGTTGGTGCTACCTACCACGACTATGGATATCTCACTACACCTCAGCTTCACTACATGGTCCGCTGCGTCAACACCCAGAACACCCCATATGCTTTCGGCGAGGCTACTGAAGATGGCTACTACAAGAAGATGGCAAATGCATTCAAGACCATCATGTATGGCAGGAAGATACACGGCTCGGTGACTGCGGACTGTGCCAATGGCGTTGGTGGACCGAAATTGCAAGAGTTGATCAAGTACCTTCCAACTGCAGCTGAAGGAGGCATCGATATCAAAGTGATCAATGATGATGTGCTGAAACCCGAGGCTCTGAACTTCGACGTACGTACGTCCCTAGCATACTCAGAAATCGGCTGACCTGTATAGTGTGGTGCCGACTATGTCAAGACCAAGCAGAAAGCGCCTCCTAGCTCCAAGGCTGGCCCGAATGAACGCTGCTGCTCCCTTGATGGCGACGCTGACCGGGTGGTTTACTACTTCACAGACTCTAATGGAGTTTTCCGTCTGCTCGATGGCGACCGCATCGCTACTCTCGGAGCTGTGTTCCTAGCTGAGATGGCAGAAAAGGCTGGTCTGAGTGACAAGCTCAAGATTGGCCTGGTGCAGACTGCCTATGCTAACGGTGCCTCCACGGAATACGTCGAGAAAGTTCTCAAACTCCCTGTAGTAGTAACACCAACTGGCGTCAAACACTTGCATCACGCCGCAGCAAGATTCGACATTGGCGTCTACTTCGAAGCCAACGGCCACGGCACAATCCTCTTCTCCGACAACGCCACCAAAACCATCCGCGAAACACAGCCCAAGAATCCCGGCCAAAAACACGCCCTTGACTCACTAAGTGCCTCCATAGACCTAATCAACCAAACAGTCGGCGACGCCATCTCAGACATGCTCTTTGCCGAAGTCGTCCTTGCCCACAAAGCCTGGACAATGGAGAACTGGCTAAACACATACATTGACCTCCCCAACCGACTCGTCCGAGTCGAAGTCCACGATCGAAGCATTTTCAAGACGGAAGATGCAGAGCGAAAACTTGTCTCGCCGAAGGGTGCGCAGGAGGAGATTACGAGACTAGTCTCGAATTATACAAAGGGACGGTCTTTTGCGCGAGCATCGGGAACGGAGGATGCGGTGAGGGTGTATGCGGAGGCGTATTCGAAGCATGAGGCTGAGGCGCTGGCTAAGCATGTCGCGGATGTGGTGAAGAAGTTTGGGGCTGCACCTGATCCGCGAGGGTGATTGGAGGGTGAATGTGCTGCGTATGAGGTTGGATCTGTGCGATATCTGCTACGCGAAGGAAGATGGACGGACTATTACGACGGTACGACGAGACTATACAATGCCATGCAAGATGGTGCATCTGGAGAGGAGTTTGGAGGGACAATATTGGTTTATCAGCATGGAAGGAAGGGTTATTACAAAAGTTTTGTCAGGTTGAAGAAATACTCGTGCTGTATTCAAGAGAAGAGATCTCGCACCCATCCAAACGGTGACTGATAAGCTTGATCATTGCTAGGAACACGCCTTCCGCCCTTGCTTCCAAGGTACCTACGCCGGACGCTGTCACTTACTCGTGCTTCGGTCCGACCAGCATTGAAGTCGTTGTCGAATCACGACTTTCACCCTCAGTTCGTCTGGTTGTTCGTGGGCAGTGCTGTCTGACGGAAGTTCCAACTCCAGCCACCTCTATTCCAGTATATAGACATCGAGACTGCCCAGTACTGGGTCAGTCTTCAAGCAATTCATGCCATTCAAGCTACATTGCTGCTACTGTCGACGGTACAACGAGCGTTCTTAGGCCACGGAGAGGAAATAGCATGAGGTTCGGCGCAATTGTCCGGTGGGACGCAAACTGGAGCAGGTTCTATGAGGATAGCGATGAGGGTCTTCGCTTGAGACGAAGATAGTCGTCTGATGAGCTCACAGTCTACATGCACGTCGGCATGAGCGTCTAGACCTTTTACGCACGGATCAGCAAACCTCACCGTTCAGCTCAAAGAAACAGCGAAGGTCGTTCGATGTTGTCCACATTCATCCAGGTGTGCCTCTTCCTCAACAGCGACAATTGCTCAGCCTGGCCACTTCGGAGGTAAATGTTCGCAAGTAACTCCAAGGTCAATCGAAACCTGGGAGATTTTGTCCCGTCTGACATCACTTTTCGTAGCATTGTCTGGCACGTCTTTTCCGCTTCTGCGATATGGCCGAGCTGTGTCTCGATCCGAACATAACCATACATACACTCGAACCAATCCGGATGATTGTCGTCCACACCGTCCAGGACATCAAGCAGAGCGCTTTCGGCGTCGACGCAGCGCCCACAGAAAGCATAAGCGCGAGCAAGATTACCTTTGGTCATACGCATTCCGACGTGCTGTTTGCCAAGCGTCATCCCAACGATAGGTAGAATACTTTCTAGTAACTGCACCGCCTCCGCGGCGCGTCCACGGGTACAAAGTATTTTTGACAAGTCATTGGCGGATCACAACGTGTATGCGTGGTCCCTGCCGAGAACGGATCTGCGTGCTTTGAGGACATTGGCTACCAGCCTTTCGGCAATATCCAAACGCTGTCGTCGAGCCCAGAAGCTCATACCTAGTTCGTTACGTGCCATCAGCGTGTCAGGATCGTCGAGTCCAAACTGTACCTTCCTCTTCCTCACCACACGAGAGAGTAGATTGTGAGCAGTGTCAAGGTCAACCAGATGGCGTAGTGTTCGGCCTAGGTTAAACATCGCATTCCACAATCGAGGGTCGTTTTCATCGAGTTTCCTCGACAGACATTGCACAGCGCGTTGACCTGTCTGCCTTGATTTGTCTCGCAGCCCAATGAGCCATAGTGTTTGCGTCAAGTCGTCCAGTGCGATGCAATATGACAAATGCCTTGGCCGAAGCACGTGTCTCCAGTCCAGCAAGGAGGGACGTAGATACCATCGGCTGCGGAGTATGTCCACCTGGATGTCAAGTGCCGACTTGACCTCGAACAAGTTCCAGTAGCATCGTGAAATGCTGCGTTGAGTCCTGAGGTAGTCCTCGTTCCACTGACCTAGCTCCTTCAGCCTGAATCTTGCGATTATCTTGAGCAAAGCCAACGCTTTCTGCCAGGACCCGTTGGCCTCGTAAAGACACGCGAACGTTTCTGCTTGGTCTGCTCCTCGTCTCGTTTGGAAGATGGACAGGGCTCGCTTGGCGATCAAATCCGAACAGGAGTCGATGTGGGATAAGATTGTCATTCGACTCTTGGGGTCTGACTGCATGAGTTCCGAGCTGGCGCAGCAAGAAAGGAGATGGAGGGTACACTTCAGCCAAAAGACCATCTTCTGATCGTCACTTATGCGAGACTGTGCCCACTCATGAACCACCGGGTGTAGTGAGCAGGTACCCATTGTTGCGTCATGGTCAATGATAGAATACCCGGACAGAACTCTGATCGCACGTCGGAAACGCGCATCTGTCTCCTCGAAAGAGCATGATCCTACCCTGAGTAAAGCGGGTATCTCGTCAGGATCAGTCCTCTGAGGGTGTACTGTGGTCCAATGCTTATGGAACAGTGTCTCTGGGATCGACTCGAAATGCAGAAATGCAAATATATGCATGAGGTCTGCAGCATCGCGATATTCGGGGGAATGAGTGGTCTCAATACGCCTAAACGGTATCTCCCATGTGGCGATGACATTGATTTCGTCTTGAGAAATCGATTTGGAATTTAACAGCCGGTGGCGTTTGCCGAGATATGATCGCAGATATCTCTCGAGTGTATAGATCTTCCGTCGAATTGTGGCACCCGCGTGGTTCAGTGCTATTGCTAGGTGACCCAATTCACTGGCCACGTCTTTAGCGATTGAACGCTGTCCGAGATCTGTGGTTGCGTCTTGGTCATCCGGATATGCTGCCCTCAACAACAGATCAATGGCTTCCTCGGTCTCCATCTTATCGAATTTTATGTGTCTGACCGTAGCATAAGTTCGAAAATCATGGAGCCGAGTTGTGACAATGATGTGGCCATTGCTTCCAGGAGGGATGTACGTCGTAAGATCCAGCTGTGGATCGTCCGCGTTGTCAAGGATCAACAGCCATGGGCGAACACATTGCGATAGCCAGTACTTTCCTGCCATCCATGTAGATCCCGCCCCCGATTGTTGGGCAAGGTATGTGTAGCTAGCTTCAGCATTGGCAACAGTGCTAGCATCGATCCAGAAGACTCCCCAATATCTGCGCGAAAGCATCAGGTCTGTTCGTCATTCTCTTTGCCAAAAACTCACGAAGACTGAAAGGTCTCTGCATAACGAAGGCAGACCTGGGTTTTCCCTGATCCTCCCATACCATAAAGGACTGTGACTTTGTGTCGATGATGAGTGCCGGGAGGCAACGGCAAAGAGAAGGACCGTTCAATCAAGCTGGTCTCATGATGCCGCCCTGTGAATTGAGGGCTTGAGTGCTTAGGGACGATATACAGGTGGTCGCCATTCCTGGCAGCATGACCTAAACTCGGACGAGCTTGCCATTCGGTCGAAGGTTTTCTGAAATGTTGTCCGCTTGTACCGTAGTATGTATCTCCTAGATGCACAGAGTTGCCATGTATGGTGCTAGGACCAAAGGAATGTCCGGCGTAATTGTCTGTCTGCTCATTATGGGGGACGCCATCCATCCTGAACCCCACTGAGTATCCGAGAAATATGGAACATCTTACAACGCTCAAAACCTTATCGTCGAGGCAGACCCAAGTTATGTTCGACAGAAGAGGCTGATCACACTGACAGAAACATGGAGTGTACGGCTAAGGACAAAGCGGACGCCGGAAGGACCTACCCGGTTTTAGACCGGTTTGAGGTGGCACGCCATCCCACAGCGCGTTTACCGCTCTACCGTGATTGGGCAGATGGTCTTGGCGTGAACGATGGGGGCTTCACGATCGGTACTCTTGTACGCGCCAAAGTTTCGACCATCGATCTCGAACTGTTTAAACATGCTTATCTTCAGGCGCCGCGTCAAACTGTATTGTTGCCTTCTTTTCCGCGAAAAGCATGGGCTACGTCATCATCGCGAGTTTGTGCTGTGTCGCTGTAGTAGCCATCACACGTCAACTATGGCGCAACTCCCACATCGCTCATGTAGGTACAACCCGTTCGACCTCTTATGCAAGGTCTAAGCAATAGTAGCTCGAGTCAACGATAATACACGCAAATGGCTGCAAACCCGCTCCAAGATTGCTCAACCAGAGGCCATGGGGTCTCGATCGGCTTGAGCAGATCTTCAGAGCCAACGACGAGTATCGATTGATGGAATTGTTCCTCTTCCACTTCAGACTACGGGGAACCACTTTAGAACAAATCTTCCTTGGTACACGTGCGTTTGGCACTATCGAGCCTCGAAATCTCGAAGTTGTCTTGAGCACGGACTTTCAAGACTGGTCTTTGGGTCCGCGGCGCAAGGTTATGTTTCCTTTCTTCGGCGATGGCATCTTCACTCAAGAAGGAGACCAATGGAAACGTTCGCGCGACTTACTTCGACCGCAGTTCTTGCATAGACAGTATGAAGACTTGGGTGTATTCCGACAGTCCATAGACGACCTCTTCTCAGTACTGCCAGATGGTGGTGTTATTGATCTACAACCATATTTCTTCCAATTGACGTTGGATGTCACTACAGCATTTTTGTTCGGTGACTCTGTCAATTCGTTGAGAAACAAGATGCAAGGTGGGCAAGCAGACTTTGCAGCCTCTTTCAACCTTGCACAAGATTACGTCGCGAAGAGAATGCGACTACAAGACCTTTACTGGCTAGTAGGAGGGAGAGGGTTCCAAAAGGCTTGTGATACTGTGCATGACTTTGCTGATCAGATTATCAAGAAGAACCTGATGCGAGATCGTACTATGGAGCAAGAGTCCCACCAGTACGTCTTTCTTGACAGTCTGGCAAAACATTGCCCAGATCCGACAGAACTACGAAGCCAAATCATCAATATACTGGTTGCTGGCAGGGATACTACAGCATGTCTCATCACATGGACATTGTGAGCACCAGATCTCATGTCACTTCAATTACTAAAGACTGACCAAAACTCAGTTTTCTACTCCTCCGGCATGCGAACGTCCTAGAGAAATTGAAAGCAGAGATCTCTACTACGCTCAATGGTCGAACAGACTTTTCACGGTCAGAGCTCAAGAATATGCCTTTCCTGCAAAATGTGCTGAAAGAAGGTAACCCAAACACGAACACCATTCGGGTAGCACGAGCTAATTAGTACAGTCCTTCGACTCTACCCCTCAGTTCCAGTGAACTCACGTGTGGCGACGAAAACCACTGTTCTTCCAGTCGGTGGCGGTCCTGACCTCCAATCGCCGGTGCTTATCCCGAAGGGGGCTGCTGTGGCCTATAGCGTCTACGCCATGCACCGACGCCCAGATCTGTATGGTCTAGACGCGGAGCTGTTTCGGCCTGAGCGCTGGACAGAGCATATGCCACTCAATGAAGATCCCGTCAACGCGAAGTGGGGCTATCTCCCATTCAACGGTGGCCCGCGTATCTGTCTAGGGATGGATTTCGGCTTGACTGAGGCCGCTTTCACAGTCGTTCGTTTGATTCAGAGGTATCCGAACATGAAGCTGCCAGCAACAGAGAAGGTGGAACTCGTGGGAGTGGAGAAGCAAACAATGACGCTGGTGCTGTCCAGCACAAACGGGTGCAAAGTTGATCTTGGATCTTGACCACGGACTATACCCTGATGCCGAGATACAGGTGCTCGTGATTCAGCTGTACGCAAGCGAGCCCTTAACGTCTCCAGGACATTGCGGACCGAATTGGTTGGGTTCTTACACTGCTCTCCTCCTTCCTCTCGTGCTCTTGCTCCTGGCTCTAGTTTTGTTCCTGGTCATTGGTCTCTCCACGACGATCGGTGCAGCCAGAGTATTGTCTCTGGTGGACCCCTTCTTCATCTCTTTCTCAAGCCTTAGCTTTACGAGCCAATCTTGCAGATTCGCGATCGCTTTGTCAGGTCGATACTTGTAGATTAGTAGGTAACCTTGCAGTTCTGCAGGGGAGACCTCCCCAGGTGGGATTTTGCTTGCAAAGTTCCTTGCCAGCGTGGTCAGCTGTTGATCCGAACTTGGGTAGTCACAGCTCGAGAGCTTTCTTCTCTGGTAAGCCTGAATGGGTTCAGAGCTTAAACTACCTATCTCTTGTGTGCTGTAGAATGATCGATAGAGTTCTTCGGCGGTTTTGGTCGTGATGTTCTCGAAGGCGACCACCCGGTCGATGCGGCCAGGTCGGAGAAGCGCGTCGTCGAGATGCTCAATATGATTTGTGGTCATGATGAGGATTCGTCCTTCGACGGAAACGATACCATCTATTGCGTTGAGCAGAGCTGAAAGCGATACTTGGGGGGACTTCCGATTCCGACCGTTTTCCGCCAGACGCCGACGAATTCGGATTCGTGGAGGTTCATCGTCGTCGTCGTCATCATCATGTTCGTCGCCGGGATTGTCGGGTGGGTTCTGTTGCTGGGACTCGTCCCGCTTGTGAGTGAGGCCTGCAGCATCGACGTCCTCAAGCAACATGATCGACCGCGACGGCAGACTTGCGAAGAGCTGTGCTAGACTGTCCTCAGACATATTTAGCGAGTTCAAGCCTGTGATGTAGATAGGAAGCAAGAACATCCCAGCGAGGGCCAGACAAAGTGAAGTCTTTCCGGTGCCTGGGCCACCATAGAGGATATAGCCTCGTCGATAGGGTATTCCGCGCTCTCTGTACCACTTCTTCGTGAGAGGATGCAGATAGTCTCGGATGTCCTCCAAAAGCGCATCTTTCTGCACGGGATCCAGCACTACCGTAGAGATATCCCGCGCTACCCGGCTTGCACGCCGTTGCCAGCTACCCCGGCCGGTGCTGTGGTAGATCACTGTTTCGGCTCCGTCACGAGCGAGATATGTCGCCTGCGCTTCCGCAAGAAGGTTCCTAAGAGCTGCTGGATTGCGGCCGAGGCACGTTAGGACTATCGACTCTGTGTCGTGATTTTCGTAATCTCTGCTGACTTTGACTTTGTTAGTATGGCGGTTGAAGGAGATCCACGTGGAGTGGTACCTCAACCAATGTGTGCCTTCAGATGGTGTGTAGACTATGGGGTGCGACTTGTCATGAAGCATCCTCTGAGCCCAGTACTTGTCGAAATCCTCCGCAGCAAGCGCCAAGTTCTCTTCAGTCTCCTCGTCTCTTGAGCTTGTCACACTCTCATCCATGCCGGCCATATAGTTGATCCCACTATTGCCGAGTCCAGCGGCAAAAGACGTACTCCAAATATTCTCTTTCTGCTTACCCAACCAGTACATCAGATACTCATAGGTTTCGTCGTCAGAATGGAGCACTATGGTCGAAGTGCAATATCCATAAACACTATAAGCCATGTTCCAGATCGCCCAGACGGCAGACCCGAGCACGCCAAATAAAGCCGCCATGTAGGTTATTAAAGATGCGGCATCGAGGTGTTCCGGGAGCGCTGGCAACTGCTCGAGCAGAGCCATAGCGGCCCATGCTGTCTTTGCAGGCTTCGCAGTGAGTGTGACCGTGGAGATAGCGTGTGCCGAAACGGTCGAGGTAGTGGTGCTAAGAGCATCGATCGTCATCATAGCTATCGAGCTGCTTTGTGACCAGAAGAACAGGACGGCGAGCTTGCGACACTGATTCGGAGGAGCATGAGGCACAACAAGCTGAACTCACCTCATCTCAAAGATGGCAGGCATGCTTAGCAGCGCACGCGAGACGCAAAACGCGTGGTGCAAGACTCCGAATTTGACAAAGGGATAAGACACGATCAAGGAGTGCACATTCTCAGGAATGTTGTTGCTAAGGCGACGGCAAGTCTGCTGCACGCCGAAGCCGCGATGCAAGCCATCTCAAGGACCTTGCCATCAGCTGGGTGCATCATATACAATCCGTAATTCATCCGAGTCGTGCTGGCCGTGCAAGAGATAGACACGAACTCGATAAGCTCGGAAAGGGAATCACCGTAAGAGCAGCTACTACAACTACGAAGTAACGCCAAGACTTGGAGTCAATGTCGGATCAACTATAATCCGAAATGAACCTCGTTCCGGCCCTGGGTTTCATCAGTAGCAGCAAGAAATGGCTGCCCTGCGACCAATCTTGACTATCATCGCATTACGGCTATCGTGAAAGAACCATCGATCACTCTGGTTCAGAGAAGTAGTCAGACTCTTTTTCATTTTGGTACAGTATAATGCATTAGCAACAAACGCCGTCCCAATGCACGTCTAGCTACCGAAGTCTATCAACCCATTCGCCGAAAATGCTCTGTCACGCTATCGCGCCATGCACTTTACACCCTGGGATACGCCTTAGGAATACCGCACTTCGCCAAACATGACTCAACGCCCAGGGCCACATTTGCAGGAATCAAGTTCCTAAACTCATCGATGTTCCGTCCGTCGATTGTGAGGTCGCTACCAAACATCGCTTGTAGAACATCATCGTCCAAGTCAAACACACGCTGGGCAGACTGCTGCACACCTGGATCCTCCGAAGCAAACCCGGCGACAAAGACTGCGTCTTCGCAACCCGTGTTCCACTCAGTATGGATTGCGCCCTGAGGGAAAACCGTCATCTGATACTTGTTCAGGATATTTCTGATCAGAGGAGTGCCGTTTTCTAGGACATATTCTGTTCCAAGGCTTCCTTCCACGACAATGTTGATTTCTGCAGATCGGGGATGTGTATGCGGAGTGTTGAAGCCACATGGACCGATGAAGCCAACAGTCATGCTGACGCCGTTGCCGATAAGAGCTGGAAAGTCCTTTCGGTCTGCCTTCACTGTGTGACCTCCGAGACCTGTCGTTACGGCGTCCTCCCTAGGCGGTTGATTGAAGTCATAGAGGTGGTCACTTGGGTTGGGAAGCAGTGCGATACGGTCGACCACTGTAGCTGCTTGCGTGAGAGCGTTGATTAGATCCTGGTTTCCTGATCTGTCTGATGAGATCGCAACTGGAGGTGGTATGCTGGTGCTGTTTTGTCCAACGATTGTGGTCGTGGCCGGTGTTGGTTTGGATGCTGGTGCGCCCATGACCGCGTCTGCCATGAAAGGCATCAGTATGTATGATGCGAGATGAAGCATTTTATTGATTTTGCTGATCTTGCGAATGGTTCTAGGGAATACAAGCAGAATGATGGTCTTGGATTGAAGCAGATGATGTTCTGAGTGGAGGCCGATTGGACAGTCGTGGTACTGCTCTTTTATGTACCTTTTCAACTACTTGTCGACAGGCTATTATTCTGCTCACAAAAATGGAAGGCACAATCTGACACTAATCTCATCGAGCATACGTCCTCAGCCTCCTCCATCATTGTTCCTTGCATGAACTGCCTAACCAGGTAGGGCCAGCACTGATTGCGAATCGTCTATCCGTCATCCAAGGTAATGGCACCAGGCTTCATAAGGCAAGAGTGCAAACTCAGTAAGTCCACCATATGAGGTTAACTAAGCTGGCTCGGAAACTACGGACCAAATATCACATGAAGGGACCAAATCCTCCGAGTGGTGGGATAAGCGGCGTAAGATTGATGTGTAGACGAGCGAAGAGCCGCAGCACGTGGCAAGCGTAAGATACGGCTACGTTCACGCGAGCAATCTCATACCCGTGGTCAACTCAAACTTAGGCGACGAAGGCTTAAAATACATAAGCAGGATCTGACCAAGCTTAAAGCGGCCGCCACCAAGCCAAGAACGAAATCGCCTCAGGGTTTAGGCTCCTCAAGTTATGTCCTCCCAAAATAACGGCTTACAAAGTCTTTTGCTAACAAGATTCGAGCAGTTATGGGTGAACATGTAAGCACTAGATCTGGCAATCTCGGCTGCTTGTTGAGGTTAGGTGTAAGGCCATAATCCGAAAGCGCGAGCAACAATGTCCAAGTTGGGCAATACCTGCACGAATGTCCCATCGCATCTTGGCTGACCACTCTCATAACCTCTACCTGACGGTTCGCATCGTCCTTTCTCACAGCACGCTCCTCATCAGCTTGAAATTTTGTCGAGCCATAGCAAGTCAGAGTGTCAGTATGGGGTTATCTACACAGGTCGCGCAGAGAGACCGCCAGTCGGCCTCACTCTACCCTTTCCCCTTGACACCAATCCTGGGATTGCTCAACTTCGCTTCAGCCAGTATCGTTCTGGGGGTGTTGGCGGATTTCGTCCACGAGCTTCGAGGCGACAGCATGTCGGTGCCGAGTGAGCTTATCCTTGTGAGTATGCGGAAATCGTGAGTGGTTAACGAAGACTAATCGAGGCATAGGCGATATCTGCTGCATGTGTCGCTGTGACGGAGCAGATGGTAGCATTCGTCCGACAGAGGTTCTTCGTGTTCTCAGCACGGCTGAACTTATACTGTCATCTTCTCATATCATGCCTCTGGGTTGCAGCATTTATCTTGCTATCATACAGGCTGAGAGGTATGGTGCTATTGAGCAGGTGCACAGTGAATTTGTGGCAGGATGAGATGGGTGTCATGGTGTGTCGCATGTACAAAACGATGTACTCGTTTTCGGTAGTCAGCCTCGTTGTGTCTATGGGGATTGCAGTTCTCGACTACCGCGTGTTGAAGCAAGATAAGACGGCAGGAGTATATCGCTCTTTGATAGGCGCAGACAAGCTTGCTACGGATGGCATGGCCCGAGGTCCTATGATCAAGGCCTGAAGACCTAAAGTCGGGAGACCAGGGCAACCAGTCGTTGCCGATCTGACAGAACCGGACTCCCTCTGGAACTTCACTCAGCAAGGAAGGAAGTGGTCGCAAAGCTGGTCCAGACATTCCATTTGCTCATGATGGAATACTATTAGTATACCATCGTACATAATCGTTGGAGATAGCCCTTGTATTGTCGACACTGTCGCGTAGAAGCTCCTGCATCAGCACAGGCCGTTCCCCATTCTGATGTGTTGGAGGCTCAGAGACAGACAAGAATCGGATGGTCACACTTCCTGACTCGTGATGCCTCCTTCTGCCATCCGATCATCATGGAGTGCATCCTCAATAGGCGATAGCCTGCCTAATACAGAACGCCGTTTATGCGAGTGACGTTCGGCTGCGTTGCTGCAAAAACTTGATGGACGGAAAAGAGCGGAACAAAAACGGCGTTTTCTGCTTTCAGGCTTCCACAGATGCATGTCTCAGACTCGCTTGATCTAGCGCGAGTTATGCTTGTCCTCGGTTGCAGGGTGGGTAAACAGGCCTAAGGTTAAGCGTTGACAAGATCTCTTGGTTCCGTCCACTAAGCATGCCATTGGACCAAACCGTCTTGGCAAACGCAGCCAAGTAAAGACCAAGACGTCCCCGCCTTGTTCTTTCGGAACCGGCAACGACTGAGGCCTCAGTATCAGACGTTGTTTGCGGAGCGCACTAGTATCTGCACGTTCTCGTAAGCCGTGCAACTGTCTATACAGGATGCGGGTACTGTGCCTTTTGCTCGACAGCCCTGGCGTTGAGGCGGGGTTTCTGCCTACCAGCTGCTCTGCTGCCTGTTTGCCGCACACGGATGGAAGGAGCAGAAAACAAGCTGGCGCATAGTTCGGCTGAAGACGACTCCTTCGCGATCGAGCTCCAATGCTGTACTTCTGGTGCGTCACCGGCTCGGATATCGTCGAAGGTCGTCAAAAATCATGGCACTGCTAAGAACGTCAATCAGGGCATAGCGCTTGGCAGAATTGTTCTCAAAAGGAATACAGTAGTTCGAGTTCTGTAGCATTATGCTTAAGATTATGTATCTGGAGAATTGAATAAGGCTATCCTCTTGAAGGCGTCTCGGTCATAACACTTCGTGCGGCAGACGATACTGCGAATGTTCGGTCGTGAAAGCATCAAATCATATAGTCATGCCAGTTCTTTTGGTGTGCTCAGGCGGCGGGCGGTTCTTTGTAGCGAGAAGTGCCAAGATGCGCAGGCTCTTGCCATGTCATCTCCAGCCGTTTATGCGGCCCATTTGCCCCACCCCTTGTTGTCGCACTCCTTGGTGACATAGACTTCTTTTGTGATGTACTGAGAAGGTATTAGCAGGTTGCTTGTCTTGTCGAGTGATAGCAACGTACCTCCTTGACTGGAGCTGGGGTGATGAAGATCTTCTTCTCCTCAGTCTTGGTCTGGTATTCTGGAGAGAAATGTCAGCATAGCTCCGCCGTATCATCAAGTCGCATAAGCTCGTAGAGCCAGAGGTGACCTGGAAGAGATTCAGATAGACATACCGGTCTTGTATTCGGTCTTCGTGACATATTTCTCAACTGGCTTCTCAACTAGAAATGCAATGTTAGATGCACTGCTTTTGTGTGACACTGACGCTAACATACCAGTCTTGGTCTCGGTCTTGTATTCTGTGACTGGCTTCTCGACTGTCTTGGTTTCTAGAAAGAGTCAGTCGAAGGACGATAGGCGCCGAATCTGAGATCAACGTACCATACTTGGTCTCGTACTTTGTCTGGTACTCGATCTGCTTCTCTGGGACCTTGGTGACAGTAACGTATTGTGTCTCCTTGGCACATGACTGCCACTTGTTCCAGTCGTCGTTGGGAAGGGCAACGGCGGAGACGGCAGCAGCCAAAGCGAGGATGGAAAGGAACTTCATGTTGATTGTGATGGGTGGATGAAGTGAATGTGCAAACGATTGTGTTGAGTATGAAACGATTGTGTTCTGCTTTCTCGACCTTGATTTTGGAGCTGAGCCTGAGGAGTCCGAATGTCCTGCTGAGAGTAGGGCAGCTCGTCTTATATAGACGTTCCTCGATGCTGAGAATGCCTCATTCCGCGAGATCGCACGATTGTGTTCCTCGGTATTATGCTTGGCCTACCTCTTTCGATCACGGCGTGAATTGCTCATGGTCTCGATCAAGGCAAGTGTATGAAAGACAAGACAGCTGGTCGCCACATGCATGAGGTGTTAAGTAATGAAAACTCTTGTATACCAATGGGAACAGCAAGAACATCCAAGCGTCTTTACTGCATGCTTCGAAGCCAAGCTCGGAACTGTCGGTTGTAGCTATAGCATCGTTAGCTATAGCATAAACAGTCATGGCAAGGATGATCGGTCCATCAGGTACACCTCACAACGTGCAAGGCGGGGAACACCATAAGTATGTCTTACCAAGACAAGCAGCCTCAAGTATCTGCACGACTAGCTTCCACATTGCCATGCGTGAGCGCCAAGACTCTCGAAGAATTCCCAAATATAGTTTCCTTCGTGCATGAACCCCATGCATGCCAAGCACTGGTAAAGGCTAGTTTCGGGTGGCTGTTTCTCGCGAAGCTGGGGAATATTGCTCCAACAAAGGCACTTTGAGACTAGAAATCTGTCAAGACAGTTTTGCACAAGGCGCGTGACCTTGCAGCAGGTGTGAGCATACGCTGATCGTACGCTATAGAGCTTTAGCAACGTAGTATTCCTCACGGGCCGCTCACGCTGCTTGCCCACAGCACATCGAGTTCAAGTAGGTGGGCCTGCTAGCCATCTCGCATGTGGTGACTGCCGAGTCGTGCAGTGCTGGTCGCGGTTTGCCAGCCGGCTGCAGCCGGGCAATCTGTGTCGTCAGCCTGACGACGGCTCAAGTATGAGGACAACTCTGCCGAGCATACCGCTTGTGCTCGAACGTTAGGCCAACACACAAGACATGGGCAGAATAGTGTGGACCCGCCGAATTTCGCGGTCATCTGGGCCCTTTCGGTTGGGTTGGAGCACGGATATGTTTAGAGATATACCTTTCACTTCCGAAGCAGGCTGTTTGTTGCTGTTGTAGATATTCCACCGAGGTTGATAAGCCTCGATCCAGTGCTCGAGCCTCTAGCCTTAGATTTGTAAGCACTAATACTCCTTTGAGTGGAGAGACCTCTGGTAAAAAGTCAGGCGAGCACTGACCGGATGAGTTTCGTCGCCGGAGGAGTACATCGACTTGCCCGCGAAGTGCCATGTACCCATACCTATGTCCATGTACGACCTCGGTACTGCTAGCCATGACCTGAGGGACGTAGGAGCATCGTCAGCATCTCCAAAAAGGAAAGAAAAAGACATCCAGCGGCGCGACCGTGAGAACGGAAGGATTGATGCAATGTACAACTGGCACTTGTGATCACATAAAAGCATAGTATCGCGTCGACCATACCCTAGCTGTAGCAACAGTAGTTGCACGAGTTCATGGTATGAGACCTCAATCATGTTGGGAGCCGCGCAAGGTTCAGGCAGGGATATTTTTATGTGGATGGTTTCATTCTTTAACTTTGGCCATTCTCTTGCTCATCTTGTAGGCGATCGGAATACGTCCATTAGACTGCGCCAGCCTGCTGCAAAAGGCCATCCAATTCACCTTTCTTTGCTTGCAGGTCGGAGTTGCCGCCAATGTGCTTCTTGTCGATGAAGATATTCGGAACGCTTCGTTGGCCAGTAATCTCTTCAAGAGCATCCTGAAGCGCAGCTCCATCCGCTGTTATCTCTGTCAGCCCGAACATCCGCCACGATCTCGGAGCATTATAACTTACAGACTTGGTCCAACTCCATCAAAAAGTACTTGGCATTCTTCTCGTCGAGCAGACTCTTTGAGGCTCTGCAGTAAGGGCAATATGATTTGGAAAAGACAACGACCTTGTTGTCGTCAATGATTTGCTGAGCTTTTTGCTTTGCACCGGCCATGGCTACGGGAGATGTGGAAGGTGAGCCAAAGAATAGGCGTCGGAGGCTAGTTGCGAAAGCTATGGTGGGCGACTTGGGATGGATGTTTGTACGGTAGAAAGAGGCAACTGAGGTGATTTGGTATTTATTTGCGCGTGAGGGGATGGTGATAGAATGATCTCGACCACAAAGATGGCGACAGATGAGAAATGCTCGTGCCACGTCGGCAGCTGCGATAGAGCGATGACGCAGTTTCTGTAGGATTTCACTAGTCTCACTTTAGCTAGCGTTATTACGTGATCTTGCCCCCAGTGCGCAAGGAACCCATTTGGAATCAAAATAACTTGACTCTTTTAGCACACCTCGCAGCCTTAAGGAGAAAGAACGCACTGCGAGGGTTTACACTCTGTCCCTGAAATTGATGCATCGAGCAGATATGCGTATGCCGGATGAAAACCAATCTCGAATGGGATATGTGAGACTCGAACGTTATCAATGGCTTTGGAGATGCACTGCAGCAATAGGATGAACTGCAGCAATTCATCTTAGGGGCAGCCAGAGTCCTTCAAAAGGTCGTGAACTCGCTTTAGCAATGTAACCCCTGCGGGATAATGGCGGCTACATGTTATTGATCTACACCTCAGGTCGAGCAGGAAGCGCGCTCACTCCTCTCCTGAAACTGGAACTGGAATTGGGAGCCACGACTATTGACAGTCCCCCAGTGAGCAGCAACCTACGAAACACCTCTCCCACCATCGACATCGTATGCAGCTCCAGTACAGTAGCTTGCTTCGTCAGACGCAAGGAAGGTGACCATATTGGCGACGTCCTCGGGCATGCACTGCCAGATATGAGAGTCAGCATAAGTGCAGGCAACTGGGCGCAATTTTCGCCTCTTTAGGGGACTGCTGACTTACAACGCGACCTAGCGGGATCGTTCCGAGGATTTTCTTGCGAGCGTCTGGTGAGTCTGTACCGCCTACGACCCTCGCCAACCTGAGTTCATATCAGCATGGAGGTCCCCTGTTCCCGGTATTCTGATTTGGCCATACATGGCAGTCTCTCCAACAGCGGGGCGGATGCAATTGTACCTGATGCCATCTGCGGCATACTCTGCGGCCAGTCCTCGTGTCGCCTACCTCGAGGTCAGCAGTACCCTCAAATCATAGGGGTGGCTCCACATACCACGGTAACCGCACCTTTGCCTGCGTATCGTCAGCCTCATCCCTATCTCGTCATGACAGAGCACTCACTGGAGGCGTACCAGACCACATTGGGCCTCGGCCTGGGCTCAGATACCGAGCTCATATTGATGAAAGAACCCTGAAACTTCTTCTCCTTCCAGTAGGGCACTATTACCTTCGTACTGAGGTACAAGGGCTTAACGTTGACTCTGGCCAAACAGTTAGAAAGCGGCGTCTTCCTTGAGTGGCTGATTTCAGGTCTGCTTACTTGAACATCAGATCGAATTGATCTTCCGGTACCTCGTGTGACGGCGCAGCAATATGGACCACACCAGCACAGTTCACCACAACATCGACCTTCTCAAAGTTCTGGAGGCAAGCATCGAGGATATCGCGCCAGGAAGACTCCAGAGTCACGTCATTAGTATGCGCAACGCATGTTCCCTGTGCCGCAGCTTTGGCTGTTGCTTCGACATTGCCCTGGTGTATGTCAACAGCAAGCACCTTTGCGCCTTCTTTTGTGATCTTTTCAACGATGCCTCTGCCAAAGCCCGCACCGGCTCCGGTCACGATAATTACCTATTTAGGTAAGTGTTTCTCCACGACCTCGCAGGTCATAGGTGTACCTACCTTTCCGTCTAGTCGTCCCATGCTTTCTTCTTGTGCTGTTCACGGTAGTGTGTTGACTCTGCTTTGATGGATTCCGACTTGCAAGCCTATTCATGCACAGAAATGATCTCATGTTCAGGAATTCAACCTGATGTCTGGACTTCTCCTCATTGAAGTACAAAATGTGGAGTACTAACCTTGGGGAACGTGCTGATCACAGGACGAGCTTCCTGAACTCCATGGACCAATCCGCAACTTCGATTGGCACAGTGTCCCAAATAGTTGCGTACGTACCCTCGGGTATGGTTCTTGGATCGATCAACCACTATGAAAGGGGCAGCTACAGTGACAGGCACATGTCACCACTAATCCAGACCACCATAAAGCTAACAAACACGATCTCCCTGCTACACACTGCCAACAACCTCATCACCTAGCACCATGGCCCACCTCAACCAAATGGGCGACAGCCCCCTCCCCCCTGTCTCTGAACTCTTCTCCCTCCACGGCAAAACAGCCATAACAACAGGCGGCACAGGCGGCCTAGGCCTAAGCATGGCCATCGCCCTCGCCGAAGCAGGCGCCGACATAATCAGCATCCAAATCCCCGATGATCCCCGCGCCCACCTCCTCAAAGAAGGCGTTGAGTCCCTCAACCGCAAACTCACCGTCTTCGAAACAGACGTCGCGGACTCACCAACCCTCCGGAAATGTTTCGCCGATATCTGGGCAGCGGGTATCACGCCCGATATCCTGCTTAACTGTGCGGGTATCAACCGCCGCTCTGCAGTCGAGGACTTCACGGATGAGGACATCGATGCCGTCTTCGCGATTAACCTTAAAGCTAGCTTTGTGGCGGCGCAGGAGGTAGGTAAGCGGCTGCTTGAATTGAAGCGGCCGGGGAAAATCATCAATATTGCGAGTATTATCAGTTTCATTGGGAACTATAATATTGCGGCCTATGCCTGTACGAAGGGTGGTGTGTTGCAGATGACGAAGGCGATGAGTAATGAATGGGCGGGACGGGGGATCAACGTGAATTGTATCTGTCCTGGGTAAGTGCCTACTTTACTGCGACCTGACTGTTGCGCTTCGCTTGCCGCGTGGAAAACCATGTGCTTGATTTCATCGCCCCTGCCGCTCGTGCCTACCTGCGGATCTATCTGACTATTGCGCTGCTGCCGATTACTGACGGTCTCTCTTTCAGGTACATCAAAACAGCAATGACGAAAGTCTACACTGAGGACGCAGAATATACCAAGTACATCATCGGCCGAACACCAGCAGGTCGATGGGGTCTGCCTGAGGATTTCAGGGGAGCGGTGATCTTCCTGGCGAGCAGGGCGAGCGACTTTTGCTGCGGAACGTCGCTTGTCGTGGACGGCGGTATGATAGCGAAATAGATAGCATTGGATGTTCGTGTACGTATTTATGTAACCTCAAATGGTGCCATTTACTGGTTACAGTTAAGGTTCAGGGCCCAACACTGGTCCCCATGTCTGTACCCCTTGCCGCAGCGTACAGCAGGATCGCAATTCAAGAGGAAAGTTTTTGCTTGTGTGTTCTATTACCACATCTATACCTATTGGCGTTCGAAGAACTGTAAGACGAACAGCTGTGGATCCTGTCCCGGGGTTCGCAGACAGCTGTGTTATCGGATTCTCGACATACACGCGATGAGCTTTACAAGGTCATCAACGTTTTAGTACGATGGTTTCTGATTCTGAAGATGCTGGTCCGACAGCTACGGCATGCCAAACCTAAAGCCTCGTCGACGTTGGTCCGTTGTGTCGGCAAACATGTTCAATCAAGGGATCGATTCGGGCGAAGGACTTTGGAAGGGCCTCCACTGGCAGGGCATCATGATGCGGTATGTAATCTGAGGTGGTTACTTGATGGCCACCCATAATTAGACCCTCCCTGGAAGACAATCTTTCATGCTAATTCTCTTGACACTACCATGATTGATATCGTACTTTGAGTATGCCCCAACCTTATCCTTTGTGGTACCAGGTAGCTGTGGTTGGCATTAGATACCAATGAGTATAGCCCGGTCATCTCCGCTCCGACCCGGATATTAGCGACGTTACACCGGGACAGTACCTGTCGATGGTAGCTCGAAAACACCGTGTTACAGCAGTATACTTTACTGATCGGCAGGTGGACGATGTTGCGAAGCTCGAGAAAGAACAGGAAAAGCCACATGAGTCCGAATCTTTGAGACACAGCTCGATGTGAAGTATAAGCGACCGTTGACCAAAATCGAGTGGCTCATTCTGTCCGCCAAATTTATTCACGCCTGGGGAGACATCAAATCCCAGACTTAGCCATTGCTGTACCCATCAATCTCGGCCACAATCTTGCCCACGTTGATGGAAACCCAAAGAGGAACATGGTCGCTGTGTCCTCTCTCCTTTGGTGTATCACAAATGTCTGTCCCACTCACGGCTCCTGCCTCAACCAGCTTGCGACTAGCAATGATCAGATCTACTCGATCGCAGCTCTCGCCCCACGGCCTCCCCCTTCCATGGTAGGTATATTTCCGCTTCTCACCATGGAGATGGCGGAACACATCAACGCCTCCTAGACCATCTTCGTTGTCTTGGTTGAAAAACTTGTCATTGAAATCTGCACGGTTTTTGACATGTTGGTCAGGCGAGGTTCGCAGGTTGGGATGGCCGTCGATTCTTTTTGGGGCGATGTTCATGTCGCCTAGCAGCAGGACATTCCAGTTGCGTTTTTCAATGGACTTGCAGAGGTTGAGCATGTGGGCATGGAAGCGTAGCTTGTGGTCATGGCGTGTGCCGTCGACGTCGCCTGTGTTTGGATTGCGGTAAGGGTTTGATGTTCCGTTCACCCAGTAGCCGTTCACCACAGTCAACTGCAAAGAAGGAAAGTCGTGGATGAGGACTCGACCTTCAAGGTCCCAGTCAGGCCGCCTTACTGAATAGGGAGGACCATCATCACGAACCAGGCTTGCAACACCGTGAACCTTGCCGCCAAAGCCTGTCGCATTGTATTTGTCTTTCGGCATGCTGAAGTGAGTGGTGTAAGTAGGCTCATGCGGGAGGCCGCCAGCATTGGCTGCTAATTCCACTCGTCGTTGCGTCGTCTCATCGTTTCGGTTGATCTTGACTTCTTGTAGGCAGAGCAAGTACGGCCAGTTGTGATCTTTCAGGAAAGTGCGAAGTGGGTAGATTGATTTGGAGGAGAACTTAATTTGCTTTTGCAGCAGGGCGCCGATTCCATTCACATTCCAGCTATAGAAGGTCAACTCGTTCTTGTCGCTCCCTGCGTTGGGAGTCGAGCTTGACTTGGAAGGCGATAGACGGCGACGCAGTAATGGAGGGCTCACGGAGCGAGTTGCGCTACTCAGCTTTCTCTTCATAGGAACAAGACATGAGCTCATCGTCGTCGGGTTCAGTCAAGTGAGGAGAACTCGAACAATTAGATGTCCTCGTGCAGAGCGCTACTGAGAAAAGGGGAATCACTCCATTCTTGCGAAGATGACTGCTGGTTGCGATGCTATAGATCACATGTTTCAAAATTGATATACGCAATGCTGCGGAAGGCAATCAGTATGGATGGGCAGTCGCCGCTCTGCCGGTGCCGACTGTGTCTTCTGTGTTTCTCAAGGGCAGTGTCAGAAGCAAATAATCGTTGCTGAATCAATACGACAGTGAAAATGGAACAGCATACGAAGCAAAAGCTAGCATAGTCGTACAGAGCAGTGGCGGCAACATGTTCGTGCAATTCGCCACGATGCCTGCTGCCACGAGAAAGATCCACCTATTTAAGCGTGACGTACAGGGTTCACAGGCCTCGACTGCCAGGGTTCTGGGGTATGTAACCTTGCTTAGCAGGACACAAAGCGTGGTTGTCGCGTGGAATTCTGGTGTAGCTTATGGTGATCGAGTCGCACCCAGGACAGCGGAAGACTGCAACCTCCCTAGCTGTCAACATCCTCACAGTCAAACAGCAGCTCTTGTGATGTTCAAGTTTTGCTAAGACGGTAGGTCGTGCACGCTGGCTCCTTGCTATACTGCTAGCCTTACCGCCATCTCGTGAAAGCAGCAAAACCTCATTGACCTTCAGCGTTCTTTCCATCTGGTGATATCTGCTGGCTTGTCATTCTAGAGTACCTTAATTGTGGCAGAACACTTTGCTCGACATTCTCTCGTGTTCAACACAGCTCTCGCCTAGAGATCTTGCTCGATCTCATCCTAGGAGTATCACACATCTCCAGCTTAAAGGAACGGATACTTCATCACGATGCCGTTCGGACTCGGCGATCAGCCATATGCAAACATCCACTATCTTTCGAGTTCGAGCGAACCTAACGAACATGACCTCAAAGCTATCATACGGTCCTATCCACTAATCGACAACCATGCACACAATCTGCTGCGAGAAGAGGAGGCACATGGTAACGAACACTACCCGTTCGAATCAATAACATCAGAGGCACAGGGTCACGCCTTGCAAGAGCATGTACAATCTACCTTGGCTCATGTCCGTGCCGTTAAGCAGCTGGCTGAGTTGCTAAAATGCCCTGCCTCTCTGGAAGACGTGAAGGCAGCCAGATATGAATGGGTTGTGCGCGACTACGATAGCTTCATCAGGACTTGTTTCGCTGGCACCCATGCCCTGCTATTGGACGATGGCTTGCCTCAAGATAGCGTGTATCCTGTGAGGTGGCACGACCGACATGCACCGACTGTTAGGAGGATTGCCCGTATCGAAGCCGTGGCCGCCGAATTGCTTGAGCAGCTAGCTCATGCTGCCGGCTTTCTAGCACCCGGTGTCGACTCGGATTGGGCCATTGAAAAGAGCGAAGCCTTCCTGCTCCGCTTCAATACAATGTTCCGCAACCAGATCAAGACCCTTGCTGCGGACCCTGGCGTCTGCGGCTTCAAGTCTGTCGTGTGCTACAGATCAGGTCTGGATGTGAGCTTGTCGTCGCGCCATACCTTCAGGCCTCATCAGTCACTTGCAGATTCCGCGTTGCTGTCAGCCTTCCACAGCTTCCTGCAGGATGCAGTGCGGAAACATGACTATCGTGTAGCCGAGAAGGCCGTCAACGACTTTCTGGTCGTGGCTGCGTGTGATGTTCTTCACAAACTGGTTGAAACCGAAGGAGAGACACTTCCCATCCAGTTCCATACAGGTCTTGGGGACGTCGACATTGACTTGATCAAATCAAACCCGGCGTACATGCAACCATTGATCGAAGCATTCCCGAACGTCGACTTCGTCATCTTACATTCTTCTTATCCATATACGAGAGAAGCAGGCTATCTTGCTGCCAATTATGCAAACGCATGGCTTGACATCGGCGAAATATTCCCCATGATATCCAGGCAGGGCCAAGAGAGTGTCTTGAGGCAAGCCTTGGAGCTTACACCTGCATCCAAAATTCTCTGGAGCACTGATGGCCATTTCTATCCAGAGACCTTCTATCTCGCAAACCGCCAGTTTCGAGACGCCCTAGAATCTGTTCTCGGTGAGTTGGTGGCTTCCGAGGACCTCACGCTCATGCAAGCGATCAACATCGCCGTAGACATTCTCTTCTGGAACTCAAACGCCTTGTACAAATTAGATGAAGAACGGAGATTTCCACAGCTACTCCGAGCTTGCGGGAGAGCTGATAGTGCAAGTCGAAGATCAACGTTGGTCAACTCTCGCGAAAACGGCTCAGCCACGAGGGACTGTGCCAGCATTTCACATGTCTCGATTAGCGATGCGGGGCTGTACTCCAGTGCATCGACCGCAGTACATTCGCCTACACGGACCAGAGGTACACCTGTACGGTCCGCCCCACGCTCAGATGCTACACGACCAGCTTCCGATCCATTTACTGATACCGGAGATTCTACCACGATGTCGCCTAGAAGCCACCGGGCGCTTTCACTGCACAGGGCGCCACAGTTGAGTCAAGATGCGACTGAATTCGAAGCGTTTATGCGCCAACATCCAGAGGTCAAGTACATTTGGTTGCAGTTTATCTCCCATACTGCTACTATGAGAGCTAGAATGATCCCAGTCAAGCAGTTCCAAAAGCACATCGCGAGGTCGAGCTATCCAGGTATCAGCCGAGCCCTAACACGACAGTTGCAGAATGAAAGGCCGGCGGATGGATGTATCGCGACAGGAGAGTTTCAACTCGTGCCCGATTTCAGGTCATTGTGCCTGAATAGAGGCATAGACTCGCCTTCTGCCACTGTCCAAACATGGTGGATGGTCGACTCGGACGATAATGACCAGAAAGTGTGCTGGGATAGATGTCCGAGGTATGCACTTCAAAAGCAGATGCAGGCTTTGTCCGATGAATTTGAGCTCTTCGTGTTGATGGGATTCGAGATTGAAGTCATCTTCGTCAGGCCCATGAAGAATGACAATGGGACAGACTTTACTGGTTTCGATGTGGTGCATGAATTGCATTCGTGGTCGAACATGACCTACCAGCAGCTTGATATGCTTCCCATAATCGAAGAAATCGTGGACATCCTAGCAGAAATTGGAATAGACGTCTGTCAATTCCATGCGGAATCCGCCCCAACTCAATGGGAGTTCTCACTTCCCCCATCTTCGCCACTCAAAGCCGTGGACCAACTCTATAAGGCCAAGGAGACGATTGGGAACATAACGAAGAAACATGGCTTGAAAGCGACCTTTTACCCTCGACCGTACGCCATGGCACCTGGTAGCGCGCAACATGCTCATTTCAGCATCAATGGAGATTCAGAGACCGTGGGTAAACATGCTGATTCTTTCCTAGCTGGCGTTCTGCAACATCTGCCGTCCATTCTCGCTTTCAGCTTGCCTGTAGAAGAAAGTTATGCTCGCGTGGCATCGGGAGTCTGGGCTGGTGGAGAGTGGATAACATGGGGAACCCAAAATCGGGAAGTGCCGCTCCGCAAATGTGGCCCTGGTCATTGGGAGTTCAAACCTATCGACGGAATGGGTAATACATACCTGAGTATGGCCGCACTTATTGCTGCCGGTCTTCTCGGGTTGCGTGATGAAATTTCCTTGGTCCAGCAAGACACTTTGGTCGACGTGAGTACGCTCGACCAGGAGGAAAGAGAAGGTCTTGGCATTACTGAGAGGCTTCCGAACACGTTACAGAAGAGTTTGGACTCTTTGAGGGAGGATGGGGCCCTGGTAAATCTACTTGGTCAAAATCTGGTTGACGACTACCTGGCGGTGAAAAAGGCAGAAATGGAAATGCTGAATGAGATGGATGAGCAGAAACGCAGAACTTGGTTGATGGCGAGATATTGATCTATGCTAGATAGTGACTGAGCTACCGAACTCATGAACAGGATGCCAAGTAGCATGACTGAGATATGACATGGAAGGATATCGCGACTACCAGGTCAATGTATACTAGATAAATGTATCAAGAGCATATCATAACGGTGGTACTCCAACCAGCAAAACGCGATGAGATTTCACCACCAAATTTGTCCTCGAATATTAGCTCTGCTAATGTCCGACCAAACATCGATCTTCGTACCTAGACGTACTATCTTGTTCAAGCGTCGCCTAAGGACGCTGAGCACATTCAAAGCGCAATGCGCATGTTTATGAGGTCTGGTACGGGTAGTGTACCAACCCATCGCACGTCCAGCCTCCAGGTCCTCAGGTTAGAGCAAAACCACGCACGATAGATACAATGGTACCAGGCAGAGCTCTGAACCAAAATCTGAATCTGAATACTCAGCATATAAATAATCCCCGGAATCTCTGCTCATGTTTGTGTCTTTCCTGGATTCCTCAAGCCAGTTCACTTCACCCAATTCAGTCAGGACTAAGATATACCTCACTCAACCCTCACTCAGCCCTAACTTAACTCTCACTTCCCCCACCACCCCAAACCACCCTAACACCCATTACCTCACACCCCTACCACCCCCTAATACCACTTTCCCGCCATGTCCACCTCCCACTGCGTCATCACCTCCCCTCGCACCCCCGGCTCCCTAACAGCCTGGAAGACCACGACCTCCCTCCCCTCCTCCAGGTCAGCACCCGATCTACGCGCATGGAAGAACGAGAGGGATATTTGGGCTGCTGCTGCTGCTGAGGCCAGACCGAGGCGCAGAATTGATGGGACGGTTGTGCGGAGGGCGTCGGCGAGGAGTGGACGAGAACAGGGGGAGTCGAGCAGGTCAGCTGTACCGCAACGCTGGGTTGGGAGGGTGGGTGGGAAGAGGTGTCGGACTCGTGTGGTGGCGTCGAGCTCAAATTCAGACACAACTGAGGGACCATCAAGTCTATTGCTGGATAGTTATGAGTCGGTTCCGCCTGTGGAGATGAGATATGACTCAAGTGGCAGTGAAGCAAGCGCCAATGGATGCAAAGGCAACGACAAAGACAAAGGCAAAGAGCGCGCTCATCGAACACCAGGTTTAAAAGGGCGTCTTCCGACTGACAGACGCGAGAGGGAAGCGGAGAAGGCGAGGGGACAGGTGGAGGTGAGGCTAGCGACGGAACGGCTTATAGCCAGGGAAAATGCACAGCTGGCGATTGGTCGTCTTGAGGAGCTGGAGTCAGGTGAGAGCTCGGAGTCAGTGGATGATGAGTCTTCGGATGATGAGAATCCACCTTCGATAGTGGGAGAGGTACTCCTGGCCGATGTGAGCAGTGGTACATCCTTGTACAGGCTGAACTCGAATACTGCGAGGTCGGAGGTTGCAGTCATGGTAGGGCCGGAGCCAAAGCAGAGCTGGAAGGCTTGCCTGAAGATATGGGTTCGGCGGGTGTTTTGCGTTCCTGATGGAGGTGCTAGGAAGGCAAGGAAGCTTCAGAAGGAGAGAAGAAAGTAAATTTGTGTTAGCATAGCAAGACCTGCAAGTGTCAGCGATGGCTTGTACAGCATAGTGCTTTTGATTCAGCATCGAAGAAAAGATGCAGCGAGCAAATGAAAGAAATGCTTGGACTTGACATTGTCTTCATGAAAGTCGCTCAATTGCTACGAGAGTTCGAACAGAAGGTGAGTCGATCAAGCTTCGCTCCAGTCGACTTGTTCAGTGAGCGCCGGGCTGCCGTCGTCCTTTTGGTAACTAATTCGCAGCCGTAGTCGAAGCTTAGGCGGCAGTGACTAAAGACTTGTTAGCAAGATGATCCTGTGGAAAAGAGGCTACCGCACTTACCCCACCAGCAGGCACTATCCTCATGGCCTGTGTTGCTTCTTCGCCGCCTTCCAGAGTACTCTTATTTATCGCTTGTAACGTCAACTTTTGACTTTTGGGTACCGCAGCCTGCAAGCCAACGCCAGTGAGCGTGTCGAAATTGCTAGTGTTTCTGAACCTTGCTTGTGCTTGTGCGCCAGCCGCACTTCTTGATATCTGGATTGTAACATTCAAACCGTTCTTGTTGTATACAGGTTGACCAGCAGGTGCAGAAGGTGCAGGTGATGCTGCAGGCTTGGGAGCAGTGGCCGTGCCGTTGCCCATCAGATCCATCATCGAATCCATGTTCGACGCCGATGATGGGGCTGGGCTGCTGACTTGCGGTGGCGGACTTTGGACAGATGTACCACCGCCTAGGATATCTGCAAGCAGATCTGCTGTATTCTGCTGACCATTTATGGTGGCGCTCGTGTCGACGGAAGGCGCCTCTGTACCACCAAGTAAATCACCAAGCAAGTCTGCTTCGCTCTGTTTCGGCAGTGGCTTGTTTGTCTTGCTCTTCAGCACACTCTTCCTGTTGTCCTTCTTCTTGTGCGTGGCTTCTCCAAGCACTCTGTGCTCTTCCTTGATTTCTGGGGGCGGCATTTTCTCAAGCACGCCCCTTCTGATAGAGTCGTATCCAAACATATTGCCATACTCAACGGCTCTCTGCTGGATCTCGACGTTGAGGTCAGACTGCCGTGACATTATCAACCTCCGTATCCGCTCGACCTGCGAGGCATCGGTCATTCTGGTTGTCAGCTTCATTGCTGAGGTCACGATGAATTCCGTAACTATCTGATTTGCGTAGGTCGAATTTAGGATAGTCTCGTAGAGGTCTACGATGTCAGTCTCTCGAACTTCTTTGACCAGTTCCTCCTCTTCGTACGAGCCACCCCTCAGTAAAGCTTCTCCAAACTCTCCTATCGACCATGTAGCAGCTAAGGTCAATGCTTCTTGTGTGATGTCGGATTTCAATGCAGCGTAGAGTTTCTGCACAGAATAGGTCTGTAGATCAGGAGTGGTTGCGATCAGACGCACGAAAGATGACAATATTTGCTCTTTAACGTGGTTTCCGGCCAGTTTGACAACCCTCAGCATCGTATCAATGTGCCACCTTTTGCTTGGAGCATATCTATCTGCAGCAACTCCGATCTGTGTTGTCATGACAGGCTTGAACTCAGTGTCTGCCACCTCCAAAAACGCCAACAGCTCTCTTATCAAGACTCTGACGTTGTCTTCTCGGATCAAGGTAAAGCTGAGATCTAAGGCTCTCCGGCGGATTGAGATATCGGGGTCCCTGAGACATTCCAGGATGGTGTTTCTATGTCTTTGCACAGCGTTCGGCTCGATCGCAACGACCTTGATTAGTGTATTCAGGGCGACGTAACGGATGTTGTTGTCTTTGTTGGTCAAGAACTTTCCAAGGATGTTTACACCAAGTACTCTTAGGCCGGAGTCGGCTTCGATATCGAGGATGGTAAGAACAGCTTCGTAGAGGATAGAATTGCCGACGTTCTTGGAGGACTCGGTATTGGTAGCGACCTGAGCTAGGATATCGTTGATCTGTTCGCTAACGGTAGCATCACCTCTACCGAGTATCCTGAACAGATGTAGTATCTTGACTTGCAGGAAGGGATCTGTGATGCCGCTAACATCGTGTTCTGGAGTGTAGCCGGAGCTTTGCAGGCTCTTCAGGGTATGGACAAGTTGGGGAACAAGAGTTTTGAACATATCAATGACTCCTTCTTCCACCTCTTCTTGCTCTTCTGCCTCACACATGTTCACAGCCAGAGTGAGACCGGACAGTAGGACACCGTGGTTGCGGTCAGATAGAATGAGCTTTGCTTTCTCGAGGAAATGTTCCTGTAGATCTGGCACCTTTCGACATATTCTCATGGCGCATAGAGCAGCCTTCTTCCGTATGTATGGGTTCGAGGTCTGGATCAGGTTTTCAATCTCCGGGAACAGGTCCCTCGACATCTCAACTGAGGCAATGTTACCCAATGTGCAAAGCGCCAGACCTACGACATATTGGTTGGAGTGGTTGAGATCGTTCTTGAGGGAGTTGGTGACGAGGGTAAGCACTTCTTGATTCTCGTCCAGCAGCAACATAGTCCCCAGATAACCCAGCCTCTTATCGGCAAAGCGAGGAGAAGCCAGCAACTTCAGACATTCTATCTGACCGAAGTGAGTCCTCTCGCCCAGAGTGAAGAGATACAGCAGCTTTGCAACATTGTTGCGCCGGATGTTGTGGTCATGAGTCTCTTCTCGGAAACTGGCTCGGATAGCTGCACTTTCCTTCTGCACAACAGCCCGCTCGTCTGCGATGGTCTTGGAGGCTCGCACATTGCGAATAAACTGCTTAAGAGAAGCCATGGTTCGTGGTAGAGGACTCGGAGTAGGAGGGGGAGGAGGTCACCCTCAAAAGACGGTTATTTGGTCATCCGCTGGTTGGTGGCTTTGTTTCGATGGGTAGGAAATATGTAGTCGAGGGGTCGCACCGTACACTTCTTTCCTCTATCTTCGATGATTCTGCGGCTTCCGTAGGCTTCAAATTGTTTGTTGCCTAAGAATCGCACATACCGGGCGTGCTATGGCTGACCGCACCAACCAAACAAGCACCGCTGGCCTTGTCTGCTCCGAGTCACGGTCGGGGATCTGCAAAGCCTTGTCCCGCCCCTGAAATACGCTTTCGCCCTAAGAAGCCACCCGGAGATGCCAACCAAGCCTAATTCTAGGCTGACGTAAATCCTCGGCCGCCAGGGACATTTGGACGAAACAGGCGTCATCAAAATCGCGCCGCCAGAAAATAAGCTGATCTGAGATCAGACATGATCGCGGCACTGGCAGCGTGACTTCAACTTTGACCAGATCGTCAACACGGTTGTCGTACTCCGTATCAAGTTTCGTCTTCGGTGCCGTTAGGAACCGAGTTACATCCCTGACATGAAGTGACCAGATATGTATAGTATTCCTCACTCATAGCATATGCCACTTATCCTTCCTACCGCTCTTTTACAGCCTCATCGATAGGCCCTCCCGCCATGGCTCGACAGACAGATCCCGACACGGATCGTATACTTCGGCCGCGGCCAACAAGAGCGAGGACATCAGATTTGTTGCTACCTGGCACTAACGGCCATGTAAACGGGCATGCGACGGGCAGCTTCACTACCCTCGAAACAAGTGGCAGCAGGTCAGGCACGCCTCTACCTGAAGATGCCCCGCCCTCACTATACTCTATCTCATCCGCAAGGAAAGCTGCTAGAGCCACGGCGAAGAAGAGACTGTTTCATACAATCAAATATGAGCCCCGAACCTCCCACTTCGACCCGAGGAGCGAGTATCGGGACTTCAGAGGCTTCTTCGTACTCTTCTGGATGAGTTTGGGAATTATGGTCGTTACAACAGCCCTGAAGAACATTAAAGAGACAGGATACCCCCTGCGCGTACAGGTCTACGAACTGCTGTCAAGGAACGTGGTATCTCTGGCCATTGCCGACGGCCTAATGGTCGCCAGCATAACCGCAAGTCTACCCTTCCAACAGCTATTCAGACGCAGCACGGGCATCCTACAATGGCGCAGAGCAGGCGTATGGATCCAAAGTCTCTACCAGCTGATCTGGCTAGTCATCTGGGTCGAATGGCCCTTCTACCTCGAATGGACCTGGACAGCCCAAGTCTTCTTCGCCCTCCACACCCTCACCTTCCTCATGAAAATGCACAGCTATGCCTTCTACAATGGCCACCTCTCCGAGACCGAACGTCGCCTCCACGAACTTGACACTCCAGAAAAAGGCGCCTCAATGGACAAAGCAGTCATCTACCCGCGCTCCCCCTCCCGCCTCCGCGAACTCAGCTCCGACGAGTCCTCAGAAGAAGACCAAGAAGCAGAAGCCAAAAAGAAGCGCGAAGCCCTCCAAGAACTCCGCATCGACCTCGCCACAGAACTCACCTCCCCAATGGGCAACGTCACCTTTCCCCAAAACCTCACCCTATACAACTTCGCAGATTACATCCTCTGCCCCACCCTCTGCTACGAACTCGAATACCCACGCACCCCACGCATCCGCTGGCCAGAAGTCCTCTGGAAAACCCTCGCCGTCTTCGGCTGCATCTTCCTCATGACCGTCGTCTCCGAAGAATTCATCACCCCCATCCTCGCCGACGCCACAATCCGCCTAAAACAAACCTCCCTCATCTCCGACAAAGCCCTCATCCTCGCAGAGAGCATCTCCCTCATGCTCTTCCCCTTCATGATCGAGTTCCTCCTCACATTCCTCGTCATCTGGGAGTACGCCCTCGGCGCCTTCGCGGAACTCTCCTGTTTCGCCGACCGCCACTTCTATTCTGACTGGTGGAACTGCGAGGACTGGCTTGAGTTCAGCCGGACGTGGAATATCCCCGTGTACAACTTCCTCAAGCGACATGTTTTCTTCGCGACGCGGAGTTTTGCGGGGACGCAGATCGCGATGGTTATGACGTTCTTCATCTCTAGTTTGGGTCACGAGTTGATCATGGGGTGTATCAGTAAGAAGTTGCGCGGGTATGGGATGTTCGCTATGTTGCTTCAGTTGCCTATTGTTGCGATCCAGCGGAGCAGGTTTGTGAGGGGTAGATGGGTTTTGAACAATGCGTGTTTCTGGGGGAGTATGATTTTGGGACTGAGTGCCATTGCTAGCTTGTATGTGCTTGTGTAGGCGGGGTTGCATTGGCCAATCCAAGCACAGAGCCTGACAATCTCGATGGTTACTTCCATTCCTACTGGGCCCGGGTGGTCTAGAACGGACAGCACCGCAGGATTGACAGGTAATAGAGGAACCTGGCTGGAATACAACTTGAAGGTCTAGACGGGGCATAGCTCATGTGAGCGAACAGCGAGGCACGTGATGCCCGCTGAGCATTTGTTTTGAGATACCCAGCTCTTTTGATAACTTACCTGAATGAAACATTCGCTGTACACAAGTACTGCACTTACACTTCAACCTGGACGCAACTGCATTGCTCTCTTTGATTCATCCTGTCCTTATCTACGATACAATTTTGACTTCCCACACGTGCCTCGGTATAGCTAGCTGCATTAGAGACCAAGGTAAAGCTGTGACGCAGGAGAGTATGTTGGTCTGCAAATCTCACTCAACGACCCGGAGAGAATTGACACCAAAGCATATCACAACCCACCAGAAAAGCTCACACAAGCACAGAGAAATACTGTTGAGTATGTCCACAGAACAAACGCTACATACCTGAATACCTATATTCAACCAAAATCCTACAAGAAGGGTATCGTCAAATGCCATCAGTCCTACTCTTCAATATCGTCCCAATATTCTCATACGACGTAGCTAGCCATATACACACTCCTTGATCTGCTCAGACTGCTGTACTGTACTCAATTCATAATACAATTCCCTCTCAAAATCCATACTCACTTTTATCGCGCCCAACGCCTCGCTTTCACGCCAAGCAAGAAATACACCAAATCAATACGAAATCCCAAGGATACTGTACGCTGCTGAGCGCGCCATACAATCACATCAAGCCTAGAAGGCCCAACCTTAAGCCCGTCCCACAGCCCTCTCACCCCCCTTCTTCTGCTCATCAATCTTACTCTTCCCCTCCCCATCCTTCATCGCCGAACTCATCGAGTCATTCCGTCTCTGTTCAGACGCAGTTTTCGCCAGCTCAGCCTCCATCTCCTCCTTAGTTGGACCTCCAGCAGGCGGCGAGAGGATCTCATTGCTCACTTTGCCGAGTAAGTCCGTTTCCTTGATCCCACTTGGCGGGCTAGGTGTGGATTTCGGACCATCAAGGGTTGGCGGCATCAAAGATTTGAGAGCGCCATTTGCTGTAGTTGTGCCTGTGGTTGGAGTATTTTGTTCATCGGAAGACGGTTTGTTGCGCGAACTGCCCTTGAGAGGGATTCTCTTCTTTTTTGGCTTTGGAGTTGGTGGTTCATCTGGAGATTCTGTCTGGCTATCAGTGGGTTTTGTCTGCTTTGGAGTTATCTCCTCCGGTGATTCAGATCTTGGGATTGACACATCCGTTGCTTTTGGGCCGTTGACAGGCGTGGTGCTTTTGTCCGGTACCTTCTCATTCTCCTTGTTGGCCTTATCACCCGGAGTAGGCACAGCTGCACTCGATGACACGCTAGTCACATGCTGCGCAGACCTGCTGTTGTTCAGATATTCATCAAGCATCGCCTTCAATGCTGTTTGTCGGACAGGCTTGGCGAGGTAATCATTCATACCAGCTTCGAGGCACTTCTCTCGGTCACCGCGAATTGCTGATGCTGTCAAAGCAATTACTAGAACTTCTCTGACGTTCGAATCCTCGTCCTTGCGGATGGCCTTAGTGGCGTTGTAGCCATCAAGCACTGGCATCTGCACATCCATGAGAACCAGATGGTATGGTTTGCCCTCCTTGCTGGCTCTCTGTAACGCTTCATAGGCGAGTTTGCCATCCTCGTAAGCATCACATTTCAATCCAAGTTTCTGCACAAAAGAGCTAGCGATTTTCCGATTGATATGGTTGTCTTCTGCAATACACACCCTGATCTGATCACGAGGTATCTTGCTGAGGTCGCAGAAGCTCGCTGTACGCTCTCGATCCGGCATGTCGGCGCGCGACCAGTTCGCCATCGGGTCAGGGTCTTTCGTCGAAACGCGCATCTGGGAAGGTACGCTGGTGCCCTTCGGCGCTTTTTGGAATGTCAGTTGGAAATACACAGTTGTACCGACTGCGGGCTGGGATTCTATCCATATCTTGCCCCCAAGGACATTTTCGATCATAGCTTTGCAGATACTTAAGCCTAACCCGCTGCCTCCATACGATCTTGCCGTGGATGAATCTGCTTGCGAGAAGGGTTGAAACAGTCGGCTCAGCTGTTCCTTGGTAATACCAATGCCAGTATCTGCAACAGAACACTGGAACTTGACCTTTTCGCGTGTTTCTGCTGTCTTTCTTGCTTTGACTGTGATGGACCCCTTGGGTGTAAACTTATAAGCATTGCTCATCAGGTTCATGAATATCTGGTGCAGCCGGACGGGATCCCCGAGCACCAGTGTATCATCAAGCTCGAAATCTTCGATGGTTTGTAAGCCGTGTTCCTTGTTGGTGTACGCCAGAGCTCGAACAACTTCCTTGATTGTCTCCTTAAGATTCAATGGCACTGTGTGCATCAGCATCTTTCCAGCTTCCAGTTTCGAGAAGTCCAAAATATCATTGATGACAGTGAGCAGTGTGTCAGCACAGACACGGATGCTGTCCGCATAGCCCTCTTGATCTGCTGTGAGATCCGTGCCTTTGAGCAACTCCGACATGCCAATCACACCATTGAGAGGAGTGCGAAGCTCATGGCTAACATTTGCAAGGAAAATGGACTTGGCTCTTTGTGCTTCTTGCTGCAGCTTGACGTTGCGCATAGCTTCGGCTTCAGCTTCCTTTGCTTTGGCCTCCGCTTCTCGGGCGGCGGCCAGTGCTCGCTTCTGAGATTCGACCATCGCAGCATTGGCAGCACTGACTTTCCTGACCTTTCGATAAAGCAAGGCGTTCCCGAGGGATATGGCTACCTGGTTTGTTAGCAGAGTAAGGACCACCATATTGCGCTGTGTGAAAGCGTTCGGCCGGCCTTCGAGGTGTATCACGCCCATAAGATGATCAGACTGCACAATCGGTAGGCAGATGATCGATCGGCCATTCGGATTGCGCTTGAGATACGCTTCGGAGACATTCCCAAATCGTTCATCCTCCAGGACATTGTGAACGAATACTGTCTCTTTCGTACGAAGGATGTAATGCGTGATTTGCTGGGCGGCAACATCGTCAACCTCGGAGAACGGTATTCCATCGGGGTATGTCTTCACGCCTTGTTCATGATCTCCACTGGCTGCTACAGCCCATCCATGCTCCTCTGAGTCGATAACGATGGCACAGAATTCCGCTTGCCCACCAACAGACTCGAGTATGACTTCGGTCATCTTCTCCAGCAGGTTGTTGACCTGCAGCTCAGAACTAATGACTTTAGAGAATTCGAGAATGGATGTAAGGTCGAGAATATCGAGGCCAAGACCTGGAACATCCTGAATGGCGTCTCTGGTTGTAGGCGAGCTGCTCTTGGGCTCTACCCATTTGCTAGTGTACTCACGCTGCATGTGTAAGCCCTGGTCGTCGTTAGCGACAAGCGATGCCATGGTATCTGTCTGAGTGACCGCATCTTGCATGCGCGACGTCGTAGCAGTCTTGATCAGCCATTCGTGCTTGGCAGCCAACTGCGATCCTTTGGCCACAGCATTGATCCTGTTCCACGCTGCAATTGCTTCTTGGACCATGATCTTGGCTGGCCTCTTTGCGCCCCTAGCGACCAGAAACTCAGCCCCGAGCTCGACAGCTATTGCTTCCTCAAAGGCGAAGCCATGTACTTGACAGTGATCGATGGCTTCTTCGATCTTCGCAATAACTCTATTATAGCCTATACTGACGTCTGCCAGCTCTGCCTCGATGATCTTGATCCATGCAAAGTAGTTCACGTCGTTGACAGTCGTCCAGCATTCGAGGGACTGCTTCAATAAGACAACTTCTTCGATAATGACCTGTCGTTCAGTCTCAGGCTTTGCCTTGGCCATGGCGAGGAGGGACAAGGCCAGATAGAACCTCACTTGAGCCACTCCGCGAAAGCTCCACAAGTCGTCGAGTGTGGTGGTCACCAAATGCCGGCCTATTTCGATCACTTTCTCGTGATAGCCAAACACGTAATATGCTGGAATTGTCAAGGCTTTCCACATATCAACAGCTCGGACCATGTTCATCTTGTTCTTCTTGCACATAGAATACCAAAGCTCTTCTTTGATCGATTCATCATCTAGCAATGTGTCAACGTGATGGACGCCAGTCTTGCCTTGCAAGGCACGACAGAGCTGTCGGATGGCCATCAAAACCGTACCTCCTCTGAGGTCGTACTCCCACCTCTCGAACTCCTCCGGCGAGTAGGTGCAGAACGCTTCTATCTCCGCAACGTCCTGACCTGCCCAGAACCGTGCTGCAGCCATGCATGCAAGATTTAGGAGAGCTACGGAGCGGTCACCTGAGGACAGGGAGAAGTCCAAAGCATTTTCGAGGACTGGCAACATGTTGCGCATCGAGATGCGTACATGTGCAATGAACATTGCATATAAGGTCCAGCCCCGTCCTTGGGTGAAGGAATCCTCGAAGCGCGCATAGAGTCCACTTGCAATATCGCCGTACAAGAGACCGAGTTCGACGTCTTTGTACCTGGCGATGGCAGCGGCCCCAAGCATGTTGAAACCCAAACCTGCTTGTATAAATTGGCCACCGTCCAGTATGGTATTGACAAATGCTATGACCAGGAAAAGCCACTGTTTTGCATTGTACCAGTACACAGTCGCCAAGGCTTCACTCAACACTGTGCCAAGCGCAACAAGATTTCTTTCTTCGCTTAATGGCCTTGACACAAGCTCGTTGTGATCCATTGAACGGACCCTCATCTCCAAATTTTTGAAGTCGGCGTCGAGCTGGTTCCAAGTCTTGTCTTCTATTTCTAGACCGAGGTCAGATAAGCACTTTTGCAGAGCGGTGAATGCTTGCTCATCTTGTAGCTCCTTGTTCAAAATCTTGACTTGGAGGAGGTACGGTCGAGTCTTGTCGGCAGAGCAGCGAGCATGTTTGAAAGTTTCATCCAACAGTTGTTTTGCTTCTTCAAGTTCGTCATGTTCAAACAGCAGTTCCGCCAGGTTGATATAGACTTGCAGAGTTTCGTCGTAGAAGCTATCGGTTGATGCCTCCCATGGGTTGTCGTGCAAAAGAGCAAGGCAGGTCCTGTAATACCACGCCGCTGTGGCCTTTGCCCCCGACTCTCTCGCTTTCGCTGCTGCACGCCACAGTACATCTCGATGACGAGCCCTTTGGCTAATCCGTTCCTTGACCAGATCGACTGCCAGACATATGTGTCGAGCAAGTGGATAGAGACTATACCGACAGGAAGAAAGATAAGAGAGCATGGCCTGCGCTAGGACAAAATGCATTTCTTGAACTTTGCCTGTGGCTTCCGCGTTTTCTTGTGCGGCGCTGAGGTAGCGCGTATGAGCGAAGGAGTACTCATCGTCGTTCTCGCCACTGATAATGACACCGCCATTCAGCAGTAGATTCAAGCCATCCAGAACCTCATCCGGCGTGAACTTCGAGCAGCTGCGACACGTGACATCAGTAGCCTCGTTCATCTGGCGTGTAATAGCAGCCTTCGTATTAAGCAGAAAGTCTCCGCTGAGCAGCTTTTGTACCAAACAGAAGGAAAAGGTGTTCCCGATCATAGAAGCCCACGTCAGCAGGCACTGAGCTGCAAGCGGCATGTCGCGGAATTTCCTAGCGATGAAGTCCGTTCCAAGGTGGTTTTCGGAGGCCAACTCATCGAAGATCTTGTCGAGATCATACTGCCAGCCAGAGGTTCTCCAATCATACCACAAGCAGTTCCGCTCATATAAAGTCTGCAGAATCTCTTTCATCATGAAGGGATTGCCAGAAGACTTTTCGTAAACGACCGCAGCCAGTGGCACTACAGCATCCACCGCTCGGGTCATGGTCGTTGCCACGTATTCGAAAACGTGCTTCTCTTTTAGATTACCAAGCTCGACTTTCGTGATATTTTCATTGTCGAGTATTGCCTGCAGGGTGCTAGATTCGCACTTGACATCAGCACGACTCGCCAGGAGCAGCATTACAGGAAGTCGAGCCCGAACGATGTTGTCAATGAGATCAATTGATTCCTCGTCCGCTGCTTGCAGGTCATCCAAGCACATGCAAATGAGTTTGCTCGATGACAGTAGGCGCAACACATCCAGATAGGTGTTGATGAGTCTGATTGATTTTGAGCTTGCTGGTCCGCGAAGGAAGTCGTTAGCGTCTCGCGGAGTGCCGTTGGCGCCGTTGAACAAAGACCTCGAGTCCAAGCTGGATAACTCTGACCTCAATACCGAGCTTTCATTGCTCAGCATAACCTTCTTTGACGGCAAAGCAGAATCTATCAGTGACTCAGGTAGATCAAGCATGATGTGCAAAGTATGCCATATGGGCCGCACATGTGATCTTACGAGTTCATGATAGTTCGAAGAAACATCTTTTTCGGAGAAGATCTGCTTGAAGAGGCTGCTCATAACCTTGAGCATTGGCTCGAAAGGTGTAGGACGAGCTTTGTCAAAACGCGACGATGCGAAATAACCGAACTTCCTCGCACTCGGCTGGACGCTTCTGAGGATGGTGGACTTGCCGGAGCCTTGAGTGCCAGTCAGCAGCACCACTTCTGTCTTGCTTCGTCGCTTAGGCTTATAGCCATTGCGCCTGCTGATGCGGCCGATAGGGACTAGGGTGTCCATATTGGAGTTAGCGAGAGGGCCAGAGAATTGACTGTCTCTGTCTGATCCATCGAATGAAGCATTCCGTGGTTCCGCCACACCCCGGCTTCCGACAAACAAATTAGGTCGACCCGTGCCATTGTTTGTCTCTGCGCCAACGGCAGTAGAATTACTTCTAGATTCTCTGAGTCCGTAGGAACTGGAAGTGTCGCTTCCTTCAATGGTGTCTAGGCCATCAGCACGACTCTCCGAAACAGAAGATGTTGATGTAGCACTGCGAACTAGGTTGTTCTGAGTGGCTCTGCGAGCACTAGTCGTCTGTCGTTTGTGCACCCGCTCAATGAGTTTGGATAGGCGCTCGTGTTCCGCACGATGGCCAACTGTCCTTGAAGGGAGAATGAAGAAGGAAGATACATCACGCTGACCAACTTTGTACACGGAAAGCTTGCTAGTGTCCCCTTCCCCAAGCAATTTCTGAATCTCAGTGAGATCATACTTGAGCCCATTGATGGACTTGTATCGCTCATCCATCTGCTTCTGCGTCATCCTAGACACGATCTGAATGATCGCGTCTGGCACATCTATGCGGTAGGAGGAGATCTGACCAAGTCTCTGACTAAGAACATTCTGGATCATGTCGATGGGCGTGTCGGCATTGAACGCAGGCCGACCTGTAAGCAAACTCCAAAAGAGCACACCTAGGCTGTAGATATCGGTCCGGGAATCGGGTTCGTAGGCCATTCGCCCCGTTTGCTCAGGAGCAATGTAGCCGAGTTTGTTGATTGCTCCCCTCTCTTTGCTCATCATGGCCCATCCATTGCTCGATAACAAGTTTTCAAACGCGCGTGGACCATTCCCGATGTTTGCCAACCGGACAACGTTCGACTCTTTATTCCAGTGAAACGCGTCTTGACGTATTTCACCATGTATCCGGGAGACGCCATGGTGAAGCAGCTCCAAGCAAGAGCAGGCACCAATGGCAAAGTCCAGGAATGACTGCAATGGAAGCAGATCTCCTGGTGTCTCGGGGGTCAGTTTTCGAGCCTGTATTCCATAAAATGCCGGACCGAAGTTAAGCACATCTCGCAGGTAGTTTTGGCCAGGTGATTCGTAGACACAAACAAGCACTGGATATGGGTCTTGAGAGGTACCAGGTAATTTGAACATCTCAACAGGTGGGACGATGTGCTCATGGGCGGGATCGCAGTCCTTGGCTATTGACTTGATGGATTTGTACTCTCTTTCTAACCTGACCACATGGGTGCTGATTCGTGCAATGACGGGCGTCCATACCTGCTCAGGGTCGGCTCGAGAAGAAGAGAACTCGCTGTCGGTCGAGGCACCACTTATACTGCTCAAGTGGGTTCGAAAGTGAGGACGAGATCCAAGTCGAGGGGAGCTTCGGTTCGAGGCAGAGGCGAAGGCAGAGGACAGAGCGGAAGAGGAACCGATCGTCTGAGGGGTGTCGAGTTCGGTCGAATTGTGTAATATACCATAGACATGCCAGTGGTCGTATGTCGAATGGAATGGTATGCAAGACTGGTCCCAAGTGTATCGAGGTACCTGCGCCAGACGCTCAAACAGGCGACTTGGTGAAAGCGGGAGATCCGCTCCCAATATCTCTTCTTCCATCGCTTCAGACCGCGTCGGAGTGCGCACTGGCTCTCATATCACAACGCTTCGTGAGTTGCGGGCATATTCGAGACCGTCCGATGTTGAATGGCCAATTGTGGTGGAAGCGGGTTCGAGCAGGTGACAGCGGGTTTTGGTCAGCATGAAGCAGCCTGAAGTCGAAGTGCCCTTTGAGTATTGATGAGTAAGTCGTCTGGAGAATGGCGCCCATAGCCCGGACGGACTCGTAATTCATTCGTCCGCTTACTGACACGAACTATTCTGTGGGTCAAACAGTGGATGAACTAAGCGGCGGTATTAACCTCGGGCTAGCAGGAGCTTGTCGCGCACCAAGAGCACTTTCCAGAGCCACAAGAGCTTCAGGAGCAGCGGAAAGGCAGATCTATTTCAATCATCGACACGGAAAGAGCTCTGCTTACCATCGAGAGGAGTAGTCCATGCATCATCAATTATTTTTATCAGTAATCGACAAGGACTGGTGTCAAATGCATTCCGTCTACACATTGTACATATGTTCGCTAATAAATTTAGTAAATCTGATTTTGAGCTTTTCTTTCAGTGTCCGTGTATAACTGTGAGTGTTGAAACTTGAAACTGTCCACTCATGATGACAATGTACCGACAAGTCTTGCTTTATGTTCCATACCATCTTCCAAGATCATTTTATGATTTCAGCTCTCGTTGATTGTGCCACCAGGTGCCGATACTGCAGTTCGAAATACTTCAGAGGCGAAAGACGACGAACCCAAGGAGAAGAGTTGCAATAGGCTTGAGTATGTCAATCTTCACGCGGAATGCCATGCTGCCCACCATGGTAGGAGTTATGATGCCTGTGGTGAAGACACTTGTGCTTGCAAGCCGAGTGGTTCCCGGTTGGGTTGGTCCAGGGATGGTGCTGTTGTAAGGAGGGCAATTACCACAACCCGTCATCGTGGCAATGAGTGTGATTGAGCCACCAGTGCTGGGGGCCTCAGTGGTGGCAGGTAGTATAGTCGTACCGATCGACAAGCTGGCTGTTGTGCCGAGTCCTGTTGCTGGAATGGCACTCCCTACACCGCTGCTGGTCCAAGGGCTGGGCAATGACAAGGTAGAAGTATCCGGCTTCATTGAACTCATGGCGTTGTCATCGTAGATGTTGCCTTTCGTGCCGTCTTTCAAGGTATAGTCCCCATATACCATGTCGATCGTGTCCCCTGCGCTTGTGTTGAAGGAGGCGTTGTTCACATTTCCAAAGGTACCGTCGGGAAAGTAGACGTTGGTCGTGTATTTGTCCTAGAGATTTCGAGTTAGAGCGATGTTGATGTGGCCGATACTAAGACTTACCCAGCACATCGGAATTTTGTATTCAGGAACTTCTAAGCATCTGGTACCCGTTGAACCTAACATGGTAAGCAACTTCCTACCAAAACAACGATTCACTCACAGCAGAAAGCCTGCTCTCTTCGAGCCGGGCCATTGGGGTCGACCGTGGTGGTCGTGGGAGGATCATCGTCGAGATCATAGTCGTTGACGACTTTGACGATATCCATGTAGAGGTTTGCCCAGCTGCTGCCGATCGGTCCTAGTGAATTTGAGGTTGCATCTGGAGGTGCACAAACTTTGAAGTTCGCAGTGCAATCCTGTCCCGTCACAAGGCTGCTGGCATTGATGACAAACATGCAAGTAGCGAGGACGCTCAAGGTGTTGAACTTCATGTTGCAAAAGCTGAGACGAGAGAGAGCAAAATCTGATTGAAAAGGATGAAATGGTTCTCGAAAGCTGGCTTGAAGTGATTCGATCAGATAGTGTTGCAAGAATGACCAAATCGAAAACTTTTGGCTGAAAAGTGCAGCTCTACCGCGACTGCCGGTTTTGAATTCTGGTCATGGAAGGCACGCAACGTTGGCAAGTGCAAAGGAAGACTCCGAAGCGCCTGCCTGCTGCATCACGAAATTGCACGGAAGCCCGACATATCTTAAGGCATTGTTAGCCAGTTCTCATTTTCCCATGCTTCGAACATTCATTCCACCTGCCTACCAATTGCTCAGTTATTCAGGCACAAGGTCACCCATACTTCGCCAAAAGTCGCACCTTATGCCACGTCCACCCTCCCACGTATATGCGTTGACCAGTCTAAAGTCATTGACCGCTCCCTGTCCACTATCGGCGCTGATGTTAAGACCATTATACGGTATCGTCTTAAATTGTCCACCGGTCTGGTTCAAGTCGACCTGATACGGATTGTAGATGCTGAAAGGCGGCCAGTTCACTGCTGGATTCTCGCCACTGGAGTGGGCATAAGTACCATTCGTCTCTCCCATAGCCACAGCCTGCGAAATGCTTGGGTCATTGTTGACAACGAAATTGCCCCATATCTGCTTGAAGGCTCGACTGAAGCTGGCGCTGAACAGATCTGACGTTGAGTCTGTCCGTCCGAAATAGCCTGCCACATCATTTGCATGTGTTGCAGGGACGACGCTAAACTGGTATTTGTATGCTCGACCTTCACCGAAGTTAGTGTCGCTGTATGCTTCGGCGAGCCAGTAGCTCGGACAGACGAAAGTGGTTTCTGCGTAGATGTTGTTCGCGCGCTGTTGTTGGCCGGTGCCTACGGTAGACTGATTCACCGCAGTTGGTCCAGACTCGCCGTTCGTCGCGTATGAGGGCATGCTCGGAGCGGTATCGTTCGAGGAGGGATAGTAGAGGAGGATCTTCGCGATATCGTTGTTGCTGAATAATGGAAACGTAAGACGCAACCAAGCAACAAGGTCGTCTTCGTTTTCGATTTGCTGGGGCACGAAACCCGGTCCTTCGTTCGCGTTGTTCCCAGATAGGATATTCAGACCGTTCACCTTCTTCTTCAGCAATTGGCGAGATGGCCTGTCCTGCACGAACACATCATCGGTGACTGGCAGGAACGCCCAAGTCCCGTACGTCCCAGATTGGGCAATCGTACTCGAAGCATTGACAAGAGTCTCTGTATCCTTGCTCACCAAGCAGTCGAAAATAGGCGACGATCCATTAGCTCCATATGGCAAACCTTGAAAGCAGCCAGCCTTAGCCGCAAATGCAAAGTACGACTGTGTCGGAATCCAGTCCGGATATCGATACTGCATCGGCAGGTATGGAGACGCAGCAATAAGATTCGTGAAAAGAGACTCGCCCAAGCTTCCTCCATACGCCATCGCTTGCAGCATGACACTCCCACCACCCGCACTCTCACCGCTGATTGTGACCCTGCGAGGATCGCCATTGAATTGAGAGATATATTGCTGGACCCACTGCAGAGCAAAATGCTGATCAAGGATACCTGCGTTCACAACACCATTTCGGTAGATCTCGTCCGAGGACAGAAAGCCGAAGGCTCCCAAGCGATACTGAATAGTAACTCCAACGAATTGATTGTCGTTGCCGTTGATGATCGGCGCGAGGTCCTGCGAAGCATTACCAGCGCCGTAGCCTCCTCCATGGATCCAGACCAGCACTGGGAGCGGTCCAGTCACATTGCCCGGCGAATAGACATTAAGAAAGAGGCAATCCTCGCTGGATCTGCTATTGTCAACAGCAGAGATGCTGTACGAAGCATCCGGTGCTTGAGGACATTGACTCCCATCTGTACTAGCATCCATCGGAGCCGCCCTGTCCACAGGCGGAGCAACAGGTGCCTGCCATCTCAAATTTCCAGTCGGTGGTGCCGCAAACCGTATTCTATCTGCTCGTCAGCTGCAGGTTCCAGGCAAGCCGTGAAACTCACCCCTTGAACACATTCAAATTCGTGCTACTGTTAGCACTCCCTCGGTATATCGCATACCCCAGATCCACCTCGAGACCCGTTGCATTGGTTGGAGCCTGTCTCGCTCTGAGAGCCTTGACAAAAGGTTGAGAATCATAAGCCTGCGGTCGCGCAGTCACAACAGCTGCCAAGGCAAGCGAGAAAACTACAGAAGTCAACATCCTGTCTGTCAAAGTACACATACCAAAGTCAAGGACCAACGCGCCTACCTTCATCACCTGAAGTGCATGGTTGAGTATATAAAGCCTTCACTCAAGCTAACGTCACCCCGCAGCACAGAACCAATTTAACCGATTCTGAGGGCACCATAGCGATCTTGTGAGCGTAACGATCATGACCTGCAGCAATAGTGAGTAGGCGTGCCATGCTTTCGTCGTGAAGCGGAGTTGAGGCCGAAGCCAAGGAAGATCAATTTCGTGCTTGGGAAGCTCATGCAGCTTGCTACCTGCGGAGATTGGGAAATGCTTGTGTCAGTAGCACGATCATGACGTCGCCGAGCAGCAAACGGTCAAGCTTCAAGGTAGAGTACAAATTCAGCCTAATATTTCAGTAATGAATTAGTCTAGCTAAGTAGCGCAATCTGCAAAACTGCCGGTAGTTGTATCATACTGTACTCGTAGAGCGGTAAAGCTACGACCGAGATTGATGCCGGGCAGGAGCCTGCTCGGAAAGCCTGAAAGCGGACGAGAGAACTAGCGTGCGACTAAAGCACACGTGAGCACAACACCGACTGCTTCTGCTGTGTCCAGTGTAACTCTGTGCTCCTGTAGATAGGTTTTGGCACATTGAACGTAACTCAATGGCGAGTCTCACAGGTCCATGCTATCTCTCAAGTGTTACCTTGAAAGAGCATCTGTCCTGTCCACGAGTAGGATCGTGTATGCCATCTGATCGACAGACCCCTGTGCTAAGAGGTGGGAAGATTGCTCAACTTGCCAACAGTTGGTTTGCCCTTGTCCCTCACTGTCGTGGGCTGTTCACCAAGCCACTCTGGCTTCACGAGCCTCTCTTTTTCACCAAGCAGGATCTTGTAAGCACCTTTCATGGTCGCATCGCTCACATTGGTGACTTCCGTCACTTCAGTGATTGGCTTGCCTTTGCCAAGGAGGTGTGACGCGAAATGAATGCAGGCAGCAGTCACAGACAGAGGACTTTTGCCAGCCAAGGTCGGCATGTGCGAAGCTTCGCTGCAAAGTTCGAGCGCAATGACCTGAACTCGAAACGGGAAACCAAGCATGCCACAATATCGAGGAACAAGCTCGGAAGGCTTAGAAGATGTGGTGTGCTTATACTGAAGTGATTCGTGGTTGACGATTCCACCTTCAGCCTCCATCTGCTCGATGCGCTCTTTTGATCTGAGATTGAAGAATTTCTCCAATTGCTTGTAGGTGCGACCGATCTCCTTCTTGGGTATCTTCGTGAGATTTACGATCTCGGCGAAGGATCGCGGGTGTCGGTTGGCTCGACAAGCTATGAAGAGACAGCCCGCCAGTATGGCATTTTGGTGTTTGCCACGGAAAACGCCGGCTTCAAAGACTTGCTTGTAGAAACTCTTGGCTTGCTCCTTGACGGTCCTGGTAAAGTGCTCGCCATCCGCCCAGCCATCGAGAATGGCATACGCATTCTGCAAGGCACGATTGTTCTTGTCTTCGTTCTGCATAGCCTGAGCTTTCTTGAGCTTGCGGGTCTCCTTAGAGAGATTCGCCCCACCACCACCGATTGTGGTACCTGAATTACCGAACAGCAAATCGTTCTCAACTTCACCCACACGATTTGGGTCTTCACCACCCTTTTCGTCACTATTAAAGGTACGCCACTCCGACTCATAGCTGACGAGTCTCTCAGCTAGAACACGACCACAATTACCGCAGATGGTGTCTGCAGAGTCTTCGACGAGATCGGGTGGATTCTGCTTACAGTCGGGGCAGATTAGGTGGATATTCAGATTCTCTCGCCAAGCTGGATACATGGAAGGAGGCTGATTCTCAGCACCAGCGCCTGTAGGCACTGCTGCAGTTGCCGTAGCCATTTGCGATTTTCTGTCCTGGAGGACTTGCGACTTAGAGATTCTGCCGCTTAATGTGCCTTGTAGGCGTTTCGAATCACGCTGCTTGATGCCTCGATAGGTCTTCTTGAGTTTATGTTTCTTAGCGAAGGTTTTCACGAAGAGAGGTGAATAACCCAGTTTGGCGGCTGGTATTGAGATGAGGCTTGCGCCGTCGAAGGAGGACCCGCCGCAGAATTGTTAATTATGCGCAGACGTGCGACTGCACCAATGCGAAGTCAGTATTGAAAAGAAGAAAGACTTTGTGCCATGTAGCAGTGGAAGTCGGTACCTTGAATGATCTTAAATGCGATCAAATCGTAAGTACTGTGAGATCTTCTTCTCTTTTTATTTGAACTATCTAAGTGATCGAGGACGACGGTGAAATCCCAGCGAAAGATTTGAAGAGGCGCGAGTGACGCGGTGCGACAGTGCAGCGATGCTGAAAGGCGTTTGAGTCAGACTGATCAACCAGTAAAGGTGTCGTAAGCAAGCGGAGAGTACGCTGTAAACACGAAAGTCGTCGTCAGGTCTTTCACTTGAATGATCGAAGGCCTTCGCAATGGTTCCAGACAGGTGCGAAGAATATCGTCAATCGTCGCAGTGGTGACAGAGAAAGAGGAATGGAGAAAGGATGAGTCTAGGAATGCTGCGAACATCTAAGTGGAAAGTGCTCAACTTGAAACAAAGAAGGCGCAGGCGTGTCACGTGAGAACAACCTGCGCTAACGACACGTGATATTGAGCTTCGCAGTTTCACTCCAAGCTCTAGCCTCAAGATGTCAAGTACAGGAACCAGCCACAAATCACCATGTCTCGATCGTTGAGAGTGACCGTGAGTCAAGTATGATAGGGCGATGAGCTAGGAAGCTGACTGAGCAATAGAGCTCCCTTGCCGCTCGACTGAGCTCGAGGGGCGTCTATGCTCCTCAGAGGAGCTTTGCTGTCTATGCAGCCGCCAGAAAACGTATGCCGACCGAAATTGATCCATGGGATGCTGGACTAACATTCATGCAGCTGATCTGATCCAAGACATGTACTTGAAGAGCCTGCGAGAATACAAAGCACCGCCACAGAAAGCGTCTGATGCCGAAGGCCACGTCCAAAAGTTCAATCCTCCTGCTCCTCCTAAATCCCCTGAAGAGACCAACCTGGCAAACGATATGAAGGCATACGAAGATTCGGTCGTCGAGATAGAAGGACAAGCCTCCGCTGGTGAGGTACAAGAACCAGAGGAAGACTACTTCGAGGACTTGAAGCACATCGATGGCAAGCTGTCAACTGGCGAGACTCATCACTAGGTGCGACAGACGTCATGTAAATTAAAGTATCAACGGACAAGTCGGGACAAAATCATCCTGTGTTCAGCATTGACATTACCGATACCATATTGAACCTACGAAACCTTGCACAAACGGTGTATGCTACCAATTTCTCGAACGTCAGGTTGGCACGCTTTGAGCTCTTATGCAACTTGCATTCCTATCCGTTCTAGGCTGGTTCTTCGATTACGGTCTCATGTTACGGAGGAACCAGGAGCAGAGAAAGAAGGGGACAACGTGCGAAATGGTACGAGCTTGCCGCAAGAGATATCTGCTGCCAAAACACAGTTCTGTTCAGCTGCTAACGACTCCCGTGACTGGCTGTTCGTGCCCCTCCCAGTCCACCGCTGCTCACGTACTCTCTAGCCCAGATTCAGCATCCATACCTGCATGGGAAAGTGCTTCTGATAGCCTGAAACCCATGTCTCTCGTGTCTGGTCACAAAACTGTGCTCGATTGAAATGAACATCACCTGTACTCCTCGTGCAAGAAACTCTCAGTTATTTGACAGGAGTGTCCAATATGAGAGCATGTTCGAGCCGTCCTAGTGGAGGCCATTCTCCATATCGTGCAGATGCGAAGTATGACATGGAGGGTGACACGAGCAATGCCATGTCACAAGTCCGCTCGTTCTGAACGTGGTCGCTCCACGTGGCTTGTGTATGGCCATCCGGGGGACGCGACTATTGTGACTTTACATGTGCGCTTCCCCTTCCGGGTATCGAAATTGAACTCTATCGACTGCCATCAGGAACACTAGGCCGTAACATACTGTATTTTGGAGTTAGACCAACGGATGGACCCAGCAATGCTGTCTCACCTGCAGAAGTATGCTACAGTGAGTCCATGATCTGCCTGTATGTTGCGTGTAAGCGACGATATTGTAGACTGCCAATAAACCTGCATACGCTGTCCAGTCAGGGCACTGCATGCTCAATACAGGCACGATAGGCTGGTGCAGTACTAGCACTAAAATTAATAGCTGAGTTGATGCGGACGCGTCAGATGTGCGAAGGCGGCTTCGGGTCAACCCCTGCTCGTCTCACCTCGTTCCGTTGGCATCCAGGGTATCTTCCTAGGCGAGCAAGGTTTACCGTCATCTTAGTGCTTGCGCCTCCGAACTAAAGACCCTAACACGACTCGGATCTTGAACACCTAAACTGGTCTCAAATTGTGCATAGGTACGATAATCATCACTGTCAACAATGCATCTCGAACAGCAGCGGACTTTCTCATTCATACATTTTTCGACCCGATTTTCGACATAGCAATATCACCCGTAGAGGTCGACACGATCTAACCTTTCGCTACCACGTTCGCCTTATACGAAGAGACTTCGGACCCCTCAGCCACTCGTTCCGGGTCTTACCAGTCTTTCTCCGCCGCGGCCTTCAACATCACTCGTTCTTTGATGTCACGAGTACTTCACCAATAACAGAGCCCTGTTGGTCTTTAGCGATGCAGGAGCGTCAGCACAGGCAGCAACCCTCTGTCACCATATAGTTATGCCTGGAGGAGCCATCGAGGTTGATCCTCTTCCCTCCATCCCGACCCATGTCCTCAACTCCCAAGGTCCACGCGAAAACCACGAGTTCAGCCGCTCTGCGAGCTATACATCCATACCTGGCGTGGTCGAGGGCTCCCAGGGCATAAAGAGGACTTTCTCCGACAACGTGCTCAGCTCATTAGCCCAGAAACCAGCAAAAATCAGCAGCTCCGTTCAGAACGCCAATGTCGAACTCTTTCGCCGCGCCAGCTCGAAAACGAAGAAAAGAATGTCTGCAGCTCGCTTTGTTTCTGCCAACGAGGTCGAGGAGTCAGAAAGATCTGGAAGACCGCCCAATAAGTCCGCCGCAGCCTCTGCCAAGTCGCAGGCAAGAGGCTCTGGTGCTCTGAAGATGTTCTCGCGGAAGAATTGGCTATCAAGCAACCGAGAGGCTTCACCGTCAGGAAGAGAGGAGACAAGCGGGAAAGACAAGCGAGGCAGTTTATCCAGCACCCAATCCAAGCAAGACCTAGATGGCATTGCAATGCCCCAGCCTGTCGCGACTCGTGTCTCGCCACGCTCGTCGCAGAATTCTGATGATACTCCGACATCCTCAAGCAGAGACGGCGGAACATCGCGAAGGAACAGCCCATCTCCTACGCCGCCTTCGCATACGGCCAGCGAGAACAGCGTCGAAATTGAGAGTGAGGCAAGCTCAAAGAGGTTATCCAGACGTTCTTCTTTCAGCTCTATCAGAAGCAGGGCTTCGATAGACAGAATGTACCTCAGTGTGCCATCTACCAAGGTGCCGCCTTTACCCTCATCCGTCTCTCCAGATCGTGTCTCGAACCGTAGCGCTGACAACGGCCGACAAAGGGACCCTCACTGGATATCTTTCAGGTCTATCGATGGCGAGTACGCTTCTTTCCAGTCGAAAACGAGCTTGCAGAAGGCCAAAGTCGTGAGGACTATCCTCATCCCGTTCCTGCTCAAGACGTACGACCGGACCGCAATAAATTCGTTACGAGCAGAGGATCTAGATCGAAGAGTTGTGATTCTCAATAAGTGGTGGACAGGCCTTTTGGAACTTTTGCATGGCTCTGGCCAGCAGTCTATTTCTGGAACAGACCGGCCGTCATTTCTCGAAGCTGTTTCCGAAATCATGTTTAGACCAGAATGGAAAAGTCCACCATATCCTTCGAGCCCTACAGAGCCGTCCGAATCACAGCGTAGCACCATGCGGAGCACTAAGGAGACAGACTCAAACAGCTCTATCGACAGTGAAGAACCGGATTTCCTTATTCGTTCAGTCCACCAGAACGTCCGCAATATGTTCATGCAGAACATTATTCAGCAATTGACCTTCGTTGTTGACAAATTGTCGATGAGAGCTGCACCTGCCAGTTTGGTCACTTTCGGAGGGAAGACCTGTGCATATGCCTTTTTCTACTGCCCTGGTGTCGCGGATATGCTAGTTAGGTTATGGCATATACCACCTGGAACCTTGCGCAGGATCTTCGCAGAATATGGTCCAGAAAGCGGTCGAAGAGCAGGCATCATCTCCAAAGCTCTTGCATCAAGCTTCCCCCGCCTTTGCGTTCATTATGCTTCAAATCTTATGCAGCATTATCTCGGCAACTACAAAACAGAGCGCAAACACCACCCAACACAGCACATGTACGATGGCACGGGCCGTGGATTAACCGATGGATAGGACGAGACAGCGACCTTTTCTTTGTCTTCGTAAAGCACTATCACTTACTCGTCGCTGAGCACCTGCCTCGTCATTTGTTGGCGGAAGAGAGGATGGGCGTGCCAGGTTTGGTGGTGGTACACGCACAGATTCTAATGAATCTTGAATCAGCTCTTTACCGACAGGCAGGAAATTTTGCTGCGGAACACTACAACTCACCAACGAACGACAACCCCGACGCCATGGCTCCTTTGCCTATGGTAATACCGAACGCGACCAGGTCAATTGGGGAGAACCGTCTGGTCATGCTGCTCCGCGACATTATCGGAGAGCGGCGGCCAGAGAATGCCGCACTTGCAGAGGTACTGGTTGGCTCGTTCCAATACATACTGAAGGCAGCCGTACGGAAAGTTTCGATGTACAACAACGATGCTTGTTTTGTTTTGTGTGACTTTTTGGAGGAGCTCGTCCCTCTTGTAACAAAGTACCAGCGGATACAGGTCGAGGACGAGGATTGGGATTTTTGGTTAAAGGTCTATCGACAACTAATGCAGTCGCAAGCCACGATGACACAGATTCGTGTCATTGCATTTCTGTACAGTACATGGTCATTACTTGTTACTAATGATGAGCGAAAGAGGCAGCTAGTGCTGGGGTGGCTGCTGGAACCACATTTTTTCGCTCAATACTTCAATCATTGGTCGCCGATGGTGCGACATTACTTCTACCGCCTGTTATGTTGGCGGATTGGGCGCCACGACGGTGTTGCCTCCGACGTCGACATGGAGATCTACCGAAGGTTAATAGAGCTGCTCAACAAAAGCTGGGCGCATCATCAATACCTAGCAGCAGAGGCAGACATGCGAGATACAGCTCCGCCATCTACAAATCCTTGCTCACCTGCTCCGGGACGAATGCTGTTAATTATTCGCACAGACGGCCACAGCCGAGGGGGTACTTTCACTTCTTTCGACAAGCTCATGCCTTCTAACTCACTCAATTCCTCGCCATATAGCAGCCACTCTTCGGCGCTCACCAAAGTGCCCGAAGCAGATCCTCAGCAAACGAACCCAAAGAAACGGTGGAGCATCCTCAAATCCATCGGCTTATTCAGCGGTCCAACCAACAGCCGTCCAGGAGAGGTCACACCCCCAGGCAGTCCTGACCCAGCCAACGGCAAACAGTCCGGGTCGAACAAAGACCAAGCCATATCACGTCCAGCCTCGCCACCTCAACAACCGCTCTCCTTCCGATTCTCCCTCGAATACAGCAACAGCCGGCCGCAGCTTCCCGTTAAGGGCCGGAAACTGCCGGCGCCGACATTACCACACACATCGCAAAAACTGCTTGATGACACTAACAAATTCGAGAGGGTAAGCAGCTCGATGGACACATTAGCATCACGAGAAATCAAGCCTGTCAAGCCTAGACCTGAGGAGCTCAGTACAGCGCGATATAGCGGAAGGGCATTATCTGAGTGGGCACAGGTCGTACAAGAGTGCAGGAATTTCTATGTGAGGAGGAAACAAGAGGGTTGTACGAGGGATAGTGCGGTTGAGACGCCGAGTATTGCTGTTGAGAGCTTTAGGATGTTTGGCTAGGTTGGGCTGATTTCGCTTCTTGTACTAGTTACTTACTGTTGGTTTGATTGTGGTGGAGGCTTTGTTCTGCGCTTTGCGCTCTTGTTGTTGCATATACTGTACTGAACAGGCGTTGGGAGATGGTGCGCCTCGCGAGCAGTGAGTGTCGCATGGACTTGAGTTGCGCGATCACAGGAGACTGGGGATATGGCGTTCTATATAGCCGACTGTTCGTTGAGCAGGTCGCTGGTATTTTATCTTCAATGCATACAGCTAGCTGCTCAACCATTCATCCGGCTTTGCGTCTATCTTGACGTCTTCTTGGCTTCGAGCTTCCGCCGCCCCTTTCATTCTTCAGGAAATCAAGCACACAGTGTCGCCATCTAGGGGCTGTGCGTGCGCATAGATCCAACACCAGGGTCCTAGCATATCAGACGGTGGACAAACAACTGAGTACTCTACATAGACTACATAGCAGTTCTAATGGGACATTGCCGGAGCAAATAAGACGTCTAGGACATAGACCACTGTTTATTGATGCACTTCGTTCATTCATGTGATAGGCCCGTTCGTACAGGGACTGATACTGTATAATCGTCTATCTAAGTGCTCTCATCTGAACCTCCCGAACGGCTCATACCTGTCTGAGATGCCTCTCACCAGTGCTTGATACCTTGAACAGCCTTTCGCACTTCCAACTCAGTCCCAAGGCCTGTGCGTATGAGTGCAAGCAACTATCCTAAATTATCCTGGTCCGTTCAGCTTGCTATTTTTTTTTGCTCGAGACTGTTGCCCTTGCAGGCATTCGCTGATCACATCTACGAGTCCTATGAAGGAGGCAGAAGTGTCAATCCAGGCTCCAGCCAAAGGACAGCCGAGACGCAATTTCCTGAGCACAGTATTACTGCGTGGCAGCAGAGTAGCCCAACAAACCACCCACGAGAACCGCTTTGCATAGGGCCTCGAAAAGCTCCCACCTCCTCACATTTCGATCTGCGCCCCTTCTCTCCGCCAGCTCAATCATACTTCGTCCCATTCGTCTTCGAAAGCTCGGATCCATATAGTCGTCTACATCGACACCAATCATGGCAGCCTCACGTTCAATGCCGGGTCGACTTGATGTGAGATCTAGGAGGTAGTCTTCGAGACGTCGGAGATTGCCTGTGTAGGTGAGGGCGGGATGAGGTCGGGGTAGAGGTGTGGACATGTAGGGTGTGTAGTGCTTGACGACGGCACTATTAGGTGAATCTTGCTTGGTAGACTTCATGGCGACGATGATTTGGGGGTGTGTGGAAACGATTCTGACTTTGGAAGGTCGTGGGTTCGGGTCGGCGAGTGACACTATCTTGCGCTTGAGTCGATTGGAGACGGACGTCTTGTTGATCGCGAAAGGTGCGTCGCCATTGCCGATTCTGCCTTTGAGCGTTGGAGGTCTGTCTGAGCGTGAGATGGGGTAGACAGTGTGTCTCTTTTGCGCAAGGTTGCCAGCGTGAGCGCTGTTAGCTGTCTTGGGCTGTGAGACTTTGTTGATGAAGGACAAGGGATTGTCGATCGCGAGATCGAAGCGGAAGTAGGACTTTTGTGGGAGCGCCGCAGCAGTTTGCAGTGCTTGCTGATTTCGACTGAGGGCTTCATCACGCATATGTCGATGGATCTGAGCGTACGCAGCTCCTGTAATGCCGAGCTTGTGTGCTTCCCTCCTCTCTTCAACTTGGCAGCAGAGCGTGACATTAGCTTTTGTGCTTATAAGAGTCGCATTGTGGCCAGGCTTATACTCCATATGAAACTCCTTGCTGCGGACCGTGTCGCATGGTGTTGCATGTGTGACCTTTCGTAGGAAGTCTGACTTGCTGAAGCATACAAGGACATCTGGATAGGATGTAATGTAGCTGGTAGTGCCTTGTGAGATCAGCTCCCCGAGCTCGAGGATAGTTTTGCATTTTTTCAGCTGAGATCCCAGGCTGCCCTTCACAGGAACTTCTTTGAATGAGTGTCTCGCTCCTGTCTCGTCTGTCAGAGCACAGATGAAACATCGGACATCCTTGTAAGCGAGTCCGTCGGCTTCAAAGGTCGGCTCTAGCTCGCGCAGAACGGCGAAATCTCTGCGCTGTCGGCCAAACAATTCCGTCGCTGCGATCTTGATAGGAGGAACACCGCTTACAACTGTGACTGTTGGTGGAGATGCCGTTGGGTCGATCACAGCTAGTCGCAAAAACACGAGCAGACCAGGCTCTACTGGTTCTTCTAGGAAATCGCTGTATTCGCTGAGTAAAGGGTGCTGTACATGCGACATGATGAATGACCAGCAGTGGCTGCAACAGATCCTGATATTTTGGTTGACGCAGTTGTGTAGTAAAGTTGCGACAAGATGACTTTGTCGAAGGTGGGAGAGATCACATCGATGGTCTTTAGTAATAGCACTAGTGATACAATGATTATGGTCGTTTCCAGTGCCACGTTTCCGTGGCAATAACAGAGTGAAAGCCTGGTGCAAGTTTTCAGTATCATTTGAAAAAGTGTTAGTTCGAACCAACATCAGAGCAACTTCTCACGTTGCGTTTTCTGTGAGAAGACATCTCTTCTAACCAGTGATCTCGAGTCCTCACGTCGCAGACTCGGTTCACTGACATTCAACGACCATATGATGGGCTTTTCTTGTATCGGTCACAAGCTTCGAAGCTTAACTTCCCTTTCACGCGTTCTGTCTCCAGCTTTCTGTCACAAGGCCGTCCATGTAACTGGCTGGTAGAGGTCGATCTCGGACGTGAACTGCCCGTGTTCGATTTCCGCAAGGATTTCGACGAACACGGCACCAGTCTTCCATGTGGACGCTTGTGACAGTTGGCGATCGGTAACAGAACGCTTCTCGGTCAACGACTTTACCCAAATTCATCAACACTAGTCAGACCTGAGACTTTCCCCTCAAAACATCTGTCTCCAGCTTTCTATCACAAGGACGAGTCTAGGGAACTGACGTAGGAGGTTGCTCTAGGATGATAACTGCCCCTGTTCAATTTTCGCAAGAAAATCAAGAATATGGTACCAGTCTTCCTTGACCTTCCGAACTTGAAGGGCGGGCGCTTGGCGAAGAAGGCGATCGGTAACAGAATGTCCCTCCACATCGAGATTAGCATCAGCGTCTCGCAAGCACTCTGTGCGCCAGCCGTTTGTGGCAGGATCAGGCCGGTAACACTCGCGAGTATTGTCTCGCATGAGACAAGTCCTTCAACAGGACTCTCTGGGGGTCTGATCCTGTCACGATTGGCGTTCGGCAGCAAAGTGCTTTACCTTCACACACCAGCAAGTCTCGTGCTTCTGGTGGCATCAGGTCCTTCAGCAAGACTTGGAGTTCGTTCGCACTTTCCAAGATTGTCGCAACGGGCTTAGGCGTTCATCGCAGCTGCCTCCTCGGATGAGGGTCTGGACCCTATTATCCAGTCTGAATCACGGGGTAGCTTCGCTCCTCGGTATAGTATGGGTCACCCCATGCTATGCCACGAGCCCTTCTTGGACAAGAGTCTGGACCCTATTATCCAGTCTGAATCACGGGGGATTCGCTCACCTCCTCGGCGACAATTCTAGTAGCACTTCGGTGATTGCGGGTCTGAGCTAAAATGAGCGGCTCTGTGATTGCTCACACCTTCGCGTGGTACAGAGTGTTAGTAGCTGCGGCAGTCGAATGCCGTGGCGAAGCCAAGATGAGCAGACTAATGTATAGGGAAGCAGCTTTGACGCATTCGACGAGTCCCGCGACACCGGCACGAATGCGAGATGGCGCGCGACCGATTTTGCGCAGCCGACTGCGATAAGCCAGACCTCCCTACGATGAACAGACGGCAAGAAGAGCTTGTGAACAATACTACTTTTCCTGCAAGGCAAGGAAGAGAAGAGAAGGTGTTACTACATGGAAGAGGAGGACAAGGACATTTGGGAGCCCGCCAAGCGACCCCGTGAGCGCTCTTGTCGCCCGGACTCTCAACTTTGGGCAGCTTACGTAATCAGCTGGGTGGTTCTGAGCATCAATATACCCACAGAGTAGTGCAAAGCATGCGGCACCGCTGACGATGATTCGGCCTTTCTGTGTACAGGTACGCTTGAGGTGTGCTGGATGTTGATTATCAGTGAGATACATCTAGACCTATCGATGTGGGTGGCACGTGTCGAAGAAGCACGAGGCAGGATTCAACCCTGCAGAGGTCGTCTACGAAGCTTGGGGACAATGATATTGTTTAGAAAATCTCGCATTCCTATCTACTAGCCGAATGAACAGTAGTCTAGATTCTATCTATCTGCGAACCAGCTCTGAGACATCCATGCTTTTTCTTTGGAGTGCAGATACCTTGCATCTCGCAACAGAAACAAAACTCGCATAACATAAAGTACACTTTCTTAACTGAACGACAGTAACATGATATTGTGATCCAACGCACAGCAGTCGCATTTGTAAGAGCAGCAAGCAAGCAAACGGCCTCCCAGGATCCAGTCCAGCGGACGGAACATTCAGCCTGCGCTGATCAATACTCTTCTTCCAACGCCTTGCTCAACAGTACTTCTTCGATCGAAAATGCGCGAATGAAACGATAGTCGAATAAATATGCTTTTTTGCTTTGGGGGTATCACAGTAGCAACATTCGTGATGTGAAATGGTTGTGATGATGTTGGTAGATGGCGCCATTAATGTTGTATGGATGTCCTTATGCCGTACGGCTCCGTGGCTAGACATCAGTCAAGTCGTGACATCGTTAATCGTGACTGCATCAGAGAATCGTCTTACGACGCTTGTGCATGTGTGAGGAGGAGGGCGCAGGTGAGCTTGGGAGCTCGTTGTAGGTTATTCTTTGGACGGGTGTGACGCCCTGGTAGTGGGCATTGTTGTATGGGGAATCGTAACGAGTGGATCTTCGCTTTCGTTTGTGAGGTGTGACGAACTTGTTTCTCATTGGCGTAGGGAAGGCATCATCGAAGCAGCGGGGTTCTGCCTTTCTCTTGAACGCTGCAACGTTCATGTGATTGAGGTGGGCGAGTGGTGTGCTTGGAGCTGACATGGTATCAGGTAGGAACGACGTTGCCATCGGCGACTCAGGATGGCTTTCAGTACCATCGACATCCATGTCAAAGACAATCATGTCTTCCAGTTGCATTCGGCCATCAGGGGCAATGTCATCCTCGCCTCCGAAGAGGTCGGCTGTGATGTAATTGTTGAGGAAGCTTGTGTCAGCCGGCATGAAAGCCTCTGGCAGTCCAGTGGCTTGTCCATCTGTAGATGCATGCTCGCCTGAGGTCAGACCTGACAGCATCAAGTCGACGGTGGTTAGCGGATGAGCTGTCTGTGGTCGAGGACTGTCAGATGCTTGAGATGAGTCGCTCTCATTAAGGACGGCCGAGGCAAAACTGTTGCTAGGGCTCGCCGGAAGTGAAGGGCCATATTTTCGAGCGAAGACTCCACCAATAAGATGTGCGTCTGAGAACAGGAGCTTCCTTCCGCTCGGGTCAAGAATAGCAGTGGCCTTTTCTCCGTCATCCTCGAAGGTACCTCTGACCGGACCTTTTTGGCCCGGTGTCCTTGTTGCGATAGGCACAGGAGGCGAGTTTCCTGCCTTGCTTAGTCGACGTGCAGAGGACATTTGCCAAACTTGAGCAGGTGCTTCGAGTTCTTCGGTTGCGTCGGCTGTTTCAAGGTCAGTGACATATCAACATAATACTCCTTATCACATACAATCGTAGTCATCGTCGGAAGGCTCGGCAGCTTGCTGCTCTTCATCACCACCGTTCTTTTCTGGAAGTGCAGATGGGAGCAAAGCACGAGTCATGGTCGGCGAGTGGCCAAGCGCAGCGAATGCATGTGGCACACCTACCTCTTGCTGTTCGAAGATGCTCAACTGCTCTTCGAATCGCACGCGACGTTCATGAGCCTCATTTGCCTCATCACTGCTTGAGAAGGGGAAGAACACACTTCCCTCTTCGTCGCTGTCATCGCCAAAACCATAGGCTGACATACCATCAATCTGGTTTGCAAAATGAGACGTCATGTCATCGTTGAATTCAGCAGCCAAGAGCTGGGTCTCCGCTCGCTCAACATCTTCGTCGTCTTCATGTTCCGATTCAGAAACTTCATTCACGCGTTCATACACCTGGTCATCATCTGAATCGAAGAGCGTCTGCTCGAAGTCTGTCCCAAGAATAGGACCATCCTCGGCATCTGACATGTCCGGAAAGCCAGTCCACTCACCAAGTTCAGGAAGTTCAACTGATTCCTGATTCAGAAGACTAGGCCCTGCCCCACGATCAAGGGTTGCAAAGTGGGACAGGGCCTCTGCCTCTGGGTTTTCGGATTCATCATCTGCTTCCTCTGACTCTTCGTCGAAATCACTCTCTCCATCTGATTCACCACCACTTGTGGTTGATTCTGCTTCACTGAAACTCGGAAGTCTTCGCTTCCTCTTGTTGTTCTTGACGGTGGTGGTCTCTCTCGCACCACTCTTCTTGCCCGTCTTTCCGCCAAATGTTAATCTAATCTGTGGTCCACGAGTTGGGGCCATATGTGACTGCCTGCCGCGGGCGTTTGAGTTCATTCGTCGAGACATATCGATTTTGAGATCTGAGATCGCTAGGTAATAGATCGGTCTTGGTCAAGATGTATCGTTAGGGATATTGGTAGTTGGTATGGTTGGAAGCTAGACTGGTCAAATGTCAACACAGTCAGCGGGAGGTTCAGAGGTCTCGTGTCTAGAAGCACTCAAGTCGAGGAGCGACTGTGAATGCCTGGGTTGTTCGTATTTAGATCAATTTCGAAGTTCGAATGCAAAGCTCTCAGTAGCTTTCGAGCGGTCGAAAGAGGAAGATATCGTCGAAGTCGAGTTGAAATACTGCTGGCTGAAGGAAGACTGTAGGAGGAGCCGCTCTGGTGGACGGTCCCCTCCCGAGTCCTTTAGAGCCCAGCGGCGGCCATTTGGCTCAGTAATTCCTCGACGATATCTGATATGTATGTTTTGATACTCTGGGACCTGTAATGATGGTATGCTTTTGACGTGGTTTGGTGCTTTGAACAGCAGGAAAGCAGAGGAAAAGTCGAGTAGACAAGCGATCAGACAACTTTTCTGTAGCGCGGCCAAGGCGCTCACCGCAAAACCGCAAAATGTTCGCGCGGGAAACGGTTCGACACTTTTTAACGGGTCCCGAACCCCTCCTCACCAATCATAGTGCAGGTCGGACTGCAACGCAGTCGTCACTTTACACGCTTATGCACCTATAGCATGGTTTACCGTGTCGCGGGGGCCTAAAGATGCGCTATTACGATATGAAGCAACCGTTCTCGTGCCCCAAAAGCTGATGTGCAGTAGACAACGGTACAAAGCCTCATAACAATTCGAGAAATACGACCTCATGCCTCAAGGGCGATTGTCTCCCCTTCTCCCCTTCTTCCCAAGCTCGCCAGTCTCTCGCCAGCAAGTGAGCATTGATCATGCTGACCATGAAGGTGGCCATGTTGTCAATCTCGTGCATGATAGGCGTTTCGAAAATCATTTGACAGGAACCACTTACTCACGCTCCACAGCCAATGAGAGCGAGTGCAAGGACCGCATCAGAGATGAGCATGTTAAGGTTCGTCAGAACATGGCCGGCTCCGAGAAATGCCCCTCCATCATTCGCTTCGGCACACGAGCATATAGCAAACGGAAATCCATGACGAACTTCAACTCGTTCGTTGTTTGTTTGTACAGACAGATAAGTAGCATGGTATTGAAGTACAGAAGGTCTGATGGTAAAAGAGCATCGCTTAAGGAGTACCAGGCTCAATTAAAAGGGATCCAAACGTGGAACAATGCATAGGTAGATGGAGCTGTAACCGCTTCAAGGCACCACAGGCGCTGCTGTGGGTTCCTTCGCCTGCGAAGCTGCTGCAATTTTCTGAGCATCCGCCTCGATGATTCCTGCTCTGACTTGCTCCATGGTAGCCCCAGGCGGGGCTGTTGTTGTTGTAGGGACTACCCTGGGCTCTGAATTGTCTGTTTCGGGTTGACTTTCTTTCCAGTCCTTCTCAAGTTCTTGGACTTCCTGTTCGGTCAATTTTCGTTCCTGTTCGAGTCGCGTCTCTCGGCCGCGCTTGTAACAGTACCAGAACACCATCAACAGCAGGAACAGGGCCAGCGACCATAAAACATTGATACCTGCAAAAGCGGGGAACCGAGTCCTCAAAAAGGTCATGATAGACCTCAGCATCCCCGTCACCGCGCCGGGCTTCCCGACAATATCCTTCAGAGAGGGTGTTTTCAAGAACTTGGCCGCAGTGCCTGCTGCTTTGCCGGATTTCTCAAGGTTGACGCCATAGCTTGATGCTCTTTCTGCAGCGGCCGCCATTATTTCGGGTGCGAAACCTTTAGTCATGGTTTCGGGAAGCTTCTCGACAAGTTTCTGAAGCCATGACGGCAGGCCGTTGTACGTCTTCTGCAGCTGCTTGTCGCCGTTGGTAAGGAGGCTTTCGAGATCGTGGTATGCCGTGGGAACACCGTTCATCAGGTCTTTCAGTACTTGGTTAAACCGCTGCAGCAGTTCTTGCGTCTCGTCGCTAATAGAGAATACCCGGTTGTCGACGGCCGCAAGATTCAGGTTCTCGAGCACATTGGCCATATCTTGTTCCTCTTTCTTTGCTTCAATATCCTCGGGGCTGACATCAGACTCTTCTTTTGTTTTCATGCCTTCGGCGATATCGTGCAATCCTTCAGCGGTTGCCTCCTGGTTATTCTGTCGAGCATGTCTGCTGTCTCTGCGCAGCCAGCTCCATGTCGTCTTCTTGCCGGTTTCTTCTTTGGGCGGGAATTCTGGAACCGCAGTCGGCTCCTCCGTCAGCTCATTCGGTGTTCCGGGCGGCAACTCAATGTTTTGCGCACCATCCAGGAGGGCGAGCTGAGCATCGCCGCCATGTTCGACCGTGGGCAGCGGAGGGGGGTTGTCCTGACTGGTTATTCGGCTGAGGAACTGCTCATCTTCGTCTGACAAGACTGGCTTTTCAGATTTGGGTGCAGCGCCAATATGTGCTTTGGATTTGATGTAGTTAATGTATTCCATTTCAATCTGGCGCGGGCCTCAGCCCAGCGATAACCAGGGAGGAGCTTATCGATAAGACGGTTCTGTATGGATAACTCGTAGGACTTCGATATTACTTTTGCGTGTCGACGCCGGTGATGGAGGGACGACTTTGTCGATAGCTGAATCCGAATGTGTCTCTAAGGAAAGTGAAATGCTTGCGACTGCCTGTCAGAATCATTGGACTGCTTGAGGTCAGTACTCTATTCGCTCTTGCATGTGTCAAGAATTGTTCGAGATATTGCTACGTCATTGCTTCGCCGCCACTTTTGCAGCACAACCTGAAGAATCTACTCTACCATCCTGGTAGACGCGATGTGAATCCTGATTTCCTGGTGCGTTTGTCCAATGAAAAGGACTTGTTCCTCCAAGACAAGAGATTTCCGGTGTCCGTGAGATCAACGCAGGGCTGAGCCCGAGCAACGAAGCGTGGGACTGACCCCGCTGTGGCACGTTCAGCCACGTTCAAATCTGTCCCCGTATTGCATCGCTCGAAGACAACTTTGATGAAGCATTCACCATGAGGGAAAGCCTGAGATTGAACGAGGTCGCAAGGTTATGAACAGCATACTGAACATCGACGGCCACTTTAAGGTAGTCGTCCTTCGGCATGACAAGCTGGTTTCCGCTGCCGTGGTAAGAACATTCGCTGCCTCGGCAAATGGCTATGATTAAATTTAGCGAAGCATCAGCAGGAACGAAGGTAGAGCATAAAATAAACCATTTGGAATGCCCATTAGCATCTCATCAGCATCCTCATCTTTTCTTGTGTAAATAATAAGCTTGCCTTTTTGCTAACGAGCCCGAAGAGAAACTGATTGCGATCATGCCGGTCCCATCGACGTTGTGGAAAACTGCTGCTATCTTGTATACCATAGCTATTCCAGGTCATATTGTAAGCTCTTCGCAAACGATCTTTCGACTGTTTCATCTGATCGATTCTGCAAGGCTGGCGGTCTGAAGTTGATCCACCCTCTACTCAACAAGCTTCCCATCACGAAGAAGGAAGACAGGGTCGGCCAGCGCAGCGCCCAAAACTGTTACAACTATGTCAACGTGAGCTTGGCAATCGCAGGTAGGTTCCGAACATTCTCGTCTCTTGAGCGATCACTTCCAACCACTCTTACATGACAGCGGTGGTCACAGAGCAATATCACTGACATATTCAGGACTGTTAAATTGGCAATGGGCACGTACTCGTGGACCTCAGACGCTCGAGGAGATAATCATCTATTGGACCCTGCTTGTAACGCACCTTGCTTATGGCTATCGATACGCCCAGGTTGGGGAATATTCTCCGTTGTCTGTCATGTGGGTGGCGCCGGCATTGAGCCTTGTTGGGTACCAAATGGACAGCAAGTCTCTGCTTCTCTAGCTTGATCAGGTCATAGCTCTCACATAGTCAAGCCGAACAGTTTACCGGCAACCGGGTCCCACTCCGAGCTCCATCGACGCTTGCTCTCTCGCACAGCTCCTTCCTTGAGAGTGTCCAAGGTCTCATTCGTAGGGTCGAAGATGTCTTTCATGATGCTTGACATTTGCGCTGGACTAGAGAACCCTTTTCCATTGATATTTTCTTGAACCAATTCTGGCCAAGCTTTGAAGTTGTCGTAGCCCAGCACAGGGAGGCCGGCACCGAACATGTCCACGACCTTCATAGGGAGGTCCACGCCACTGCTGCTCATGTGTAGTGAGACCCCGAGGTCAGCTGCGCCCAGTAGCGAAGCATAGTCTTCGAAAGACAGCCACGCTGTTTTGATGGTGACCATTTCAAGCTCCTGCCTAGACTCGAGATCTCTGATCTTCTCCACATAGTGCTGATTCAACGGTCCTTTCCCAGTGATAATTACCAATAATTCTGGCAAATGTGGTGAGTCTGTAGTTGCACTTTCCGAGTAACTGCGAAGCGCATCGAGTAGCACCGAGAAGTCCTCATCTGCGGTCCACGATGTCGAAGAAACCACAAGCCTTGTCTTGCTTGCAATGATATTGTCAACCTCTGCTGCCGTCAGCTCGTGACGTGTGAGGAAGGCTATCTGATCCGCATCGGATAGAGGGATGAAGAGAGGCGCTGGCCTATCGTGCAACGGCAGGATGGTGCCACGTATTCCCAAATCTGATTTAAGTACGTCGCACATAGCATTGGTGACGGCAAAATGGTACTGCGCAATTCTGCCTAGGTAGCGTTCATAGACCTTGGCGACAAACACGAGAGGATGATTTTGTCCGAGCTTTAGGCCCAAGATTGAGTAGCCAAAATTGTGCCAGTCGATCACAAGCTTGATCTTGCGGAAGTGACAAACAACTATCGCGAGAAGCAAGGTAGGAATGGAAGGAGGGTTTTGGACCAACATCCATTCACATGATTGCGTATTGTATGCTAACGTGCTCCAAAGTGTCCATATCTGAAAAAGGACTTTGAAGGGCGCGGCAAGCAGGAAGGCGAGCTTATTGCTAGTGTTGAGCATTCGAGGAGGACTTGGTAATGGCACGAGCCGGACAGACGCATTGTCTCGCAGTTCAGATATTGGTTCACTCTCTGAAAGTCACACTCAATTAGCTTTCTGCCGATGACCATGTCTCTGTAAGTGTGCTCTCACCTATAAAGCCCACCAGCTCAACCTTGCCACCATGCTGAGCAATACTCAAAGCATGATATTGCATCCGAGGACTGCGACCAATGTCGCCGAGCACCACGATTTGCACAGATCCTTTCTGTGCTGGAGAGCTGGAAGGCAAGCCAAACATAACCAAGGCCACAACAGCCGTGGCTAAAGCCACTATTGCTGCGAGCAGCAGTATAGTTATTATTGCCATTGCAGAAGAGTTGTACTGCGAAAGACGATTCTTTCAGCCATAACGACGCGTCCAGCTGTGAAGTTGCTGGCCGTCGAGGACATCTAATGTTCGGTAATCGATCTGATAGGAGTCCAAGGTTTCAAGTTTCTGAGATCTGTCCCACCGATGACGTGCGTAGCCGAATGTTTACTATGCCCAAAATGCATAGATTAAGGGGCTTTATCCTTGCCTCGTCTGTTCTGGGATAGTGCCTTTTCAGCCTGCACTCGGCGTGGTGTTGAGAAATGCAGTGCTGCGGCTGCACTTTGAGCATCTACCCTTCTGCAATTGAGGGAGAGACTGTCCAAGCGTTTGCTAACAGCATTGCTATTTTCGTAGGGCGCAGGCGTCCGTCAGAGCTTCGATAGTCGATCCTTTCATGTTATCGAACGACCTCCGAGAAAACAGCATTCAATAGCGGGCTTGTCAAGCGATAACATTGTGGATTGAGCTTAAAACACCTTTGCAATAACCCTCACGATATTCTTGTCGCTCGCGAAATATGAGCCAAACGTTCACTTTGCCAATATCTGCAGCAGACCAATTCAACCACGGACACGAGCGCCGACAAAGTCGCCCTCACCAAAGGCAGAGTCGCCTTGCACCGACATTTCCACAACTACCACGGATCCCCAGCGGCTCTGAGGTGCCTACAGAACACACAGTACATCAACATGAGCATGCAGTGACCGACCAATACCTCTATCAAAGCCACGACGGAGACACTCATAGCCCTAGTCGAGCCCTATCGAACGAACTACATGCGCCGCTGATAGCAAAGCAGCGCTCGTTTGAAGCCAGAAACACACCCACAGCCATGGCGTCTCAGCACCGTCATGTCTCGGGATTAACCGATGTGCTTCTTCATGCGACCGAGAAATATGCTCTGCTGCATGGTATAATAGCAGACGAAGAATCCAGAAGAATTTTCTACTTCATGTGGCTCAATCTGGGATTCATGATCGTTCAGTCCACCTATGGCTATCTAACGGGCTCGCTGGGGTTGATCAGTGACAGTATACATATGTTCTTTGACTGTGTTGCGTTGCTAGTTGGCGTGTGCGCAGCAGTAATGAGCAAGTGGCCGCCGAGCGCCAAGTTTCCCTACGGCTACGGCAAGATTGATACATTGGCGGGCTTGGGCAACGGCATTTTCCTGATGCTGATCAGCGTTGAAATCGTCTATGAAGCTTTCGAGCGTCTGTTCGAGGGAGCGACACTGCAGAGAACATCAGAGCTGTTATATGTCAGCATAGCTGGGCTTGCTGTCAACATGGTCGGCATTTTCGCTTTTCATGGCCACCATGGCCATCATCACGGGCATGATCATAGTCATGGTGGACACAGTCATGCCCACGACTCACATGATCCCCACACACCTTCCAACGCTGCTTCAGCGTCCCCAACGAAGCCACAAGCGTCAGGAGGGCATGGCCATCACCACCACGGCGGAGAAAACATGCAAGGGATCTACCTTCACATCATGGCCGATGCCTTAGGCTCGGTGGCAGTTGTCATCTCGACACTGCTGGTGCAGTTTACTGGCTGGAGCGGCTTCGATCCGCTTGCATCATGCATTATTGCTGTCCTGATCTTCATTTCGACCATTCCGCTGGTATCAAGCACAATAAAAATCTTACTTCTCTCGCTCAACTCTGATATCGAATACAACTTACGTGATGTTCTTGGCGGCGTCAGCTCCATACGAGGCGTAGTAGGCTACACAGCGCCGAAATTTTGGCTAGAAGATATCAAGAAGGACGATCATGGTCATGACCACCACCACGACCATAGTCACTCACATTCGCATGGGCAGCCACATTCTCATAGCCACGAGCAACACAATGCTACTGCTCACACTCACAACCACGATCATTCGCATGACCACGCAAATTCTCACTGCTCAAGCGACCATTCACATTCCCATCCGCCAAGCCACTCACATACGCATGATCACGACGCAGCCCCCGAGCACGCCGGCAACGACCCCGCGATCCTAGGCACAATCCACATCCAAATCTCTCAGTACGCTGATTTGCGCGATGTACAAGCACGCGTAACGCAATACTTCTACGCTCGCAAGATGGATGTTGTGGTTCAGTACGAACGAGATGGAGACAATAAATGCTGGTGCTCTGCATCTGGTAGTGCCGGAGCAATGAGGACACCACAAACAGGAGGAATGCGGACACCCATCAGTGGAAGCTTCAGCGCTGGTTACCCTAGTGGTTTCATGGCTCAGCAGATAGGAGGATCGCAGATGAGGGAGAAAGGGGTGGGCAGTCCCTTACAGAAGATGTTGTGATATCTCAGAACAATTGTAGCAAGCGTGCTTTTTGGTATGAGTTGGACAGGCTGGATCTGCAAGCGTCACGCTGAGCAGCGCGGTATATACAGATATTTTTGATTATGAAATGAAGACCTGCCTGGCCGGCATCACGACAAGGACGACTTGCCCTTTCGCTCACGTGTCTCTGTGCTGAACCTCTTGAGAATCTGGTGCTATCTCTCTGGAGGCGTCGGAAAGGTGTTGCGTCGTACCTGCCTTATCCGGTATAGTGTTTATCGTTTGTGAGACGTTTCAGGCACAATTGCCCACTTCTAGGCGCTAGTTATACCCCGGAAGCTGAGCTTGGCGGACAAAAGCGCACCTTGGGCCATGTAAGTCCCAGCTCAGTGAGATCATCACGAGGAGTTGTGCGATCTTCAGAAAACCGCGTCAGCTATTGCAATGATGGTTCAAAGGCTACGAGGGGCCCTCAGTAGTCTTATGAGTTCTGTTTGTTCAGCTTGTAGCTCAAGCATCTGAGCTTAACATCTCTTGGCTACTTGAGCAGAATACATCGAGACGACTGAAATATACTTCGACCGCTGTCGTCTTGGTACACCGAGGTTATCGAAAGACAGTTTAAGATGGATGTGACGAAGGACGAGAAGCCTGATGCGGATCAGCGACTGCCTGTCTTCACTGTTGAGTCCGACAGCTCTACAGCACGCTCGCGTTCATCACGCAAAGGTCGAGCTCTTGCAAGCATATTAACCATTCTAATCGTCACAACTTGCCTGTTGACGGGCTCAGCACCATGGCCCCATCAAGGTCCCTGGTGGCGGTCTGGTACAAATAGTGGTTCGTCCGGAAAGACTGCCAGTTGCGAACAGGTCTCACCATTGCAACCGAAGAATCAGTCTCGTGGCCTGAATGACATGGATGAGTACATCACGTCTGATGCTTACCAAGACGCAAGTATCAAGCGACTCTCTGGCGCAGTTCAGATACCTACCGAGAGCTTTGATGACCTCGGTGCGATAGGCGAGGACAAGCGGTGGGAGATTATGTACGACTTTGCTGCATACCTGAAGAAGACGTTCCCCGGGGTGCACAACACCCTGTCTCTCGAGATGGTGAACACTCATGGCCTGTTGTTCACCTGGAAGGGTCAAGACGAAGCTCTCAAGCCAACCCTACTAATGGCTCATCAAGACGTCGTGCCTGTCCCAGCCTCAACAGTCGATGCCTGGACACACCCGCCCTTCTCCGGCTTCTACGATGGTAAATACATATGGGGTCGCGGCGCCTCAGACTGCAAAAACCAGCTCATCGGCATCCTCGAAGCAGTCGAAGAGCTAGTCAAAGCCAACTTCACACCCCGTCGAACAATCCTACTCTCCTTCGGCTTCGACGAAGAAATCAGCGGCGCCAACGGAGCCGGTCACCTCGCCCCATTCATCCTCCACAGGTACGGCCCCGAAGGCATCGCCGCAATCGTCGACGAAGGCGCAACCTTCGCAAAGAACTGGGGCATGCGCACAGCTCTCCCAGGCGTCGGCGAAAAAGGCTACACAGACGTGCACATCACCATCCGCATGCCAGGCGGCCACTCCTCCGTCCCACCAGACCACACCGGAATCGGCGTAATGAGCGAACTCATCACCCTCATCGAAGCCCACCAATACCCAACCCACCTCGACGACCAGAACCCCTACCTCGGCCTGCTCACCTGCGGCGCAGAACACGCACCCGACTTCCCCTCCAAGCTCAAACATCTCCTCCACAGACGTCAGAAAGGGACCAGCGCCAGCATCAGCCAGTGCACCAAGAAGCTCAAACAAGACCACCTCGCCCTCGAAGCCGCCAAAGCCGGCCCCGCCACAAAATACCTAATGCAGACTTCCATCGCAGCAGACGTCATCTCCGGCGGCGTAAAGGTGAACGCCCTCCCCGAACGCACCACCGCGATCATAAACCACCGCATCAACATAGGCGAGCACTCCTCAGGCGTGCACGACAAAATCACGAAACTAGCGGAGAGTATCGCGCATAAATACAATCTCACGCTCCATGCCTTTGACGATGCGAAGGAGACACCGCAGTCGATCATGTTGTATGCCGGTCATACGCTTGAGCCCGCGCCTGTGACGCCCACGGATGTGAGTGAACTGTCGCCGTATGCTGTTCTGGCGGGGACTATACGAGCGCTATACGGCGAGGATATCGTTGTTGCGCCGGGTATTATGACGGGGAATACAGATACGAGGTATTACTGGGACGTGTCGAAGCATATCTTTCGGTTTACGGCGGGGTGGGATGGGGAGAGCTTTGGGTTCGGGAATATCCATACGGTTGATGAGAAGATCTCGGTGAAGAGTCATGTTAATATGGTTAGGTGGATGAGTTTGTTTATTCGGATTATGGATGGGAGTGAGTTGGAGTGATGGTGTGGCATAGTATGGTGGATGTGATGTGGTTGGTTACATGTAGACAGAAGGCAGAAGGTTGAATAGGTATAAATCTTTATCGACTTGAATCTATCTAGTGGATGAGATTCATAGAATGGGAACATGCTTGCGTCTTAGCATTGCGCTCGACAGGCTTGGTGCAGTATTAATGATGTCTAGGTATTGACGGTGCATGCTGTTTTCGTTTCGACATTCTGCAGCCGCCACAATGCAGCCTGATTGTTATATTGTTGATAAGAAGAGTTAATGCCGGCTGGTCTATCGAGCCAGTGCAGATTATCTCGAAGAGGATAGTGATTCCTCAAAGTGGAGCTGAAGTCGATCATTCAGCTCTCAGGTCTGCGCCGGGTGGAATTGACTTTCGTTAGCTTGAAGAGTTGTTGCTTAATTCTGACCTTTTGACGTTGTGTAAAAGCAGGTGACGATGGGACCAGGGCCGAGCGTAGCTAGGAAGGCGGAGTCGTCATGCTGACTGACTTTTGTTGGTGGGACAGGTCCGAGCATCGGTGCATCATTTTGTGATGGCTCTTCTCATTTGCAAAGCCTCGACCCGTGGCATCGATGGCAGTGGTATGCCGATTTATCTGTTGGGGGCGCAGCAGACACCGAAAACAGCTTGGAGGCTGGTGTGGCACATGAGTCGACCTTCAAAAGTGATTCTGGCACGAAATGCTGGCAGACCGAAGTTGGTATTGAAACTCTGGATCGACCATAAAACTTCGGCAAGAGAATAGGGAATGCTGGATGTGGCTAGGCGTGGCAGCTTCCTCAATCTTCCTCTTCTTCTTCTTTCATCTCGCTAATCCGTTGGCTGTCAGGAGGGCTTCCTGGTGCAGCTATCGATCTTCCACGTAACCGTGTGCCGAGATACATAAGTTGTGCCGCTGTTTCTCGCATTTTGATGTTCGGACCGGCTTTTGCCAGCATATAGAACGGCAGCGTTCTCTCCATAGCAACTTCAAATTTGTTGATATTCCAGGGACCCGCGTGATCCAAATAGAAGTTCAATTCGGCCATGACTGTAGACCATGGCGATTCGATCCTGTGCAAATTTATCTGTAGTTCGTCGTCTGGTGGTGAAGTTCTGTCCTTCTCTTCTCGAAGTAGACTTTCCCATCGACGTAAAATCCACTCAGTCTCTGATTTGGCGTTTCTGATGACCACGGCGAGGCGGTCTCTATCGGCGCCTTGGTGCTGTTCTACCCTCGGCAATGCCTGATCAAAGCTGGCTCTGGCAAGCTGCAGACTTTGGACGGCTTCCTGTAGCCGGACGATCGAGTTCTTCTCCGGTGGACATTGATTTTTACCATTCTGCGCGGTGGTCAGGATAGCAGGTAGAGCACTAGCGAATGCTTCGCAGTAGAATGATATGTACGAGTCGCTGCTGTGACGGTTTTGTGCATCCTTCGCCAGTCTTGCACCTGATGAGACATGCATGCAAGCGGTATCCCATTGGCCGTTGAACAGACCCAGAATGCCCAGAGTGGCTGATGTCAATAAGACAACATCCAGCGGCACACTGCCGGAAAGCAACGACTGTATAGCTTTGGACGTGTGAGCCACCACTTGTGATTGAGATTGCCGACGTGGTATAACAGAATTGCTAGGGTTAAGGAGCGATTCGCATGACATGGCTGCCGCTAGCATAGCATGACGAACGCTGGGATACGACCATGCCGCCTGGGGTACGAGAACCTGCCAGAAGTGAGGACCAGTTTTAGACCTGCCCACCATTGTGGAAGTCAGATCAAGAAAGTATTTGCAGAAGTACCGCTCATTATTAATGTATGGTTCTGAAGGCGAGATCACCAGCGGCGATGCGGCTAACGGGCTGTCAATCGAGGTAGCTGGTGTCTCTGATTTCGTAGTCGCGACAGACAGAGAGGTTTGTGACCCCGGCGATCTGGAGTCTGACACTGAGGAGTCTTCCTCAGGCGGGCTTCCGCTGGTGTCGTCCTTGTCAGTCGAAAGGGGATATCCATCACAGCGGAACCCTGATAAATGACACCTGCCCAGGGATTAGCTACACGGTAGCGACAGATGCTACGTTCAACTTACCTTTCACACGTTGGCTTCGCCTCGTCACATTTCACATGGCGTTGCCTAGAACTTGGTGAGCAATAGCCCAGCAATCAGTCCCATCAAAGTTTCTTACTTGCAGGTACGACAGCCTGTCCGTGCTTTTGGCGCCCACTTCCGACGTCGATTTGATCCATTCTTTGTTGTCATATCTCATGTCTGGGACCTGGAGTACATATAGTGGGGCACCATTTGGGCCTGCTGTACGAGTTGTCGTGCTACCAGTCAGCATGGATGATCTGAGGTAGTCAGTAGTAGATGAGGCTGTTTTTCGACATTCGGATCAATCGTCATGTGGTTGGGAGACGAAACGTGGTACTGGCGGGATTGTTATGTAAGTCGTTGTTGGTACTGTAACGTATGGATGTTAATGTAGTGGTATATGGTTGGTAAAGTGGTGTGGAGCGATGAAGGTTGTATATGTAATGACTGTGGTCGCGACTGCGTCTCCCCATTCCTGCCTCATGCCGTGCACTCCCGGAGTCGAGAATTGGCCCATCAACAGAGGTGGAGAAGTAGCGAGGCAAGTTTACAGAACTAAGGTTTGAAAAGGCGTAATTATATAGCAGTCTTTCGGCACCATCTAGCTTGTCTTGTTGCATATGCTCGAGCCGGTGTTCGGCATGCCTTAGCTTCCACCAACTCTTGTCCGGGACAGCTAAGCCCACCTGGGCAAGCCTAAAGCTCGTCGAACATGGTTTTGAAGGTCAGGAGCTTACTACTGCACAGAGAACGAACGTCAGATAGTGTGAAATCCATCGAAAAGCGTAGGTAGGGACGTTGACAAGCACACCATGGATTTCCGCTGAGAAAAACGTGGCTACGCTTGAAACGCATCGATCCTCAACAACGATGATGGACGACGTGAGTGGTGGGCAAGCGCAGCAGCAGCAGCAGCTGCCAGACGAACTGTGTGACATGCAGATGACGAATAATACTTCCTAAGGAGCGCCAGCAAGAGTCGTCCAGCGTACCTTGAGTTACTCCTACTGTACTCAAGAGCAGCTAACGAGCAAGCTTACTGCAGTATTATTGTCTAAACTGCTTCTTGGCGATCGTGGCTCGCCTGCAGAACAGATCTAGGTATGCACGATCGTCCAGAACAGGATAAGAAGAACTTTCGTAGTCAGAAGGACGGCCAAAAGGGAAACCATGTGAGATGTATTGACGAAGCTTGATGGAACAGTAGAGCAGGAACAGACAAGGTGCGCAGGAACTTCTTCGGGGCCTATGCAGGTGGTCGAATATGCAGGTCTCGACAGCAGGACGTGCGGCCTGAGATGGAAGACGCGTCGCGTGCATGGTTCGCGTTTCTGCACCACTAGTAGTTCCCTCAACTTCACATTCGAGCACATTTCAAGATTAGCCGGTAGTCGAATGTGTCTCAAACGAAGGCCACAGTGCAAACTCGAATTCTTGTAGGCCATGACCATGACCATGGCTGCAAGCAATACAACCTAGACGAAGGATCGTCGTATCCTGACGACCGAATCTATCCATTACTGCTAGAGCCATGGCGGAAGAGAATAATCTCAACCAAGCCAAAGAGGTTGTCCTTGGTGCCTACCCGTCTTGCGAAGATTGTCTGGCTTGGTCCGACGACGGTCTTGCTGTGGCCTGTGGGCAGAATGTCTACATCTTGAACAAGACCTTGAAACGTTCGCTGACTAGTTCGCAAGTCTCAGAGCAGTGGTCTAGTATTGCAGTGCGCACCGATCGATTCAACCAGGATGAATGGCCAGAGCAGAGCCTGGCTTCGCTGCACCATCTATCGATTGGCGAGGAACAGTCCGAATCAGTCGTTGTCGGGCTGTCATGGTCATGGCCTGGTCTGGGCTTTCATCGTCGTTCTGTCCTTGCTGTGCTAACCTCAAATTTGATTTTGTCCATTTGGGAGACTGACGGCTCACAGTGCGGATGGCGGAGGACGTGCATCCTTAACCAACATCTACCTCGCCACGATCCGATCCAAACCTCCCAAGATGGTACCAGTCGCACGAGACGCCGTCTTCGAATCCGAGCCTTCGCATGGTCCCAGCCGCTGCTTACATCCCCTACGGCTCGGTGGGGAGATCATTACATAGCCGTCGTCGACGACGATAATAACTTCACACTACTCAGTATCAACAAAAGAGCTGACGAAGGTCATGGGCAGTGGTCAATTATTCCCATATGCACAACGGTTGTCGCATCTTCAGTGCTGCCCACTGAGATCGTTGAAAGACCCACGAACTTGCAGCGGATGATTGTCGAGCAATCACCGGTCAAGCGCATGGCCATCAACCCATGGCACATTCAATATGCCCCTGCCGGCACCGATTCCACGCCGTACAAAGCAGAGTCTTCTGTCAGATGCGAGTGGTTCCACAATTCAAGAATGCTGGAGCTCTCAATAGAAATATCCTCTGAACACAGCGGAGTGACTGGCACGGTCGATTCGCTCTCTTCGACTAGCTCGCAGCCTACTCCCAGTAGCGAAGCCGGAGACCACGTGGACCGCAAGCTACAAGATGCTGAGATAGTGCACAGCGCTACTGACAGACCAGAATGGCACGAAGCACTGAAGCAGCCAAGCACCGAGTTTGATCGACAGAACCATCTAGATGGGCTGTTTCGTGTGCGATTCTGGGGTTTGGCGAAGTCGCCTAATGATCAGGCTGAAGCAGCTTGCATCACTATACATCCTTGGGACACATATGAATATACTTCAGCCGTTCATGAGAAGTCCCGCATAATATTCCGTCGTTTGAGCACCTCCAATAGAGTGCCTGCTGATGCTCATAGGAGTGAGGATGACGTCCTGGAATCAATCTCGAAGTTCATTGCTCGAGTGCTCAGTGGTGACGAAGAACCGCAATCCGCTCTTGATGCCAAATTGCTGCAAGCCTTCTATGCATGGGCGTCTCTAGAACCAGAACGCGCTGAGATACAAAGGTTACTCGGGAAGCAGCGCAGAGACCGCATTGGTACTACAAATAGCGCTGACGATGTCCAAGTGTCTCGTGCACAGACACCAAGTGACCTGCAACCAGAGTTCGTGGCGCCGAGGGGCGCCGACATGTGTGGCCTTTGCGGCTCACAGATCCCGTTCACTACCACAACTGCTGTCGCTCGTTGCCAATCAGGACATCCTTTCTCACGTTGCAGCCTGTCTTTGCTATCCATACAAGAGCCGGGCATTTCGAAATATTGTGCAGTGTGCGAGAGGCAATTCTTGGACATCTCAAAGCTCGGGCCACAATCCGGTCAGAGCGTACTGGTGCAGCTGTTCGACGAATTCGACACGTGCCCATACTGTGATGGCAAGTATCGCGGCTGAAAGCGTGCGTGCCAAGATATCAACTTCACAACCACTGTGCTGCATGCCATATCCGGGCCTGGCATGAGAAGTCGATCTCAAAAATACAGCATGCATTCGTCTTGTTTCAGCCAGTTGCGCACAGCTCGCGTTGGAGAACTCATGAACACAGTGGGGATCACAGATGAGAACAGCACCTTCCGCATCCGCAGCAGATTATCAAAACCGAGATGCTGTCCCTATGACCACGCATCACCTCTACGTACCAGAACAGCAAGCATTTGCACCGATGCCATTCTTACCTTCAAGCCCGACACGCCTCTATACGAGACGTAAGTCCAAGCACACTAGCCCACTTTTGAGCAAGACGAAGAAGAATACTGCTAGCACAGCCGAAGGCAAGGAAAGCGTTGAGATGCTGACACCGAAGAGCACTATTGTTCCTGCAGTAGCCGCAGAACCTGCTACGTTGCCCAATGAGGAAAGCTCCAGGCGGAAGTCAATAGGGTCTTTCAAAGGCGCCACGGTCGGACGGGCCTTGGATATGGACGATTCTTCTAGAAATGGGAATCATAGTGGACAAACATCACGTCGAAGCACAACCAGCACCATTGATCCAGACCAGCAGCATACTGTCGTGTCAGTCGCTGCAGCTGACAAGGACAGGGACAATGCAGGCTCAATACCAGGCTCGATAGCGAGTGCGAGTCCTACAGCTCCGGCGCAGCGGTCAGTAATGTTTGACAATGCTTCGGACTCAGAATATTCTATCGACGAAGATGTACGGCCCGTTGTAGGTCGCGCAAGCAGCGTCAGGGTCGGCAAGCCTCACATCGTGCAGCACAAACCTATCAACATATCGAAACCACATGCCACCTCTGGGGTCCCTTCAAGGTCCGACAGTCATTCATCTCTCAAAGCAGAACGCATGCATGGACATCGAAGTGGTATGCTGCCCAGCACGCCCGAAGAAGGCGCGCTCAGATCGTCTGTGGATAGCATATCCTCAACTGCAATTAGAGATTTCAGGGAATTGCAGCCGTCACGAAGCTCCGATTCGTCTGCTACCATTACGCCGCCTCTTGGAGCATCCAGCAAACATGCAAGAAGAACATCGAGTCAAGACTCCACCGACACTGCTACAGCACCCCCGACAGGCAATACACTGCATTCCATTCATCCAAGCATTGTCAATCCCGTGGTTTCTTCAGAAGCCGAAGCAGATGTGCAACAGGGCGAGGGTGTTGCACCCGTTCCAGGGATCAATCGAGCCATTTCTTCTCCATTTCCTCTACCTGGCCGGGGACTAAGCCGCCGAGTCACCATACGCCCAGCTGATCTCATCATCAAGAACCACAATGCAAGCAGCTCTTTTCGAGAATCTGTCGTTACAACTCCGTATCCTGCTCGAATGTCCATCGACGCCAGCAGCATGAATTTCGATGAGAGTGAGGAGAGCAAGGAAGAAGAGCCCAAGAGAGGCAAGGAGAAGGAGCGACGAAAAGTCTCATTCTCAAACCTCTCGAGCGTGGCCAGTCCGCGTGGTGCGAAAGACCGCTTCCCGTCTCCTGAGCGGCCTGAAGTACTCTTCATCGACCTTAGCCTTCTTAGCCATCCAGGTGCTCGTACAACAATAGAAATCCAGATTGCAGACAAGGGCACATTCGATGACGAGCACTTCTTCGAGCAGATTCGGACAGCATATTTCAAACAACTTCTCGGTGCACCTCGTTTGGCATTCACGTGGGTCCGCCGGATAGGCTATGTCTCTATCACAGCACCAGCAAGCTATAATGCTGCGGACTTTGATAGCATAGATTTTGTCAAACACTTCCAGAATCCACGTCTCGGTCGGAAGCGCAAGGCTTGGGTCATATGGCTGCGGAACAACAACCCCCCTTCAGCAGCACCAACCACGATCATCACTCATCCAGAGGGCGCCGGGGTCAGGCAGATCGATAACCTGCAGCGCTTGTCCCTTCGCACACGTGTGCCAGGACACAGCCGACGGTCAAGTTGGAACAAGTCTCATCACACGGATAGAGACGCCAACAACGTCGAGGAGAATAAGAGATACAGTACTTTGTCAGAGGCCAGTAGCTTCAACTTCGTCTATTCACCTGCTGTCCCTCGCCTGCCCTTCCTTCCCAGGTCCCAGGCCGCACAGCAACCACAGACTCAGTCTGCCTTATCAACACCGAGTGCGGCCACCGCCTCACCGTGCCGATCATTCTTCTGGCCTAGCAACTTTAGCTCGTCGTCAGCCTCAAGATCCGGTAACGGAGAGGAAAGCGAAGCAGTCAAAATCGTGACGGTATCCTTTCATCATGAATACAGGGCTGGTATCATTGCTCTACTGACGCTGCTGGTCATTGTCCAAGCTATCCTAGCAAGCGTTATCTGGATCATCTTCGGTGTGCCAGGAACGCGTCCAGGAATGGACGGCGAACAGAAGCTTGTAGGTGATCCTCAGTCATCTATTAGCACGAATTGGAGAATTGATGCCAGGTCGCGAGTCCTGACTGGTGTGGTGATCGGATTGGTTGTATTGATCATGGGTGGCATAGTCGAAGGCGCATTGGTCTGGGGAAGCTCGCTGTTGTTGTAGTCGTGAACATATACCAAAATGCCTGTAATAACACAGGGGGGAGGGACGAGCATTAGGTGGTAGCTAACAGACGACGGACATAGAGTGTACACTTACCACAGCACAGATAGACATGTAATACAACCAAAAGCATACCTTCATCTCAGCTTTCGGCGTCCTCTCCGATCAAGTGGATTCGTTCGTCCATTGTACGTCTTGTCTAGTCTCTAGTCGGTACCACTTGCCCTCCAACAGTAGCAGCTGCCTTGCTCAGAATCTACACCGTACCAGGCAGGTGCGTCAGGAGTGACGCATTTCCTTCTCCCACGGTCGTAACCTTGCGCCGCCCTCGAAAAAGGCAGGCAGGTGCATCTAAAGACTTGCACCTTCCTCACCATCCTCCCGCGCTTGCCCTTCCCGGATGATCCCTTTCAAATTGCAGGAACGACCTACCGTTCGCACCTGCCCCTGCACGGCTTGTCTAGCAAGGCAAGAGCATAATGTCACAAATCACACCTTCTTCTTCTATCCAATCGCGCCTTCCCTCTCCTGTCGATTCTCGACAGCAGGAACTAGCTTACCCACCCATCGCGCCTTGCTTGTCGCTTACTCGCACCTGCTCTTATAAGGTCATCGGACAAGACAGGAGCGTCTAAGGTGTCGCACGTTCCTCGTCATCCTGTCGCACTTGCCATTTTCTGGCGCGGCTGCAGATCGCAGCAACGACCCACTAATCGTACCTGCCCTGCATACCTTGTCTGGCGAGGCAGGAGCACAAGGCGGTCGCGACTTCCTTATGCCGAATTGCACCTTCCTCGCCAGTCACTGGCACCTGCCCTTCCATAGCCAATCCCTAGCCGGCAGGAACGATCCACCCATCGCGCCTTCCTCGTCGCATACTCGCACCTGCCTTGTGTGGTCCATTTTTACGACGCAGGAGCGTTCCAACGGTCGCACCTTCCCTACAGCTTAATGGCACTTTCCAGTTGTTGACCCCGTCAAAGGAGGCAGGCTCAATCGGTGCGTCGCGCCTTCCTTGTCCGCCGACCGTGCTTGCCTCGTCGCGACGTTGAACGCAGGGCAGGTGCGACTCATTGGTCGTTCCTTCCTCTTCACAGTGTCGCACATGCCGTTTCTTGTTTTATGTCAGACGGCAAGGTTGTCTCACTAGTCGCAGGTTCCCGGCATTCTCCGTCGTACCTGCTTATCTGTTGTCAGTTGAGCGCGCCTCGGAAGGGGAAGCTTTCTGTTCGTCGTTCCTGCCTGTTTCTCGGTCGTGCCTACCCTTCAGTGAGTCGCGCCTTCCTCAGTCGCCCATAGATTGGATCGTGCCTACCTGCCTCTGGCGACGTCGATAGGAAAGACAGGTGCGACTCGTTGGTCGTTCCTTCCTCTTGACGAGCCTGCACTTGCCGTGTTCTGTACTAATCTACGAAGCATGTGCATCCAGACCATTGCGCCTTCCTCATCTACTAGTCGCACCTGCCCGTCCTTGACTCAGTGCAATCGGGCAAGAGCGTTTGGTGACGCGTTCCTTCTTCGCTTCATGCTCCGCCTGTTCTTCATGGTCAGTCATGCCTTCCTCGTTGTAGGATGTTGATGGGAAGGTCAGCGTGGGTCGGGAGTCGTTCTTGCTTCATGACCCGTCACGCCTGCCTTTTCGAGTGACTTGACGAGTATCAGGCAGTAACGTTGGGTCGGTTGTACCTGCTTTGGCTCTGGATGGTACCTGCCTGTTTCTTAGCTTCGTCCAATGAGCAGGGAGGATGTTCAGGTCGTGGCTTCGCCATCGTGTGTCGTGCCTCCTGTTGTTCGCGTTGGAGAGTGGGTGCATGCAGGTAGATGCAAGGATGGGTGCCAGATGGCGTATTGGTGAGCGACAAGAGATGCATGTCGGTGAGTATGAAATTCTGACCAATGAGTTAGTGTTCCTGCATAGGTAGGGCATTGTTAGTACAAATAGGCACGGGTGAAACTTTGGGATTCTGTTCAGCAGCTTTCCAAAGCGCTGAGATTAGGACCTCTTAGATACCATCTATGTACATATTTGTACGCCGTCTATGCATCGCGTCAAATAAACGGCAGCTCCTCATACAGACTTGCCTCTCTGGTGTCCCTACTGTGCTCCTCTTATACCACACAGCCCAACACTGAGTGGGATGGTCTGTCCCGCTTGCGCCCCGGCCCGCGTCCGGAGTATCTCGGCACTTTCTTAGGTAGATCGGCAGCATTTCATGTTGCTGGTTCAGGCTTGTGATCTTGGTTGGGCATGATCTTGCCACGGTTCAGGGGCAATGCTGTGTGCCTTCGAAGCCGTTGCCGTATTGAACCGCAGAGCTGAATTCTTGTCGCATCATGGGTTTATTCCTCCTTCTTCAGCCGAACATGTTGTTCATAGCTTTGTGGGCCAACTCAACACCCAAGAACGTTGCAGCGTTAGCCGGCACAGCTCTTGCCAAAGCGGGACCAAAACCAGGGAAGAATGCCTTGATGCCCCCTCTGCCGTATACCTCTCGTATTGTGCCTCCTATTGTAGGATTTCCAGCTGCACTTTGTAACCTGCTCTTGATTGTATCGACTGGGAAGACGGGGATCCACATGGCTACACCTGCTGAAGCACCGGCAACGAGGACAGCGGATAAGCTCAGCTCGCCCGTAGCGTTGCCGTCCGCGTCCTTCGGTGACATACTGCGCTTGATATATTCGTATGTTGCAAAGTAGGCCGCAGAACCAGGACTGTCTCTCGCCAATGTCATAGCACTACCCCGGAAGACGGACTTGATACCGCCTTCCTTGTACAGCTGCCGTACAACGTCCACACCGCCAGCGTATTTTGGTTTCTCGCCCGGTGCTAGCTGCTTCTGTCCTTGAATTTGTAAGAGCACTTTGACACGTTCAAATGGCGCTGTAATCAGTGTCATAGGTACAGCAGAAAAGGCGCCGGCAGCAGATACCTGCCCAATGCTGTACTGTGGTGTATTGTTCTTGACGGGCACTGTTGTCGTAGCCTCGACCAATTTCTTCCCCATATCGTAGCCCCAGAATGAGACAGCGAACATAGGCGTCACACCGACCAGAGGTGCAGAGACACCAGCGTATAGACCTCGGGCGCCGTCCTTAGCAATAGTTTTCCTGACCACATCGAGGGCGCCGGAGTAGATGCCCTTCTCAGCCGTTTGTAGACGGACCTTGACCAGATCGAAGGGGTGTCCTACAACGACGGCAAAGACACCACCGACGCCGCCGGCTGCCAGAGATCGTAGACCTGAACCAGCTTTCTTTGCTCCTCGCTCCGCCTTCTCTTTTAGCTCGTCCGTGGAGGGTAGCTCGTCTCTAGAGGTCGGTATCGAAGATTTTAGCTCCGAAGCTTTGGACTGTACTGAGGACATGGTGTCTTGTGCTTTAGACTTCGCATCTTCGAGGGTTGGTGCCATGACTGGCAAGCTGCGATCGGAATTTCGCTACGGCTCGGACGTGGGAAGGATGTCCTAAGTTGTGGTATAGTTCTGAGTAGAGGAAAAGAAGAACTGTACCCAAGGTTCGCAAGGAATTGTAGAGCTCAGGATCCTCGTGTGGTTTTCACCTGCAAGCAAGGACGAACGGAGAGCCAAGATCGCGTCGTGCTGGGCATTCGTCGTTGTCAAGAGCTCTTGCGAGGAGGAAAGTGTGGTAGGAAGATATTCACCGCACGTCGACCGGGCTTCCAGCTCCTCGCGCAGCAGAAGCACTATACTGCAGCTTTTCGGCACGCACAACGCAGAGAATATGTATCTATGCCAACAGCTCCGGCATCAAAAGTCAAAGATGTGGAAACTGACCGAGATAGCTCTTGTTGTTTTGTGACGCAGGCGCTGCATGAGCTTTGGCGGGACCAATGATCATTCTTGCGCCGAGGTACATCGGAAAGCGCCGCCAAGCTGCTTTTCCTTCCGGCTTCGGCTAGGCTTTGCTGCGCCGAGAATGCCCTGAGACTCCTTCCCTAATCTTCTGATAGGCTGGGCTAATCAAAGGAATTCCGTCTATCGATACTGGCCTACAAGGAGTGAGCATTTGGCATAGATGAGCAGGTCGCGGAAATGGTTGAGGATGAGGACGACATGCTGCAGCTCAGTTAGAACGTACTCTCGTTATATTCTGCGGTGTACAGTCTTGGTGGCAAAGGGTGTATCATGTGCAGGATTATAGTCATAGATCCGTAGATGCTAGCATCTATTATATACAGGTACTGGGTAGCCTGTTTGCACCAGTATGATCTGCCTTCAGACGTGGCTTGATAACGCCCCTCGTCTTCCTCCTCAAGAGCTACTGTCTCTATCTCGATGCCCCTGACTACTCCATGTCCTTCCATATCAAACATGGGTTCAGTCGGTGCGTGGCTTTCTCTGATCCACGCTCCGGACAATGCTGCTAGGAGGCTGGGATGCCGCTTGATAGTGTAGCAGCCTGCAGCAGAGGATTCCGGTTGAATCTCGTGCAATATGGCCCCGTGTACTTGCAGCACAAACCCTGGAGGCTGAGGCGAGAGGCTCGTGAGCGACGATAAACCTCGGTTTGATGCCTTCGATCCTGGTACGTTCGTCCAAGCTGGTCATGGATTCATTGCCGGGTGTTGTGAGACCTGGACCTTGGTAGTCTGGGCATACCATAAGCGCCATCTATATTCGTAGATCGATCTTTCATGCGAAGTGTTGTTCTCTGCGCAGTACTTATTGTGCTCGTCTTAAACCTGCTGTACTTCCTACTCTTCCCCCAAGGACTCTCTCACAACAGCTCGACACCTGCGCTTAAACGACTTATTATCCTCACGCCACATCTTTGCAGCATCCACATTAGCAGGACTCTCATCGTTCGGTGAGCTCAGCATGCTAATAACGCTCAGTAATATCGTCTCGGGGCTCTGCACAGGCGACCACCGTTCGCTGGCCGACTCGTAACCATATTTATCTTCTTCCGGTGGATGTAATATCGAGATGCAAACCTCGCCATTCGGGTAGACTGCCACATTGTTAGTCTTGAATCCTTCCTGTAGGCCCGTACTTCTCGCAACACTCTGCTTACCATTCGGGTGGAAAATTGGTGTCTCGAATTTCATCTTCGGCGGCATCATGGGATAATCCGAGGGGAAGCTCAACCTTGCTCTGAAGAAGCCTCCTCCGTAGTATCTGCATTCGTCGCTCATCATCAGGATTACCTCCCATTCGAACACGTTGTTGTCCACTAATCCACAACTTATGCCTGGGATGTCCTTGTCTGATTGCATTTGTTTTAGCTGGCGGCCAAGGAGACCTGCTGCTGATGTGCCCATGTTGATGAGTGTGACTGTTTATCTGCGCAGACTATGGAGGGTTCGTCTTCTGGGACTCGTCTACCACGGGCTTGTCTCTTGAGCCGGTATGGGAAGCCTTGCGGGTTGGAGGAATGTGTCAAGTTCTGGCGGATTGCTGATTAAAATATCTGAGTAGTACGGTTGAAGCTATTTGGCGGTTGATGTGTGAGGACAAGAGATGTTCAAAGTATGCACGGTATATTGATGGTCTTGAGTATGGCGAACAATTGTTAGAAGGCGAGACCTCGAGGTCAGACGAGTGATAGTATGAGGAAATGCTTCTCCAAACTGCGGTATCACGGCCCACTGCACGTCAGTCCCGCCAGTCGGAACCAACGCAAACCACCGTCATCCGGATGACTGCATGTCTGCAAGGACGTGCCTGGACGTGGAGGTGTTTGGGCAAGGTATAGGTGCAGATGCAGGAGCGATATTATCGCGTAAAAACTGCTTCCAAATGAATTACAGCTGGAGACCGACTGATACAAAATCCTTTGGTACAAGTGCTATGTGAGCATTATATGCGCCTGCCTGGTAGAATACAGATAACCTCCGGATCTTGGCTCCAGAACCCTGATGTCCTTGATCCCTAGTCCAGAGAATCGTAAGGAACGACCTTGTAGCCTAAGATCCTCGGTTCGCCACACCATGCATGCTCTTCATCATCTCACCAAAAGCTGGTCCAAATAGCAGGTGAGCCTCGATCAGTGCCACTGTCGTAAAGAGGATCCAGGTTGCCATCATGATAACAGCAACTTTCAAGACGGTCCTCAGAAGCCTCCTGCGGCATTCCCAATTGAATGACCTCCATGCCTCCACGATACCGATCTTGCCTTGACCGCCGATAATCTCCGGTGTTGTCAGTCCGCCAAATGTTCGATCGAACGGCACGATCGTCTCGTCTTCTTCTGGCAGCATGCTTGCCGCAACTCGGACCATTGCCACTGTGGCTGGAATCTGTAGGAGAACAACGAGGGCGATAGTGAGGAACATGGCAAAGAACAGCTGTCCGGCTGTCGCATAAGCCTCCTTCATGCCAGGATCGTAATTCGGGTCTTGCATATGGCGCATAGGGCCAAAGGTGCCGGTCACCAACATTGGCAAGATTGTGACCACTTGTGAAGTAACGGCCCAGACTGCTACAGCTGGCACGATCTTTTTCCATGTCTTGAAGAATGGTGTAGGAATACGCTGATACCATTTCTTTGGGGAGGGCTCGCTAATGATGACATGGATCCAGGTCATGTGTAGATTTGCCTGTAAAAAGTGTTAGTCTGATGCATATTTGCAAAAGCAGGCAACAAGACGTACCAGCAGTATTTCTGCGATAATGGCAGCTATCATCATGCCGAATGGGTTGCTCGACGCAGCAGATAGCATTCCAACCACGATGCTGCGGGCAAAGTTCCAAACAAAGTAGACCGACAATCCCCGTAGTCTTGCCCAGAAACCAGCCTTTGCAGTCAAATGCAGAATCGTTGCTCGTAACGAGGCCGTGATGGGCTGAGTTCGCACTATGTTGACCTCAGCGTCGTTTGGCTTAGGGACACCATCCTCAGTATACGCGGGAGGTGCATCCTCCGCCGGTTCGACTGAGTGTATCGGTACATAGGCATTGGACGAGGAGGACTCGACCATGCAGAGAGTGGTGATAAGATGTCCATAAGTGTAGGAGATGGCGGCCAAGAGGACGAAGAAGGCGACGCAGGTAAGAAGAAAGATCAGCGCTGCCAAAGGAGGGATCTGGTGAACATCAGGCTCGTCTGCTTGTTGCTTCATGGAGAAGGCGTGGTTGGCCATCTCCATGCCACGTTTGGCGAAAGAGTGTGCTGGGATCATGACTGCTTGCTGTATGGAATGGCGACTGGAGTAAGAGGTGGACGTCGGGTAAAGGAGAAAGAGAGCACAGATATGCGGCAACGCCTCGTTATGAACGGAGGCTGTCAGCAGGAGTCAAAGGATGTTTCACTCGTTGCCTTTGTTCCAGGCGCAGGCAGCCCCGATACGGCAGCACTGCCACAAATAGCATGGCGAGGACGGGTGGCCATTTCTGTCGGAACCTCGCTTGCCGCCTGTGCCGGGCGCCTGATTGGTTGTCCCATTGGTCGGCTCTTTCCTCTCGGTCATTAGACACGAACATCAGCCGCTACGAAGTATTCCTACCTCCTCCCGGACATGCAAAGTGGCCGCGATAGTGCTTATCTAATTATTTTACAATTATTCTTTCTTTAACCACGACAACACGTACAATTATAATTATTATAAAGCGACTTCAGAATTATCATTAGCACGTTAAGAGGAGGATTTCTATACTAATTACGATAAGTCTAGCCTATTTTTAGGTATATAACGCTTAACTTAGTGGTACGTTATTTAGCCGTAAACCTCTATATAATCCTTAAATCTCTACCGATAACTATAGTATATACGCCCTTCTAAGAATAACTTATTAATCTCTAGCTGCGTTATTTTATTTAGCTAGATATCTTAAATAATCTTACGTTTTTCCTACTTCGAAAAGCCCTTTAATAAAAGCAGGCGCTAGTTAAGAAGTTACTAGTATTTCTTAATAATATTAAGATCGTAGCTACTAGTTAATAATACTAACTAACGTATCTTTAATCGCTTCTTAATAAGCGTTATCTTATTAAGACCTTTCTCTTAGCTATAGTAGTACTATTCTATTTATATATAATAGAGCTCGTCTTAAATATTAGATTTATATGTTTTATAAGCGCCGTTACGGTCTTTAACGAGGATATAATTACTTATAGTTTCCTCTATACCGTAAGGGTATTTCTTATTATACTACTCTATAATTTCTTTATAGGTCTCGTTATTTATCTTCTCGTTAATATTCTTATTATAAAAGTATAGCTTTAACTTATAGTTAACCCCTATAGTACCCTAGTAATAAACTAGTTACTTAGCGAGTATATAAAGGTTTTTATTATCGTTTATAAACCCTCTTAGTTTTATATTAAGTATTACTTATTACTTACTCTTCTTCTTCGTTCGTTATTTCTTAGACCGCGAAGAGTTATACTATACTTTTTTTAGGTTATAACGATATCCTAATAAATACTTTTAGTAGTTATATTCCTACTTAATTATACCTTTATATAATTTATTAAAGTAATATAACTATAGCTAAAGAAGATTATTTTTATTATAATTAAATATAAAGTTAGACGTTTACTTTCTTATTTAATAAATCCTATTATTAAGTAATATCTTCCGTACTATTAAATCGTTATAAATTCTAATTTTATATACTATATAATAAACTATATATTCTAAAGGCGTATTATTACTAGTTACTTTAGTAAAGACGATCTACTAGCTCTAAGATACTTATTCTTTTATCTTTATCTTATAGAACTTATAAAACTTAATTAGCTATTTATCTATAATAACTAACGAGTTATTCGCGTAAGAATCTCGTTTAATTTAGCTCATTATAATCTACTCGGTAATTAAAGATTATACTTACTAGTAACGCGCTATTCTTTTATCCTGCGAAGCAGGAATCTAAAGGCATTTCATGTCAAGAAAGCCGCACTTCTGATTGGTCGGTGCATATGATTGGTTGCATGTGATTCCAAATCATGTGACTTGCGACACCTCAAATCTCTCTGCGTCGCAATTCTCGCCTTCTTTCGCCAACTGCGCAGCGACAACGAATCGTCTCTGCGCGACGGCGATTACTTCTCTAAAACCGCTGAATCGAACTCTCTATTTGCAAAAGTTATCTGAAGTCGTGAGACCACTTCGATTTGGGAGAAAGAGCGAACGAATATAGCTGCGAAAACGCTTAGATTCCTTAAAATTAAGGCATTAATCTACCTACTTACTTTCTCTTTCTTACTTTCTTACTTTTAGTAACTAATTAAAATATTAGTTACTTAACTATCTATTACTTTAGCTATATAACTCTATAACTATATAACTCTATAACTATATAACTCTATAACTATATAACTCTATAACTATATAACTCTATAACTATATACTTAGGTTAATAGTCTAAGTAGTAAATTAATATTTAACTAAGTAACTAAAATAGTACTTTATCTATAAGTATCGTAATATATAAATAAATATATAAATAAATAAGTAAGTTAATACTTTAGTTAATACCTTTCTTTCTTAATTAATTAAATAATTAAATAAATAATAGATAAGTTAATTACTAAGTAAATAAATAAATAAACTAATACTTTAGTTAATACTTAAGTTACGAAATTAATTAAAAAAATATAATAACTACTTACTTTAATAAATAAATTAATAATTAATAAATTAAATTAATAATTAATTACTTAAATTAATTCTTTAGTAATACTAAGTAACTAAACTAAGACTATAGCTTAACTAAAATTTAAATTAATAACTTAATAAATAGTTAAGTACTTAAAATAACACTTTAGTATATACTTACTTTAATTTAAAGATTATTCTAAGTCGTACTTTAACTACTTAACTACTTTAATTAACTAATATTAATCTCTCTTCGCAGGTACTCTTAGTTCGTTTTACGTACTATAGGTATTTTTAATATTTACTTAGTTATTAATCTTAATCTTCGTTACTAGCTAGTTAGTATCTTAATAGAAATTAGTAATTTCGTATAATACGCGCTTCTTTATAGTATTATAGTATACGTTACTAGTTTAGTTGTTAGCTACTTAGTTCTTTACTAGTATTTAATTACTCCGTATAATTAAAAAGCTAGTAGCGTTAGCGTTACTATTAGCGACGATATTAAAGTTACGCTTTCTCTTACTAACGATAGGCTCTAGCTTCTTACCTCGCTTATTCTTAAAAGATATAAGTAAGTAAATAATACTATAATTATATAGTAATAGTACTATAAATAAGCAGGGGAAGCTCCGATAACGATATTAATGCTTAATGTGGACAAGCGTTAAGCATAATCACGGTCAATTTACTTGTCCGGGAGGAGCCTACGTACGAGAGAACTGCTATGCTGAGCATTACTGCACTGCGCATCATTGTGCACGGACCAGGAGATTCTTGAGCAAACTGCTTATTGACGCATTGAGTTGAACGTGCCTCCAAAGCAAGACGAACCACGGAACCGATTTCTCCTGAGCTGAGCTAACGACCCCTTGCCTCCTCCCACGTCTACAGAGACACTACAGTAGAGCGATCGACCATGTGGTGATTGTTGACATGAAGCCAGCCAGGTGATCCCCTCGCATAACATCGTGCTCCTCTTCCTCCTCGATCGTCAAGTCCATACATGAAACAGGTCATCCTTTCAGACTTGCCGGCTTTACGCTTCTCCAAAGCTATGTAACCTGCGATGCGCTGCCGACGACCTTGATTGGTCCAGTCGTCTTATGCTGCTACTTCTGATTCTTCGTTGCGGCGTCCTCGGGCTCGACAGCAATGTCGTACCACTAAAGTCTGAGATGGTTGGGCTGGTAAGATCACTACCGTCCATATGCCCATAGAGTGCTGCATGACTGCGTGCCAGTAGCCCTTTGTCAATGAAGATACCAGTATCCGACTTGCTTCTTGCACGACCTAACATGTTGGCCCTGGCATTATCCTTGCCATTGCTTTCAGGTGCTAGTACAAGCAATGGCGGTCTTGTCCTTCGCTTCTTACTACTTTTCGGCTCTTGTCGGGCCTCGTATGGCACTTTCGGCATGTTCTCAGGAGTCCCGACTACTGTTGATGCAGAAGTATTCCTTCCATGGACCGGTGATTGCATACTTTGGTGAGAAGATGTCCTGACGTGCATCGCAGGTGACCTCGGTAAGGACAGTGACATGGGAGACGATGGTCGGGAGAGGTCCGACAGATGCGTTGACCATCGGCTGCTTCTGAGATCAGTATCTGCTATGGAGTTCCGGGGATCAATGTAATTGAAAGACGGTAAAGAGTAGAGCGATTCCTGTAGACGATGATTCGTGCGGTGCTGCTGGTGTGGGCGTGTGAAGTCCGGCTTCTCTTTTGGTTGTCTGAGGTGAGGTATGAGGTATGCATGTACGAAGTAGAGAGCTGAGAAAAGCACTATGCTTCCGAAGACAGAAGTCAAAACTGTGATTGAGACATTCCAAGTCATGATCGAAATGCGTACCTCCGGGTCGTAGTAAAGACACCAAACCGCATTGAGAGCTCGAAAGACACGTCTGGGGATCATGCATCACCACTACTGTATGGGTTGGATTCGAGCCCGCGGCAGGGGCGGAGGGTGTCCCCATTGTCGAGGAAGTCGCAGCACAAGCATCTTCAAGTGGTCGCTTCCATACCCAGTGCTCGAAGCATTGCATCTTGAATGTCTTGGATCTTGTCATCGTCATTCTTCGCAAACTTGATGGGTCCGGACATGCTGGCAGCTGGACGGTTGTTCTTACTGCCGAACAGCACTGCATCACTCATGCTTTCCTCGATACCATTCTTGACACGACTTTCCCAAACTCCATCCCAATTCCAGTCCCCAGGGTCGAGTCGCGGCGACAGAGGTGTTCGACCTGATTCAGCGCTTGCAGGACTGATGGACCTGGAGCCTAGCTTTGGCAGCCCACGGTGAGCACGCCAAGCATGCCACGCATTCGTATTAACAGCAGCTCTCGGCGAAAGATTGTCGAGGAATGAAGCGTCTTCGAAAGCTCGTTTGAGATACTGCATTACGGCTGGGAGTGTCCGTTTCTCTTTCTTCAGGCCATCTTCCTGCGCTCCAGCCTGCGCAGGTACGCCCTGGTCTTGAGTGGGAGCAACCTCATCGAAGGACCCACTTCCTATACTCGAAGATCTCGCGCTTCTTGCATCATTCGATGATCCTGTATACCACGTGGGAAATGCTTCGCGAAGGTTGAAAGATCCTGGCTTCAGTCTATCCGCCTCACTTGAATTGAGTGTCGCATTCGGGTCAAGAGCGCCAGCACCGAAAGTATACGTCGTCAAAGGCACTAGTAGTGGATGGAATATCTCAGTCGAGAAGTTGATCGATGGGCCAATATCAGGGTACGCAGGAGGAAACACAATCTCGAATCGTAATATTGCGGATGCATAAGGACCTTCGCGCGCGAAGAATATTCCGGACCATATCGCTGGGTTGGCTGCTTCTGGTGCTAGATATATGCCTTCAGGACATTTTGACCTGATTGCTGCGAACTCGAGGAGTAGTTGCTGTCGTTTGTAGGACGGTAGTGCTAAGGATGGCATGTCTACAGCTAACCTCCACGAAAGACGTCGAGCGGCTTCGGAAGGGGACCGATATGGCTTGTGGGCCCGGTATCCCCCACGTGGCCGCGGAGCTAAGCTGAAATGGCGGCTCAAGAGGCTCTAAAAATGCTCCCATAGCCCGTGCCATTCTTTCACATGCAACCGTTGCTTCCAACACCCTTCACTAACTTGCTCGTGTTGATGACTTGCATGAACCGCGAGCATTGCTAAACGTCTCTTACCGGCCGGCCCTGCATCAAACCTACGACCAATGAATCTGACGTGTGCCTCCATGTGGTGCGATAAGGAGAACCAGCATGCTGAATCTCTGTCAACTTCCCAGAACCTGCCTTGCCCAAACATTGAGTGACCCGTGACCCCCTATAGCATGTGGACGAGCATGCTACAAAAGACGGTTGAGACCGCCTGTCAGGTCCTCACGGCGCCCTTTGCCAAACTGCTATATATATGTGAGCGTCTTACCCGTGTTAGACACATATCGCAAGATACCCAATGAATTCTGTCCCCGTACTGCTGTACTTCAACTAAGCTCAACCAGTCAGTCCCATGCCCAACTGTGCTTCAAACCCCTTCAGAATGGGCCACGAGGATGGTACCCCTGCTACAAGCTCTCAGGTATCTCTGATCTATTCATCACTGTCATACGAACTAGCCGTCCAACTGTCTAACACCATACGGCGGAGAATCCGCAACCGACTACCTTGGACTTCACCGCGGGTCAGGAGTGTGTCGAAATCGATTACTATGTCCGATGGAAGCAGCTCTGCAACGCCTGTAGACAGTGGCGGAAGCACACCGCGGCTATGCCGACGAGATGCGTCGGTAGAAGAGCTATCCATGACCACTTGGATGACGAAGATGAACGCATTGGCGCCTTTATCAAGCGACGCGCTCGCGAGGCAGGACGAAGCAGCAGCAGTTAATCAACTGGCCCGCCGTTGCAGTAGGTGTTACGCTGTCACAGGCCGCATTGAGTGGCCGTGAATCAATGGATCCAGCGGTCGCGAGGACGATGCTTATTGACAGTCTCAAATATATGGTTGGTGCGCTTCCGAGTGATCTGTCGGAGCGGGAGGTAGACATGTTGAACGGGTTCCTGCCCGCTTCGGCTCTACATGCCGACGGCCTCAATCTCTTAGGGCAGACTGGAACAAGTCTTGGTTCGGCGAATATTCTGCGGTGGAGTAGGGCTCGCCTAGTCTGCTTTGTGGTCAGTTTTTTTGCGCTCATACTACCAGTGTTTGCATTCTTGGTCGAACGAGCGCTCGTATGTGAGCGGCAGTATCATCTAACGGAGAGAATGGTACACGGCACTGGACAAGTGGCCAGGAATGCAGGTTTGGCGACGCTGTTAGCTGGTGACAAACTGCTTCACCTCGGACAATCCTCAGTGGGTAGGTAATGTCTAAACTTCGCAACGTGGATCTTCCAAAGCATTGCTGAAGGTGTCACCGATGGTATTGACCACACTGTCAAGCAACGCAGAGTCAACCTTTAGCACTAAAGGGTGCACAGGAGCTGCAATAGCGAAGAATGAGAGCAACTCGCTTTTCCTGCTGCATGATTCGTTTGCCGGCTCCCGAAGCTACTATCATTCAGCAAAAATGTGGTCCCCAAATGCGGCCAATTGCTTGTTGACATCGCGCATATTCCACTTCCAAGGGTCTAGTCCTCTTCTATTACCATTCGCACACTGCGTTCTATACCATGGTCTGCTCTTATCAGGGTCAGGCATGTCTTTCTTGGCAAAAAGCTCCTTCAGCACTTCCCAACATGCTGCTCCTCCACAGTCTTCGGCACAAGGATGACCCTAGACATACGACTTAGCTTTCGGATTATGCACAGGTCGGAAGCACTCACCTCCCCCGAAATGCAGACAATAGGCGAACCTTTGGGTGGCCTCGAAGGGGGCTCAAGCAAAGACAAAGAGCTCAGAAGCCCTCCGTGGCTGACTCCCAGGAAGCTGACCTCGTGCTCCCAATTGTCCCCAAAGTCATACTTGTACTGACATTGGACTTGCGCGTCGTTTCCGGCCTTGTCAAATATGTCGCTCAACTTGCGTGCCTCCAATCCCTCTGATACAAAATCGATCATTCTGCCGCTAGGTGCTCTTATCATGATCATGAAACTCCAGGCATGGTCTGCCTTCCAGCCAAATGCGATCTGAAGGATAATATGAAGTTGCGTAAAGTTCAGGTTTGAAGGCACTGAAAGTAACCGTGTGATTCTGGGGTGGTCTGTATACGGAAGCCTGACTAGGAACAGATAGTTCTTCAGACTAGGCCTGATCTACAACAAACATCGGTATCAGCACGTGTCATTGGGCACATCAAATTGCGCAGGCCAGGTATCGTCCTACCACTTTTTTGCAGCCGTGTCATAGCCACGGAATGATCCTGTATTGACAACAGACTTCAGGATCGGACAGTCGTCGAAGCCATCAGAGTCCTCAGGAGGTGATGCGGTCATAATCTGCCTATTGACCTCATACAGAACACTGCCGTCCGGGGCTGGAGAGGCGTTCTCTTCGTATATGTTTCTGTCCGTACGACTGCTGGAGGCGATAGGATCGAACCTGTGCTGCAGTAAGGCGGATCGGCTCTGCGCTTTCGGCATCCTTAAGTGCGTGAAAGTCTTTCAGACACCAGCAGAGTCTTATATCTATATGGCGTCTAAGTATATCGAGTAGATGCCACGGTCAATAGCTGAGTGTATTTCATTGTGCTTATGGCTAGCTAGAGAACTAAAGTCCTCCCACAACGCGTCGATGACGCTCGTCAGCGGCAGGGTACATGAGCACGAAAACACGTGACCATGTGATCTACTTCTTGGTCTCTCTGCCATGTGCCTCTCTGTTCATCGGCAATATTGTGCCTGCTTCACTGCCTTGCCAGCTCCTTATCATATGCTAATTGAACGTCCCTTCTCTCTTCACTCATACCGATCTCGGATCTGTTTCAGATGTGCATTGCCGTTAGGTTTGTACACTCTGGCTAGCATCAATCTGGGTACCGTCTCTGAGACGTTGCAAGCCAGCGTTGGTGACTGTAACGAGTTTCCCAATGACCATGTTGGCACCTGCGTCTTGCATAGCCCGCAATTGTGCCTCAACGCGATAGGAAAGACCGGAAAGATCGTCATAAGTGCCTCCTCGGACAGCTTTCAAGATCCAGTTGTGTGCCAGCACCAAGCCTTCAGAGTTCGCTTCGAACTCCCACAATAGTGCTCTGCCGTAGATGGGATCATTGACAAGTTGTGCATCTGGCCAAAGACCGATGGTGAGCTTTTCGGGGAACTTGGTGGCGATGACCGTCCGTGGGTGTTTGAAGTCGAGGCGATGGAGGATAGTGATCGTGTTGCCGTCTAGGTACCTGTGGACATCAGAACAGCGCGAGGCAGAGAACAACGCAATCTTACTGCTGCTTTTCAACGGCACTGGTGACGATTTGGTCTAGCAGGGTCTCGTTGAAATGGTAAGACATTGTGCTAGTTGATTGGTGGATGAATCGATCAAATTCTGATATGGTATAGTATACAGATGGAAAAAGGATCTTCGATCTATGAATACAATAGTCGGAAGAAGGAAGCGACCGAGAAGTATGTTTGGAACGGTGTGAGAGAGCACTTAAGTATGCTGCGAAGGGACGAAGAGGCCAAAGGTCGACCCGCTTGCACCGTGGAAACACTCCAGTGTCACGATCTCTCGTTCACAGTTTGTCAATCATCTGTGAAGGGCGAAATCTTGCTGGAGAGATCACTGATCTACAAGTGACAGAAACAACAGATCCATCCCGGCCACTGCCTATGCTGAGCAGCATTGTTCGAGAAAGGTTCGGACATTTACAGATCAGCTCTACTGTTTGCAGCAGACAAGTTATCATTCGCGAGACATGCCAGTTTCCGAACGAAGTGGTTCAACGGGGTTACATGACGCGATTGCACATCTGCTTCCTTCGTTCGGTAGAAGACTGATCAGCTCTTGGTGTTAGGACTGTCTGGGAACAATCTCAGAAATAGCCAAGGGCTAGACTGAATGATGTTGAAGTACAGCAAATCGAAGCACAACAAGTCGAAGCAAACACTGACGGAGGCGTTACTGGAGCAATGCAGCAAAATTCTTCATCTCATGGATTGAATATTTCAGGACAAAGAGACCTGCTCTAGTTCAATATCTCTTTGCTTTGGTACAAGAAGTTAACAGGCGTCGTCGCAAGCTGCACTGACATAACTGCTTGACCAATTCGTTGGCATACTTCTAGGTCTTCACTCATCTCTCTCGGCCATCTATTCTCAATTGACGCTACTTCGGTCGTCCCTTAGTTGCTCCCGACCCGCTTCATCGGGTACTGTCTTCTAACACCTCCGGACCCGCTCAGACCCTCTAGTGTTGCACCGTCTGTGCCGCGTCAGGGATACCAGCAGCGAAGGCAGCGTTGACGACCGTGGTAAGTCTGTCAATGCCCATAGTCGAAGCAGCTCCTCTCATCCTAACCAGGAATGCATTTCTTCCCCAAGTATAATTGCTCAAGTCTTGGAAGGCTCCCTTCTCCACCGAGGCTTTGAGCCAGACGAAGACCTCTATGATGGTGGGACGGTCGATGGCGTATTGAAGGAGGAAAGCTCTGCCATGGATACCCTCGCCTATCTTGCAGCCTGGCCATAGCTCCCTGACAAGTGCCTCGGAGATAGTGTCGCAGATTGGGGCTGGTGCCTCCCTGCCATGCTCTTGGTGGAGAACGGCAATGAAAGATCCTTTGAGGTACCTGTTGGTGTGTTAGCCAAAGGCCGAGTTGGTCATGCCAAGCACGTACTCGTCTTTGTCAACTGTACCGGTGACTATTGCGTCAAGCTTGGCATTGTTGAAGAGGATGGCTGTTGCTGCCATCTTGAATAGTTGTACGCGGAGTGGAGAGGTTTCTGGTATGGTTGAACAGATCGAAAGGTAAAGTATAATTGGCCACGACCAGGTTCGTATGTATATGATGGAGGAGCGAGAAGGAAGAGACGGTAAAGAAACTTTTAAGGACTTAATGCGAAGAACTGAGAAGCAAAAGATCAGCTTGCTTGCACTATGTAAGCAAGCGCATGGCTTGGGTCAGTGTTCAGTCGTTGCAAACATTTGCAATGCTCAAACTGGTCACTCGAGGGCCTATTGCCCCAGACATGAATGAAACCTCAGATCTTATTCAGCCTTATTCTCATAAGAGTACGATCACTTCTCTTGCGCGCGGCACAACACGAGGAACGGCTGATGCACTGCGGCGATCCAGATTATGCAGTCTAGTCAAGGACGACTGAGAACATCGCTGCTCACCATCAATAGCGCCAATGGACAAGGTGAGGATAGTCCAGCCTGCCAACGTACGTCTTGAATCTAGAGCGAGCACTCTGTATTGATGCCTTGGATGCTTCACCATTCAGTGTATGCGTGGATCAAATGATCAATTTGCAAGCCAACAGGAAGGACGTTAAGTCGATATGTTCTTTCGCAAGATACGCTTCACTCGGATCTATCAGGATAATTCGGGCAGTGGTCTCGTCACATTATCGAAGACGCACTTTTGGCGGCGGCATCTCGTGAAAATGAACGTCACTCTTCGAGTACAACTACCAGTATCGATAGAACGGTGGCAGTATGGCGCGATTATGGAGAGCCCAGAGTGAAATTGTATGAAAACCTTCACTTCTTCACTTTCATAAGCTCAACGACCGCAAACGCCATGACTAGCATATATGCATCTCCGAGGGATCTTGACTCCTTGATAGATGCGTTGCCCATCCTCAAGCACAATGGCGGCCAGTATTCTCCCAGCAGACCGTGAAAGGTAAGTCGAGAAACCACCACTGCGACGCGGATGCCACACGAAGCTTCACACTTGTACATGCTAACCACAGCGTCACCCACTAGTATACTCATCTCTCACCTCATCCAGATCTCCCACAAGCATCCAGATCTCGCGCATCGCGTTCGAACCGATCTAGACCCAGAAGAGCTCGTGCTCGCATCTTACCCCATCGCGCTTGCCAATAAGATCGTGCCCTTTCTAGAACCAGAAGATGGCCCGAAGAACACACGGAAATCACGATCGCCTCCTCGCCGCCAATACTCACAGAGAAGCAAAACATCCACAACTGCACCATCACAAACTTCGACAGCTGTACTACGGTCACACCATCCCACTCTCGCACCCACGGCAACATCACCAAGCCAACCACACGCAAAATCACCAATCAAGCTCCTTCAGACCGCCGAAGGCCACAAGCCCTTCTCAACACCGACCCGACAACTGCTCCCCACCCCTTCCTTCTCCCTTTCAAAAGCCAACGGTACAACCTTCACCTCCAGAACCATAACCCCCAACGGCACCTTCTTCTCTCCTCTGAAACCGCACGACGACACACCCTCCCGCCTCTTCTTCGCCCGCCCCCAAAATCCGCAAGATATCCCGTCAGCATTCTTCTCCCCACCACACCCGAAACCCCTGCCCAAAGCCCTCCCACACACCGTCGTCCGCCGCGGACCAGGCCGGAAGGGACCACCTCCAATCGTCGAGTTCGACGCAACACCACGGATGATCGAGCGCAACTGGCCGAAGCCGACGTTGACATTGAGGTATAATGTTGATACGAGGGCGTTGCGGGATGTGTTCGTGTGGGCGAAAGAGAGTGCGGAGAGGGGTACGGTCGTGCGGTTGCAGGAGTGGTTGGTGCATTTTCGGGATGTGACGAGGGTGAGGGAGATTAGGGAGGTTTGTTTGACGCTTGGGTTGGGGAGGTTTGCGAGGGAGTGTGAGAGGTTGTTGGGGAGATGGGAGAATGGGGAGTGGGATGTGTTTGAGGAGGTGTTGGAGAATGAGTTTGATGTCGTGTTTAGGGCGGAGGAGTAGCTTGCGAGGCAAGGATGGGAGCCGGTCGATTTGCGGAGGAATGAAGAAGAGGTGGCACCTGTTGGCTCGTCGGTTGAAGAGGCGGTTAGTGATGAGGGTGGTACGCAGCAGGCTGATCTCGACGCTGAAGCTGATGGCGGTTTGGCGCCGCCACGAGAAGGAGGAACGACAAGCAAGAAGGTTGAAGCAAGCTCTGACACGGATATGGAGGATGTACCGCTCGCGCAATGGGTGATGAGATTGCCCAAAACACAGGCTTGAGTCAGTGATCTTTGTTGAGTCAGACGTGGACACGAAACTCATGCATGTACGCTCATGGTGTTGAAGAATAAATGACAATGCCTGCTCACATCGAGAGGCGACAAGAACACCAACGGCCTCAACCGTTGCACAAACACTCGCACAATGGTACCGGACACGTCCTATGCCCGTCTCTGCCATCCACACCATCAAACCACATCCTAGCATGCTCAGCATGAAAGCCATGAGAACATGTTGTGCAGAACACAGTAAACTTGTGCATAGCGTCATACCACTTCTTCTCCTTCTCTTGCTTGGCCACCTCTTCATCCACGATCTCAACCGCATCTTGCGCTAAATCAGCGCTCGTGAGCTTTTTCGCCCCAGTGGTTGTACCTCTAACGCCAGTAACCGACACAGATGGTGTATTCGAATTCGGACCGATCGCTGTAACAGTGCTTCCCACCAGGCTAGCGCTGAGATCTGCGCTGTTGCTGTTTCGTGATCCGCGAGCTGGAGGTTTATACCACTTCGAGAATGTCTCATCTGGTGTGCCGAGCCAGAGATCGCAAACGCCACATCGTGGCAGGTGCCGGCCACATTTCGGACAAACCACGCCTGCTACCGCCGCCCTTTCAGGCGCAAGTGGATGCTTGGGTGTGTCCGTGACGTGCGCATTCAGCTCACTCATTTGCTGCTCGTGGCCGAACTGTGATATGGATTGGTTACAGTGCGAGCATACGAGTCTGATTTGTTCTTTCTTTCGTGGTTGGACGGCTACTTTGTGTTCACGTCGGGCTTGAGACACCGCTAGTTCGAAGCGTGCCTTGTCGTACTTGAGGCCACATGACATGAGTTGAGCTTTGTATGTTTCTCGGAAGCAGAAGACCGTTCTCGTATGCGGGCTTTCTTGTGGCAGGAATCGATCGCTTGCTGCGGCAAAGCTCATTGCCAATGCTGCTGTCTGTATGTCGTTTGTGTTCCGTGCATAGTTCTGCAGGAGCTCAATGCTTTCAGCTGTGCCGAGGCCTGTCACGAGGATACCTTCAAGATCCCCAGACGAGACCGCTTCGTGCTTCAGCTTTGACAGGTAACTCGTGAGCATCGAATCCTCGAAGTGCCGCAGAGCAATGTTGACGCGATAGCGCAGTGGCAAACCGGCTTCTTTGACCACATCTCCCCATTTGCCAGTCTTCACGTATGCTAGAATAGACCTTGCATAGCAGTCGGTCAAGTCTTCAGCGACTGCAGAAACGATGTCTTCCCACTCTTCATCTTGGCTCTGGTCAGAGTCGCTCGCATCATGAGACCTGCTAGACTCTTGGCTGCCTCTTCTTCTCCTACGGCGACGGTTTCGAGCACCGACTAATGCCATTGCCAGCATCTTATGGCTACGGCCTGTGCCCTTCGATCGTAAGACTCTTTGGGCGATCTTCTCTTCACTTGCGAACAATGCGACAGCGGCGGCTTTCGTGTGTTCATTGTCCACGATAAAGTTGTGGCATGCTCGTTCAATCTCATCGTGTGACCACGGTAGGCCTGCGACATGAAGACACAATGCTCTGTTGTCTGGATGGTCTGTTGCGCAACCTTTACCCCTTGCTAGATGAAGTCGCCGGCTGAGCTCTGTGATATTTGACGATATCTGAGCATTGGCGATAGCAGATGATGATCTTCTGGTTCGAGAGTTGACGTCGATCTCTTCCATCCATAGACCGAAGATGCCTAGATACGAGAGATCGACATCGCTTTGAACCAATGTATTACCCGCAGAAATGTCATGGGCGTGCTTGAGCCATGACCAGAATACCTCCAGCTTCTGGTGGCCTTTGGAGAGGACCATGTTCTTGCTGGCATCTAGCAGATAGCCGTTTTCGCATCGCTTCTGCATCTCCATCAGCATGGTAGGGCACAACATCGTACCTGTCCCAGGCTTCACGGGATGGAAGGCATCGTCGAAAGCCTTCTCTACAGGCTGCAGTGTCTCCGATACCTTGGGCCGAAACTTTGCATCGGTCGTTGATTCCGCTTTTACACTCTTTCCGTCGAAGAACGAAGAAGAGGAAGATACCGCCAATGGGGCCCGTGGGCCGATCAATGTCTTCATGTCTACGTTACCATCACCGGAGAGCGTGATAATCTTGGACTGGCCAGTCTTTGATCTTGCGGTCGTGAAGTCGAACGAGACGATTCGTTTCACTTCTTCAACTAGTGGTCGTTCGAAATAAGCATTGAGAAAGTTGTGAGCATTGTCGAGGAAGAGACTTTGCGGATTGCGTCTATCCCATTCGAGAGACGCTGACTGCTGCTCGTTCTGAGGAGCAACTTGTGACTCCATGTCTGTACCAAGATTCAGCATTCTTAGCTGACCCGTGCTTGAAAGGACACCAAGGTGCCCACGCTGCCTCTTTGAGAATCGCAGGCCCCAGATCGTTCCTTGCGGGTTTACCACATTCCTGAGCTCGAGCGAGACCTCGGGATGCTGATCGGGTTGACTGACATAGCTGCCAAAACCAACATGAGCGATGTTTGTCCGTGAAATCATTCGTCTATCAAATATTGAGACAGCTGGACTGTTCGCAGGCAAGCACGAGGCGAAATAGTTTTCATCTTGGCTATCGACTGCAATATTATTGACACATCTTGTGGCGAACTGTAGGGTGAAGGATGATGTTGGCTCTCGCAGATCGTAAAGGCGGATATATTGACCTTTCACACCTGCTGCTAGAACTTGTGGTTGGTCCTGGAAGAAGCGCAGGCTGGTAATGGGTTCTCCACCAGCTAGCTTGTGCAAGGGCTCGTTACTGCCTTTACCATAGCTCTTGCTTGAGCCATTAGTCCGCTGGTTGACGTCCCATATATTGAGACAGAAATCGTTCCTGACCTTGTCAAGACCTATGGCAACCCAGTTTTGCGTATTGAGTCCAACTGCATTGCATGACCGCTGACTCCGGACGCTGAAGGCAACTGGAGGCTGCTGTTGGTCTGCGAGATTGACAAGATTAGCCTCGCCTCCTGTCTGCCCGACTGCAACCAAAGAGGCCTCTGTGGGGTGCCAGTCGAACGCGCGGAATGGTTGCAGTTTCTTGGATTCATAGACTCGTTCGTACTTAAAACCATCTTTCTTTTTGCCATTGACGTTGTAGACTTGTAACAGTCTTTCGGCGATATCGATCTTCAGAAAAAGCTGATCAGCCTGGCCTGGGAGCGAATTTTGGGAGAAGCGTATGGCTGCTTCCATGGTAGCTCAGTCGGCCCTTCATTCTGTCGAGATGGACAGCAAACCAATTGCCACGTACTTCGTCAGTCCGTCTCCAACTCACTCACCTCACAGTCTATGCCGATGTCAGGGCAGTCGCGGGGGCCATGAAAGTCGGTGCCGGGCTGGGTCGCATCGAGCTCTTTACCGAAAGAGGCTAGCGTACCGATCGGCGAACGAAGTACTCCAGAGTAACAGGAACGAATTATTCTTCGAAACAGTCCGAAGCTTCATTGCTCAACTGAGTCACTTCACGTTCGAGGCAACTTGATTGTGGGTTCTGACTACGGCTCGTCGTTACAGTTGCCTCGAAGTCCTCCGCTATGTCCGTAATGGCCAGATCTAATGCTGGCGCTATCTCGAAGAAGAGAAAGCATGAAGACGATGCCGCAGGACCTTCCAGGAAGCTGAAAAGAAGCAGTGAGCCCGAGGAACAAACATCTACTTCAGAGGACCTAAGCCGGGAAGACTCTGCAAAGCCGCCAACCAAACACACGAAGAAAGAGCGCAAGCAGAATAGGTCTACACGGATTCATTCTCTGCGGAAGCAGTTGGCCCGGGGCAGTCTTCCGAGCACAATCCAGCAGGAGAAAGAGCGTGAGCTGGCCGCGCTGCTGCACGAACAGAATAAAACAAAATCAAAGCAAGAGAGCAAAAGAACCCTGGAAAAGTACCACTATGTGCGATTCGTGGAGAGACAAAAAGCAGAGAAGAGGCTCAAGCAGCTGCTCAAGCAGAAAAAGGCCGAGCCTGAAGGTGATGAGCTGAGTCGGAAAATCCACGAAATGGAGGTAAATCGCAATTATGCCATGTATGCCCCACTTGATCAGAAGTATATCTCGATATTTGCGCCAAAACTTGGGCCATCTGGGAAGCAGGATGACAGCTTGCAGGATTCCATAGTTACGAAGCCACCTATGTGGAAGGTTGTCGAAGCGACTATGGCCCGAGGCCAACCAGCATTGGAAGCACTCCGAGAAGGCAAGACAAGAATCGAAGGAACCGGGCAGGAAGGAGCTACAGATCTCGATGAAGGAAACGAGGCTGAATCAAAGATGACTAGCCAGGGCCAAAAACACAAACTGAACAAAGCTCATCGGGAGAAGACTGGTGTGCGCAGGAAAGAGACAGTCATAGCGGGAGTTGAAGAAGCGACGGATGATGATATGAGCGACGGTGGCTTCTTCGACAGATGATCATTGCTCGGATTTCTGGTACAAAATCGAGTATGATGCTGGTTCTTTTGTGTTGAATTAGATACCCATGAGCGTGTACTCTTCTTGATGCCTTGTTGCTTCCACAAGCTCGATTCAGCAGGCTTTACCTACAACATAGGTGGGATATGTGTGTTGAACTAACGCCCGCTTACTGCGGATAGGAAAAAGGAATGCGTCCACATAGCTGGCATATCTGTACTCGTACTCTACCATATGTTACACCTGCTACAAGTGAATTCCACACCAAGAACAGGAAGCTTAGGGACTGAGCTGTCTCGATGCTCCTTGGCGCTGCTACTAGCATACACCCTATGACGTAGCCGCTGTAGAAAAAGTTGAGGCAGAGACTCAGGCAGCACCGCAGCACATTCGAGAACTTGGACCGATAGTATCTGCTCAGTGGGATACAACACGAGTTCGTGAAAGTGGGAGAAGGTTTTGCATTATATTGCAAAGATGGTACGGCTTGAAGAATTGCCCGACGCTTTCGAGGATGGCGCGAGACTCAATACACAATCGTTGCCCGGCGCACAAGCCGAGGAAGCGTCAATGGATGATCTGTACGATCGAGCAGCGGCTCGAGGGGGCTTCTCAGACAAGACGTTTGAGGAAGCGCTCTCAGATCTAAGCAAGACACCCCTCTTCATGACAGATCTAAATGATGCCGGAAGTATGCGACCATGACCACCAGATGCGGACCACGACTGAGGTTCTGCAGACGAAGAAAACGTGGTGCTCGAAGCGCTGAAAGCACTACAATATGAGGGTACAAAAGCCGAGGCCGCTCAGAACTTCAAGGAGCAGGGTAACGAGTGTGTGCAAGAGAAGAAGTGGTCCGATGCAAAGGAATTCTACACCAAGGGCATTGCTGTTCTTCAGCACAAAGAAGAGGGAAAGTGGGATCAGCCCAGCGATCCTGCGCAAGAAGAGAAACAGCGCAAGCTTCTTACCGAACAGCTGTATATCAACCGCGCCCGCTGCAACCTAGAGCTGAGTAGGACGCACCACCATGTTCCGCTTTCTCGACTGACCAAAAGCAGAAAACTATCGTTCGACTACTCTCGACTGCAGCGCTGCCCTCAAGGTCAATCCAGAGAATGCAAAAGCCCATTACCGGTCAGCATCGGCTCTTTTTGCCCTCGACAAGGTCTACGAGGCTCTCGATGTGTGTTATCGAGGCCTGAAGTTGGATGACTCAAACCAATCCATGGAGTCGTTGTTAGAGAAGATCCAGAAGCGATCGAGAGTCAAAGAAGAACAAGATCGCAGACGCAGGGCCGAGCACGATCGGAAGAGGAAAGAGAGGATTGTGCTCATAACGGCACTCAACGCACGAAACATCAGAGTCCGAGGGAAGCCTCCACCAGATATGGTCGATGCAGAGATCAGGCTCGTCCCAGACCCTTTATCTCCTAAGAGCACGCTAGAGTTCCCGACCATGTTCCTGTACCCCATGGACAACCAGTCAGACTTCGTCAAAGCCTTCGCCGAAAAGGATGCCATATATCAGCATTTGAGCATCATGCTGCCTGCGCCGTGGGATACGAGAAGAGACTACAAGCCGAATTTGGTTGATTGTTACATGGACACCGCATCTGGTGGCATGATCAAAGTCGGCAAGAAGGTCTCGCTTCTTGAGATATTGTCAAGCGACAAGGTCGAGGTAGTCGGAGGTCTTGTGCGGATTCATGTTGTGCCTCAAGCACTGGCACCCAAGTGGATCGAAGAAGTCAAGAGCAAGAAAGGTAGACGATAGTGAGAGTTCGACAAATAATGGCAAATGATACTCTATGAATGACGGCGTTCCTTGGACTTCAAAACAACAGTAGATCGTCTCCAGGGTCAGGCACATGGCATGCGATAGCTGGCCGCTTGAGCGTGTGGTCCGGACTAAGGATGTCGGCGTCGTTTAGCGTCGTCAGCTAAGATCCCGTGGACCCATTTTGGTCAATGCAGTGCAAAAGAAAGTGATGGACACTGGCTCTGATTTCGTAACAGACGTGCTTTGAAGACGTGTACTCGCTCTGCCGATACTCAATGGATATCAAAATCATTACGTCGCACAGCACGCTACTACTGTTGTGATGCTGGAACTATTTGAATACTTACAGTAGAACCAGCTCCGGAATCTTCAAGGATGATGAACACTCGCTTTATTAGCCGGCAGACTGGAACCCTGATGCATTAGCGCCGAGCTCAAAGTCATTGTGTCCAATTTCTCGTCTCAGTCGTCCAACCACCAGCAGTTTTGAACCGGCATCGTTGCTTAGATTTGTGCCATTTGAAGAGATACCCAAAGCTTGTGATACATCGATTTCAGCTCATGATCAGCATAGGGTACCAAAAACAGCATATCCTTGTCGCTTTTAGGCTCTGACTGGCGTACGAACGCGCGAGTGACTGGTCGTCCCGCTCCACGCCGCTTCCTGTTTGACAACCAAGCAGAAAGGCTTGTGTGCACTATCCCCGGTCAAGGCCTGGGAGCGTGCAGAAACGTGGTCCAAGTGCTTCGGATACGAGACCCAATCAGCCCCAGTAGTCGAGGCCGGTTCGCCTGTCATGATGAACATCCAGAACCCCTCCTTCCATCCTTACGGGTACGGAGACGCCATGGCACAGCAGTTCCCTTCCGACTTCCCACAGAGCCAATTCCAGCAGCCTGCTCCTTTCCCTAACACTCCGCAACGAAGCGCGCATTTCCCACAGCAACAAATACCTCCTCACCTATATCAGCAGTTCCAGCAGCAACAACAGCAGCAGCAACAGCAACCTAGTGGCTTTATACGGCCCGGAAGTCGCGAGAACCTCGCCTTGTCTCAAGGTAAAGTTAGCTACATTGAAATACTGCGCGCGAACCAAGACTAATGGCGCTTTCAGGACAATCCCAGAGGTATTCACCACACCACCAAAACAACCGGCCGCAGTCTGCGATATCGCAAGGCAATGCGCCTAACACTCCCATTCCTCAGCGTCAAGCTCCTGCACCGATGCAGCATAATATAATGCAGCAAAGCCCAGCTGGCGCGCAGGCAGCGCAAGCGAACCATCCGGCACAAACAGCACGAAATGCGATGCAGCAACAGCCAGCTCCAACAAGCCCTCAGGCTGCCGCTAGGGAAGAAGAGCGGGTCACAACGTTGCTAGAGATCAACTCACATTTACTGCAAGAGGTCATGAATTTACAGGCACAGGGAAAAGCCGGCCCAACAAGCCAGCAATCCCCCACTTCCCCGGGTGCCAGTGCGGACAATGCGAATATGGGCTCGAACAGCCCGAACGATCCTTCGAAATCTCATCCGCCGAGTCAGGAATACGCAGACTGCATGCGTAGATTGCAGGCAAATCTGGCGTTCCTGGCAGCAATCGCGGATGCGAGTAGGAAAGCAACGGGCAATCGTCCTATGGGACCGGCTATCATGGTCCCGCCGCCTCATTTGACTACTGTGCACCCATTGTACCAGAAGTTGGGGGCGCTGTTCCCGGAAGCAAGCCAGACCACACTTAACAAAGCTATGGCCGTCGCAAACGCTCAGAGGGCAGCAGCACATGTACAGGCACAAGGCTAAGAACGATATCTGTTGGTTCAGAAATCGAAGGTATGGCCCAAGCATCGCGATCCTGTAAACCACATCGGCCTACAGGGTTATGCGACAGCTTCTGCCGGCAAGACATGCCGTTGCGGATGAGAGTTGCCGTATCATCCAGCACGAAGGCGACAGCTTGTTAGACAGATATTACATGAACGTGGTCACAGAAGTCGCTGGATATGCGACACATCTACCGATCTTGCATTGGGCGTCGTGCCGAGATGTGGGTCCAAAGAACAGTAAATTCAACTTCGTCGGCAGGCACGGCAGGCACGGGCAGACTCGCTTGCGCAGCGCGTCATCGAGATCTCGACATTGTTATACACATTTCTAACAAGCACTTGAGCGCGATGGGGGTCGGATGCCAGAATATAGACGCAGAGCCAGCGCTTTGGTACAAGAATGTTCCCGCGCGGCTAAGAGACGCGAGATGCGCGCTCGGGCGCTTAAAATGTGGAGCTTCAGCCTTGTTCGATCTTCGAAGATCTGCTAGACGCAGCTCTATGGGGGTAGATGTGAAGTCAAGTCATCTTCACTTTCACGTGTGAAGTGTGTTCTGGAATGTTGGCCTAGTTTTGATGTTTCGCTGTTTGAGCAAATCTTCAGCCCCTCCTTATATATGCAATCATATTTTGCCCGTCTTCAGTACAGGGCCATCATTAGACACTCCTCCTTTGCTTTGCCTGTGAGCAGATCGTGTCGCAGTCACACCTTCCCAGATTCATTCTTAGCCACTCGTTCGCCACCAGATTCAAGCGGCAAACATTCATATAGCAGGTTCTACTCGACCAGAAGCAGCACCTGCCCTTCGCATTCACTTTTCCGACGACGCAATTACCCGCTCTTGTCCTCGAAGACGCCGATCCTTGCCTCGACACACTCTTTTGTTAGGACAATTCCGCAGAACGGCCAAGCACAAATTATGTCGACGAATGGAGATGCCAATGGTTCTAAGAGGAGAAGTAGTCCCAGCGCTATCCATGACAGACCCAAGAAACAATTGAAGCGGGACTCTGTGAACGGCGTACCTACACCAGGAGATGGAACGCCACAAAACGGTTCGGTCTACGACATCGCCCAAACGCTCGAGCAACCACTTGTGCCAGTAATAGCAGGAGTACCTGCAGCAGGCGACTCACCCGAGTGGCAAGCAACCATCGAGAAAGTCATCAAGAGCGTGGTATCCATACATTTCTGCCAGACATGCTCCTTCGATACGGACCTATCTTTCTCTTCGCAAGCAACAGGCTTTGTCGTGGATGCAGAACGAGGTTACATACTAACGAACCGACATGTCGCATGTTCGGGTCCTTTCTGGGGTTATTGCATATTCGACAACCATGAAGAATGCGACGTGCGTCCCGTCTACCGCGATCCTGTCCACGATTTCGGTATCCTCAAGTTCGACCCCAAGGCCATACGGCATATGGATTTGACTGAATTGAAACTTCAGCCCGAGTCTGCAAAAGTTGGCGTCGAGGTCCGAGTGGTCGGTAACGATGCTGGAGAAAAACTGAGTATCTTGTCGGGAGTTATTAGTCGTCTCGACAGAAATGCGCCCGACTATGGCGAGGGCTACAGCGACTTCAACACAAACTACATACAAGCAGCCGCAGCAGCCACCGGAGGTAGTTCTGGCTCCCCAGTGGTTAACCTTGCTGGCAATGCTGTGGCGCTTCAAGCAGGAGGCAGAACGGACGGCGCGGCAACCGACTTCTTCCTTCCCTTAGACCGGCCCCTGAGAGCCCTACAACTGCTGCAGCAGAAACAGCCGATTACTCGAGGCACAATACAAACACAATGGGTGTTCAAGCCATACGATGATTGTCGGAGGTTAGGTCTGACAGACGACTGGGAGACTGCCATGCGCAAAGCGTATCCGCAAGAAAACAGCTTACTTGTTGCTGAGATGGTGCTGCCAGAAGGGCCTGCTCACGAGAAGATACAAGAAGGGGACATCTTGATCAAGGTCAACGGGGAGCTGTTGACATCCTTCATTAGGCTCGATGCAACTCTGGACTCTAGCGTGGGCGGCAAGGTCACACTTTTGGTGCAAAGAGAAGGTCAAGATCAAGAGGTTGTCCTCGATGTAGGCGACCTACATGCTATAACCCCCGATCGCTTTGTCACTGTGGCTGGTGGTAGCTTCCACAATCTGTCCTACCAACAGGCACGTTTGTATGGTATTGCCTGCAAAGGAGTATACGTCTGCGAAGCGGCTGGCTCGTTCAAGATGGAGAACGCGCTGTCCGGCTGGCTGATTGACTCTATCGATAACAAGCCTACTCCGGACTTAGATGCCTTCATCGAAGTCACGAAGAACATTCCAGACAGATCTCGCGTGGTAGTCTCGTACCGACACATCCGAGATCTGCATACCAGAGCGACCAGCATCGTTTACGTTGATCGACATTGGCACAAGCAGATGCGTCTGCTTACACGAAACGATGAAACAGGCCTGTGGGACTTCAAGACAATTGGCAAGCCACTGCCCGCTCTGCCACCAGTGAAGCGATCAGCCGAATTTGTCCACTTGGATGGCGTGTCTCAAGCTGCTGCCGCAGAGATCGTGCGGTCGTTTGTCAAAGTCTCGTGCTACATGCCGGTCAAGATCGATGGCTATCCGCAAGCTCGCAGGACAGGGTTTGGAGTGGTCATCGACGCAGAAAAGGGTCTCGTCCTGGTATCCAGAGCGATCGCGCCATACGATCTCTGCGACATCACCATTACTATCGCCGACTCCTTACAGATTGAAGCAAAGGTACTCTTTCTGCATCCGCTTACGAATTACACGATCATACAATATGATCCTTCGCTTGTTGATGCTCCGGTCCAAGCTGCTAAGTTGTCTGAGGCACCTGTTAAGCAAGGGCAAGATACGATATTCGTGGGCTTCAACCAGAACCACCGGATCGTGGTAGCCAAAACCGTCGTCACGGATATTACGGCAGTTGGCATTCCAGCAAATGCGGCAGCTCCTCGCTATCGAGCAGTTAACCTCGACGCCATTACAGTCGACACCGGACTTTCGACACAATGCTCTTCTGGAGTATTGATAGGCGATGATGGTGTTGTCCAAGCACTATGGCTCACTTACATGGGTGAGAGAAGTCAAGGCAGTTCCAGAGATACCGAGTACCACCTCGGCTTGGCCACCACTCTGGTCAATCCCATCATCAAGCAGATTCGGGCAGGCGAGATACCGAAGCTGCGCATACTCAATATGGAGGCATATGTCATCCAGATGGCTCAATGCCGTATCATGGGTGTTTCGGACGAGTGGATCAAGAAGGTCGCAGTAGCTAATCCCTCTCGCCATCAGCTGTTCACCGTCAGGAAAGTCGACTGCGCTCCGCATGTGGGTCAGGCGGATGGTCAACAACTGCAGGAAGCAGATATCATCCTCACGCTAAACGACAAGCTCATCACCAAGGTGTCCGACTTCGACATCATGTACGACAAGGAGTGGCTGGATGCGCTTGTTGTCCGCAAAGGCCAGGAAGTGCGACTGCGGGTACCGACGATTGCCACAGAAGACCTAGAGACATCGAGGGTAGTTATCTTTTGTGGTGCCGTTCTACAAAGGCCGCACCACGCAGTCCGGCAACAGATCAGCAAGCTTCATTCCGACATCTATGTCAGCGCCCGTAGTAGAGGATCGCCGGCATATCAGTATGGACTTGCACCGACCAATTTCATCACACACGTCAACAGTGTCAAGACGCCTGATCTTGACTCATTCGTCACCGAAGTCAGCAAGATACCGGACAACACCTACTTTAGACTTCGAGCTATGACTTTCGATAATGTGCCGTGGGTGGTTACGATGAAGAAGAATGATCATTACTTCCCCATGTCGGAGTATGTGAAGGATACGAGCAAGCCGGCTGGGTGGAGAACGGTGTCTTACAGGAGGAGAAATGATGGTGCACCAGTCACGGCTGACGCGATGGACGAGGGTGCTGAGGAGAGTGGTGGTGAGGAGGGACCGGAAGATGCATAGACGGTATGAGTAACTCGATACCCTGGTTTATAGACTGTCGGCAGCAGTGCGTTTAGGGGAGAGCAATCTCTTGTTGCGAATTGTTGAAGATGCAAGTGAAGACATTTACTATGCATCACATCTACTTCCCCTCTGCTTCCCCTGCGTGCCGGTGACGAGCATGGCGTATCACGTGCTTCGAGTTTCACATGTTATTTTCATCGAACTCAATTCGACCGGGGCTGAAGGAAAAGGCGTGCTAGCACAACACGCACAACAGGCATGGTCGTGATGAGAAGAGGACAGATAACACGCAACAATAACATCTTGTTAGTAGCACGTAGCAAAGAACAGTGAGGTCATGCTGTCTCTGAAGGCGACAGAGGTTGATATCGTCCGTTTGATTTGGTGTCGTGTGCTCAAACGGACAAGGATTTTTGAAGTTGGTGCGGCAGCAAGTGCAAAGGTGGACACTTGCGTCACAGGAGCCACAGGAAGTCGTTTCCAACAAGCGCACGATCACTGCAGAACCAGGTTCCTGCTTTCCCAAACAAACTTGTTCTTGAACTACTTGCAACTTCTTCTTCAAATCAGAAATTCTGCAACCGTACCTTTGATTCTGTCAGGAACGTGTAGTATATCTCACGAATTGCAGTATTGAAATCACACATACCACAATCCAAATACCGCAAAAATGGAAGACGTGAGCAACCAGATCGATCCTGGCTCCAACAACAATTACAGCAATGTCGACACTGCCGCTGCTAAGGATCATGCCGCTGGTCTCGCAGAGCAGGCCAAGAACAGTGAGGTATGTAATCCGCAGCCATCATCATGACTGTCCATGCTGACCGCTTCACAGTACTAGAGTAACGAGCCAGCAAGTCACACGATTAACAGGCCTTCAGGTGCAGCGAACGCTTACAACTCTGTCTCGAACACACAGTTCGCCCAAGATCTCGCCAATGGGTAAGTACAGCACGGAAAGATGAAGATAATATACTGATATGGAAACAGGCCTGCTGCACAGAGCGTCAAGAATCAGGCCAACGCGACTAGCAACGAGTTCTCGGATCTTGCTAGCTCTCGAACCATGCCCGAGCACAAAGCTGCGAACGACACCCCTCTGACCCGTATGTTTGGCCCATGGACTGCACCTCTCTCTTCTAACGGACAAATAGACTACCACAACTTTTTCTTCAACTTGCTTAGCTGGAAGAACCCAAGTACGTTACCAGAATCCAAAATCCAGAAGCCAGTGCTGACATGTAGCAGGAGCCACCGGCGTGACTTTCGCTAGTTTCATTGCCTTGATCTTCGCATCGCGATATCTCCCAATCATCCGTCTTTTCCTGAAGGGTACATGGACAATTCTTGGAGGTAAGCAAAACAGAAGGCAATACAAGGAGCAAGGTCTAACAGCAATAGTTGTTACTCTCGCAGAGGCTGCTGCCAAGTTCACCATAGGATCGAGTGTCGCTGGTCATGTCCGCCCAAGAAGATACTACAAAATCCCAAAGGAGACCCTTGAAGCCACTCTTGATGACGTCGAGCAACTCATCAACTTCTTCGTCATCGAGGCTCAGCGAATAGTCTTTGCTGAGAACATCCCCAACACTGCTCTGGTACGTCAACCGAGACCTGGGTACTGAAAAATACTAATATTGCATAGGCATTCACCGCCTCCTTCCTCAGCTACTACCTCATTAAGCTGCTTCCAGCCTGGGGCTTCACTCTGTTCGCTACCTGCGTCACCTTCCTCGTCCCTCTCGTCTACACCCAGAACAAAGATTTGATCGATTCGCAATATGAGCATGTCTCCAACATTGCCGTCAAGCAGACCCAGCAGTTCCGCGATCTGACCGCTGAACACACTAGCAAGGCTGCCGAGACCGTTAAGCAGTACACTGGTGAATATGCCAACGTTGCATCTGAGTACATTGGAAAGAGCAGACAGAAGATCCCAAACCTGGCCCCAGCCGGCACCACAAATGGCACCACGAACAACTCCGCCCAGCCCAATGTTAACGAGAACGACTTTCCACAAGCCCCGAAGACTGACTTCGCTTCGTCGGCAGAGCACACCAAGCCAATCGTTACTGCACCTGGTGACGATGAGCCGATTGCTGCCTCAGTTTACTAAAGGCACAAAAAGTGTACCAGAACTCGTTCAGCGATCCTCGCCCGGAATGATAAGACACCTGTAAAGCAGGTGGTGAGCCGGATATTCCAGATGTGATCGTGGAGAACAAATGAGCGCTTAATGAGCAATGGAAGCTTACGACACAACATGCACTACGAAATACCTACGACCATATTGTATGAGGAGACGAAAAGAGCAAGTGGTGAACTGTTTGCAAGCAGGCGTGATGAGCAAAAATATGTCAGGCGCAGGGTGCGAGCTCACGCAGCCGATCAAAGACTGCTTGTTCCTTGATTTTAGCGAGCAACTGTTTGGCTGTACTATATAGACTGGATGGAATGAGCAATATTTGTTTCGATTCATTTCCTGATTGAGTGCATGCACGTGTGATACTGCTTGTATGACCTTCGCAAAGGTGAGACGCGCTCCAGCAGGAGATTACCTGCGTTGCATTCAGGTCGATTGCTATCAGCACATCAAAAACGACTCTCGCATGAGATGATCTTGCTCTCTTCGCCTATGAATCTGGCTTCAAAATAGCAGAAGCAGTAAGAAATTCTGTTCCTCGCGCAATCTGGCGCGATCAAGTGCTCATCCTGCTGAACGAACCATGTCATCAATGGCCCAAAGTGCTTCGATCATCTTAAGGGGGCAGTGACCGTAGCACTCCATCTACATTCCTCGAGAACGAAGCACTGCTACGCTAGGTTGGCTCAAGAAAAGCACTTCGATGTAGTGGGTGGGTGGGTGGTCATCGAACCGCCGTTGCACTCACCATAGCCATAGTGTAAGCCAACCTCGGCGCCTTCATGCAGCATCCTTACAGAGTCGAGACTTCCTGGGTCGGACTTCGTTTTGAGCGAAACGATGACTTGCTCAAGCCTGCACAATCTTAAGGGGTAAATTCGAGATCTGGTTGTGTGGTTACATTCCTTCCTGTGTAGGCCTGTTGGGGGGTCAGACTTGCGCCGCTGGGCGATGGTAACGACCTGCGTGCAATCAGGTTGTTTGATCTTTCTCTACGTTGTACCGGTCGTGCTGCGCTTCGGTCCAGTACTCCTAACGTGCGGCGCCTAACAACTGACCTGGTCGCCATCTCCAGCGCCTGGCTCGAGGTGTCAGTCGCAAGCTTAGTCGTCTTGGTCCGGATTCTCAAGGACCTGAATCATACCTCCCCGAAAAATGCCCTGGAATCAGCTGATGACTACTCGCCAGGCGGAATGCTTTCTCGGAGACAATCACGGCTCTTGGAAATGACTGACCTCATATTAGAACAAGAAAGCCAAGATTTGTAAGATCGTTCAATTGACTCATTCCTTCATAAACTCGTTAGGCTATCAACCAGCAGCACACCAGCCTTGTGATCACGCCGTCCACTGCACCATTCTCACACCTCCCGGAACCTCCTTCTTACCCCACTGGTGCACCAATGGCTCCGTGGCCGCAACTCGGTTCTTCTCCGTGTACAGCTCGCCGGTGAGATATCTGTACAGAAACTCGTTGGCGTTGTTGTAGACTATGGAATGATCGCTGTCTGTCTGGGAGCCTGTTAGCATATCATACGAGGGCGATCATTGTGAGTGGGCGTCTCGAAACTTACAAATGCATACATCTCGAACTTGCTCGGGCTGACACCCTCGCCGACGAGAAGATCCACTAGCGCTGCTCCGTTCTGATAATGCACATTGTCGTCGCCGGTTCCGTGCATCAGGCAGAACTTGCCCGGGATACTCGCGAAGTTCGTGGTGTTTCGGATGGCGGTTGCATTATAACCTGCTTCATTCTCTGACAGCGATTTGAGGAACCGTTCAGTGTACAATGTATCGTAGAAACGCCAGTCGGAAACCGGTGCTGTCGACAGACCAAGACTGAATACGTGCTCTGAGTCTGCTTCGACGACTTTGCCAGTCAGGTACCCACCGAATGACCAGCCCCAGATACCGATGTGATCGGCATCGATGTATTCATGCATTGCGATCAGCTGGCGCGCAGCCTCGATCTGGTCTTGTGCCTCGAGTGTGCCGAGCTCTCCTGTGACTTCGGCTCTGAATGCGCGGCCCTTGTAGCCTGTTCCTCGGCCGTCAACGGTGTAGGTGATGTATTGCAGGTCAGGGTCCGACGCAATGTACGCGTTCCAGTCTAGTGACTGGAAGCGCTGGGAGACCTCTTGAGCGCCTGGGCCGCCGTATGGTGTGAAGAGGACGGGGTATTTTGCGGAGCTGTTGAAGTTTGCCGGGAGACGTTGCATCACGTTCATGGTGTAACTTGTGTTGGGTATGGGAAGCTCGAAGTATGTGATGTTCGGAAGAGCATAGGATTCCAGAGTGGTGGCCAAGGCTGTGTTGTTCGCGATCACACTGAGAGGTTCGGAGGAATCGGATGCGTATAGCTCTTGGTAGGGGACGTCCGGACCGAGGTAGGACAGGACGTAATACCCATTACCGCTTGAGAAGCTGGCGGAGTAGTAGGCTGGCTCGCTGTCGTTGACCAGTGGTGTGATAACTGCATCAGGATAAGAGACACTGTAAAGATGACGCGATGTGCTGTGCTGCTGTGTTGACAAGTAGTAAACCAATTGACGTTCGGTGTCGATACCGACGAGGGTAACAACTTCCCATTCGCCGGATGTTAGCGTTATGTTTTGTGTGCCATCGAGCGAGAAGAGATACAGGTGGTTCCAACCTGACACGTCGCTCTCGTCTAGATACCACTCTGTACCGTTGACGTCGCCAACGTATGTAACTGCCAGCAGATTGTCAAGCCATCCATCTGAGCCATTTCGTTCTCTGACTATGGTCGACTCACCAGAAGCCGTGTCAACCACAACGTACTTCTCATTCGATTGGACGCGATCATATGCTCGGTAGAGCACAGCGGTGTTTGTGTCTGTCACCCACTTCACCTCACCAATGACAGTATTGTTGGCTTCGAAGGCAGTAATCGGGATGGTGGAGTTCTCCATCGCTTCGACATTGAGTAAGTTGAATTTGACAGTTGGGTTCGTGGACCCAACTTTCGGGTACCTTAGATCGAGCATCTGCGGATATGGCGGCGCATATTTCTGCTCGTCCATGTAATAGGCAATGGAGAACGTGCCGACACCGGTCTCGTTGAAGCTCAGGTAGGCAATATGAGTAGCATCAGGTGACCACCACATAGCATAACGATCGCCGAAAATTTCTTCTTCGTACACCCAGTCACCCACAGCGTTAAATAGATCCGGCGAACCGTCAAAAGTGATCTGTGTGATCTCTGTATTGTTGTGTAAGTACAAGTTATTGCCGCGGACGAAGGCAATGACATCTCCAACAGGTGCGAACTCGGCGTACTGGATGTCTCCATCCTGATCTTCGACTAGAGGCGTGACTTCTCCGCTGGCCACGTCCAGAATCTCATAGTTTGCGAAGTACGAATGCCGGTATTGTTTGGTGTACTACTAATGTCAGCTTGTCCCGGGCTATTCCACCGAATCTTGGCTTACATTTGTGGAAAACATAACCTTCTCAAGATCCGAGCGGATCCAGTACTCCCAATAGTCTGACGGCACCTGGTCCGCAGGCACGAGTATCGAGGAGTTGCCGGTCACAAAGTTCTCCAGACTCAGGTTACCAGCGTCGTCAACCACGACTCCAACGCCATCTTCATCGGTACTTATCCATGATATCGACGTTGAGTCTGCTGCGAATGCTGGATTGCTGACTGTGTCATTAAACGTCAGAAGCTCTGATCCAGAACCTAAAGGCTGTCGTGGTTGTCGTGCAGGTTCAATCTGAGCGTGTGCCGAGCCCAACAAAGCTGCCACTGAGGCAGTCTTGGCGAAGTGCATGTCGAGCACGAGCAACAAGACACAGGTCGATCAATGGAAGTTGGTGAAGGTGACCACAGCCTGAGCTCCAGCTAGGATTTGACCTTTTATGCTGGCGCCTGAGAGATAAAGATAGTGAAGAGAACGTGGCAATGAATGTCTGTTGCCGGCGAGGAAGCAGGCAAGTCCAAGCTTTCAGGATTCTGGTATCATGCCTCGGTGGACAAATCATCTTGGCAGCAGGAACGCTTCGCATGATTGGCAGGCACATGGTGGGTGGTTGGGTGTTACCTGCCCAGTAGAGGATAGTTTGCTGTAGATCTTGCCTGCGCCGGTCATCGCCGAGATAGCGTAGCTGCGCCAAGAAGCTCCGCTGTTCAGCGGATGCAACGTAACGAAGGAGCGATTCGCTTTGTCGATGTAGCACCATGTTGTGCAGTCACCGTCATGGCACGGACAATCTGTCCGTCGCGACTCCCCTCGTGTACCTGCTTTAGAGGTTTGACGACATGTCACGAAGTAGCTGCGATCTTGATGCAGGCAACAATGCTCATCGCTCCGCCCCAGAATTGGCGAGAACCATGACTGCGTCACACCAATCAGGACAGGCCGTTGTGCGACGCATTAAGGTCATGGTATCGACATTACAGCCTTGATGATGCCAATATGGTTGCCCGATGTTTTACCTCAGCACATGAGACTTCTCAGTGACTCCAGCAGCATTCCACGTCTTCATTTATGACACAAAGACACAAGCCATGTTGAGGCAATCGAAGACTATATAAATCCTGAGAGTCAACCCCGAAGCACAAAGGCGCTTCGGCGTGGTCCGACACAGAGTCCAAACAGAGCTCGAGAACGAAGCGGCATCGATGTCAAGCCTTGAGCAGGCTGCGTGTTTCATGTTATTCATGGACTCCGTGGCAGTCAAATATGGCTGATGACATACTTTGTTCGAGCAAATTGCTTGAAAAGTCGACAAGATCTGCCAGTGTCATAAGCCGCGATTTTTAGGCTGGTAGATAATGCATGACTCCTGTTCTACCCGCAAGTAGCACTCGAGCCTTGACCCGTAGATGTGAGAGTACTGCGTAGTGTGCTTATGGCCTTAGGCACCATATCACGGTTCGTGACTGTCTTTCGTTGATACGAGCAGTTCCATCCCGGTATAGATGTCAGATGATTCCATTTTGTCTTTCAAGCGAGGCCTCCAATATCTCGAGATGAAACTGAGCAGCTCATCTGTAGGCAGAATCGGAAAGAATATTATCGTAATAAGAATGACGCTGGCAGAGACGCCAAAGGTTGCCATGATTACCGGTGGCGGTGAGTCTTGAGTATTCCAGACGACAAAACACTGGCTGACCGTTCGACAGCATCCGGTATTGGCCTCGCGGTAGCCACCGCGCTCGTGAGAAGAGGCGATTGGCATGTCCATCTGCTCGATGTCAATGGCATTTCTGGGTTGAAGGCCGCCAAGGATTTGGCAGGCGCAGCGACCTTCCACGAAGTCGATGTAACAGCCTATTCAGAAATCGCGCGGATGTTTGACAACATCTTTCGAGCAGAAGGCCGCCTGGATTTTGTCTTCGCGAACGCTGGCATTTTGGAACGACTCGACTTCTACGAGCAGCATCCGGCTGGAAACCCCCCGCCAGAGGTGAACATGCGCGTCGTTGACATCAATCTGAAAGCTGTGTACACGACAAGTTATTTAGTACTGCATTACTTTCGACAATGTCCGAGCAGTGACCGATCACTGGTATTGACAGCAAGTTGTGGTGGTCTGTACGCTTGCCCTAACCGGCCCATGTATAGTGGCACAAAGCGTCAGTCTGACCTTTCAGAGAACCACAATTGCTGACCGTGATCTAGACGGTGTCGTAGGCTTTATGAGGTCGATTGCCAGCACTTATGTCGACAGTGGAATTCGTGTGAATGCCATCTGTCCTGGCACCGTCGAGACGAGCCTGCTTGCCGATGCAGAATGGAGAGCATTTCCACAAAACTATTTCACACCAATATCCGTGATCGTTGACACTGTGCTGAAATTGATCGATGGTGGCACAGTGACTGACGCCAAAGGGGATGTAGTAGAGGGTGGGAGGGTGTTCGGAAAGGCGGTCGAGATCATCCTCAACAACTTCTACCTTCGAGACCAGCATGAATACTGTGATGAGGCGATGGCTGCATCGATGGGCGCCGACACGCTCGAGGAGTCGAAGCCAGCTTGATAAGTTCGATGCCAACCGCAGAAGCAAGTATCAGGTCTTGTTCACTGATCCAACAAGGGACAATCGCGGTGTTGCATTGTTATTCATCGTGGTGAAACATCTCATGAGACATCGGCAGCAGGCACACAGATACCCTCTCCAATCTGTAAATTGTCGCATTTGAGCTTCGGGTTCACTTTCTTCAGCTCCTCTAGTGTCGTAGAATACTTTTTTGAAAGCTCATAGCAGGTTTCACCGCTTCTGACTTCATGCTTGATGGTGCCCGTCTCACATTTGGCGGAGCTGCCGAACCCAAAATTGTGCTTCCAAGGCGGCGCTATTACCATCAAGAGGAAGACGATGACTAGAAGAAGAAACGGCAGGAAGTATCGATATGAGCTCGTGTTGTCCTGCACATGTTCTTCGAAATCATAATCAATAGGCGCTAAGACCGGCACAAGTCTACCATATCGATTTCCCGGGGCACCACGGTACATTTCGCCCTCGGCAGACTCGTACGTGTAGATTTCGGTGTCAGCATCGTACCCGACGCGCTTGAATCCAGCCGGCAGGCGATTCTGGTCGTCATCGTCATAGTCGTGATATGTCGACATACTGAGGTTCAGCCACATCGAAGTGGATCGTTTCGAGACTTGTCAGTCTTCACTATGCAGCGAAAAGAAGTTGGGATCAGGCAGGCTGCCGAAGAGACCAAAGCACTGGCAGAGGCCAAGATTACCTACAATAAGCCAGCTTCTGGTCACGAAGTGCGACCGGAGATGACCGCTTTGACTGCCTATTGTGCTTAAACGCGGCTCGTGGCTACCGCAAGTATGACCTGACGCTCGGTATAGATTGGGGGCAAGTCCGCCTCCCAAGCGCAGTGCATGCCCGGAGATGACCACAAGGACCGGAGGAATGGCCCTAACGATAGGAATCACTGGCGCACACAAGGCCCACAAGGCTGACTTGCCCAAAATTATAAAACCGGAGTAAACATGCCGCAGCTACAAGGCCATCTTGTTTATCCTCTCCAGTGTTCAAACCTCCAACCGACGCCAGTCTGAGGCGTAGAGCGAGACTTGTCTTCGCGGATGCTTTTGTCTTAGACAGCTGATCACGACGACTATGTACGCAGGGTACCCTGGGCATAAGTTTGGTCCTTTTGCAGGGCACGATCGGAAGCTCGCGGGCCACGAAGCAACACGTCAAGAGCAACAGGAGGCGAACCCTAGTCTGTCACAGCTGAGCTTCACGAGAGTCGTATGCTAGGAGTCGTCGGTCAGGAGTATACACGAAGATGGACTTTCGTTACAGCAGGACAGTTCGTGCCGTGAATCATCCTAGCCCTTACATGAAGGGTTTTCTCATGACTTGATTTTCTTGCATGCTACACCAAAAAAGCACGACTAACCGGACGGCACGGGTGAGATCCCTCTCATTCGGCGTGATCGACCAATGTCACCACGGCCCTCATCTGCTAAGTAGACTGGTGCACCTCTCCAGTATGCTGCATACCCTGATGGGTCCGGGGTTGTTTCGGGTTCACAGCACGCAAGCAAGACCGATTGGTCTTCATGAGAACGGCAGAGTATTCCTTGTCCATTACCAGAAATTGACTTAGGCTACGAAGCGATCACTTCCTCACCACACCTATCGACCTTCTCACTTACTCCAACTTACCTCAAGTCCATCGTTGATCAAAGGTACCTTCGAGTCTCGCTCTAACAATCATCGTCAGCCTCCTTCTCCTCGGCACCAGTGTCCAGGATAGTCAACTTCCTGGTGCAAGGACCATCGTCTTCGAAGCTTTTCAGGTCGACGTGTCAGATGGAGAACCAGTCAGCGGCTCCTACCCCGTCTGCGGGTGCCAAGCAAGTTGGGCGAACATCTGTATGGCAGGAGGATCCCGATACTACGACTGCTCTTGCTACGGGACCCTCCGATACAGATCTGAACTCCAAGATCGCAGGAACGAGCGACACAGATACTTCTGGTAAGTACTTTTGAAACGTCACTGTCAAGTGCAGTACTGGAAACACTCCTTCCGTGACAGCAACCCAAGATCTCACAGCTTATGCACCTAAATACCACATCCAAAGCATCGACAATTCATATGAGATCTTCGGTGTGGACGCCATCTGGCACAATCAATACGCTGGGCCCGAAAGTGACTTCGTTGCTTTCAGAAAGCAGTTTCATTGCGACATCAATACCATGATACTACTGGTGGCAAGACACGTGGAGCAGGGGTTGTATACTATTATCAATATGAATGCTACCCCACATATGCTCACGGTGATTTGTGGGTGTGAGAAGATGCGAGCTGAATTCCCTGAGAATATGTGGGATGATCCAGCTGGGTGAGTTATTGTTGCGTACGGAAAGGAATGCAATTGTGTCTCGAGATACATATTCATCCGACATAGCTGTGTCAAGCGCCAACTCCTTGTACCATGCATACAGGCAGTCCAGTCAGATCAAACATCTTCCATGCATACAGCGGATTTGGAGCACAGCGATACAGGACAAGCACGAGAAATGCCATGCATCGTCAAATGAGAAAATCCCGAAGTAATCAAATTCACGCCAGCATCAATGGTATCTTCAGAAGCCAAATAAACTATCACATACCCAACAACCTATACAACACCATGCGATCGTCACTTCGTAAGCGCTGTACCATCCAAGCAATCGAAAAGCACCCAGCCAATCATTCGTACACCTCGCCGTCTTCAGCATAGCTTGCTCCGTCCTCCATAAGCTCACCCTCGACCTCCTCGCCTACCCATCCCTCGAAGACCTCCAGACCTTCCTTGATATGCAGCTTGAATCTTACGACATCCTCGAGAATTCTTTCAACACCTCCGTGCACCTCCTCGCGCACACGATCTGCTTCTTGCTTCATCCCCTCCCAAGCAAGCTGCACTTCCATTTCACGCTGCTCAAGCTCAACGACACCTCGCTCAAGACCATCGCGCATCTTCGACAGCTCTTTCTCGGTCTTCTCTCGTTTCGTGGTCATCTGCGTGTAGCTTGTGTTGTGCTCATCCTTTAGCTGGTTGTACAGCTCTTTGGTCATGCTCAGTTTGTAGTTCAGGTTGTCGATCTCGGCGTTCTTCTCTTGCAGGATTTCTGAAACGGAGTCTATGAGGTCGCGGTCCGATAATGCGTGGTCAGTCGCTAGTCGACGACGTTCGGTAATCGATTTGCGAAGGGTAAGCAGGGTGGTGCGGGTTGTGCCACGCAGGTCTGTCATGTGTGCTGGAAGGAGAGATTGAGGTTGGTAGCCTGTCAGTGGTCCAGCGAGGAGACGATCGGATTGCTCGTTGTCAGGCGAGCGCCGTGATCGCCTGTGCGTGGAGGAGGAGAAGTTGTTGGTCGTGTCTGTGAGTTGCAGCACTAGCTCGAAATCCTGTCCCTTAGCATTGCTAGCTGTGGTGGGTATCAGAGACGTCTGGTAGCCAAGCGTGTTGTAGCGTTTTGCGATTGCTTCTAGATCTTCGAGTCTGCGCGAGGCCTCGATCTCTTTCTCGAGTACGGCTTTGTTGGTTTCTTCGAGGGTCGTGATGGCATCATCGTGGGCCTTGGTCAGCCGCTCGCGTTCGGTGTTCATTCTGTCTATATCTTGGATGTTTAGACCTTGCTCATCTACGGATTGTTGAAGTGACCGACGCTCTGATTCCACTTGTTCCAGGTCGGCTTCTGTCTTCGATATTTCTCCTTCGAGGATCTTCATGCGCGATTGATATTTCTCGATCTTGGCCTGCACGTTGGAGTTGTAGTCCTCGAATTTCTTCTTGTCATCCTCAAGGATCTTGAAGTGCTTGTCGAGCTTGGCAACATCTGGCTGGCCTCGCTCTATCTCTTCGATCTGTGCCTTGAGCTTCTCATTTTCCTCCTCCAGTGCCTTGAGCTCCCCTTCGTATCTAGCATTGATGGCTGAGAATTCTTCGTTCATGAGCTGCTTGTGAGGCAGAAGAGCTGCATCTGCTGCATCGTCATCTTCGTCTGGGCCGACCTGTAACCATTGCTGGTATGCTGAAAACAGGAAATGGAACACAATCCTATCCCCTGAGATATCGACTCCAGCTTCAACACAAGCATCGTCATATGCACCACGTGTGAAGTTGTCAAGCATCGTTGCTAATTGCATTATCCAGTGGAACATCAGCAGGAATTTTGGCCAGTGCTGAGGGGTGATGGGATATATATGTGATTTCGAGATATCGGTTCCATAGGGGTATCTCAGTTGCTTCATTAGCTGTGGAAGTTCGGTATCGATGTTCTTCTGGAACTTATAGCTCGGATCGATTCTTCTGTAGAGCCACTGGAATATGTTGTTGAAATCCATTTGAGTAGGAGCCGTGGTAGAGGTCGGCCTTAGGGTGTGCTTCATGTCCACTTCAAACCCGTTCTGTGAAAGATAATCCTGAAGCTCTTGTGACATCTTTTCGCGAAGAGCCTTTCCCATGGGTACCCTTGGATCTGCGCGCTTGACTGGTGCTTGTTGGGAAAAGAAAGTCTGCGAACCAAATGGACCAGCTGCGGACGGCCGCGAGTATATGCTACTCCTCCTTTGCATGGTCGCAGAAGCTGGTGTTTGGGAGCCGAAGAGCTGATTTGGAGCAAGGCTCTGCCTATGAGCCGAGACCGAACCACTGCCTGCAAATGGGTTCATTGTAGATCTCCTTACAGTGGATTGGCCCATTTGCGCCAAATCACCACCCGAGGACGAACGATGAAAGTTGGGTTGGGCGGGTCGCTGCAGAGTGTTGATCGAGGTTGAGCGCATGTGCTGTCCGGTGTAAGGTGCGCGCATATCTTGACTGGAGGATGTGCGCTTCATCGCAGAGGCTGGCTGCGGGATACCAGAGAAGTTCTGTATGGGACCCAGGGTTTCGCGCGGACGGCGTACGCTGAAAAGCCCTGTTGGTTGCGACATGGTCGCGGCTCAGCTGGGTAGGTTCGCGCAGGTCGTAGAGGACGTGCGCAATATTGTGACTCTGGGAAGAGTGTATGCTTCGAGGTCGGGTGAATCTCAGCTGTATGTACAAGGATGTAGGATGCGGATCTGGTAAGTGAAGGAGCGTTGATGCACATGTCAACACTCGTTGCTGCTCAGTTTGTTTGGCTCTCCATAAATGGTTAGCGCGGTCGCACGCTACGCTAGGCTCTATCGGTCCACTCCGCCGCACGTGCTTTGCCCATGCCTCGGTATCGGTATGACCTATTAGTGAAGCACCATTTTCTGGGGCTGGGATCTCGTTCAAGTGCTTTCCATGCGCACCATCGAATTGCGCAGGGTGTACGGAGGTCAGTCATCTGGACAGTGACTCCATCTCATGGTTCGGTAGCACATATTCGAATTCAGCGCCAATATGGCGCCTCGCCAGGAACTGGTTGCGTCGGCTGTCAACTTCTTGCAAGATCCAGCCGTCGCGTCTGCAGCAGTCGAGAAGAGGATAGAATTCTTACAGTCGAAAAACCTGACACAAGAAGAGATTGATCTCGCACTTTCACAATCCTCGGGCGCACCGCCTCCACCTCCAAACGCACCGAACCAAGCATATTATCCTCCCCAACAATACCAAACACCGCCTCCCGGATATGGCTACCCTCCGCCGTACGGTCAGTGGCCGCAGCAGCCTCCTCCAGAACCTCCGAAACGTGACTGGCGGGATTACTTCATCATGGCCACGGTAGTCGGGGGAGCTTCTTATGGACTCTACGTCCTTGCCAACAGATATATCAGGCCGTTGATAGCACCACCAACGCCGCCACGGTTGGAACAAGACAAAGCTGCCATCGATGAACAGTTCAGCAAAGCGTTTGCTCTGCTAGACACTTTGTCGGAGGACACTACCAAACTCAAAGATGCTGAGGAAGAACGAACCAAAAAACTAGACAGTGCTATCGCAGATATTGAAACTATAGTGTCGGATCTGAAAGCCGCGAATCAGCGGCGGGAAGATGACAGCAGAAGGATGGAATCAGAGATTAAGAGTATGCGAGACTCATTGCCTCGAGCAATCGATACAGTCAAAGAAGGATCTGAGAAGCAATTAAAGGAGCTCAGCAGCGAGCTCGCAAGCTTGAAGTCGCTTATGCAGAATCGTGCTGGCTCCTCAGGCGCTTCAAACTTCAACATCCCTCGAGTCCCGAAGCCGGACCCGGCGCAGATGCCGTACTCCAGCTCGAACAGAACAAGCAATGCTGGTACACCAGCGACCGAAGTGCCTATGCCAGGCAGTGCAAGCAACACAACGGGTGTCAATGGTCCTAGCACTGTGCCTTCATTCACTCCCCCAACGAGCTCGGGATCGCAGTCGACAAGCACAAATGCTTCTGCTCCGAAACCAGCAAGCACTAATCTTGGGTATGGATCCGGCAAGGTATCGATCCCAGCGTGGCAGCTGGCAGCGCAAAATAAGCAGGAGAAGGAAAAGCAGACTAACGGAACGCCAGCTGATGGTGCGGATGCTGTTTCTGCACTCCAGGCATCATAATTTGGTCTTCTTGAGATATATAGGGGCATTACTAAATATCGGATCTTCTTTCATGGTCATTATTACTCGTCCATCTCATTTCCGTGCTGTCCCTTCAATCATTCTCTGCCAAAGTAGCAGACCTCTCGTTACCATCACCAAACCTGGACCTTGCCAGCTCCTTCAGCATAGCCATGGTCTTATCTTCTTTCTCCTTCATCTTCTGCGTCGTTTCCTCTCGTTCTGCAGCCCTGGCTCTCATGATCTCGTCCCGCTTGACCTCGCGCTCGGTCTTTCTGCGCTCATGCTCCTTCTTCATTTTCTTCAGCTCCGACAGCGTATCCTCACCCATCAAGTCAGACTCTTGCACTTCGACGTCTCCGCCACCCTCTTTAGTAGCTGCAAAGGCCCGATTCGAAGCTGCTGCATCTCTCTTCTTCTCTAACTGTCTCTCCCTCGTACCAGCCTCAGCCCGAGGTGGTACCTCCTCGAGCCGTTCCTTTTGTATTTTGCGTTCGACCTTTCGTTCATTTCGCATATCTTCAAAGCGCTGTTCTCGGGATATTTCTGCTGCTGAGCGGGCATCCTCGTTTCGGCTTTGTAGATCCTGAAGGGAGGGTATAGTAGGGCCTGACCTTGAGTTTGGCGGCTCTATTCGAGCTAGTGAACCACGCCCGTCCTGTGGAAGAGCTGGACCAAAGTCATCATCTTCCTCATCGTCTACTCCGCTCGCAGGCGGTGGCTCGTGCTTCTGTGTAGCATCCTCGTCGAGAGCTGTTGGTTCATGTGCTGTTACTGCCTTCTGTAATGTGATCGGATCATACCAACCCTCAGCTAGTTCTCCACGATTCCTACCATGTTAGTACTCAGGCCTTCCCTAGCAATGGTGATTGATGTAGTGGTGTGTCTTACCACTTGTTCATAAAGGACCTCCACCGGCCCTTCACCTCGTCTTCTGCAAGGTCTTCAATGTCATGGTGCTTCTGGATATCTAGGTACAGTGCGAACATGGGACGATAACGAGGAAGATCATGCTTCGTTAGCTCTCTCGCGCCGAGAGGTAGTGGTCGGGCTGGCTGACGGACATCATGGTGATGGCGAGGGCGATCTCGAGAACGATATCCCGCACCACCTTCATGACCGCGAAAGGAAGGCGATCGAGACCGAGAGCGTTTGTGTCTCCGCTCGCTCATTGTAGATTGCACACCGAGCTCATAGGGAAGTCTTTTTGAGACGTGAGTTGCAGCAGGAGCGACACACCTCGGTCGTTCGGTCGAGCTTGATCCGGACTCTATGACGACTTCCAAAGTTTTTCTGTTTCTATTCACCTGTATACCTTTTTACCCCCACCATCCATACATATTCCAGGATTAACCGAGTCGACAACAATGCACATCCTGCTCACCAATGACGACGGTCCACCGTCGAACCAGTCTTCGCCATATATCCATTCTTTGGCCGACACGCTACAGAAAGCAGGTCATACCGTCTCAGTCGTTCTTCCTAATACTCAGAGATCATGGATCGGCAAAGCACATATGGTAGGTCAAACCTTGACACCAAGCTACTTCAGACCTGGCACACTCCACAAGGATGATGGCATAACCCAAGATCGTCCATTCAATGATGGCGGCGAGGAATGGATTTTACTTGACGGTACACCGGCCAGCTGCACCCAAATCGGCCTCTGGCATCTCTTCAACGATCGTGGTCCAGTCGATGTGATCGTCAGCGGACCTAACTATGGACGTAACACGACCGCTGTATTTGCCCTATCGAGTGGCACGCTTGGCGCGGCTATGGAGGGTGCTACAATGGGGAAGAAGAGCATTGCCATCTCATACGCCTTCGACTCGCGTGATCATGATCCGGAGATCATAGCCGCTGCATCGCGGGTGAGCACAAAGCTTGTTGAAAAGTTCGTAAAAGAGTGGCCGGAGGATGTACATGTGTACAGCATCAATGTGCCACTCAGGAAAGGTGTGGAGGAGCAGCTTATCACATATACACACATGATACAGAACAAGTGGTCTAGTGGCAGCTCCTTCGCCGTGTTGAAAGAGGGTGCCAATGACGCAGATCCCGACATCGAGGAGTTGAAGATTCGTGACAAAGAGCAGACCAATGCGGCAGATAACCCGCCTACATATCGCGATCATGTCACCTTCAAATGGTCGCCAAATTTTGCCGATGTAAGGAACTCTGCACTGGCAGCAGGTAAGGGAGATGGCTGGCATGTAATGCAGGGCCATGTTACGGTGACACCTCTACGAGCCAACTTCTGGCATTTGCCAAACTACACAGGAGAGATCAAGCTGTGAGTAAGTGAGCTTAATCGTGACCTACCTACCTGAAGCTATACTGATGTTTGCAGCGATGATGCCGCAGCAAGCCATCCCGAGCTAGAAAAGAGCAGAGCACTTGCAATTGTGCAATATCCTGAATCTTATGTGCAGCCACTCATTGTTAGCGCTCTAAATAACTCAAAGTCGATCCGCTTCGACGTTGTAGAAGATGAGGTTACTCTTCACCATCCAGAACGACCTTGCGTGCAATTCAAGGCGTACGAGGCTCTTGACTTTGAGCACGCCATGCAATACAACACAACGTCTCAAATATGTGCCTATGTCATCCGGAAAGCTCTGATTCGCAAGCATTACTTGTCCAACACGATCGCAGCTTGGCTAACGAAACATCCTATGAGCATTTTGAGGCACCACTTTAAAGCAAGTGTGCATTTTGAGCTGGACTACGCTGAGTTCTTAGATGATGCACTTGTCGATGCATGGGACTTGCATGAAAGCATGGCACGAAACGAAGAACAAGCGGGCAATAAGGAGTGGTGGATACTCAAGCCAGGCATGAGCGACGGCGGCAACGGTATCCGACTATTTTCTAGCATCGAAGAGCTCCAACAGATATTTGAGGAATGGGATCCACCAAGTGACGACGAAGATAAGGACTCGGCGGAAGACGCGAACGAGACTCTCAACGAGCTCAAGCTAGGCAATGAGCATGACGAGGCACTCATGACCTCTCAACTCCGACACTTCATCGTACAGCCCTACATTGATCAACCGTTAATGTTACCTACATATAACAACCGGAAATTCCACATTCGCAGCTATGTGCTTGCCATAGGTGCCCTGAGAGTCTTTGTGTACCGAGAAATGTTGGCGTTGTTTGCTGCAAAACCCTACGAACCGCCTGGACGGCACAACGACGAAACCGAGATCGATTTGAGTCAACACCTGACGAACACATGCTTTCAGGATGAATCAACCAAGGAATCATCGGTTCACCGGTTCTGGTCGCTGAACGAGTCAACTCAAAGCGAGGGTTGGCACGAAGACGTCTTCTCCCAAATCTGCGGGATAACAGGTGAGGTCTTTGAGGCAGCTGCGAGAGAGCAGATGGTCCATTTTCAGGCTATACCGAATGCATTCGAGATCTTTGGTGTGGACTTTTTGGTTGACAGTGAAAGAAACGTCTGGCTACTGGAAATGAACGCTTATCCTGATTTCAAACAGACTGGTGAAGGATTACAGGACAAAGTGGTCGGTGGTCTTTTCGATCAGGTTGTCAACACTGCCGTCGCGCCATTCTTCGGTGCTACTGAGCAGGCTAATGGTAGCGAGCAGATGGTGCTAGTCAAGGAGGTGGATCTTGGCAGGCGGTAGGACTGGGGCTTGTAATAAGGCTGACTGTGAACGAATTGGGCATGACGGACAATAGCTTCACCGCCAGGCAGATGTCGCAGATGTTGCTGTTCTGGGAGACAGGTCCTGAGTCATGCATGCAGAAGAACAACAGTAGTGAAGCAGATGCCTGTAATATATCAATCAGCTCTCGATAGCGAGAGACCTGTGTCACAGCAGGGATGCCATCTCATGCTGCATTGCGTGGTCACTTTAACCCCGACTCCTCGCCTCAAACTGGATTTGGTTGGCTGAAGTGCCGACGTCAGCGATGTCCGGGGTATCACACAAGGACTTTTCAGGCATACGCCGCCCCCAAATAAGTCCGTCATATGACTCTTTCACTTCTTCTACCATCAACTTTTTGTCATCTTCGCGGGTGCCTGCGAGGCGAAAATGCATGCGACAACCTTAACTCGCTGGCTATTGACCGTTGAGTAAAAAGCGAAAGGCTGAGTACGCTTCTTCACAAGACTACCCTGTCAGTTCCTGTACTAGCATGCACCTAGCCTCTTTTCATGCCTCAGCCAGCTAATCTCGCCACCGTCCATGGTTTATGCATACAATTTTGCCTCAGGCACCAGGTGACGAGCTGAACTTTCTCACACGATTTGCCTTCATCGACGCTCGTTTGTGCACTCTGTTTGTGTTATACAATAGCTTCATCGTCGCTTGCTTTAATTCTCATCTCGTGAGAGCCTAACTACTGACGAATCAGACTCAAATCCAGCTCAAACAATCCGAAACACTTCTAACCATCCCTACTATTGTTGCCGCAACACTCTCTTACTGACCAAGGCCAATCTTCCGCTTTATATCGCAATCTGACGACCCCAACCACGAGACAGGCTGGGTCTGCTATGCACAACACGACAAAGGGACCCAAACATTGAGAACTTGTCGACCGAGCAGAACTCTGCAAAGATTCATCGCTAACCATACTTGAGCATCTAGCCAACACCTTCAACACGCTCATTCAAAAGGCTAGAGGCAACTGTCGCAAGTGCTCTCAGCCGTGATGGTGACGACGTCCTACCTGCTCGATAGCATCTCAGCTGGAGTAGGGTTCGCGTTTTATCTGACAGCATGTCTCTGGGCATCTTTACGTGATGATAGCAAGTCAGGGAGATCGGAGAGGAGGAGAATGGTCAATCAAAAGGACAAGCGCAAGAACGTACAGCGGCCAGGTCTCTACTTTGTGCATCTACTCGGAGACCTGACTCTGCTCGCTTTGAGCTTGTCACATGCTATCCTGCTTGCAAAGTCGAGAAAGGATAGGCTGTCGATGAAGGCTGATCCAGATGTCAGTGCAGTCCTCTTCGGCTCACTGATCTGGCTTGTCTTCTTCCTGGGCTTGACCGACGCAGAAGATGCGGCTGGCTATGAGCAAATGGTTCCATGGATGTTGAGCTTGGTCTCGTATACGATCTCTACGGCAATCAACACCGCAGGAAAACCTGGAGCATCAGCCGACGTGATCCTTCAATGGGTTCGAATGTTGATCCTACTAATACTAATTGTTGCAACCGCCTTGCTTCGCCGCAGAAAGACCAAGGTGGTGGACGAAGCTGATCCAGGCACGGAGGAGACCGAACCACTAATCGCACCTGAGTCTGGCACCAACGATGACACAAAACCCCAGGATGAAGATTTTGACGCGGAAGACGACAAGTCAGTGAAGAGCTATGCTTCGGACGACGATCAGGCAGAGGACAAGGACCAGGACGACGATAACGATGCGAAAAAGGAGGAGAATAAACAGAGAAAGGCTCTGAGAGATCGTCCTTGGTACGAGTACATCGCCTCTTTCGCAATTTTCATCCCCTACGTACGTCCACGTACCTCGAGGCAATACTTCTACCTTACAATCATGGTCATCAATACCATAATCGCCAGAGGCATTACCCTTGGTCAACCGCTAATGTTGGGATCTGTCATTGACGACTTGACACGCCGGGAGTTCAAGATGTGGAAAATTCTTGCATACGTTGCTCTTCGATTCGCCTCATCCGGTTCTGGCATACAGCTCATTCGTAGCTTGGCTTCCTATCGTCTGAACATCGAGCTGCACAATACTCTGCTTACTCTTTGCTTCAACCACGTAATGGACCTGGATGCTCGATACCACATATCCAAGAACACGCCGTCGACCTGGCAAATCATGGACCGCGGACAGTCGGTCATTAACCTCCTTCAAGAAGTCTGCTTTGACCACATCCCAGTCATTGCCGATCTTGTCATCGCTCTTTTCGTCGTCAGCAAGCTGTTTGGTGCCTACCTCTGTTTCGCCGTAGCGACGACCATGGTTCTACTTTCTTGGAGCAATCGCATCACCATGACCAAGAAAACGAAGATGCGGCGATACTTTGTCGACCTCTGGCGAAACTGGTACTCTCATATGAACGAATCTTTCATGCACTGGCGCACAGTGTCCGAGTTCAACAACATTGTGCACGAAAAGAAGAGGCACGAGGATAAGACGGAAGCTTTCACGACTGTTTCTATCAAACAACAAAGCTTCCGTAACTACCTGGCTGCTATTCAAGAAGTTGTTGTAACTGCAGGGTTTACATTTGTGTGCATCATAGCAGCTATGGAAATTGCAGCAGGACGACTGGATGTGGGTCGGTTTGTGGTCTTGATCACCTATTGGAGTCAAATCATGTCGCCTGTCACGCGAATTGCTGGTTTCGCGACCGATATAGCTGAGGAGCTCGTCGATGCGGAGAAGCTCATGCTACTGCTGGAGAAAAAGCCAAGAGTCACCACCAAGCCTAATGCGCCGATGTTCAAGTTCAAGGGAGGACATGTGAAGTTCGAGAATTGTGATTTTAGCTACGACGGCATCCGTACTGTAACCAAGAATGTCAGCTTCGAGGCCAAACCCGGCGAGACAATTGCGCTGGTCGGCGAAACTGGAGGCGGGAAATCCACCATCTTCAATCTACTGTACCGGTTCTTCGACCCAAGTTCTGGGCGCGTCATTGTCGACGGCCAAGACATCTCCGAGGTCAACATGCAGTCTTACCGAGATGTTCTTGGATTAGTACCACAAGACACTATTCTCTTCAACACCAGCATTCTGAAAAACATACGTTATGGAGATCTCAATGCTGCCAAGGCAGAAGTGATCGGGGCTTGCAAAGCGGCACAATTCCACGACAAAGTGCAGAAGTTCCCAAAGAAGTATCTGCAGAAGGTCGGCGAATTAGCGCAGAAGCTATCCGGAGGAGAAAAGCAGCGGCTTGCTATTGCACGTGCTATTCTCAAGAAGCCGGGCATTCTTCTTCTGGACGAGGCGACGAGTGCAGTCGATTCTGTCACCGAGTCGAAGATTCAAGCATCTTTGCAGAAGTTGTCTGAAGGCAGGACTACTTTTATCATTGCGCACAGATTGAGCACGATCATGGACGCTGACAAGATACTTGTGGTTAAGAATGGTGAGATTGTGGAAGCTGGCAGTCATCAAGAGCTGCTGGATCACGGCAATGGTGCTTACAAGGAGTTGTGGGAGGCGCAATTGAAACTGTCAGCTGGCAAAACGAAGGAGCAGACGGCCGAGGTTGCGAAGGGCATCGAGGAAACGACACATGGCGAAGCGCAAGACCTGTTGGAGTTTGAAGATTCAGGTGTTAAGCCAGGTGTAGACAAGGACGAGCACGATGGCGAGAGCAAAACGGACAACAAAACCGAGGAGGCCAAGAATGCGGATGAGAACAACGCCGATTACAAGGCCAAGGCAGCGCAGCCTGGCACTGTCGGTCTTGTTACTCCACCTTTGAGCTCCCAGGTGACGCCGAGCAGAGGCAGCTTCACAGAGGAAGAACAAAAGGTGCACGAGCAAGATGGCAGCAAGGACACGAGCGACACCTCGTCGGTGAAGAGTGGGAAGAGTGGGAAGAGCAGGAATTACGGTACCTTGTAAAATGACCTTGGTGCGCTCGTACATCACATGTTGCATCAAATTGGGAAAAGAACGCTCTGCTTAGGTATCGCTGATCCAAATTATGGTAGCATGGCGCTGTGGGCAATTGACACTGGAAGTTTTAGGAGGTAGTTAGAAAGCATCTGGCAATCCATTTTCAGATGATCGCGACTGCCGTAGAAGCCTTGTTTCTCTAGACTATGACTTCCACTCGTCCAGATGCCTTGAACCTGCCTGCGGAGATCTGATCGCACTTGCTGGTCGTTCGGTTGAGAGCCTACTGGATGCATCGCGGATTGTGGTGGCTCGAAATGTCCTTGCTCTTAGTACTGGCATGCGCGTGGCCCGAACTCACTGACTCACGTGGACCTACAACTCAATGCATTTCTCATTCGTTGTAGTACTCTTCGCACCTCCTCTTCTCTGTCTGCTGGATCGGGTTGCAAAACAGACTCACAGTCGTCGTAAATAACAGGTTGACATCCATCGAAGACACTTCTTCACATCATTCAACACACCAGAATTGGTTTCTATCTCTACCTGCTTCAAATAATGTTAGCTCAGCAGGTTTCGCACCAGTGTGCAGCATTCGGCATCGACAGAAACGCACGCGGTATTGCGAGGCTCAATCCATCAGTGAGCCGACTTCGCAGGAAGACGTGTTGCACAACATAACCTTGATCACTCTTTCAGCTGCTCGTGGGCCAATCACGAAAACCCCCTCGCTACCAGATACGGCATTTGCATGCGAGTTGTTGGCTCGAACACGTCCTTTCACCCTTCGTTGCGCAGTGAAAGACCGATGTCTCGACGTTATCTCGTCCTAGCATGCGCTCCCGACATATGACAGGATAGCCACGTTCACGACACACATTTTTGGAGTGGGAGCACCTGAGTATTTGAATGCGAGGGCGATGGTCGGTGGTTCGTATTCGGATGGTGCATGGCATACGAGAAATATAACCAACACGTTGGGGCCCCGATAACGGGACAGACGCTCCTGCAGCGGTGAGTGGTTGAGCGAGATCATTCCAGGTTATATTCAGGCTGACGACGTGACTCTTCCTGCGGGCAGCTGGGTGTGCATTACAGTACTGTATTAAAAGCTGAAACCCTGCACAATGGGCCAATCACTGGTGGAGCTGACCGCATCCTCTGGCTTCTGGCATCGAAGCCACGATTGGTCCGCTAAGCTGGCGCTTCAAACTTCCACGCCAAAATTCGGAGGGGGTGCTCTTAGAAGCCGATTCCGACGCAATTTTCTCCATTTTGCTGGACGCCGATGCTGATTAATGACCCCCATCTAGCCCGGAAAGGCATAACGTTGTTCACGAGAGGGCGTGCGTCTTGTCACTCTGGAGTCATGAATTCTGGTATCCTAGCCTCACAGAAGGTGTAAGCCTGAGGCTTCGATATACTCAGGATGACTTCCTTCTCGAAGGCTTTGGACTTTCTTTCATGACTTATTGGTCATGTATTGTCGATTTTGCTTGACGCCCTCCCATTGACACCTCATCTCGCGGACATTGCCGGCACTGCTCTGAGCAGTAGTCATGGACAACTACTTCGATTTCGACCAGGCGGCCATTGCGCCCTTCGACTCGAGTGAGGAAATATCCTCGACTCTTGGAGATGCCAATCAGCTCGATGCGAACGAGCAGTTCGATTCACTCTTCCTCGACAAGTCAGCAAGTCTACCAGTGGACGGGTCCGCCGAATCAGGCACGGTTATGCTCAATCTGATCAATGATCGAAAGGTTGAAGCCGTCCGATGGGCATATGATCCATTGGCCACGTACCCTATGTTCAAGGCAAAGACTCCTTGTCAATTGTGTGAGAAGATGGGCATGGACTGCTACCTGGCTTCTCGAGGAATGCTCATCACTGGGTGTACAGCATGCATATCACTCTACAGAGAATGCAGCTTCACATATCCTGATATGCAACCTGGCTATGTTGCAACTTTCCCTGGGATTGCTGAAGACGAGCAAGTCTGCCACGGACCTATCACAACGCGTAGAGCGGCAATGAACTCTTTCAATACTGATGGTCGGGGTCGAAAGTCAGGTGCTCGCTTCCATAGGGATGCAATCAAGATTCTCAAGACATGGCTCTCAGAGCATACAGATCACCCCTATCCGAATGAAAGAGAAAGGGACGAGCTGAAGCAATTGACTGGTCTGAAGCGAAGCCAAATCAACAACTGGCTTGCAAATGCTCGTCGACGAGGCAAAGTTCGACCTGCATCTGACCCACCGTCGCCCATTCTTGGAGCCATGGACATTCCAACACAGCCCATCACGAACGAAATGTACGAGAACCTCAATCCGCTTGACAGATGGAGAGCCTCACCACCCGAACATGAACCTGCTTCGATGACTGCTATAGCTCGAGCTGTCACAAGCAATGATCTACCTCACACCCTCCGCTCCCGCAACCAATCTTCATCATCACTGCACATCTCACGCCCATCATCTCGCAAAGCATCAAGCGACGATGACTCAACGAACTTGTCCATCATGTTTCAACCACCGTCGGTGTCATCCTTTGAGACACGAGAATCTTCAAACTCAACGTCTCTGTCCCTAGCTTCATCCCAATCCCACAAATCAAGACAATCGTTTGCTTCCTCACAAGATCGCCGCCGTAGGCGACGTAATCCTCTACTGCATCAACGCAACAGCTCTACTACAAATATGGGGCCTCCACTATCTAACCCCAAAGTAGCCAAAAGCAAGGCAGGTAATGGCAGCAAGGAACGCATCTTCCAATGCACATTCTGCACAGACACTTTTCCTTCCAAGTATGACTGGCAACGCCACGAAAAATCCCTCCACCTAGCACTGGAAAGGTGGACGTGCTGTCCTATGGGCCCGACCCGCATTGATGCAAGCACAGGCTTCCAACAATGCGTTTTCTGTCCAGAACTGTTGCCAACCCCTTCTCATCTCGAGAAGCACAATTTCCAAGCCTGTAACGAGAAAACTGTGCCTGAAAGGACGTTCTACAGGAAGGATCACCTTCGGCAACATTTACGGCTGATGCACGGTGTGAAATTTGACCCGCATATGGATACATGGAAGAACACAACGTTCGAGATCAAGTCGCGGTGTGGTTTTTGCCCATCGCTATTCACAACGTGGCAATCGAGGGCCGATCACCTAGCGGCCCACTTCCGGAACGGGTGCGACATGAAAGACTGGAATGGTGGGTGGGGTTTTGAGGGTTTCGTGGAACGATTGGTTGAAAATGCACTACCACCATATCTTATAGGCCTCGAGCGCAACACGATGAACCCTTATCGGGCAAGAGAAGCACGTAAAACACCTTTGGACAGCGCCACGAAGCTAGCCACCAATCTGAACGCCATAGATAGCACCGTGGTTGAATCAAGTACAGCATGCATGTTAGGCGACAACAGTGGCGGCGATCTACCGGACTACGACAAAGTCGAAGTGGATCAAATCACCAAGGACTCCAATTGCTGGCTCAGACTGGAAGAGGCGCTGATTAAGTACGTCCTCGAGCAAAAGAGCTTCGGCATTATGCCTGAAGATAAGCAGATCCAGGACCACGCTAGGACCATCGTCTACGGCGATGCGGATCCTTGGGACTGGACCATGGCCGACAGCCAAGTATGGCTTGATGCATTCAAGAGTGAACATGGCTTGTCCACCAGCTCGGAGGACTCCTCCCCCGAATACCAGAGCACAAGGACTGTACCAGTCGCTGCGCCATATGTCGTCAAGGGCGGTCTGAAAAGCAATACCAGACGAACAGCGAGTCACAACGAGAACGTGGGCCATCGGCCGTCTGGATCAAGCCTTCCAGGTGTGCAGGAGCGAACTTGTCCTCTGGCGCCAACGCAGTCTAGTAACAGCTCGACTCATGGTGGAACACCTATCACACCTGTTGAAGACATCTTAAGTTTGCCCTGCGCCAACCACGGGTTGACTAATGGTCAGCATACGGATCTTGATTTTGATGCGATGGATTTCAGCCAGCTTGACATAAATGCCTTCGGAGAAATGGAGTTTGAAAATGAGCTTCAGGCAAGTCAGGCAGGCCCAGTCCCTGCAATGAGCATGATGGGGTACCGACCACAACAGGTACACACACCAGCCATGGCCAACGAGTTCATGCACTTAGACATGAGCAGTGGTATGGCGACCGGTGCACAGCAGAAGCCATTGCAAGCTGATTTCAACCCTTTCACAGGCGTTGATGAGGCGCCAGAAATGACTTTGGAGACTTTCGATCAGTTGACTGGGTATATGAACGGGTTCAGGTAGCGCGAAAGATTGAATTGGTCCAGATGTGTTCTCCTACGCGGTGATTGTTAGGGATAGAATTGATGCTTCTTCAAGCCGAAAGGGTTTGCGTCCAAGAAAGATTGACCCTGTAACGCCTGGGCTTGGCCGAAGTCGAAACCTGATAGTGTTCGGCCCGAACTTCTACTGAGAGTTGCTGAGCGCGATATCTGCCGGGCCCGCATTGGTAGTACTGATAGCGGACTCGCAACCAATGATGATCACTGGAGTTGGAGGATGGCCTTGCCTTGAATCGTTTCTAGATGACATTCGATACATGCAGACATAGAAGGAGCCTTCTACGATACTTAATCTTCTCTATCGGAGCAAGAAATGTGAGAGAGTTGACCGTGCTGAGTCATCCTGTTCTGCCTCCTTCTCTAACAGGCTTCACCAGATATGGAGATCAGATCGCTGTTCGGCGCTGTCTTCATCTCTATACTCTTGATTGCTACTAAGTACACGTACAGCATTTTTGTCAAGAAGCGAGAGCTCACAGAAAAGCCGAGGAAGTTCGAAGAGTCGCTCGATCTTGGTCAGTACTTCCGGGTTTGTTGTGTTTCAATAGCTGAAGATATGCGAATATAGCCAGTGTCAAACCGCTTGAACAGAACTTCGATTGGCGACAAAGAGATGAGAACCCTTACCGGCCCTGGCACGATGGGCCATACCATGTGACCATGGGTATGTCACCATTGTGTCGCTCTCTCACAGTTAATCGACTCTAAACAAACTTTGTTAGGCTTGAAGAATGCAGAAATCGGGAGCTGGATCGAGCTCGACAAGACCTACCTAGACAAATACCGACTGAAGAAAGGATTGTACCAAAACCACCGGGACGAGGTACTCCGCGCCCTGCCCGGCTGCGAAGATGGAATGTTCGAAGCACTCGAGATACTGAAGGACGTCTTGATCCGGCGCTATCCAACCATGTTCCGCATGCGAGACACACACACCATCGAGAATCTAGTCACCGGCGACGTATGGGATCTGGACAGAAACGCAAAGACATGGGAGACGCACCACCCCCTTGAGGTGATGGGTCTGCTAGCTACCGAAGACTTCTTCCTGCTGCAGAACGATCCCGCGACTGGCATGAGTACGCTAAGGGCTGGAGGAGTCTGTTTCCCCGGTGAGTAATGCATCAAGCCGTTACCTGGCTGGTAATGAGAACCTGACCATGACACAGCCGGTTTTAAGATCGAAGACAAAATCGGCCTCACACTATGGCAAATCCACGCCGGAAAGGTCCCAAAGTACGAGCAAAAGCTCGCAAAATCAATGGACCGGTTCTTCATGAACCTACGGACTGGATCGCAAATACAGAGATTCAACTTCGCGATCGACGATTCGGACGAACTATTCCATCGGCATTCACACCATAACTTGTCTCTAGAACAGTTGGAGAAACAACCGAAACTCGAGGATCTGCATCTTCGGGTGGAGCGACAGGTGCTGCAGCGTTTGCCCAGGACGAGGGCGCTGCTGTTTACGATAAGGACTTATGTGACGCCTATCACGGAGGTTACGAGGGATCATGCGGTTGCGAAGGCGTTGAGGACGAATGTTGATAGTTTTGGGGAGGATTTGGCGGTGTATAAGAATATGAGTTTGTGGAATGAGATTTTGCAGAAGCATATTAAGGAGGTGCTTGGGGAGGAGGATGCGTGAGTTGAGGTTCGAGTTTGACAGCGGTTGGGGAGGAAGAATCCTTCTCCTCGACCTGCACAAATCAATATGTACTAGCTCTGAGATGATGGTATCATTATGAGGCAGCATGTCTTGTATTTTCTTGAATGGTGAAGATTCAGTAACAAAGACGCATTGGCAGTCTATTCATTGAACACAGAGTATGGTTCTGACCAGATCTCCTGTGCGAGTGAACTGTCTTGATTTTTATCGGTCTCGTGCTAGATCTTGTCACTTGTCCCGTAAATCCTGAAGGACCTCCTCAACAGAGGTCAAGAATATTGACACTAACTGGTCTACCTCCGCTTCGGTGATGATGAACGGAGGTGCGAAAAGGACGGCATCAACTGCAGAAGAGCAAAGATACACAGCCAAACCATTCTTCATGCAAGTCGCAGCGACATCGCTTGCCATGTGAGCGCCCGGTTGAGTCGAGAACTCGACTGCCAGAAACAAGCCCATGCCTCGAACCTCTTTTAAGCAAGGTGTTGAATCTCTCAATCTCTGGGAAAGTAGACCCCCCATTCGTCGTACTTTACTGAGCAGGTCGTCACGAACGATAGTCTTCTGCACTGCGAGCGCGGCTGCGCACGCCAAGGGGTGCCCCTGATAGGTGTGTCCGCTGACGAATGGCAATGTCGCTTGAATCTCTCGAATTGCATCGTGGACTTTACTTCCGATCAATATACCAGATAAGGGTTGATATCCAGCTGCCAGTCCTTTTCCGATGGTTTGCAGATCCGGTGGTGTACCTCCAAGAGCTTGCCACGCATGAAGTGTGCCAACACGACCCATGCCGCACATGACCTCGTCGTATATCAGAAGAGCCCCATGCCTGTCGCAAAGTTCACGTAATGAACTCAAATACTTGGGCAGCCCAGGAACGGCGCCCAGCGTCGCACCCCCTACAGTCTCTATGATTACAGCGGCGACGGTCTCCGGTCCCAGAGCGAGGAACTTATCCTCGTATTCTCGCATGAGGCGGTCAGTATATTCGTCCTCATCTTCACCATCGATTGCATCTCGTGAAAAGAAGCAAGGTGAAACGTGGTGGAAAGCTGGAGAAAGCATAGGTTCGAATGCCTCTCGACGAGAAGGATTGAATCCAGCAGACAATGCTCCTAGAGTGTTGCCATGATATGCGGAACGACGTGCAATGAAATTAGTACGCCGTGGTTCTCCTTTTGACAGGTGATATTGTCTTGCGATCTTCAAAGCGCTCTCCACAGCTTCAGAACCTGCACCATGGTTAGCTTCAACCAGTATCTCAGTTTCCTGCTATCGAATATCGCTTACCTGAACTCAGGAACATACACGTGCTGAAACGACCATCACTAGACTTGATCAATAACGATGCTAGCTCCTCGGCTGGGTCGCTCGTAAAAAATGAGGTATGTGCAAATGATAATTGGCGTGCCTGCTCGGTAATGGCCTCAATAACGGCCTGATGACCATGTCCTAAGCATGATACGGCAGCGCCACAGCTACCGTCGAGGATCTTAGAGCCATCACTCTGGGTTATGTACACACCCTGGCCCGTAGTTGCAGTAGGGTAGGTTTTGGTTAAAGACCTGTGGAATATGGCTGATGGAGGCTGAGGCTCTGCAATCATATTCGTCACCGGACGTCGGGCGTGTCGGCTGCAATGGAGGCTACACAAAGGTGGGAACAGCAGTCGAGTAGCTTGGACATGATGTGCAGATTTGACCACCAGACCAAATCGAAACACGATATTTGAGGATGGTTGTTTGGTAACCAAATGTGCCAGAGCATACGGAAGAGGTCTGAGCAATATTACTCCACAATGATTGGCTGTTGGCAAACGTCCGAGCTGCCACTGTTGATTGGTTGACATTGGAAACTCGGCGAGATTGCTATCTAATGTGGGGTAAGTTCGCACCGAGGACTTCGTTCAACTCCTATCAGTGAGAAGCATCATCGCTCTTGCCAACTATCACAGTGACAGCCGAACTTACTACTGTTAAGCTGCTGCTCATCAGGACGACTCGGCGGATCTGGGCCTGGCACCACTTGAATCAATCCACCATGCAAACATTACCTCGATCCAACTGGTGTTTCATCACAGCGCGAACGAGCGTGAGCAAGCAGAACCACTATGAGTCCGAGCGGATCCGCCTTAGACCTAGTCGAGAATGAAGACCTGGCCTTGGATGCCTGGTGGTCTATTCCATCCTCGCACTCCGTTGGTGCTGGGCATGGAATACTGGCGGATCCCCTTGGCTTCAATCTTTCAGACCTTGACCCCTTTCCCATATACACGGGGGAGACCCTAGGCTTCGAAGAAGGCGGACAGCCACATGCCAAAAGGCGTCGCGGTAGGGCATACACCGTAAGCATACTATGTCGTCCGTATTGTGATGTGATCCTTACCAGACCTCTAATGATATCAACCTGCTGCAGGGCTGTGTGACTTGTCGAGAACGCAAAATCAAGGTCAGTAGTGTCCATTCCCAACTTGGCTGATCCATCCCAACTGATCGTGGCAGTGCGATGAACGTCGACCGGTCTGCAACAATTGTAGAAGATCTCGCCGCTACTCATGCCGGGGCTACATAGATCCCCTAGCGAACCGCAATCTTGAAGTCCACAATGTTCCCGGCTCGCTATCACACACCACGACTGCGGGTACTGAAACTCTGACAAGAGTTGCAAGACGGCGACATCAAGCACACCACGATACTGAAGCCGGGATCGGGACCGACGATGCTGGACGCGCTCAGCCATCCTATGTCCCTACCGAAAACGACGAAGCACACCAAGATCCGAGAACACCTCATGTCGACAACGGTGCACCTTTCGGAAGCCGTCCGTTGACTGATGGCTATCATGGGTTGCCATCTTTGTCAGAGTCGTTCACGGATCCTTCCATCAATGATCCAGTACAGTTGGCCTCGGAGCCTGGCAGACAGGATGACGACCTTCTACTACACTACCAAAAAGTGGTGTGTCACATCATGATGCCCACGATTGATGCATTGAGAAATCCTTGGTTGCAGATATACCTACCCCTGGCATGCGTTGATCCGCCAACAACTGGCCAGCTTGCCCTACGACATGCGCTCATGTCTGTGGCTGCACATCACCTTGCCCTTACGGCCTTGGACCCGCAGCACAACAATGCAATGAGGGCTTCTAGACATAGGGAGGAGGCAAAGAGATGTTTGACAGAGATTCTTCAGTCCGATTCAACAGAGAATGCCAGGTCACACAAATATGCCTTACTAGCTACTGCTATGACATTAATTTCTATCGACGTGTTTAGTACTGATCGAGGAGACTGCAATATCAGCCTGAATCTGGCAAGACAGGTTATTCAGCGGACCGGGGGTGAAGAGTTCTGGAAGTCCGACGCTCGGTCCAGTGTTCTTTACCAGATCTTCTGCTGTTACGAAATGGTCGCAATCACAACCGAAGTACGTTCACAATCCATCACCAGTACTGAAGTCACAAGTCATTCAGATGAGGTATCAGCACACAGGGGCGACAACGACGTGCCAAACGCACGCGCCGAGATATTTGAGGCTACCGGCATCGGAGATTCTGTGCCTTACACTGATTACTATGCCTTAGATACGTCATTCGGTATCAGTTTGCGGACGATATCCCTCCTTCATCGCACCATCAGAGCGGGAGCGGAGCTCACTAAAGCGAAGAGTCCGTCCGTCATGTCACACGGCCTCATTCAAGTAATCGACGAAATCAAGACCAAACTGTATGACATTGAGAAACACCCTTCAGCTTTCAGTCCTAGCAGTTCATCGCATGTTGTCGCTCCGCGCATGTTCGTTGACGAAGATGGACTGTCAATGCCAAAGCTACAGATGATGAATCCCAACCAGACCCTCCCACAAGTCATAAGTGATGAGCTTATCGAGAATCACCAGTGGGCGTTCCATTATGCGGTCATCTTGTACTTTCACCGTGTTATCCCAATTTCAGTTCGAAAGCCTTCAGACGCCACCCGTCGAACTATGAACAACAGTGACAACGCCTGCGACGCCAACCGTAATCCATCAGGCAACTTTCCAGTCCCGGACCATCAACGACTTGTGTGCAAAGTGCTAGATCGACTAGAGAATATCGATTGTTTGACGCGTGACACGGAGATCAGGCCAGCGAGCACTCTGTGGCCTGCCTTCATTGCTGCTGTCGAAGCTGTCAATGTCGACTTGCGGCATCGAGCCCTGATATGGTTTTCTAAAGCAGCGCAGAAGGGGATCGGAAATATTCCCCGTGCTAAAGAATTGGTTATGGAGATCTGGAGACGGGTTGATAGACAACTAGCCAGCAATGACAGCTTATTGTCCCTGAACCATGGGCTTGGACCTGTCGATTGGAGATTAGTCATGGAAGAACTGGGCCAGTCTATAATGCTAACGTAATTGTATTGAATCTCTTGTCGATATTACTTTGGTTTCTGCTCACGAGTGATCACGACGTGCATTCGAGCGGAGCCCAGCAAGCCTGTGCCGTCAATGGGTTGCCGGTTGCGCAAAATCGGCCGTACGCGCTGAAGGGCTTCGGAGCCTCTAAAGTTTAGGCACCATAGGCGCTCACAGAGCCTGAAAATTAGTGCCGGTGATGTCCGTGGCACCTAAAATCCCGGGGGCGAAACCGGCAATCTATTAACGGCACAGGCTTGCCAATATGAGATTTCACTCGATGCGTGGCCTCCGTTGCCGGTATCTGCTGAGGCACCACTACCCAGCGTTAACATTGTAGCGTCCCAGCTCTGAATAGATTGACAAATTGGAAATGCCAAGAGCGTATCAATTCTCCACCAGCTTTCCCAGCCACGGTCCGAGTTGCCACTGACTCGCCGAAGTTTATAGATCGGCGCGAATATCGTTCCAGAGCTTGTCTACTTTCTTAGGGAGTATCAAGGTGGGCGGTTTCGATATCGACTTGCGGTTGCAAGGCGCTCACCATGATTCCTTGGGATCCTTGTGTGCATCGATCTGCGGTCGCCCAGTCAAATTACATCTATCAAGCACTTGCAACTGCTCGACGTCAACAATCGGTTCCTCCTTCTCCTTGATCTTTGCTTATCAGGAGTTGTATAGCAAGAATCACAAGATGTCTGTACTTGGCACCTTCCAACTGCCAACTTTGGTGAACGAGCCCTTCGTAAGCTTGCACCTAACATGACATGTGCATTGAACCCTTTTGGCTGATACTAGGGAAAGACCTCATTCGGTCCTGAATCTCCCGAGAGAGCCAGGTTAGTCAACGCGCTTGACGACCTCAAGAAGGCCGGGGCTGAGAAGATACAGCCTGTAGTAGATGGAGTGCATGTATGCGGTGGCCCCTTTATTTTCACTTCCGAAGCACATCTGACCACACGACCCAGGTGTCCGGCAAAAAAGCAGCTCAACAAGTATCACCTTTTGACCATAAACTGGTTCTGGCCGAATGGGAACAAGCAGATGCTTCCTTGGTCGAGAAGGCAATCACCGGAGCACTTGAAGCAAAGCAGAAATGGGTTCAGACTCCTCTCCATGAACGAGCAGCTATCTTCTACCGGGCAGCTTGGCTGTTCCAGAACGATTACCGGTACAAGATGATGGCAGCCACCATGCTTGGGCAGGGCAAAAACCCTTATCAAGCTGACATTGACTGTGTTGCTGAGGTGAGTTCCCGTGACAAGAATGATTTCTCATAAGATGCACAAGACTAAACCTGAACTTCACAGTCCATTGACTTCCTGAAGACCTTCCCGGCTCTCGCCGCAGATATGTATAAGAACCAGCCTCCTTTCAACGCACCTGGAATTTGGAAGTAAGATTATCAACCGTACCATATCAGAGGAAAGCTAATGTTGTCGCTTCCAGTCGCTCTGAGCAAAGACCCTTGGATGGATTTGTGTACGCCGTATCACCATTCAACTTCACCGCCTTAGCCGTCAACCTCGTCCTCGCTCCAATCATCGTTGGGAACGTCGTCATCTGGAAGCCAAGTCCTGGAGCGATGTTATCGAGTTGGCTTTTCAACGAGATCATGATCGAAGCCGGTCTGCCGAAAGGAGTAGTCCAATTCCTTCCTGGAGATGCGGAGGAGGTTACAAACGCCGTACTGTCTAGCAAGCACTTCGCAGCCTTGCATTTCACTGGTAGTACTCAAGTCTTCCAATCGTTGTGGTCGAACATTGGTTCGAAGATCGGGTTTTACACCTCGTACCCACGGCTAATCGGAGAGACCTCCGGCAAGAACTTCCATCTGATCCACTCGTCAGCGAACATCAGGAATGCTGCTCTGAAAACTATTCGAGCCGCCTTTGAATACCAGGGCCAGAAATGTAGTGCTTGTTCAAGAGTTTACATTCCTGAGTCTGTCGCGGAAGAATTTCTGTCCATCATGGTGTCTGAGGTCAAAAAGTTATCTATGGGCTCTGAGGTCACGGATTTCTGTGGTCCTGTCATCAGCAAGACTGCCTTTGATCGTGTTTGTGGGTACATTTCGCAAGCACGATCAGATGATTCTGTGGAAGTCCTTGTGGGAGGCGACTCTGATGACTCGGTAGGATATTACATTGTGAGTTCCCCTCCCGATACTGTTCCACAACTACCATGGCGGACACCAATGCTGGTTGATAATCTTACTAACCAATCTCTACTCGGTACAGCGTCCTGCCGTCCTGAAGGTCTCCCAGCCAGACTCGAAGTACATGAGTGAAGAAATATTCGGGCCAGTAGTTGCCGTCTACGTTTACAAGGACGAAACGTACGGCAATGAGCTCTTCCAGATCATCGATGAAACATCAGACTTCGCCTTAAGTGGCGCAGTGTTCTCGAATGACAGAGACGCCATCACCCAAGCCACTGAGGGACTTCGTTTCAGTGCTGGCAACTTCTACGTTAAGTACGGCTCACCGACATCAGGATGCAACCGGATGATGCATCTGTTGTCATAGAGTAACTCTTGCTAACACGTAAATTTAGTGATCAGTGTACTGGCGCAATGCCTGGCCACCAACCATTCGGCGGCTCACGCGGAAGCGGCACGAACGACAAGGCCGGTTCTGCTACATTGCTTCAGAGGTTCGTGTCTGCAAGAACAATCAAGGAGAATTTTGGCACGATTGACGACGTCTTGTACCCATCAAACCAGCTTTGAGCAATAGCTGTGGAATTGCCGAACGATGCAGTCGTCGACGCTTTATGGCATTCATGGTGGAAGCTTGGAGATTATTAAGCGGATTGATAATTTGAGCTTGTGTAATGAACGATTGATTTTGCTATCGACAGTGCCTCCAAGCGGCATTCATCTAGACATTGGGTGACAGTTTGTGGAAACGAGTGATGTGAGTGAAATTCTTCAGCTCCTAACAAGAGAGCATCATTCTTGGTGACTGAAGTAGCCCTGCCAGCTCCGTGGTGCTCCTCCGAGCAGGCTGTTCATGCTCAGTTCTTAGCCTGATGTTCTATATCGATGCGGCCACTTTAAATGCAGCCCAGGGCTCCACCGTATCCATCGCAACAACCATTGCAAAACTCGATGCTGTCTTCAAATCAGCTAACAGCTCCAGAGCGACCGACTCGTTTGATACGTACCAGATCAATTGGGTTGCAGGATTGGGCCCATAACAGTAGCTAGGGTTGTTCGACACACAGTCGAAAAATGTCGCCGGGTCTGCACAGTCAGGGGGAGGAGTACCCGAGCTGACGCTTGTCGCTCATTGCGGGAGATGCAGCGGCAGCGCTGACAAGCAGGCCGACGAGCCAAAGGGAGTTGAAATACATGATTGGTGAGTTGAACGTGCGATGTTGTCGGGAAGAGGTTCGTGAATGGTATGGAAGTATGTGATGTGATGGGATGGTAGTTGACTTCCATTTCGTGCTTCCCACAGCCCATTCTTATACTGTATTTCGATGTACCCTCACGGCATCAAAGCATTCACCCCACGAATATCGACTGTTGGCTCGTTGATCTTGATAACATGCGATGGATATGGTCTTCCAGGATGTAGGGGAGATCAGCGTTGCGACGCACCAACGACGACCTCGTCAGAATCAACGTGGATGTCTGTTGTCGCGCGTTATAGTCGCATAGCTCGCCAAGTTGCGCACCGTCATGGACGACCTTTCTGTCTTGTATAGATCGACACTCGAATGTAACATGATCGACGTCACATGATATGCTGTTTGTCCTGGGCAGGTCTCGCGTGTGGTAATGGCAAGTAGTGCGCTGGTGTTCTGATTGGCAGGAATCGTCACCTGCGGAAACAGCGCGGAAATTGCCAAGTTTAACATATTCCCCACCTTGGCAGTCGTGCGCGGCATCAGCACTAGACAGACCGGGGTTATCCCGTGATAGCGCTCCATGGTGAATACCGCGCCCCAATTGCGGAGCCATGTTTCGTGCGCAGGTTGTGGCGTGGCTACCATAACGTTATGTTATGTTAGCAGGTTATGATACGAGGTGGTACCGAACCTATGCGGCTGGCGACCTCTGCAGATCGTAGTCCACAGTGGATCGTCTGATTAGCACGCTTGAAGTGTATCAGACGTACGCTACATGCATCGTTCTTGAGGCTCCGGCCCCAGTGGATCGGGTCGAGTTTCATCAGTTAGGTGTTGGAGATTCACCACGTGGTGCATCGCAGACGCATGTTGCCGGAAAACCGTGTAAAACACTCACTCAATAGGACACTATACTGTGCAAGTACACAGTATACCTTTCTCTGGCGCTATAGGTTTGTCCACGGCAGAATCCGCAACCTCGACGTGCTGGCTGGGATAGAGCCGTTCTCCCCAGGATCGCTGATACTGCAAGGATAAGATTGAGGCTGTATCATGTGCATGTTCTGCACCATGCTCGCTAGTTGAGTATCCACATATCTGCACGCAACGGCGACCCCGAACCTAGTATATAGTCCGGATGACGACCAATATGTTTGAGCAATAAAGAAGCTTGAAAAGGAGGAGACGCGTGTCAGTCCATGAAAGGACTTCTCCTCCTAATGCTGGGCCCTGCAAACACCAAGACAACCGGTACGCAACTGAGTAGTAATCCCAGGAAGCCTAGGAATGAGCTCGCCCAGTGGAAGCCCATCCCGGTATCGGGGCTGTATATCTGGAGCGTAGCCAGGGGCAGAAAGGCAGCAAAGATATTTTCTCCAAAAGCATTACCGGCCACGGCGCTTGCTGCATGAGAAGCGTACGCGTCCGTTACATAGCAAACAACCGCTTGGACGACGGTCATGACGCCGAAGCCGACCAGTCCGAGACCGATGGTAGGTCCAACCCAGGGAACCGAAGGATAGCTTGTCCAAGCGTAGACGAAGTAGCCCCCCGAAAGTCCCACAAGACTGCCAAAAATGCTGAGGTAAAGACGTCCTTCGTGGACAGGGCTTGATGATCCTTCTTTGTTGTGCTTGGCCGACATCTGGTACAGATAACGGTTCTGCACCAGACATGCTCCGTACCCTAGGAGCTCCCCAATAACGACCGCTATTTGCACGACACCGGTCTGGTACCCATCCCAGCCATACATGCTGCCATAAACTTGTGCCACGCTCTGCGTGAACAAAAAAACGGTGCCAAAGCAGAATGAAGACCATAGCGTGAACGTGGAAATGATAAACTCTGTTCCCAGCAACCGTACCGAGCGGAGGACCGTTGTAGAAAAGACTTCACGAACCTCCCGCAAACTCTTCTCTCCCTTAGGTCGTGTATCGCTGATGACAAGAAGGAGATATGGCAATAGTGCGCCGTAAATGATAAGCTCGATGTAGAAAATCCTGTTGACACTGTTAGGGAGTTTGCACGAGACGCAGGCAGGCTTGTACATACCATCGCCAGTACAAATAATGAATTATGACACCTCCGAAGACTGGGCCAAAGGTTACGCCACCAACCAGGGCAAACGTGTAGGCAGTAAGCGATTCAGTCCGTCGACCAATATCGCCTTTCCACACATCAGCCGCAACTGCGTCCACGATGTTCTGCAGTACACCTCCAAAGCTCCCAGCAAAGGCTCTGAAAGTGACCAGAGCTCCGAAGTTCGGTGCAACACCTGCAGCCATGACGAAGATCATGAAAAGGAGGTAGATGGTCAGGTAGAACTTTCGTATACCGAAATCTTCCATGATCGGTAAGATGAAAAGGGGTACTATTGCTGCGCCAGTACTCCATGCTGTGACCGTAAAGTAGCTGTGCTGGAATTTCGAGTCGTCGACGTGGAACCGGGCCGCTATCTCAGGCAGAGCGCTTGTGATGGATGTGGCATCGATGCCGGCCAGGAAAGATATCAGGCACGTAGTCAATACAAGGGTCCAGCGTCGTTGAGCAGTCCATTCGGTCGGGTCAGAGGTCTTGAGCATATAAGACATTCTTCGGCCTTTTTGGCCCAACAATGACGGCTCAACGTCCATTACCAGTCAGTGACAGTTGAGTTAGTAGGGTGCTTTGCATCTCGGTCCTCGCTGTTAGGTTTGCGGGCACAACATATCGCGAATGCGAAGTGAAAAGTAAGCTCACAACGCACAATTTCCTCGCAATACCAGAACGGTAGGAACTACCATGATGGCTGCGGTTCATGACGCGTGCCAAATCCGGATGGAGCGTTCAGAGACCGAAACGCATCGAGGAGAAAAAATTTACGACGGCGTCGATTGTGAGATGAGGAGAGTCTCCTGCCACACGATCGTCGTGACCACACTAAGTCCGGATCTGGGCAGAGTTGTCCGGGACGAGGCATGGTGTGAAGCTTACCTTCGGTAGTAGCACAGATTAGAGAGGTTTCTCCAGAATCTTAGTCAAGATCTTCTTGGCGTTTCGTCATAGAGGCTCCTCGGTACCCATGTTTTGTTTGCTTCGCAAAAGAGCTCCTGCCATACCTATGTTCTAAAACTCACCACGACTGGTCTCGAACAACCATCGACATGTGAAGCCTCGGTACTGGGACCACATCACAATGTTTGGTGCCTCCTCGACAGCAGTGCTCTCTGTCGCGCGCATACAATGAGCGCATTGCAACATGGAAGGACGGCACGACTCCTCTGGACGGAACGCTGACCTGGAGACCGGAAGCTCGCAGATAAGGGAATGAGCGTATTCGATCATGAATTGCGATGGTAGCGCGACACAGGAGAACATCGCCAGCATAAAGCTATGCAGCTCGGCAGCACGAACATTCAGCGCAATTTCGGTCTATTTAGTACTGTTCTGAAGACCAAAAGAGCTAGAGCATCGTGAGTGAGCACGGAAGTCTTATGGCTATACCCCCCAAACAGAGACAACTTGACAGCCTGTGTTAGGACGAGCACTTTTCCCGTTCACCCACCGATTTTCATAGCTTCCAGAAGCCCTCCAATACTCTGTCTCCACGCCTTGGCTCCCATGTCCGCAAACCCAACAGCAACTTCCTTCAGCTCACTTGCCTTGTTATTGTCCAGAACCTCAAATGTCTTCGCTGTGTATTCGTCCAACGACATAGCAGGTGTGTTACTAATCTCCTTATGAGCGGCGTCCAGATCTGTCTCAACCCTCGGAGGCGCAATCTCAATCACATTAACGTTCGTGCCTGCCATCTGCTGTCGCAGCCCAACGAGAAAGTGATGCACGAAGGCCTTGGTGGGACAATAGATCGGGAATGCTCCTACAGGAACAAACGCGAGGCCCGAAGTGGTGATCATGAAGTTGCCTTCCTTGCCCGATTTGAGGAGGAAGGGGATGAAGTGGCGTGCCAAGAGCATTGGAGCGGAGACATTGGTGTTGATCTCGTTGAGGATCTTGCTGTCGCTCGACGATGTGGGGTCGTCGAATTTGAAGGCCTCTTGGATGCCGCTGTTGACCCAGACTGTGTCGATGTCTGGGAAGGTCTTGGTGAGGTGCTCAACGTGGGATGGAAGGGCGGAGAGGTCTGTGTTGTCCATAACGTATGATTTGACACTCTCCATCTGAGACTCGAGTTCTTTGAGACGTTCTTGACGACGGCCTGTGATAATGACCTTCTTACCCATGCTGTGGAAGCGCTGGGCAAAGGCTTCTCCAATGCCAGAGGTGCCGCCGATGATCAGGATTGTGCTGATAGATGAAGACATATTGTCGCTTGGTTGAGTGTGTTGATTGCGTTGTGTGTTGGCTGCTGTCGCGGAAGCTGTGCAGGAACAGAGCGTGAGGGTGGATTAGCTGCGTACTTATATTAGATAGCTCCTGTACCTGCGAACATCCTGGTGATCGGGTTTTGTCACAATGGCCGATATGTACAACATTGCTGCACACTCGTACAGACTTGTTTGGGCACCTAAACATGCGTCGATGACAGGGGTTCCTGATGGGCAGCTCCTGTGCTTCAAGGCCCAGTATGTGTCTTTCACGATAGCGCGGTTTCCACTTCACTATAATATGGCAGACACGCGTCAAGAGGCTTGTGAGGACAACACGTATCCTGCCTTAGCAAAATCGAACGGTTTGCACATAAGCATTATTGACTGAAGAATAGACCAATCGGCTGACAAACTTATTGCTGCTTTGGGTGGTTCCTGGTGTTTTTCTGGTCTCCGAGCGGCCAGGTAGCGACCGGACTTGCCTAATATGGAAGGAGATGGTTCGCTCCTTCTTATCTCCGTGATCCATGGGAAGGATGTCTCCTGCCGAGCTTCTACCATTCCCAAAGGATTATGTATACTAGCGTCTCCAGTTCCATTTGACATCCATTACTGAAGGCGCCATAGGGCAAGGCAAGGGCACAACGGTACTGGTATTGTAGGTGGTGGTCGATTACTAGCTAAGAAAGACCTCGGAAGAGAGACGGAGAGAGATTATGTAATCACGCATGTGGGTCATACTTGCCAAACAGCGCTTCCACGCCGAGCCCCGCAGACTACAGCACATATCTGTACAACGGACTCTTATCACCCATCTCAAGCAGCTCTTGTTCCGTGTATCTAGCCCTGATCTCATCAAGATCCATGGAATCTCTCGACTTGTTGATACGGAGATATGTCCATCTTATGATGAAAGTACTGACGATAGCGACAGCCAGAATGCCAATGCTGAAACCGTAACCCAGCCAGTAGTGAGGTTTCTGTTTTTGAAGAAAGATATTGCTGCCAATGGCACCTACAAATTGTCAGTGTTCGTTGAACCAACGATGTCATGCACCTTGACTTACCGCCATAGTTACCCAGCGTGATAAGTAACGCCATGCCTGTAGCACGCTTCCATGTTGGTGAAAGATTGTTGCCGACCCAGGAGATCAGGGCGACTATGGGAGGGTAGACCCCAATTGGAATGAGAAACAACAGGCCGTAGGTGAGACCTGGATAGCGCGGATGAGGGATGCTGATGAGTCCGATGAATCCGATAAGAGCAATGGAGTATGGGATGACAATGAAAGGCCACCGAATGCGCTTCTTATCGGCGAGGTAGGAAAAGACAACTGTCGCGATGGCGCCGCAAAAGTAAGGTGGCATGGTCAGGAGCTGAGCTTGTTGCCCGGTGTAGCCGAGCTCGGTGATTATAGTGGGTACAGTATACGTGAAGCCGTAGATTGGAATGCTATGAGTTCTGGTTAGTCATAGGTTTGGAAGGATATGTTAGAAACGCATACCTTCCGCCATTGTAGATCAAGCAGCAGAACCAGATTTTCCAGTCGAGCAGAGCATTCTTGACGGAAGAGAATTGATATCCTTCCTGTGTCTGAAGCTTGCCATGCTCGGTGCCGGAGTCTCTGGCAAGACGTCGGTCGATGAACGCTTTCTCGGCTGGTGTGAGGAAGGTGCAGAGCTGTGGCGAGTCTGGGAGTATCCACGGTACGGCGACACCAAGCGCAACCGTGACAATACCTTCCATGATACTGTAACAGTTAGTGGGAACTGCAAGAAGGCTGCATGCGCTCACAAGATCCATCGCCAGCCGGCTAGGCCTCCGATACCATCCATTTGAGACAGGGCAAAGGCTAGCAGCCCGGAAAAGGCACCAGCCATTGAAGCTGTTGAGAAGAAGATAGCTAATCGCGACTGGACTTCCCAGCGAACATACCAGACCGTTAGAAGGTACGTTGCAGCTGGGAAGAAGCCTGCCTCGAACACTCCGAGTAGCAAACGAGTTGTCCAAAGGCCTGTGAAACCCTTCACCACGCCCATGCAGGTCATGATGATACCCCAACTAGTCATGATCAGGCAGATCCAGTATGACGGCCGCTTGAACATCTTCAAGATAAGGTTGCACGGAACTTCGAGGGTAGCGTATGTCAGGAAGAATACCTTGTAGTTGTCAGTACTGCGGTCCGTGAAGGTTGAGTAGAATGCTGACTGTTAAGGCAATATTGTACTGATTTCCCGTGAGCTCAAGATCTGTGTTCATGCCGGCCACTTTGGCGTTCCCTATGTTGCCACGGTCTTTCGGGTTAGCGAGAGCTCCATTGTCGTCAAGAGCGGTCCTCACCTATGAATGCCAGCAAGTACAAGATTGTTAGTACGGGCAGCAGGCGCCAGTCGATCTTTCGCAAGATCTTGTCCTTCTCTTTATCGTCATACTCGGGAACCTGATCGTGGTTAGCCATCTGGACTGTTTTGTCCTTTATTGTCAGACGTACATCGTGCTCGTCGTTATCGGCCGTCTGGATAGCGGTAGAGCCCCCAGTCTTTTCAACGTGAGTAGCTTCAAGCTTCTCCCGCGACGAGCTTGAGCTTGACGAGGTTTCGAGGACTGTACGGGTAGCCATGGTGCGTAGATGGTGTCGAAGTAGGTCGAGTGGGGGAAGACGAATTTTTTCGTTCAGATGGGAGACCATGATATATGCACCACACATCGTTTATGGTTGAGCACTGCCATCTCCAAGCTATAGCCAACTACACCGTTGGCGTTACGTGGCGTTGAGGACAAGGCCAAGTGTTCTTGCCATGCATTTACCAGCAGTTGGGCGGCTGTGAGGTGACCAGTGAGCTCTTTCGAAAAAGAGTGGTATGGGGACATTCTGATAATGCATCTCGGAGGTGAGTTATCGATCCTAGACACGAGTTCGAGACGCACGTGGACATCCACGCAAAGCTGCTTGGAAGGTATCATGACGGAAACTAGCCCCGCCGTGCAACTTCCTCATTGGGTCGGGCGTACTTGGCGTGCGCGGCATGGAAACCGCAAGGTCTTGTTTCCCTACAGCGCGGTGTTGGCATTCAGATGGCTCCTTGGATACTGGACTTCTTTGTGCTCAGTCCTGGGGTTTCTGGGGTACGTGCCCTGGGGTGCGATGGAGTCTTGGACTTTTTACATTTCATGTTGCTGCATTTGCATGAAGCCGTGCCGGTCATGTTGCCGCTTGTGGCCGGGTTCTCACTTTCATCTGCTGGCAACAGAGTCGGAGATGCACCTTTGAAGTTGTATGTATCGCTCGGGCGGAGGTCTAGACTCAGTCAGCGTGCTCAAGCTTGTAATTAATCATAGAGCCTAGACTTAGGTGGTCAGCATTTCCGATCAGGATCTGGTGGTCAGCAGCTCAGTCTACCTCGATGATCGAAACACAAACGTTGCAGAAGCCGTTGTGACGATAAGGATATTCGGGGACCGTACTTTGACATAGAGTACACGTTGGGGTGCACCTTCTGTTTCACTGATTCCTCAAGGTGAATTGCTGATGGCAGTCCACCTCCGCTTCGCAGGACTTCTCGCACGACCGATAGATCCTGTATCCAATGTACCACTAGATGAAGAACTCCACGTTCCTTCTCCAGGACCCGATCTTACAGCCAAGTTGGCACTACTACCTCCCCACAGGCCTGCACCCTGTACAGTGTTGCTTCTACTCCTAGTCGGAGAGCTCAACGTGCTCACTGATACACTGTCAGTATCCACAGGTGTCACTGGTCGACTTTTCGGGCTCATAGGTGGAAGCTCTTCTAGACCTTCGTCGACGGGCTCCTTGGCGACAGCAGAAATACCTGGCGAGCCCCACAGACCAGTGTTCATGGCAGGCTTTGACGAGGTATCCGCTATTTTTCCACGTTGACTCGTGCTTCGCCCAAGATTTGCAAAACTACTCGGCCGCCAGCCTAGGGGATCTCCAATAGAGAAGCCTTCCAGACTGTCGGACCCAGCCATTCTACGGCCTGACATTGCAGGGCTTCGGCCAAGCCTGGGCGAGTTGAGACCAAGTGGATTCGAACCGAATCTCAGGTGCTCTGTCGAGGCGATGATCCTCATCTCGAATTCATCAGCAAGTCCAAGATCGAGGGACCCTCTTCTAGAATTTCTCCTAGACTCTCGATCATAGCCAAGAGGTGAATGGCTAGTGTTTGCCAGAGATGGTGGTCTTCGAAGCACAGGTCTGCGTACAGCCAATGTCAATGAGGCAACACCTACATCGTGTAGGGCTGGAGCGCCAGTCATCAGTCGAATCAAAGCATTGGCTCCCGCCTGATGCGTGACGAGTACCAAGACGATATCTTCGTCCACGTCCTTCTCACCATTCTCGGAGGAGGTCGGTTTGTAGTCTTCGTAGAAAGCAAGCATCTTCTGCAGACCGAGCCTCAATCTCACATGCATGGTGCTCCATTCCTCAGGAAACGCTCCAGCATCGCCCCAGCCCAGTTCAGCGCTGTCCCATGTCAGGTCAGGCTCAGCACAGCCATCTCTCGCATGTGCAACATACCCTGCAGGTATAGGGTCCTGAGGCGCAAGAGAGTACTGTGGTACTGGGGGACTGTAGACGTTTGTGGTTCTTGATCTCTGTCTGAGCTTCTGTGCACCATTTATCCGGTCGACACCGAATGAGGTAGCTCTGGTCCGATGAGGAAGTGAATGACCAGCTGCGGCCATAGCACGGAGACCACCCTTCTCGACGGATGCATTCGCGGCTAGCTCGTTCTCTTTGTCATACTCTGGAGATTCTGGTACAGGTAAGAAAGCCGACAAATCGGCGCCTCTGATCTCTTCCAATGGCCGTGTCAAAGTTTCTCGTGCTCTTTCCACTATCAAGTCGGTCGATGGCGGCGGTTTCGAGTCCTCGAAATAGCTTGGTGACAGCCATTCTCCCAGATATGGGTCAAGCTTCAGCTCGATCTTGCTATTCTTTGCCAACTTCTCTCCCTCTTCCGTTGGCGGCTGGTTGCGAGGCTGGGTCAGAGCATCTCCTCTCGATGTAGCTGAGATGGTTGAGGTTCGCGAGAGGGACGATCGCTGGAATGGCGTGGGTAATGGGCGTACCTGTTCTGGCTGAGGATATCTTAGACCAGCCGCAATTGCTATTGAAGTCTGAACACATCTCTTGTAAGGAGAAGTATGTATGATAACCTTCCTCTTCTTTCGTGGTCGCCCGCTATTCTCCTCTGTCTCCGAATCGATGGGCGCGGCCAACTGCTCAAGCGATGCTAATTCTCTATCTATCCGGGCTCCTAGAGTCTGGCATTGTATCCAGCCTCCGTAAGATAATGGCGGATCGTAAGGGTGCTCTGCCGTGTCCCGCCACCTCTTATCTGCCTGATCGAGACGTGTACCGTGCCTGTTTGGTGTCAGCTACCGATAGTAACTACCCTTGCAACCATTCTTACCTGACGATGATAATTGCTGAAGGCTGTTTTGGCATGTTACCTGGGCTTGTTGCGAGTATTGCCTACCTCACGTAAGGACAATTAGAATTGCTAGAAAATGGCAAGAAGTAATATTGGGAAGCCGCTATGTATGAAATCAGTAGTTCCTTGGGTCTTCATATTCTATGAGGGTAGTAATTGGTAGACCGGGATGTATAATAGGGGAGTAGGAACGTGTCAGCCAGCATTTGATTGCCGTCCTACTATATGATACCGTGACATCTGAAAATAGTTGCTGCGCTGACACTCAACTCAGGCTTTGGAAATGTCACGTTCGACTTTCGCCGTTACTGATTGCACTCAAGGCCTGGCGTGACGGTACACGCCATCTTGCATTGTGCTAGGCATAAAATGGAAAGAATACCGCTTAGGGCCTCTTAGGACCTAACCCTAATTGAGCGGTTCCGCCGGTCACGAAACATCAGAGGTTGGAGAGCTGGCTGTCGCACCAGGTGGTGAAAAAACTGACAGGTTACTAAGCACTATTTAGGAATAGGTAGCTCCAGATGGTCCCTAAGCAGCCCCTAAGATACTGGAACTTAGGCGGTCCCCGCGCCCAACTCGCCCTAAGCTGCCCACACAGTTGTGCTTCTACCGGCCAACCTTCCGGGCAGCCAGCCTACTCAGCCTAAGCCCGATTAGTGCTTAGTAACCCGTCAGTTTTCTCAAGGCCTGGTGGTCGGAAAGTTGTGTACAAAGGGACGACAGATATAGATCTACTAGGAAGGCACGACGCTTCCAATCCAATAACAAATCGCCGAACGCTCAAATGCTCCTTCCAATCGATACCAGACATCAGGCGGAAGTAATCTACAGCTTAGCTGGGACCTTATCATCTCTAACAATGATACCCTTATTTCCTGCCTTGGCCATATCTCTCAACACCCTTCTCAGGATCTTGCCAGAAGCACTTTTTGGGATCTCGTCGATAATTTCAACCTCCTTGATCCATTTATGTCTGACCTTCTTCTCCTGAACGTACTTGATCAACCGTTTACCCACCGCTTGAGGGTCGCCTCGCTTGTCCTTTTGAATCACGATATAAGCCTTCGGCCTCTCGCCAGCATAATCGTCTGGGATACCAAGTGCTGCTACGTCTTCCACGTCTGGGTGGCCGAGGAGCAAGTCTTCGAGCTCGGCAGGAGCAACCTAGAGAGTTAGTTAGCACCGTTTTGACAGAAAACGCGCAAGTACTCACCTGCTCGCCCTTAACCTTGATCAACTCCTTCGCACGATCCACAATGGACAGCAAACCCTCCTCATCGATCCTGCCAATATCACCAGTATGCAAGAACCCATCTGCATCGAAAGTGTCCTTAGTAGCCTGCTCGTTATTCAGGTATCCCATCACGATCTGAGGACCCCTAGCAAGCACCTCACCGGGTTCATTCAGTCCACATTCTCTGCCCGTATCCGGATCAACGATCTTGACCTCTGTCGAGGCAACTATTGTCCCCACCCTGAACGCATACTTGTAGTTATACTTGCTCGGCGGATGAGCAGTAATACAACTACACGATTCCGTCATCCCATAACCTTGCTTGAACCCAACATCATCCGCCCCTGTCGCCGTTTGCGGAAACGTCTCCTGCAACAACTCTAAAATCTCCGCCGACAACGGCGCAGCACCACTCGAAAACCTCTTCAAACAGCTCAAATCATATTTCTTCAATAGCTCCTTCTCCCTCACCATCCTAATCAAAATCGGCGGCACAAGCAACATCTCCTCAAGCCTGTATTCCTCCACAACCTTGTACATCGCGTCCATCGTAAACGCCGGCAACATATACACATTTGCATTCAACAACACCGGCAAATGCAGTTGGTGCACTAGTCCGGTGATGTGAAACAGCGGTAACACAGCCAATATCTTCCGCAGCGTATCCGGGGTTATCTGCTCGACCTGCAAGCACTGCGCAATAACATTCGAATGTGCGATCATCACAGCCTTCGGCAGCCCCGTCGTCCCACTGCTGAATGACAAGAATCCACAGACCTGGCTATTCTTCTTCCCTTGCGGCAGCTTAAACTGCGGTATCTGACCAGCCTCACCATGCTCGCTTCCCTCGCGCAACAGCTGACTCATAGTCTTGTAGCCATCTAATGTCCCCTCGAGCAAAAAGATGCGCTCCTTTGGTATGCCCGCGTTCTTCGCCGCCGCGGCCGCAATCTCCATGCTCGAAGGGACAGTGAATAGAATCTTGCTCTCGGCTTTTTGAAGCGCATATGTCATCTCGTCGATCCCTGTCACACCATATCAGCACCCCATCACTCTCGGTATTGTGCACACTCACCATAAGCCGGACTAGCCCCGCTGACCACACCACCCGCCCTCAACGTCCCGAACATAGCAACCGGATACCAAACGGTATTAGGCGCAAATAAGCTAACCGTCTCCCCCTCCTTAAGTCCATAATTCTTTACCAAGGCTGTACTCAAATGCGTCGTGTGAGCTTTAATATCCGCGTACGACAAGTGCTCTTTTGTGGCTGCGTTGGTGAAACCCTTTATGTCGGCGGCATTGTGCTTCCGGAGGGGAGAGTACTCGCTGTCGAAGAGCCAGGTCCAGATTGGGAGGTGGTGCGGGACAGAGATGGGTGGTGAGGAGGACTTGAAGATTGTCATTCTGGTGGTGAGTTGTTTGGTCGTAGTTCTCTTTGTACTGGTCTGTAATGGTGTCGGGTTTAGGACATAGAGGATCGAAGCTGCGTGTGAACAGAGACTCAACCAAGAGCTCGCAGCAACAAACTTTAGCGGAGTATCGTTGCTAGAGGTAGCTGCTGCACCCGGTCGGCCATGCGGCTGGAACGCGAGAAGCGATCCTGCATCCTCGGCACACGATATCGAGCTTCGGGGTTCTGACTCGACATGGTGCCGTCATAACCATAAGGTGTGGGACAGAATGCGGAGGTGAAGCTTCGGCCACAAGCTCTGCTCGGCTCTCTGGTTTTGGATCATGATTTCGCGGGGTCGGAGAAGGACGGTGAGAACTGCCTTCGAGCCGCCAAGCCTGTGCCGTCAGTAGATTGCCATTTTGCCAAAATCAGCCGTACGGTTCGAAATGAAAGGCTTGGGGATTCTAAGATTTGGGCATCATAGGCGCCCAAGTAGTCTGCCAGCAGGCGCCGGAGATGTCCGTGACACCTGGATTTCTGGCGGACGAGCCGGCACTCTATTGGCGACACGCGCTTGCCGTGGGTGCTGTTGTCCGCAGGTGCTTACGAGCACGACTTCGAGCTTGAAAGTGTAGGTGCAAGCTTGCATACATGGAGTTGCTATCAATACCGATCCACGCAGGCAAAGGTATCAGGAACGACTCAACACAGAGGTAGCTAGGTAACCCAACAGTGGAATCAAGATCTTAAGCGAACGGCAGCCATTTCGTTCGAGAACATCTCTGAACTGCACAATTGTACGGAGAATAAAGTTCGCTGCTCTTCTAGGTCATCAAAACCACTGTCTGAGCCCCTGCGAACTGCCTCTTGTTCGTTCTCGCATGCCAGATGTCTCATCACTCCTGGTTTCGCAGCACACCGCCCACCTTTCTTTCCCGTTAGCACCCACCACGCCTGTCCGTCCAAACCACACCTTCGTTCCACTTTCACCCTCGTGAGCATACCTTTTCTTCCACTCCTTCCATGCATTTCTTTCCTCCTTGACCCGTCCAATCGCCTCAATAACCTCTGGCCCACCGCTAAGCAGCCACCTCATCAATCCGCCAATTGTGCCAACCCCTTTACTTATGCTCCTCCCACCAACGACTTGCACAACTTCGTTGCGCCTCCACCAGAAGAGCACAACTATGTACATCAGCACGATCCAGGACGTGATTGCAAGACTAGCGATACAACTACCCTGATAGACTTCCCACGTCATGGCATCGTTGTAAGGGACTCCGGCCACCGCGATGATGTTCAGGTCCGATAAGATTGCGGTGAGCGAGAGTAATGTCTGGAACATCATTCTGCCGCCGTGGAGCTGGTGTCTTGCAAGGAGGGCGAGGCACTGCGGGATATTAGAGTAACGTGTACCCGAGCGAGATATTAGAATGGTGGTTTCTGGTGGCGCTGGCGTTGTCCTTGTGTTGGCTCGTCGTTTGGCACGGCCGAAGAAGGATAGCAAAGATGAAGGGTTCGAGTGCGGTGCATTCGCAGCCAAACGACGGAATGGCTCAGTGATACGCACAGATCGTTCGAGATGTGAAAGGTGCAGCGATGACAGTGATGCTAGACCCACGAGGACAAGTTTAGGACCGATCGTGTTCGAATTTAAGAACTTGTTGAAGATGTCATTGAGATTGTTGTCGAGGTAGAACGTAAGGACAAGCGTGAGTAGTGTGAGTGGAAAGAAGAGGCCAAGAATGTCCATGGTAAAGTTGTGCCGTGCTCGAGACACGAAAGTGGTTCGTGCGTAAGATGACGACTGCACAGTGGTTGCTGGGTTGTGAATTGCCTGGTAGGTGTAGTGAGTGCTCGACCGGATCGTGTTGCTCCCGTATGCTGTGGATTCATCATCAAGCTCTGGCAGTTTTGTGCCTCCTGAGCTAATGATGCCATACATTCGCCGGTCACCATTATTGTTATGATGACCAAGCCGCACCCGATGTCCCTCTAGGGCAGCTTCATAGGCAGAATGGTCCGCATCTGGGTCGACCTGCTGTATGTCGTGCAGGAGTGACTCGTGGTTCATGAGCAGCGCAAGTGATGCGAGAGAAGACGGATCTGAGGATACGCCAGACCGCGATCGCCGTGCCGACCATAAGACCAGGAAGACAAGAATAAGACACGTAACAAGCACACCCTCCAGGCCTCGTAGCAAAGGAACATTCACAACCCAAGTCGGATCGCACCTTCTCTCTTTGCCGTCGATAATGCAGATATCTCGTGATTTGACAGTCATTGATGCAGCCGCTAGTGGGGCTCCGATCTGCACAATCGAGTACAAAATTGCAGACCACAGAGGGAGCAGGTTTCCGTACCCGATTGAGTTGAACATATCGAACGAGAACGAACTCGACAAGTATTGTGCGAAAAGGGAGTATGCGCCAGCACCCACCGGACCGGCCATTCTCTCAAATGGTTGAATGAGCCTGATTGCAGCGAATACGGTCTCCCACATGGCCTTGATGACGACAGCCAGCAGTGGCGCAAGGTACATCGATAGGAAGTAGCTGGCCTTCGTGAATGTGCCATCTATCGTTTTCTCCGAGGGAGTGAGTACGAAGCTCGGTTGCGGTGGACGAGTGACGGAGGGCTTCGTTGTAGCAGAGGAAGTCCTGGACGAGGTTAATGTTTGAGGCGCCGGACTCGTGGTAAGGACAACGGTCTCAATAACGACGGCCGAGAAACTCGTTACCTTCCCATTAGCACCCGTGGTTGTTACCATAGAGGTGTACTGTGTTGTTGTCGTGTATCTTGGTCCCGAAGAAGTCGCTGTTGTTCCAAGTGTGGCCACTACAGTCTCAACCTTGCCACCTCTCGTCGTAGTGTAGGTGGTTAAGGACTCTGCAAGAGCATGCGCGGGAGTGACAATCGTCTCAACCTTTCCATCGGCATATGTGTGGATGGATGTAGACAGAGCGGTTGCTAATGCATCGATCGCGGTAACCACGGTTTCGACGTGACCGTCTGAGTTGGTCACAAGGTACGTCAAGGAGGAGGCAGTTGGTGTGCCAATGATAGCCACAAGCGTCTCGACCTGTCCGAGGGTGTTGACCGTAGTGAATACCGACGAAGAGCCAGCAATCGCGCCGATAGCAGCTACCGCAGTCTGTATAACACCAGAAGAATCCATGAACGTAAACGTCGCTTGTAAGGCTGCTAACGCGTCGTAGGTCGTAACCGCAGCCTGGACCTGTCCCAAAGAATCCGTGACCATATACGTAGCTGCCATGGGCGCGAGAGGGTTGACCTCTGTAGTGATTGTATGTAGCGACCCTGCCGAATCCTCGATGGTATATGTCGCCACGACCGGCGCTATGGCGTCGACGTTGGTAATGATGGTCTGAGTCCCGACTGCGGGGCTACCAGACGCTTGTGTCGCAGGAGGCGGTTTCGTTATCGCTGCACCAGGAGGACTCCCTGTACCTTCCGATGCAGCTGGCAATGTTTGTACTGACCCTGCTGTTAGGGTCACTCTCGGCAATGTGGGCTCGGGACCAACCAGGGCAGGTGTATGCACAGTTGTAGGCTCAATCGCAACAGTGATAGTAGGTAGTTCCGGTGTACTTGGTACGACAGGGGCCAAAGAGTCTTGGCCACTGGCGCTCTCTGACGGTTTTTCAGGCACTATGGTGTCGCCAGGGTCAACACCGCGCGTATCCGTTACTAACAAATTGTCCGTAAGCACGTACGAAGATTCATCGCGTGGCTGCGAGGTAGGTACGATGACGGCGTCAGAGCTCACACCACAGACTGGATTGATCGTTGAAGTGAGTGCGAAGTTCTCGATCCAGAATTTCCCGAACCCAGTACATATGTCCGAGGAGAGCTCGATGGTCCCCGAACTGCAGCCTACCGGCACAGTCTTGATAACGCTACCCGAGGCATACGTTTTAGGTGGAGATGTGGTGTCGCAATAGGCGGTGAGTCCACTCAATGACTGAGTAGAGGATGTCATGTCATTGAAAGGTATGAGCCATTGGCTCAGAGCTGACTGTAGTGGCCATGAGAGATTTGCGGTGTGAGAAAGGTATGAGACTGTGAAGTCAGAGCACAAGCTCAAACTAGCATCTGAGAGACTAGCGAGCTTCGCTGGGATGGCTGCGAGGTCTGTACATGCTTCGTACTGCCGTCTGAAAATCGGACCATGCTGTACGTTGCCTCTCTTCACTCTGCGAGGCGTTGTCGATGTCGGGGCTACGGAGGGCGTTGCTTGCGCGGCTGGAGTGCTTGTATTGTGCAGAAGTACCTCGATAAGCGCAATGCAGATAGCGAATGTGAGGAGGAAGGTAGTCAGAAAAATAGATCCTAGAGGAACCGGCTTGAAATCGAACTTGTCATCCTTACGCTTTGCGACATGTGTGCCAGGACCTATAAAATGTCATTGGCGAGGAAGTGTTGCTGTACGGACTTGACACACCTTCGCTATCGGTAGACACTGCCCGATATACCTGACGTCTTGACCCGGGACGCATCGTGAACGTTTCAGTTAGCTCGAACAGATCGTCGACATGCACGTTGTTGCGCTTAGTAGATCTTCAGCATATAGACATTGTTAGAACACCAAGACTTTGCGCATCCGATATGGTACCAGCAAGCACAGGGCAAACAGTGGGGGCCATGACTGGTTTGTGCTAAGAGCTCTGCACGTGCTAGGCTGCAGCAACAGAGTGAAGTCCTGGCAGCGGTAGCCAAGACGGAACAGGTAGAACTCATTGTGTGTGTTTCACTTCATTAGCAAAGTCTAAAGCCGACCGGCTGCAGGAAAGGCATGGCAGTGAATCAAGTGCCAACCATATCTCGCTAAAGACCGCAGGGTCTGCAGGGCTGAGCGTTTCGCTGGGCGGCTTGTGTCGCCCTGTGTGACAGTGCGCTGATGCAGCGGTCATCTGGGTCACAAACTCTGCCATGTCTGTTGGTAAGAAATCGTGCTTTGGTAGTAATGTACCTCGAGACCCTCTACAGGCTCGAACATACGACAAGATAGAACATCAGTCTGCACCCAAAATGTACTGCTGGTAGCGGAGGACGTCTCGTGAGGAGAGTCTTGATATGCGTTGAGAGACCGGTCGAGAATCAGCCTCGTGTCACTAATTTGGGCATAGCTCTGGCAGCGTAAGCGAGAGAACCGAGAGGTCTGCATCTCCCATTGGCTAGGACTCTTGAGTTTCTTGGCGTGCTCGTAATGATTGGCAGCAACAACAGGTATTGAGTCAACGCCAAAGTTGCGGGATAGCAACGTCCATGAACACTTCGTATCTGCTAGCCGTAGAAGATGGGGCCCCATCGAAGCCTTTTACCTTACCAATCAGCCGGGAATCCATATACCATGTATCGCTACAAACTCCGACACCCTGGCAGACCTTTACCAGTTTCAGGGCTGGCAGAAACCTCAATCGTTCTCTCCGACACCCAAAGCAGCGAACTGATTGCTGAAACTCCCAGTGAAGTCACTTTGCTCCTGGGCGGTAGCTTTGTGCTCCTCGCGATCAGCCTTGGTTGCTTCGCCACTGCCACCTACAGCAACATATTGCCTGACGACCCGTGATGGTGTATCTTTCATACCCAGCAACTCCTCAACCCTCCAAACAATCCTCTCAGCGCCCTGTCTTGCTCCAGCCAGGTTCGCAGCGCCTGGTCCCAATCTCAACGCAGCTAGTGCACCAGTGAAGAAACAAGGAGCGTCGTCGTTCCACATGAGATTCTCATTCAGCACAGGAAGTCCACCTAATGTCTCGATAGGGGCATTGTCTCGTAGTGATGACAGGAATGGAATACTGTCGAAAGAAGGTGCAGCACCTGTGCAGTAGACGATATGATCGACCCCATTCGGAAATGGATTGTCAGCCTCGTTCAATGCATCAGTCGCGCGATGCAAGCTTAGCTGCGTCCATACTTTCGTTCCGTCATCCCAAACACAACTCTTGTCCAGCTGTAATCCAGTATTTGTGTGTATGTCCAGCCGCCGCTCTGCGACGTGTTTCTGCAAGATCTTTGCGAAGGGAGGATTTATACTTCCACCATTGCGTGCTTCCCGCAGCATAGCCAAGCGTTCTTCGTCTGTGTCAGCCGACCAGTATGTGGACATGAGGTGATTGCGTGTTTTGCTGACCCACGAAAGATCGACATCGAAAGGCTTGCATTTCAGTTTGGAGTGGCGTAGGAGCAGGTGAACGTGTACTGACTAGTGGTGCATGAGGAAGAGGTGGGCTAGTTGAGCTGAGGTTAGGCCGCCTCCGACTATGATGATATTGATGGGCTTGCTAGGGTTGGTCTGGAGTTTGTGGTGGATGTGTGGTGGTAGACCGGTGCCATGTGGGGTAAAGACATGTGTTATGCTGCCGTTTTACTGGCTAGGAAGCGGAAGTTGATGTAGGTTGGGGACTGACGGAGCCGCTGAGGCGCCGGTAGCTACCACGACGATGCGACTGAGGAAAGTTTCATTGGTGGAAGTGCTGATAGTAAACAAACCGTGCTTGAGATCTTCAGGCTCCGGATCGTAGATAATATCCGCTACTTTAGCTTGCTGAACAAGACCCTGCAGACGATACCGCTTGATGAGAACGTCACAGTAGTCCTCGAATAGCCCTGTGGATGGCGTATAGTAATCTATCTGATCTCTTCCATCGATCCGAAGGTGACGTGCAGTTGTTCGTGCCTTCTTCCGGCTGTGCTGCCGCTTCTTCTCGTGTTTGCTGAGTTCTTTGCCAACCACATTTGTAATTTCTCGAAGCTCATCTACCCGGCCTTGTTCGTGCGCAAAAGCCAGTAGGCCATCTCTGTCGCCTGGATCAGGGTGGAAGAACAACGGGCTCCTGAGATGCGGAATATTGAGGTTGCTGAAGCGCTGCTTCCAGGTCGCTGTCCAGCCATCTGAGCCGGCGTCTAGGACAACTATAGAAGGTCGAACTTCGGTGTCTCTCTTCAGCTCTTCGGCACCGCTGCTGTATCCAGAGTCGGTTGATCTCTTTCTCCTCTTGTGCTCCTGTTCGAGTGAATTTGCTTGTTGCTTATGCTTCTTCCAATACCGGGCATGTTCGTCATGAGTGAAGAGTGCCGAAGGCGTCTTCTCCCGTAGTCGAGCTGCTGTCGCTAGGCCACAGGGCCCAGCACCAATGATTGCAACGTCGTAGAGCATCATTGAAGGGCCTCAAATGGGGTTCTGGAGAGTGCTGTCTGGTTGGGATACATATGAGGACCGGATGAACTCACTGTGGTCATGCTAACTCAGATACATGGTTCTAGCCTTTCCCTGTATGCATTAAGGTACTCACTGGACTCAGAAAGGCACTCGTTGTATGATTAGTTCGGGACCTGAGGCATGCTTGGCTTAGGGTGGAGCCTTCAGGTACCTTGATAGAGGACCTTAAGCTGACCTCCAAGTCTCTGGTCTGCAGGACTGTGAACATGGTGACTGTTCGAAGTGGTCAACACCATCCAGCAGCGTCATTGCCTCCTGATACTACCTTTGCCTCAGTGTGACGCGCAGCGGTGGTCATTTCGGATGGCAATGCATAATCGTAGGGACCGCAGACACCGCCATGTGAGCCACTGTGCATGCGATCGTTACAACGCCGGAATTCGGCAAAGTGGTATGAGAGTCGTCCATCACGCTGATTTCACCAGAAGGCGGTTGAGATATGGTCGGACACGCTGCTGCTGGTCTCTGGCCAAAATATGAACAGGACTCGCAAGTCCCCTGTGTGCACTTGACTTGATCGCAGGATTGTCGTCCTTCGAGGACATGAGATGAACGTCTCATGTCTCTGTGATCAAGGCCTCTGAGAATAAAACTGCTACCTCAAGACGGTTCTTCCGAGCTCCTTGCGTACTCTGAGGCCATGAAGATCGGCCAGCTTGATGTTTCGCTTGGAGCTACTACTACAGTCGCCCACCACTAGGCGAGTTCCACCACTTGGCGAGTCTCAAACTTTATATGTATCCCCTATACTACGATTGAGACTCGACCTCGTCGTCGTCTTTTATAGTACTTTTTTTAATATTTGATATACGTATATCCCGTAGAGGGTATTTAAACGTTATTGTCTGACGTTATCGCTTTATCCCTCGCTATTTCCACTGTACTGACACCTTTTAATCGTTATACCTGCCCCGGGTTACTTTAAGTACCCCCTTTCGAGTATATAATATATAGGCAGCCGAGCGACTCGTACCGCTTTAGTAGTACGTTCTTTAGCCTTATATTCATCTCGTACGTAGGTAATCTGTACCTAGTATATAGTATTAGCGGCGTCCTACTGCTTACCATATTTCGCTAATTTAGCGACTTAAACTACGGTAGCTAGCGAGTAACGGTCCATAATTTATATCGCTTAATCGTTGCGCGTCGGATTACTTCTTAGATATCTATAGAAGGTCTAAAGGTCTACTATCGGGTAGCTATACGTATTATAGTACTAACTACTCGTAGTTAACGATTTAAGGCTTAGCCTTAATCTTATCTTAATTTAGTAGATAAAGACCTAAAGAACTCTAGCCTTTTTATATATACTACTTCTTTAGACCGTATAGTCTTACTTATATATAATAGGTATTAAACTCTACCTATTTAATAGTAGTATTAGCTACGGAAATATAGTTCCGAAGGGCTTTCTTATATTCTTATACTATATAATTAAAGTAATCGACGTTAAGGGGCTATAAAAAGTAGGATGTGTGCGGTAGTATATAAATAAAGTATATACCGTTAAACTCGGTCTGTATCTAGAAATCGATATCTAAATAGATACTATAAGGGTTATAGACTAGGGCTACTAGCCTACTAACTCGTTAGCGCTCTAGAATTATGACTTATTATAGCTATTTAAGGTATATATCTACGTTAGACTAGTCCGTACTTAAAAACTCCTATAGCTAGTCTAGTATACTATCGGCGTCGCCTTACTATAAAGTATTCGGCTCTTTCCTAATATATATAAGTATCGGCCGTAATACGATACTGTTATAAGCTCTAAATTACCTAAGATATAATAAAGATAGCTCTAGAATAGGTAGTAAAGTTAGTTACTATAGTAAGTATTATAGGATACGAATATAAAATAGTATAAATAAACTTCTACTAAACTAGGTTAAACTTAGATTTAAGATTAACTATAGAAGTTAAAAGAGTATCTAATTAACTATAAAATAACTTCGTATATATATTTATAATATATAATATTAGAATACTAGTAATATTATAATATTACTATATTTCTAATATCGCTATTTTCTAATTAGGCTTAGCTTCTCTATATAACCTTTACGGTATATTATATTTTACCTATACTAGAGTATATATTCCTATAGTTATTAGCTTAATAGCCCTAGTCTATATATAGTATATTATACTAACTAACTATAAAATAACTTCGTATATATATTCGTAATATATAATATTAGAATACTAGTAATAATATAATATTACTATATTCCTAATATCGCTGTTTCCTAATTAGGTTTAGCTTTTCTATATAGCCTTTACGGTATATTATATCTTACCTATACTAGAGCGCGTATTCTTATAGTTATTAGCCTAATAGTCCTAGTTTATATACGGTACGTTATATATAAATACTCGTTATTATAATATACTTAATAATTATAATCTAGTCAAATAAAGTAGAGACTAAGGTAACTAAAGGACTAATTATCTTATTAAAAACGCAGTTTTCTAAGGAGGGTAACCCGAGCTAAAAGCCCTTTTCGTTTATATTATAGATTCGATCGCCGGTAATACTAAACTTATTTAATTATTCCTTAAAATAGTTAAAGAAGTTATCTATAGCTTACTCCGTTAGGCTAATAAGTCGCTTTATTAATTAGGGCTTTAATAAGCTTAATCTAAGACTATAACGATACTAGAATTAATCGACTTAGTTAACTTTGATTTTATACTTATTTTAGCTACGCTTTTATAAGAATAGCTGTACGGCTAATCGTATATATACGTAACTAGTAGCCTAGTACTATCTTTATAAGTCTCTAATCTACTTAATAATCGCTTATTCCTCTTCGTTAGTAAGTAGGGTATATAAGTATCGTTGTATACTAGGTCTACTACGCGCTTAACAACCTATCGTGGATTTCGTAACCTTATAGTCGTACGCTACGTCTTTAATACGGATCTTATACGTTCTATACTTTTTAATAGCGCGAGAAATAGGGGACACAATTTAAAGCGATACTATTAAGTGATTATTATATAATTAATTAATTAAGTTATATTAATAGAAGAAGATTAAGACGCGTCGCATATTAGCGCGAACTCGCCAAGTGGTGGAACTCGCCTAGTGGTGGGCGACTGTAGTGGAGCTCGACGCGTGCTACGGTTACGCAGACCACACTTAAGTGCATGAGACGCGTCGAGGCGTCCGCAAGGAACCAGCACGGATCCTGTCAGTCTTTTACTGCTTACTGGAGATTCTCTTCTTCGTTTGCGTACCCTTTTCGCTTTGGCAATGCTGTTGAACGTGCCGTCTGTTTCGTGAGGGACTCGAATTGCTCTCGTTCCGTCTCATCGCCCGTCTTGTGCCCGCGAGCCATGGGCAGACGCCTGCTTAGCGCGACCTATGGGACGTGCATAATTCGCTGACAGCCAAGGGGACGGTAGGTGTTATCAATACACCACCTGATGAAGATGCTATGCGAACACATGAGGAGCTTGAGGCTGTGAGTCGGTGCTGCTGATTTTCTCCAAATTCGGTCGTGCTCATATGGCAAGCCTCGGTAAGTCTGCATGCCAACGCGGCAGCTCCGGGCATATAAGGCCACTGAACCATCTATGCTTTGCCGACGAGCAGCAAGTTCTGAGCTGGTTTGCGGCAAGTCTGGACAAGCTCTACCTTTTTATTGAAATCCCAAGCCTCTATCATTGCCCCTTCAACGGTATCCATAGGCTGAACACTCACGATGCCTCATGCGGAAGATCAAAACTTCTTCGTGCCGGACAGGCCCATGTGTGATCCTGACCCGATCCGAATCATCCATGTCAGTATTTACTTTACGCTTTGTGCACATTCCTTACATCTGTAGGTCGGTATGGGAGCCAGCGGCCTCCTCGCCGCTCACAAAGCGCGCAAGATGCTCAAGAACTACGAGCTCGTCTGCTACGAAAAGAACGAAGTGATCGGAGGGACTTGGTACGAGAATAGATATCCTGGTTGTGCTTGCGATGTAAGTCAAGGCGGAGATGGAGCCTCTTCAGGCACGGATAACTGAACATGTTTCCGAACAGATTCCAGCACACACTTACACCTTCCCATTTGATCGGAATCCAGAATGGAGTGGATACTATTCCTATGCGCCAGAAATCCAGGATTACATGATGAACTTCTACAAGAAGCACGATCTGGAGCCATTCGTGGTGCTGAACACTGAAGTCGTCAGCGCGACATGGGATCAACTATCTGGCAAATGGGAGGTTGAGCTGCGGAAGAAGGACGGCAGCACGTTCACGGATACATGCAATGTGCTCATCAACGGGTCTGGTGTCCTAACGAAGTGGAAGTGGCCAGACATCGAAGGTTTGCATGACTTCAAAGGCCAGGTTGCTCATTCGGCCAATTGGCCACAAGACTTGGACTGGAAAGACAAGAAAGTGGCTGTCATCGGTACAGGGTCTTCCTCGATCCAGATGGTACCTCATATCGCCAAGACAGCAACTTCCCTAACCGTCTTCATGCGGAACAGAACGTATATTGCGCCACAATTTGGTGCGAACGTTTCAAACAAAGAAGCAGACCCAGATTCACAGGACCCACAAGCGGCTGGAAAACACTCATATACGGAGAAAGAGAAGCAGCGATTCCGAGACGACCCAGAGTATCACCTGGACTATGTGACAAAAGTGGAAAAGTCCATCGTAGGTGGATGGGATTCGTTCTACAGGGGAAGCGAGCTCAACCTTGCCGCCAAAAAGTACATGCAGGACTCTATGGCTGCACGACTTGGTGATCGGGAGGACCTCAAGAAACATTTCATTCCTGACTGGAGCCCTGGATGTAGACGTCTGACGCCAGGTGAGGGTTACCTCGAAGCGTTGATCCTGCCGAACGTCAATTGTGTCTTCGAGGGGATCTCGAAGATAACACCCCACGGCGTGCAGACCACGGACGGCACCCTCCACGAAGTCGATATCCTGGCTTGCGCAACAGGTTTCCACGTGCAATACCTCCCGCACTACAAGATCACTGGCACTGAAGGCCAGGTGATGCAGGATCAGAAAGAGCCGAATGTGTACGCCTCGATAGCCGCGCCAGGCTTCCCGAACTACTTCGTCATCAATGGTCCGAGAGGCAACTGGGGTCAAGGTTGTGCCCTTCCAAGTCACGAGTCGCAGATGGTATATATCCTGCAGTGCTGTCGGAAGATGCAGGAAGACCAGATCAAGTGTATGGAGCCGAAGCAGTCTGTCACAACTCAGCTCAACTTATACATGGATGCATGGCACCGGAAGCACAGCATCTGGTTTGAAGACTGTAAATCCTGGTACAAAGACAATAAACCTGACGGACGAGTGTACATTTGGCCTGGAAGTCTGCTGCACCATCTGAAGTTCATGCGACATCCAAGGTACGAGCACTACGAACTTACATATCGAGATCCGGACAACATCTGGGCATTCTTGGGCGATGGCAGGACGATTAGTCAGGTGAAGTACGGGCCTGCTGCACCGGTACCGTATATAAGGAACGATGAGGACCTGCCTTGGGATATTGAGTAAAGCGTGACGATCTGGTTGAGAGATAATATGGCAGTAGGGAGACATGGCTCCGATCCTACTCGACTGTAAGGATTTCAAGTAGTGTACGAATATGAATTTGGGTATCACAGTTTACTATGCGAAGCTAGATAACACTTCCGGAACCCGCCACAAGCACAAGTACTGCTGCTGTGTCTGCATGGGACTGTACGGGAGACGCTGCGTCGATGATGGACTGCACAACGTCAATTATCATAATTCAAGACCAATTTTTGCTGTTTCTTTAGTGAAGGTCGATGTTAAACTGATCACCCATAGAACGACACAGGTCGCGCACCACCTTTTCGCATAGGTTTGTTGGCTAAAAGGATCACTTAGCTTGTTCTCCGCCCGAGAACCGCAAGTGTGACGCCTAAAATGTACTCCCTCCACCCCACGAGCAAAAAGAGAACGTTTACCGCCATAAAAACCGCAAAAATTGATCCCATACGACAAGAATGAACGGGTCTTTGCCGGGAGTCGAACCCGGGACCTCTCGCAAGATGCTACAGGGTTTACCCTAAGCGAGAATCATACCTGAGCGTGCCGTTAGCACACAATATTCGTCGTGATCGATGGTATGGAACATACCTCTAGACCACAAAGACTGATCGATTCAGAAGAATCTGTCATTTCAGGAACACAATTTGTGTGACTTTTTAGCGCCATTTTGGTCTGCGTATCCTATATCCTGGGCGTGAAACACAGAAACCAGAAGGTGGTTGGCCGACCTGTACGCCAAGCCCTTGACTTGTGGCTCCCAAAGTGACGAGATGCGGCCTCCGGCATACATCGTCCACGCCGATTGTCAGAATAGATGGCCGTAATTATGCTATGAGAGCCTTTCCTTGTGATGAGCTAAAGCGGACCACGAGCAGCCCCTAGCGCAGCACATCGAGGCTCGCCAGGTATGCAACACTCAGGCAAGGTGAGAGAGGAGTGAGGTCCGGCCTTTCAGTTGCTAGATGTTACAAGCCCGTCGGCTGGGTTGCAGTAAAAGCGGACGATAAAGTCGGATTCCCACACCAAGACTCCATAGGTCATGATCGCCGCTTGAACTGATTTGGAGGCAACACCAGTAGTCTGCGACGACGATTGCTAAAGCAGCGCTGACTAGTATATCAAAGTCGTTCCTAGAGCCGATGAGGAGGTCATGAACTTGATCACATGCGTGGGAGTACGCCAGAACACTTTCCAGTACATTAATCACCGAGGGTCATGAGCGAATGGATTTACACTGTTTTTTTGGGAATGAGAGATCACCTTACAAGATGGAAGCATAAAAGGGCCACCCTGACTTTTACTCGGATACAGTGGCCATATACAAAAATGATCCAAGAGCAGGAAAAATGGTTGATTTCTTGATTTATAATATCGTGCAACCCTTCGGCAACCCACAAGGTCCGCCTTCTTCCTGTTTATCCTCCGTATCTATGGCTTGACTGGGTTTGCTGTTTGCCTGTACAGGAGTAGCAGGCTTCTCAACCTTCTCCGCACCCTGCGCCTTCTGATTATCATCTAGTCACGCGAAGTTGACCTTGGCGATAACCTCGTAGAAATGCTTGCCCTGGGCCTCAGCGAGCTCAAGTTCTAGCTGGCTTGGCTGTCTGGAGCCGTCGCCGGCCGAGAAAGTACCAGCACCCCATGGGGAACCACCACGGACCTCAGAGAGGTTGGCGAGTGCCTGGAAAGTATACTTGTAGCCCAGAGGCACGTAGATCATACCCTGGTGCACCCAAGACGACAGAGATGTGATGGCTGTGGTTTCTTGACCGCCACCGGGAGTACCGGTGGAGACGAAAACGCCAAAGTATTTTCCTTGGAGAGCACCAGACATCCACAGCTGTCCAAGACTATCGATGTATGTCTTCCATTGAGCAGAGTAGTTGCCATATCGCGTTGGAATACCGAAGAGGAAGGCATCGTAGTTCTTTAGGGTATCAGGTGTAGCGAATGGGACAGACTCGTCCTGGCCTGGTGCGTGCATCTTGCTTAGCACCTCTTGTGGGAGGGTCTCTTTGATCCTACTGTTGTTAGATCTTGTGGAAGAAGGCGTGGTTGCTGGGCACTTACTGGTACATGTCGGCTTGTCCTCCAGCTGCCTCAATGCCCTTCTTCTCCTGCTTGGCCATTGTAGCCACATGGCCATACATGGAGTAGTAGATGATTGCGACCTTGACCATTTTGGCGGTTATTGCTGTGATTAGTGTCGGAAGTGGTATCTGAGTTGTGATGATGAGCAAAGAGAACTTTCAATGGCAGAGCAGGATATGCAGGTTTATATCAACGTTCCGACTTCCGGAGCATTTGGTCACCTAGTCAAGTATCAAGGCTATGGGAGCCTCTGATAGCTTGTCGAACCCCGCCACCAGTGGGGCCCTGAAGCTGTGTCTGCGAAACAGAACGAGGACTTCGTTCGGCAGATCCAGAAGCATCTTGTTACGTTAGACTCTGATAATCATGTTCAGCACAAGTCTTGTCAAGATGTCAAAGGCTCAAGTCATCAAGCTGCAAAACATGCGCCTAAACAACGCTAAAAGTCAGGAACCCGACAGATTATCAAAACCTGTGTCAGCGAGCTCAAATCTGAAAGTGGGGCATTCGCCAATCATTCTTCTGTCGCGTTACCTAAGCACGCTAGCCACGCGGAATCTCTTCAAGTATACTTGGTTACTCTCGGTCGAGACTGACGTTTGATTAGCAGTACATAAACCAATATGGACACCGTTACTACAGCCAGACGACGTGACTAAGCTACCCATTACTGTCCTAGGAGCCACGATTCGGTCGAGAAATACATGCCTAACTCGATTCCGCCTCAGACAGGTGTCCATTAACGTCAAAAGACTGCATACTTAGCTAGGCGGTAAGTCATCCGCCAGAATGAGTGTTCGTCCCTCAGTTGCCGTAGCAAAACACCTGAACAACTTGGTCACACAGACACCAACGTCTCTGTTCCTTCCCGCTTCTTCTCACCGCCGAACTGGTAGCGAATGTCACAGAGTGCTACCGTTGGTGATACTCCAACCTTGATCGATGCTAGGAACCTAGATGGCTTCTACCACCTCATCCAAGACTCCCATTTTACTCCGGCTCAGGGCATTCTCTCAACCATCCGTGCACACTGCGTCTCAAAGACCTCAACATATTCTCGTTCCGCAGCCACCAGTGCGGCTTATCATCGGTGACCGCGTGCTCACAACATTCCATCCAGGTCCCCCCAAGACCAAGCATAGTCTGTGCGAATGCCTTGGTCGTTGCGTAGAACTCGTCAACTTGCCAACTACGGAGCATTTCAAGCGCACGATTCTCGGGTTCATAGGTTTCATCTTCAGGAAGCCACTCGAATGGTACCGACAAGCTTCCGTCAACGTTTCTAAGACCATTCGCATGACCTCTCTCTTCTGCGTGGCAGGAAGAACACCTCCTGAACTCTTTTCTGTACTGGACGTAGATGGACAATATGCTATTCAACATTTCTTGCATGGGACGACTCTGTTGAAGTTTCGTGTATTTGGTCAGGGTTTCGACTACTCTGCTAGGCAGCATGTTTGGTACCGGCTCGCTCTGAACAGAGAACTTGTTGCACTTGAGTACATGGAAGGGCATAAGCAATTCGAATGGTCGATCGGTATGATGAGGTCTGTCTGCTGCAACATCGATTAGCGACATAGAGAGCCCTCGTAGACCTCCACGTCGCCGATATTCTGTCCGCAATTGCTTAAGGTCGCTGTGAAGCCGTTCACTGTACCACATGTCTTTTCGATCGTTGTCGTCGCCTGGTCCGAGATATATTCTGTAATCCCAACTATTGATGTTCAGTAGAAAGGGGTATCTCCAAAGGGCAGCTTCGATGCCGCCTTCAACTCCCATACAGTAAGACATATGCCGGTAAGTGTAAGGATGTTGAGCTCTCTGAAAGTTTACTAGTACACAGGCTCCGATAGTATTCTTGCCATATAGCAGTGGCATGCCTTCCTGGTTGAAACGCTTGCAAACAGCAAGAATCTCTGGGTAGAGCTTGAAGCGGCAGTAACTACGCCATCCAGGCCCAAATTTGCCGTTATCCAGCCAGACGAAGTCGCGAGTGAAGGTATTAGAGTCATTGTGCAGACCTTCAGGAGCAAGCGCCAAGGGAATGTCGAGCAACGGTTCGTCGTAGACGAGGAGATGGCCCATGATCTTTTGTCGTAATTCAACTGCTAGACCAGCGAGGTTAGGCGCTGCAAGTATATACTCCGAATCAGTCCCCGCTTGTTCTCCACCATCAGACTCATCGTTTTTGTGCTGCTGCTTGGAACTATGTACGGAATCTGGATCAGGATTCAGCTTGGATTTGTCGGGTGACCTCGACGCATTGTGGCCCGACACGGCTTTCGACTCTACAGTCTGCTTGGTTGTGTCCTTGGACGTGCGATGCTGAGATTTCTGCCTCTTCTGAGCGTAAGTCAGGCCGCTGTTGTTGGCATCCAGCGCAGCTGAAGTTCTCTTTTTCCCTCGGATACCACGCACACTGGTGTTGGGAAGCCCCGTCAGGAGTGCACCAGTATCATGAGCTGGACGACCATCAGCAAGCATGCCTGTTTTGCGTGTTGACCGAGTAGTGACGTTCGGTTGCGCTGCAGATGGCTGAGTTTGACCTGTGCTGGCCATAATACATACGTAGCTGCCGTAAGTGTGAGCACCACGTCACGTCAGGCTTGAGAAGTTCAGCGAAGCTCGAATGTATTAGTGTGTTATTGTACGCAGTCCCCTCATGACATGCCAGAGGCATGGAGAGGGAAGTCGATGGTCATCTTCATTGTTCGCCGGATGCATCGCTTACCTAGCTGCTTTACAACACCGGACATCCTTAAGAAGTTCGGGGTTTGTCCATTGTGCTGGATGAATGCAGACATTCTCCTTGTTCATTGTTGCAGAACGACAACAACAAGACACTTTGATAGTTTGACCCGTATAGTGTGCCCATTCCATTCCATTTCGGACCAATATAAGGCATTTGATTGATAGCATGGCGAGGTACATGCTGCCGACCAAAAGTCTCAATGAAGACTGTGTTGCTGGAGCATCATCTCTGGCCTACCTTCGAGATGCTACTTAGTGGCTTGACATGTACATGCTCTCTGTTCTGGTAACTTCTGATGGATGTTGGGCTTTGAACAGCCCGCAACTTGAGCAATCCTCGATCATAAGACACCGATGGTATGTGTCGGCTTCAAAAGACTCGAAACTCATTTCACCGTACAGCTTTTGGCCAAGATATTTAGCGTGGAAAACTGTCTCCACCATTAGCCTCCTATCTCGCCTTAGGTAATTCCACGAGCTCACTTAATTTCCTAAGTCATCATCGCACGCGGGCATCGACATACTCGTTCATCGAGGTTATCACACTCTTTAAGTTCCACCAGTTCCAAACACCAGCCCGAGCGCGCATCCATTATCGAACCACCGCGCGCTTGCGAAAGCAACGTTCAGCACCCAGCAAGCACTTCACGAATCGTCTCCAATTGTCGAGAGTCTTCGGGCTACCGGGGACACGCGAAGAGCGAACTGTGGATGGTTTTGCTACGTTCGCGCGAGTGCTGAGGCTTCACTCTATTCGAGCGTGTGAGGCGCTAGGCGCACTAGCTGGAGGGACTTTTGGTATTGCATAAGACATTATGGGCCATGCCGCTTCGTTCGCTGACGGCAGGTTTGTTGAGTCGCCGTTGCAAGGCATCAGAGGGGAGTGTGAATGTTGGGTACTTGCGTCGCGGCTGGCAACCTCTCCGTTCCTGGTTTGTATCTAACCGTAACCTTGGGAACAAGCTCAGTGGACGTCCGCTAGAGAGTCAAAACTCGCAGTATTTTGATACTGATGAGAATCCTACACTTGAACCGGACGAAGCAGTGCATGAAGATGTATCCGAAACTGGCTATCATATGTCGAAGGCCATTCCACGCACGAAGCAAGCGTTCCGTTCCGCGCTTGAACCTGGCTGGAATGAACACGAGTTGCAGATCTTGCGGGATACCTATCAAGCATTATCAGGTGCAAATGGTTATGCGGCAAAAGTCCAAAATGAGCTTGCGAAATTTGGTTATCGGAAGAGTATTTGTGCGATTCACGGGCAGAAGTCTAGACTTGGGCTTCCAGGGCGTAAACAGTTCTCGTGGACGGACTCGGAAGTCGGCATACTTCGGGAGCTTAGTTCGCAAGCAATGGGTACCAACAGATGGGGACTTCTGCACATGATTCGTGATAAACTAAAGCAGGCTGGGTACCCTGAACGAAGTCTTCCAAGCATTCAATTGGCGAGGCGACGGTACGGCCTTGTGAAATGGCCATCCGATACCAAGGAAGGCATGGTCCGAGCACAAGCCGCAGCGACTCAAGTCGCGAAAGATATTGCGGAAGAGTATCCTTCAGAATTGATCTTCTATCAGGCGCTGCGGTGTATGCATACCTTGCGAGACCAGAATGTGATGGTGAGCCAGGCCTATTGCAAATCTCTACTCGAGAAGCTGCAGCCTGAGAAGGTCGGCGATCAGACACGAAAACCATGGACCGATCGTGAGATCAAGCTAGCCACGAGCATACTCGACGGCGCAGCGAACAAGGGCGATACACAAGCTATTATTCGACGCTTCCTGAACGAACTCGGCACCACTGAGATCCGGACCAGGGCTGAGGTGCACAAGCTATTCAGGCGGCTGTGGCCCGCTAACGCTCGAAAAGCATATAAGCCTTGGGACCAATCCGAGCTGGACGAACTTGAAATCGTGATAAAGAACAACCCGAAAGCCGCTGGCTGGAGGATTGCCAACATTGTCGCGGAACAATCATTAAAGAAGCGTGGGATTAACAAAACACGCTCGGTTAAGGCCTACCACCGCAAGTTTCAGAAATTGGAGACTGGGCACACGAAGCGCGACAAAGCTGAGCGTCAGAACGTGGAAGAGGGATGACATAACGGATCACAACCCTGGCAGGCCTTCCCAGCAAATGGAAAGATATTTCATGTTCATATATACTCTACAAGATCTACTCACGAAACTGGTTCCGGCCTCTGATGTGCCTGAACCATCATCTTTGTTCTATCCCTGACGAAACGATCCAGCTCCATCGCTACTTCACAGGCTGATCGCACAAATGCGTGGAAGCGCTCAGGATCGCTGCCTATACTTGTGCTTCCAACTTTGGACGTGTCGGAATTCGCTTCAGCCTCATCAATCACATCATGCAGCATTGGTCGTTCAACGAGCCTCACCACTTCTGTTTGAGCCTGAGTACGGGTGGAGCTCAATTTGGTCAAGATGAGATGCTCCAACATGGGCCTTGGCGTGCGCGGGTTTGAGGCGTCTTGTGATCCTTCGGGTTCGGCGCCAGACGTGTGAGGCGATAGGAAAGGTAGATCGTAGATGGCAGCGTCGATGGACTCGATACGTTTCAAGGCGTAACGGACTGTGGGTGTGCTGGCCTTGGGAACTTTGGCCTTGGCTTTGGCTTTCTTCTTGTCGTTGGTTAGAGGCTGCATGTCGTGTTGGACAGGGTCTTTAAATTTGTCTTGCGTTTGATCCTGTGTCGGCGCGTCGGCTTCCGTCGCTGGATTGGAGGATGTCAAGCACGAAAGGTCTAAATCGAAGAGCGTGTTCATATGTTGATAGAGATTCTTTGTTCCTTTTCCCGGATGCTTGGCAACCACTTCTGGGTCCAATGTTATCAGCTGTTCTGCAATCTGAGCTAATAAGGGCGCATGACGCTGTTCGACAGGTAGATCGTGGCTAAAGATTGTATACTTGTCTTCGCGGATAATATTGAGGTCGACGGGCGTGTGCGGAAGGAGTAGGGTCTGAGAAATCGCAGTGGAAACAAGCGTGACCGCAAGTATCCTAAGCGATAATGGTGAGTCCGACTGTGAAGAGGCATAGATCTCAATAGAGGGGTTGATGGTCGGACTGGCAGATCGCAGGGTAATGCGGAAAGGTAAGTCCTCAGACTCAGCGTCCGTTGCGTTCTCTGCTGCGATAGAAGTCGAGGTATTGAGAAGGGATTGTCGAGCTAGAAACTGCGGAAGAAATGGTGTTTCATACTGGAAAGCTGATACTGAACTTGTAGCTTGATGAGGAGACTCCACGAGGCCTCCGTCTCGGTTGTGCTGCCGAAAAGTTGCTTGGCCTAGCTTGACTGAATATTCTGACCTGAAGCGCTTGGACATATCACCCTCCACTGGGAGAACGTCACAATTGAAGCGAGTTGCTGTTGCGGCTTGCAACGCTTCTTGCAGATCGTCGAGGGTTTTCTTACCTTGGTCGTCCCCTAGACTCCTGGCAACAGATAGCGTTTGCTCATTGTCAGGGCTGATCTGTGAACGGTAACGGTAAAAGTTGCCAGACTTGGTGCTGGACATTGGCAGTGTAGCAACACGATCGAGAGCCTCTAAAGACAATGGCGGCAGGTGGTAGGCTATTTGTTCCACTCTGGCCTGCCGGTCTATGAGCTCTCGCTCGAATCCTTGCAGGTTCGTCTCTGACAAAGCCCAGACCTGCAAATGCTGTGACTTTTTGCTCCTCTTTAGTATGGCTGAATGTTTGTGCATCAGCCCTTGCATCTGCGGGTGGTCAACTGCTTGTGCCTTTAAAGCCTTGTCAAGAGTAGGCGTCAGGGCGATAATCTTTGTGACTGGACGTGGGAAAGAGTCGAATATATCCTTGATCTTCCCGATGTCCACATCCTTACCACGCATCCACAATCGAGCATTTGCTGGGTTATATCGCATTGTCGTATCAGTGAAGCGAGAAAGGCGGGCAGCGTAGCTGTCATCCATGCGGAGTAGCTCGAAGGTCTCAGGGGCGAGATGGATTGAGGATGATGTAGGCTGTAACGTCTCCTCCTTGAAAAGAGTGCTGTCCAAGCCCCAGACTTTCTGCAAGATGGTGCGAACGAGGGCCTGTTTCCCTGATCCTTTGATACGATAGCCGCCTAAGTTGAAGCCCTTGGACAAGACGTAGCGCTCGAGCTGAGTCTTGGAGAAGCCCGATCCTAGAGCCGTCTGATACTTCGAAAGTGTCTCGGCGTCCAATTTTTCGGGGTATGCATTGACCTCTTCCCTCAGCTTGTCGATGTTTTCGACGACCTCCGATGGCAACGCCGGTCTTGCTTCTTCTGCAAGTGCTTCGCGGACGCTGAGCTGCGGCTTCACATTCTCCTGCGATACGGGGAGTGTAACAGCATCGTGCGCTGTATCGCCTTCGGGTGGTTCGTGGTAGGTCCCTCTTTGTCGGCGTTTGCTTGTTCTTCCTTGTGGCAAGACCAGAATCTCGGCTGGCTTGCCCAGGACATTGACCCCAAGTTCAGCGGTCGAGGGTGGTTGCCAATGGCGGAATCTCACTTGCGACTGGTGCTCTTTGGTAGTATCGGTCACGTAGTGTATAGGCTGCTCGTCGGTGTCGTCCTCCTCCTGACGGTCGGCGGTCGCGCTGGCAGTCTGCCATCTTCTCCGGATCGTGTTCTGGACATTGTTCTTGTGGGACTTCGAGGCTTCCCTGAGAGCGAGTCTATGCTGACATTGTAGGCAAACGTGTGCTTTGCTAGGCACACGAGCAAACATCAACAGCGGCCGAATTGCAACTGGTGAGATAGTGCCACAAGATCATAGAAAGGAAGAGTGTATATCTGGGAATCTGTAGCAGCACTTGGGGCCGTCTCCCCGATGGCCACCATCAGCTTCTACAAAAAGTGTAAGGCATTCAGGCATAAATAAACGGCCGATCATACAGCTCACGTGACTCTTGCGCCGGTTGCTCGCCGCAACAAGGCAACCAGGCTGCAATATCCTAAGCACTGGCATGAGGGGCGCTCCTGCATCCGCAGCCAGAATTTCGGAAAGTACATGCATGCCTGGGGGAGTCGCTGCCTTCAATTTACGTTTACAACACTGTGACCATTCAAACGGATCTCACGAATCGTTGATACCGTCAAATAAATACTGCCCTCAGCGCCCTGCCCTTCTCACTCCTGGACTTCAACACCAACCTCACTACCACGACACGTTTGACCGTCCTGCCGACATTCGACACGAAACAGTGGTGCAATACAGTATACTTCCTCACCTACGGCTTTCGCGACTGTTCTGCAGACAACAACACGATAAGAAGTTATGGCTGGAGAGTCGAGGTTCGTAATACCCACAAGTTGGCCATGCCTTGCTGACCATATCGAACAGGCAGGAACTACTCCATTGGTTGAACAGCCTGCTTCAACTAAACGTTACCAAAGTCGAGCAATGTGGTACAGGGTATGGACTTCAAGCGCGCATTCATGGGCATAATCATGCCGCTAACACGTCTCTGTAGTGCCGCTTTATGCCAGGTTTATGACTCGATCTTCCTTGATGTGCCCATGAATAGGGTGAAGTTCAACGTCAACACCGAATATGCCTACATTCAAAACTTCAAGATCCTACAAAGTAAGCCAGCACTGTATCTTCAGTGAAAGCGGACCCGGTATTAACAATTCACAGACCTCTTTACCAGGCATGCCGTTGAGCGCACAGTGCCCATTGAGTCGCTCACGAAATGCAAGATGCAAGACAATTTAGAGTTCCTCCAGTGGACGAAACGTTTTTGGGACGTTAACTTTCCTGGCCACGAATACGATGCAGTCGCAAGACGAAAAGGCGCAGGCGTTTCGGCTCCAACACCCGCAGCTCCAGCCTCAGGTAGAACCTCAACGACCTCCGCACGAAAGCCAGCTACAACCACAACAGCACGCGCCGCTCCACGAGCAGGTGCAGCAGCAGGTGGCGCTGCGGTAGGAGGGGCCACAGCGTTGGCATTGAGGCAGGAGAATGAAACCATGAAGGAGGCCATTGCAGGACTTGAGAAGGAGCGAGATTTCTACTTCAGCAAGCTGAGAGACATAGAGTTGCTATTGCAGACTGCCGTGGAGCAGGATCCTGAACTCGACAAGGACGACAACAGCTTGATCAAGCAGATTCAGGCAATTTTGTACAGCACAGAAGAGGGTTTTGAGATACCTGTTGAAGGGGAGGGTGAAGCTAACGGCGAAGAGCCTGACACCTTTTGAGACTAACGAAATAACGAGCGATGTGAAAAGTTGATAGCACGACACGGACGATACCGGCCGATGCCGAGTTGCATGAGACCACGAGCAGAGGATATTTGGTTTAAGGCATCATTCCGGGCAATGCGGTGAATGTGCTGTTGTGTGAGCCAATCGCAAAATCTGCATCATGAAAGCAAGCAGATAGAAGCTGTGGAAGCAAATGAGCACCATGTTATTGAGCGGTTTCTTGTACCAGAGATAGCGCTGGCAAGGGCATGGTCTTTCGACAGCCATGGACGAGTGAAAGCATGATATAGCTTGAGACCAGTCTGTGGTACCACGAACTCGACTCCCAGTCGACATGTTCGCACCTGACCTGTCTTTCGATACAATTATTTCAATGACTTCGGCATCCTAATTCCGGAAAGCTGGACTAGGCACGGTGAACGTCTTTGCTATTGGGAAGCTGCCAAATATTCGTATCGACGGGACTGATCTCGCGTGAGCTTCTGTAACTCTCACTGCACAGCACATATACACAGCGTGTCGAAGTGATAATGGTCTACCACCCCTCAAGACCTTTTGACGCCGATGAGGCATGTCGAGCGGTGAAATGGCTCGCTTGGCTCCGAGTGTGGGACTTCGACACGCCACGCTAGAAGGCGCCATGCAATTTATTTTTGGTGTTGCCTCGTATCGGCGTCTGACCTGACCGGATGCCGATGGTTACTGGAGCTGAAAATCATTCAAATGGTGTCTCAACACAGTCAACAAGCATTGCATCCTTCTAAATATATCAGGAGTTCATCGCTAGTGATCGAGACACCACATTGATATCTCCAGACGCCATCTGAGTCACTGTAACACTATCAATTGCAGCAACATCTAACAATCTTGGTTGGTCAGGGGTTACGGCAAACAGCTTGACAGAAGCTCAACAAGCACGTATTATTTCATCGAGCAAAGGTCTCCGAGAATCAGCTCAACCAGTTCTACAACAAGGTCACAATGGCAGCACTAAGAACAGGTTTCAAGGTGGCGACACTTAGTGCTGTTGGTGCGGGCGCGGCATACACAGGTTACCGCCATTACAATTCAACCAATGTCTACTTCACAGCACACGCCGAGTCGTTACCATCAGACTCCCAGGCAGCACTGAAGAAGATGGACTGGAAGGGATTCACAGAGATGAGGCTCCAAAGCGCCGAGCAAGTGAACCACAACGTCAAGAAACTCACCTTCGCCCTACCTACCGAGGACTCAATTACAGGCATCTCTGCTGTTACGTCCCTTCTTACAAGGCATACGCCAGAAGGGGCTTTCATTCCAGTGTTCCGGCCGTACACACCTGTTAGTGACAACGATTTGCCGGGCACTGTGACATTCATGGTGAAGCACTACCCTGGTGGCAAGGGCTCGACGAAGATGCATTCTATGAAGCCTGGAGACAGCATGTTGTTCAAGACTCTCCAAGAATTCGACTACAAGCCAAATGAACACCAATCCATGCTCTTCATTGCTGGTGGCTCAGGCATCACTCCAATTTTCCAGCTTACGCGTGCCATTCTACGGAACCCAGAGGACAAGACCAAGATTAGCCTTATCTACGCCAATAACACGGAAGACGACATCCTTCTCAGGAAAGAGTTTGAGGATCTGGAAGCCAAGTACCCAGGTCGCTTCCAGAAGATCTTCACTGTGAGCAAAAAGACCTCGTCAGGAGACGACGTCGAGACAGGCTATGTAACGAAGCAAATGATCAGCAAGGTGTGGTCAGGTAAGGCTGCAGGCCAAAAAGTCCTCGTCTCTGGACCACCAGCTATGGTTGAAGCTGTTTCCGGTGCCAAGGGAATGGCTGGCTGGACGCAAGGAAGTGTTGGCGGTATCTTGAAGGAACTTGGATACACAAAGGATGACATCCACAAGTTCTAGGGCATCATTGAGAGTGGCTTGTGATGGTCTGCTTCGGGAATCCTGATTCTTGTTCGAAATTACACCTATACAGTATGGAGTTGGGTAAAAGCTTTGGGCTTTCAGCACGCAATGTGCTCTTGTATATATCAGCTGTTCTTACATAGACGAGTGCTTCCATATCAGCTCAACCATAATTCTAGAGTACCAGAGATTGTCGGACCCGAGCTTTGCGTGCCAAATCAGATACTTCGGATATGTTATGCAGGATAAGGTTTGTCGGCCGCCACAAGCTTTGGTGCACAATTCGATATGTGATGAAACCAACCATTCAGCACGTCGGGAGATTTCTTATGCTAAGCCTTGAGGGTCTTATGCAAGCTGACATGTGCAGCGTTCCATCTGCTCGTTTTCTCTCTCGCGGCTTCGTCATACCCGTATGCATGTCGCGACATTCTCGCTGCTACACTGGTAAAGCCGACGGATGAGTGCCATGTTTCAGCACCATCGTACTGCCTTGATCCCGATGTCTCCCTCTCTGTGCCCTCTTTGATGCGGGATCTCACATACAGCTCGGTGGAGAATTCGCTCGAGCTGACATATGTCCTGGCCCCCAGTCGCGGCTTCCCTTCATTACTGCTTATCAAGCTGATAACACTGTTTCACTACTGAAGCAGTTTCAGTGAGCATGCAAGCATTTGGTATGTCTACAATCTTTACTTCGCTCCATCTCTTTGCCATGGCCGGTATCCTTCTGTTGCGACCATGCTGCGAAAGCAAGCGCTGAACAATCTCTCTTTCACAGTACCCAAGAACCGAAAGGTGACAACCCAGCGCAGTATAAGCCACAACGCACATGCTGACCAGCACATAGCCCAAGTTCGACTTAACCCTAAGCATTATCGATCTCACCAACATCCCTCTTGTCGTCGGCCAAGTCTATATCAAATGGCACCTTCCCAGTTCCTCCTCGGCCGAGCATCGAGGTCGCACCGACAAAGCCAGAATAGCTGACCATCGCGCAATATGGGACTACAACAAGGATATCACGGTCAGATTGACCATCGACAAGAACCAAGCACTCCAGCCGTGTGACATTATGTTCGAGATCCTACAAGAATACCACGATGGCAGAAGAGGAGGACGAGTGCACCTTGGAAATGTGAAGCTAAATCTGGCCGAATACACCAATGCTCCCGAGCCAGCTGTTGACGATCCTGACCCGAACGGCGATGGGACTTCCATGATCACAAGGCGCTACCTGATGCAGGAGTCCAAGGTCAACGCTACCCTCAAAATTGGTGTTGCCATGAAACAAGTCGACGGGGACTCAAACTTCATAGCTCCGCCGTTGAAGAGCGCCATGGTCATCGGTGGAATTGCTGGCATCATGAATGCTGAAGCTGGCGAAGCTGAGGATATGCCCAGCATAGCAAGCAAGTCAAGAGAGTTGTCCGAGGCACAGGATATATACAGGAGGACACTTGCTGCATCCTGGGCATGTGAAAGAGGTGAATTACCACCTGACAAGCTTATTGAGGATCTCTTCGCTGGCGGAGACGGCGGTAAGATGAGTATGCCGCAGTCTCTCAAGCGCCTTGGTCCGACCACACGCCTGCCTTTGACTCGAGACGACAGTAGCACTTCAAGCGATGCTGACTCGCGTCGCAGCCGTGCTGGCAGTGCCACTCCTAGCATGTTGACACCTGACATGGCCAGGAGTGGCCACCAACGAGGCCCCAGCAACGAAGCGATACGCTCCGTTTCACAGCACTCGGTCGCGAGTGGTGTGAGCGGAAGAGGAAGCATCGAGCAGCAGATGCAGCATAGCCAGCCGACTCTTTCGCATCACCACAATAGGCGGAAAGGTCAGGGCGACCTCCGCGAGGTCACAGAATTTGACTTGAGGAATGACTTGAGGAGTTGGCAAATACACGTGAGTTGAGCCGCGCTTGATCGATTAGGTACAATACTCGTGGAGAGGGCACACCAGAAAGGCCTTTTGAGTCTTGTCCAAGGGCACATCACAACTCATCAGAATTCATGAGAGGAAGACACAGCATTGGCATTTATAGGCAAGATTACGTCTGGCAGATTCATATCACGGTGATGCCGTTGTCCTTTTCACCAATTCTTTGTCGCCTGGACTAGGCTGTCAGAATAATTACGACCAAGGCGGATGGAGCACTGGTTCCTGATGACTTCGACATCCGTCAGTGCAGCCGATGGTGCAGTCCACAAAAGCAGCCAAGCTGAGAATTTCGATGCCTGCACTCTCCCATTCAAGCAAGTTGAACTGTGTTAACCTAAGCCCATATGGCTGTGGACTCTGCAGCACCTCTATACATTAGGACCGAAATGGTAAATTCGAGCATCCTTGAAAACAAAGAGCCAGTTTCATCTTGGACGCCTCAGATGGAGACCCAGCTTGACGTGCTGGTAGTTGCTAGGAGGTGGTGATACGCAAAAATTCAACCCTTCATCATCTTGGTCGGATTAGGGTATTTCTTCACAGGATATGCGAACACATTCGCATACCTGATGGGAGCGTCCTGGGTCCTTGTTCATAGCACGGAAAGGAGGGAGTACTGAAGAAGAAAGACATCCTGCTTCCCAGTCTCTGCCTTCGTCGACAAGTGATGGGCAGCATTTCGCTGCAGCCATCACGTGATCTGATCGCTCGTTGAGATAGGCAGGTCCATATGCATCAAATCGAGACTAATAGATCGAACACAGCACTGGCTCAGCTCACTTCCTTCTCTAGAAGTATGTTGACCGCGACTGGGATCTGGCAACGTCCCCAAAAGGGAATGACTCAATTCCGATCAGGGCTGCGTCTGCCTGAAATTCTTATGCTGCCCACTTCTCCGCCAATCAGAAAGCAGTTCTTGTCCTACCAAGGCAACACTTCATGCAGCCTACTACAAGTACTCTCAACTTACCAAAATGTCTTCACCCACCTTCTATACAGCTGCTTGTGGACGGTTTGAAGTACTCTGGCTGTCAAAAGTTACCAGCCACCTCCACGAACGTCGTGCTAGGCGAAAGTCGGAAATAACTAACAGTCGCTCCGCTCTCCAGCCTTACAACACCACCCATCAACACTGCCGCAAAGATGGCGACAACAGAACTCACGCTCGAAAACCCAATCATTGAGCCGAAAGAAGCTGAGCTTCCACTGTCTCCGACTGTGCCTGCCGCCACGCTTCTCCCCGCCAACGTCCTAAATGATACGCCAACAGACGCCGACGATGACTGCGTGATCTGCTACCAAACACTCTACCGTCCCGCCAAGACATCCTGCAACCACTCAGCCTGCGAATCCTGCATGCTCCACTGGGCACTAACGGCCATGGACGTCAAACCTGAGGACCAGATATTATCCATGAATCTCTCAGTCGAAGGCCTAAAGTTCAAGTGTCCAACCTGTCGCACCTATACTTCCGCCACATTCGATGTTAAGCGTAACGAGACGCTCCAAGCACGATATTCGACCGAGTACGCGTCTCGTGCGGCCGAACTCACCAGTGAGGATACGGCTTCCGATGGTGATGAGACCGCACAAACTATGATCCTAATGCTCGGCAACTCCCACCGCACGGTACCACCCTCAATCAGTCCCTACACTGGTAAAATCCGCACCCACGAATGGACGTTCTTCGTGCAGTCTTCACGACAGGATATAATCGAGCAGGTCGATGTGATCCTTCACCCCACCTTCCGCCAGGATCGCCTTGTCACGCTGCGTACACCGCCGTTTGCGACGACGCATTTGGGATGGGGGTATTTTAGGATTTATGCGGGGATTACGCTTAGGGAGGGGTGGGAGTGGGTTGGGGAGGAGAGGGTTGTGGATTCTGATGCGCAGAAGGGGAGGTGTAGAGATCGGCTGCCGGTTGAGTGGGTTCTTGATTTTGGGGCTGGAGGGAGTTGGAGGAGTAGAGGTGTGAAGGTTAGGAGGGTCCGAGAGGAAGTGGGAATTGAAGAGGGAAAAGCCGAGGAGAAAAGAGAGGATGGCGAGGATGAAGATGATCTTGATGGGCTGGCGGAGCTGATGAGTGCGAGTGAGATTGCGCAGTTGCGGGAGGTGAGGAGGTTGAGGAGGGTGAGGGAGCAGTCGGACTAGTCTATCAACATAGGCTACTAGCACTGGCCGGAATCGAAAGGGTTTTCTGTACTAATGCTGAGTCTGAGCCACTAGCCTAGCACTCTCTAATCCCCCGTAGTACGGTCTACCCGCTCCTGTAAGAACATCACAGATTGTTCACAGGAGTTGCCCGCAATTATTTCTACGTTAAGGATTCTCAACAACTGTGCAAACAACGGCATTGTTTTCGCTCACAATTTCGATTGGATAGGTATGACGACTTCATTGATAAGGAGACGATCCAGGCACGTGAGAAGGAGCGGTGCGGGACGAAGACGGGCCAGTACAGTTTGGTGTGGGAAGGAGCGACAAGAAGAGAACTTAAATCACTGAAGAAGGTACGGGTCCGTCCTGATGACGATTTTGCGACGGAAGCCAGGAGCGTCTGCCAGTGAGCATCCTGGTTACTACTTCCCAATCCAAAAACATTCATTGATTCCGATCGGAGGCGGACGTTTACTCTTCCTCACGGCCACTGATGATGCTACTACCACCACCCTCTACTTCTGCGACAAGTCTCGTTCCTACCACGTTGCCTCCGGCGCCCAAGAAGATCTGACATAATACCTCCAAGCCGGGAAAGGGCAGGTACCGGTACTCCTTCTCCGTGGTTACAGCCCCATCGATTATCACATCCTGCCTCTCCTGTCCAGTGAATTCCATCAATGACTCGAAAGTGCCCACCACGTTGGTGCTGTGCACTACACCATTGTTGTCAAGTGACATATCAACAATCTCACCGTTTTGCTCCAACACACGATTCGTATGAGTGTTACCTCTGTAGTCGTTCACAGCATACAGGATACCATGCTGCATAGCCAGCTGTGCTTCGAAGCCGCGCGAGGTAAGAGTCGTGCTTCCATTTGTGGCACCCGCTGAGCCTGAGCCTGTGGCTGTACTACCGCCTGCCCCACCTAATGCATCACCCACGTCGCCGACGACTTCTCCGACTGTGTTGCCCAGCTCTGCGATGATGGGGTTCAAGTCGACAGAGTCCAGGATAGACTCGACCATCAACACGAGATTCTGCAACCTTGCCTCGAGGAGGACCTTGGCAGTAACATTCTGAATAAGGAGGTTGACACGACCAATGCTGACGTCGACACCAGCGGAAAAGTCGAGAAGATTGAGGACTTGAGCATCGACGTTGATCTTGGCGGTGAGTTCTTCTACTAGGATGTCGATTTCGCCGACGTGGAGGGAGGCGTTCAGGTAGACATCGGGTGGGAGGGTTGAATTTGAGGTGCCTGGGGTAGAGGCGGTTTCATAGAGGGTTGAGTCGTCGTCGCCGGTTATGGAGAGGTTGTAGTCTGTGTAGCCGGAGGAGTTTGTGGATTGTGCGAGGGTTGTGGTGAGGAGGAGAAAGGCTGATATGGTAAATGAGAGCATTTTGAGAGTTGCTCGGGAGGTGGTGATGGGGGCTTCGGCACTGCGTTTGCGTTGTTTTGCTCAATTCAACGTATTGTTGTACACAGGTGCCGATGATCTCAGAGGCACAGAAGTAATGAGGGTGGGTGTCAGAGAGTCACTCGATCACAACGAAGGAAGGAGGAGCGCACGGAGATGTTCTTGCTGACGTTCATCCACGGTACTGAGCAGATCTTCTCCTGCCAGTGTGCGTTGCACACGAATCAGAGTGCTGGAGGCTGACCACTTACACAGTACCGTGAATATGAAGTAGCTGTTCTTGGGTTTGGCGTAATGAAAAAGATTGATTGCAAGTGAAATCAGTGCGCAGTGTCTTGCTCGAAAATCTAGAACATGGGTTGACATTCAGTATTTGTTCCATGGCGCCAACCGAGCGATCAACACAGTCTGGGGAAATGAAAATCAGTTATGCGAACATCGAAGCTTATTGCCGACGTCGCTTGGGTAAGATAAACTTGAAAAGAGTTGGTAGGGCTGAAACAACCACAATCTCAACCCCTGCTTTGGCGAGGCGTAGCGAGGGGTCATCTTTATGGCTAGTCACCATTTGCTCAAAAGAGATTGCAACGGCAGTAGAAGCAGCACGAAGTTCGCGAGCGACGCAAGATAACATACCTCCTGTTTCGCGACTGTGTAGCATTCGCCCGACCTCGAGGTACGATCGTGCAGATCAATAACAGCAAATATGGTGCCAACATCAATATACGGCTTTTTGATCGCGATGTTGGCAGTGCTCGCAGCAGGACAAAGGACAACAACTTCTTCATCGCGACGGAGCACGACCTCAAGTTCAAGCAGGACCACAGCTTCACCAACATCATCCAGAAGCACCTCCTTGTCAAGCACTAGCACAACCACCAATACAGCACCAGCACCAACTTCATCCTCTGCCTTCTCAGAAGTCCCAGATGTCTACCTCAACGTCCCCGAACTCTCAGTCGGCCGCATCGAACTCGACGTAGAAGACCTAACCGCAGACATAAACCTCCACGCCAACGTCGCCAGCTTAGTGAGCATAAACGCCGGTGTCGCCGTCTCAATCAAGAAAGTCAACATCACAATCGCCGACGTCTCAGCGCAACTCGAGCTCGAAGTCCGCCTAGGACATCTAGTCGACATAGTCAATCGAGTCTTCGAGTCACTCGACCTCAATCCGCTCCTCCTCAGCACAATCGGCAATCTCACGAACACTCTCGAACCAATCGTCGGTATCGTAGATGGTCTGCTAGGTAGCATCACCCAAGGTGGCACGACTTTGAATTTCCTGATCGACAATCTCGGGAATATCGTGCAGGAAGTCGGCGGCGTTAGCACGATTGTTGGCAGCTATACGCAGAATATGACTGCTACGGGAGCCGTCAAGCAGCTGGAGAATGGGCTTGTGCAGAAGACTTTCAGCTATGCGCCACTGAATGCATTGGTTGATATTGTATTTAATGCTGCTGGTCAAGTCGTGCAAGCTGCTGTTAATAAAGCTGGGAGTGGTGGGTCTGGCACGACGTCTTCAGCGGCTGGGGCAGCAGCTACACCGGCAAGACTGAAGTATTAGACAATCAACTCCATGTATTAGACAGTTTTAAGATCATGTTCTTCTGATCTGTCACGATTCGTCCAGCTGTTCCAGCATCATCTTTTCTGCCCCTAGTATGGTTGCCGTTTCTGTCGTTGTGATTCGATCAGCCAACCACGATTGTGAGCGAAGACAATACCGTTATTTGCGCAATTGTTGCTGGTGCTATAGATTATTTACTCGATATGCGTATCGTTGATGGAAAGCAGTACAAAGGTCGCAACAGAACTTGAGGGTTGCGACTCAATCATTGAAGATAGTAGCGAGCAGGCCTCCAGACATCCAGGCATCCAGACATCTAGTCACTTTACTCGCCTTGCATCTGGAAGTTAATCAGCGCGATGCAGATTCTCACCAGGCTTGGCGCTTCTCTCGGCTCCAGTCTATCTGTCGACCTCAAACAGGGATACGAGGCGATGGTCATCTGCTCCTGGCTTGATTAAAAGCAGCCCTCAGAGCTGCATCGCCTTCTCCATCGAAAAGAATGCTCAGAATCTTGGTATCGCGGATGCTACGCATATCGATTGATTCATGGCTGGGCCAACGATCTCTGGGGCCATCGATACGTCGCGTTACACGAGGCTAGGACATGATAGATAGTATCCATGCATGCTAAGGCTAGCTTCCAGCAGTACCAAGGTAGGTGAAATGGCAAGACAGCAACTCCTGTTGCTTGGCAATCGTTTAAGGCTGAAGGTGTACGATTGTCGAAGAGCTTAGCCCGTGCTATTTATCACTACTTCCGAACGGTTGAGTTCCTTCTATACTCGAACTAACATGTTTCCCTCGAGTACAAGGAATACCGTAGTAGGTAGCAGAGTCTTGCCCTTGTATCCACGCACTGCTTGCTACGAGATCGATCTCATGGAGCTGATCAGGCTGTAAATGATCCTAGCAGGTCCAGATCGGACGTGGCATAGCGGCTACTGCATCCATTATCACTAGTCGCTTCCTGCTGTCTCTCTGTACTGACAACAAGGATTTATATCTCGACTGACCTGGTTCCCATCCCACTAATGCCCTTAGGCTTGAATTGAAGGCGCAACGCGCAGTCCGAACACCGCCACGCCCAAAAACCACGCCATTATCAGAACAGCAAAAGTCCCCAAACCAAACTCGTAACCGCAAGGCTCGACCCGCTTCCCAGCGGATGACGAAGCAGATGCAGACGGCAACGCAGACGCAGTACTAAACGACGCCGGCCCAACACATTTCCCAATGCAATTGTTGCTACTCGTCCTATCGATCTTCAGGATCCCACCCTGATCCGTCCCATCCGTGACATTAGGATAGCGGACCGGAATGCGGCCGCAGGTCTTGCAGTCCGTGCTGGGGGCAGTAAGCATGGTGTAGAGCAAGTCTCGCGCCTGCTTGAGGGTGATCGGGTCTGTGATGTTCAGATAGTCGTCGTCTGTGCCTTGGGTGAACATGCATACACCTATTGATATTGATTCTGGTTAGAATTGACGGAATGGACTCGTGGTTAGCGAGCGGGCTTGGTTGTGTTGTGGTGTACTCACTGCTGCCTGAGGTATTAGGGAGGGAGAGGTCGAATGTCACAGAGACTCCTGCGCCGACGATATCGTTTCCGACGCCCGCGCTTATCTCGGCTGTAATGTTTTCAGTTGGACCGTTCACTGTGCAGATGATATTCTCCTGGGCGTTGTAGATAGTGTCATCTGGGACGGTGGTAGACGCCAGCGCGAAGTAGAGGGTCCCCATTGTACTGAGGCCTTTGTCGTTCGTGATGGGATAGTTGATGTTTGGGCATAGAGCGCTGAAGTCCCAGATGTTCAGTGCGTTGTAGCAGCTGAATTCGCCTGATTCTCGTTTTCGCAAGGTATTGGCGGTTGAGAAACCTGACAGTGCTGCACTCAGCGAGACGAACGATGCATAGAGAATGGGAGTCTTCATGTTTGCGGATTGTCTAGCTAGAGTGGTTAACGAAGTGAGTGGAAAGGAGGAAGCTGCTCGAAAGCAAGAAGTTACCGCTTTATACAGTCCTTACCCAGTCACCAGCACCGCCAGCGCACCTGATCGAACCGGGGGAGGCCGCCTCTCGACGCCTGTCAGGCTGAGAAGTATTTGCACTCCGTTCGGCACCGGATTAGCGAGAGCAGAGTTAGAAGCTCGAAGCTGAAGCACTGAAGACTTGCATGGTGGCCCTGCCAGCACGAGCTTAGATACAGCAGTGCTGCAGCTAACAACAATAGTCACTTGGTGCTGTACGACTCTTGCTCTCAGCCTGACGTCTCGAATGCTCGATGCAAAACCTCCCTGCAAACTGCTAAGACCCCTAGAAAACGCCCAGCGTTAGCGCTAGTAACTCGCTTCCTATTCGTTAGTCACATCAGGCTGAGAGAGCATCAGTCGATAACATTGCATACCAAGCGCTAGCAACAAGACTGGGCCCCTAGAGGCATTCGACAAGGTGCCCGGCGTATGTCTACCACAGTATCGACGTGGCACGAAATTTGAAAACCGCCCGTTCATTCCTCGGATCGGTACTGGCCTGCAGCTTGAGAATCCGCCTTGCAAAGTGCTGTTAGGTACTGGATTCATCCTGCACGTTGTCCTCATGTAGAAAATGAATAAATGATCGATTGGATGATGGGGTATCTGGACCTTCCGGCCATGTAACATAAGCAATGAGAATGTGATCGTAGAACGCCGCTTCCCTTTCCATTCCCTTAGTCATTTCTGACAACGCCTTCCATACGCATGCTGAGTAGAATCTTTGTATCTAGGTACTTCTTCACTTCTTTCCATCATCGGTTTCTGTCCACAGAGTTTGTCCTCCACACCGTATCCCCGCTAAGGTTCGACAGACTCGCATTGACGATATTTCGCCAACGAGAAGCGAGTGGTCTCTGTCCATGCTGCGCCGATGGTGGTATCTCCTCTCCTCTTTCGACATCTTCGTCCATCAAGTTTGGCATATCTTGCCGATCCGGGATTGGTATCGAAGCGGTAGATGTGTCATCCGGTACTGTCGTGGCCACGCGCTCCTGCACTGCATCTGCAGTCTCATCACCTGGCTCTCTGTTGTCCTCTTCACTATCTCCTGCAGGTCCACTTCTCTGCACAGATCTCACGACATCGCCCTTGCAGATTGGACATGTCCTCCGTCTGTTCACGAGCCAAGGTGTGATGCATTCAGCGTGAAACTCATGGCCGCAAGGTAGGGACATGACTTTGGACTCTCCATCGACGTACTCCTCGAGACAGACAACACACTCAACTTGGCGGCCTCGGTAGCGCTTCGGTATGGGCTTTCTTGCTTTCTCTGCTGGCGGCGGACTTTGACTCTGAGAAGAGGTGTTAACTGGACTGGAGCTCGGAACACCAATAGTGGTCTGAGATCGTTGCCTAGCTCGAACGGGTTCTGGTCTCAGCTGCGGCGAGCCGGCTTGCGATCGATCTGGAGTAGCTAACTGTGATGACGTGGTCGATGATGCAGCTGACCTGGTGTGATATGTGCGTACTGGTAGACGGTCGACGACAGACTTAGGCGCTCTCCATCTTCGTCGGCGAATCCGCGACCGAAGAAGCAGAAGACCATAGACGAAGGTCAAGGTCACCAGTGGACTGACGACGAGGACGAGTAGAGTGTCAAAGAATGGGCTTGTCGAAACACTAGTGGGAGTAAGCGTCACCCAGAGACCTTCTCTGTCTTCCTCATCCTGATGCTTCTTCAGCGGTTGTGGCTGCTTTTTCTTGGTATCGGAATGTGATTGAGGCAGTGGAGAGTCAGCCGATTTGCTGAACCAGGACTTGATGCTTTTCATGACCGATCCGCAGTGGTTGTTGTGGGCGCCGTTGTCCTTCTTTGAAGGATCAGCCTTCTGCGTCTGCTGATCCTTGATTGGCTTCTGGTATTCACCACTGCCAGGAATAATGCTGCCACCCTTGAGCTCGGTCTCTTTGCTGACAGCACTGGTGGCAGTGTTTGTTGCATCTTCTTTCTTGCCTTTCGAACTAGTGGCAGTTGATGTCGACTTGGGGGCGATTAATTCCGTATCCCGCCAATCTTGCACACCTATCACGAAATCATCATTTCCAGCCTTAGTGGTAATTTGCTGCTTCGCAAACTTGGTGGTACTCAAAGCCGTTTTCGCGGTGATGGAGGACTGCGACGCTGTTGTCGTAAGAGTCTTCACAACATCATCATCCCAGTCCTTAACCTGCACCCACTCGATATTGCCACTACCCGGTGGACGGCGGCTATCTTCAGCATGCGGCGCAGCATCATCGAAGCCGACAGCTTGGAGGACGTTCTGCATCCATCCTTGGTCTCCTTGTTGCACAAGCTGACCGGCACCAGGTTTTGTGGTTGGTCGAGCTTCAATTGTTGTTGTAGTGAAAACAGGCCCGTCGTTCTTGTTGCCTGCAACCACTTTGTTCTTAGTGGCGTCTGAAGCGCCATCTTTGCCCGTGCCTGTTTTGCTGCCATCGATTGCCAGATCGTACTCGGGGGGAACAAGTGTTGAGAGTAAATGTGCCGAAGTATACGAGGTAAAGATGGCGGGGATAGTGATGTTGGAGGTGTCCCCCTTAGCATACATGATGGTGAGCTGACCAGTCCGCTCGTTGTCTCCTACAATCAATGCAATGCCGCCTCTTCTCTGAGTCCACTTGACTTTCTCTAGAAAGCCGCAGCCACCACGGCTTAGCATAACGATCTTGCCAGCAATGTCTGCGCTCTCCTGTAACGACTCGATGTCTGCATGAGTCGATTTCTGTGACTTGTCCTGCGAGTTGGAGTTGGCTGGCTCGCCTGCCTTGACGACTGGAGCAGGGTTCGAGTCTGCCAGAGGTCGATGTAGGTGATCATCAGTTCCATCTTCTTCGTCAGCGAGGGGAGTTCCTTCGCTATTAACTCCTTCTGCTTTATTGAGGTCCGAAGAGATCTGGCTATCGCTCTGGGTGACTGCTGCAGAGTCATCGCTCGACTTCTTAAAGGCCTTCTCATTAAGTGCCGGGTTGTCTGGCGTCTTTCTCTGATCATCGCCCCAGCCAGGCACATCGGAGCAGCCCAACTCAAATCCACTGATCTTCAAATCATCTTCGGATAGTAGTGTGTCGTCACCAAAGCCTCTGCCAATCCATAGCTGTCCGCTCAGTCCCTTGGTTGGCAGGCTTGGACCAAAAGCGGCAGGTCTCGCCAGGAAGAATGTCGAGTTCTCAAATGTTAAGCTGATGATAGCCGATGGCGGGAACAATGCAGATGGGGTCGAGAAGGAAAAGAGTGCCCGTAGTCGTGATCGTTGAGGATTCTGAAATACGCCGGTATTGTCATTGTGGCCACTGAGTAGAGAGATGCATGTTAGGAAGACAGGAATGGCAATGAAGCAGACAACAAGTAGAACGAATCGAAGAGGCCTCATGGTTGTGATCGGCTGCTTAGGATCGAGGGAAGATTGAACGCAACGCCAGCGTCGAGCAGGTAATGTTGGATGCACCCATTGAGCGAAGGGAAGGTGTGCGACGTTGGTCAAGGAAGGCACGAAGGTTCGACTTTCAAGACTTGATGCTCAGGCGTGGATATCAGTTGCCTGCGAACGAAGTCAGTGCTGCGTCGCTGCCCACTTTGCGTCTATGACCGGATGAATAGGGAAAGGTCTGGCCACCAAGCCACCTAACTTAACCTAAAGCCGCTAAGTTTGAGGGAAGATGCCTCCGAGGCCTCTCACCGGTGCTGAGGCACGTGACAATGCTGCCTTATGGGACCTTTAGCCATCAGGTTAGGGGTCCCGCTGGCCGCGTACACCTTGTTTGCAAGCATGTCACTGTAGCATCTCGAAAAGGACGGGTGTATTTATTATGCGCTCGTGTTAATGTGGTGCGTCAAACCTACTGCGTGATATTGGTCTGCTCGCGAGGCAGTCACGATCTAAGAATCGTGCTACTATACTGTAGCTGAATACAGACAATTGCATGTACCCTCGAGATCGTGTTGCACCTGGACGAACTATCGAGAGGTATCAATAATTCAGTCACGCAGTTACAACAGCAATTATAGAAAGCCTTTACTTTGTTTGTTGTCCAGTCCAAAGATCATTGAAGCTCGTTATCCATGCTGCTTCCTACATTGCTGCTCAGCAGAAAGTAGAGCGTATCACAAAGCATGTACGCTACCCCAGTTCAAACAACCAGAACTCCATGCTAACTTTTGAACATGTGAAAACATCCGAATGGACCACCATCCTAAAGCTTCGGTGGCTCGTCGTTCGCAGTGGGCACTTGAGTCATATGATTGCCGATGGTCAAACTGCTCCTGGGCCTACCCTCCCTGCTTCTGCCATCTGTATTCCGTCTGTCTCTGCTCTGATCATTTCGATACCTCTCCTCGAGACTAGCCAAACGTCTCTCTCTTTCAGGGCTCATGCTCTGCTTGCTTTCATCCCTATTGAGTGCCGCCAAGTTCTGGGTAGTTGATCGATCTACAACCGCGTTGGGATTGACGACCGGCCTCGACAAGTCAGTGTCAGGGTCAAACGCATTCGCTTCCAGGTCATCGAAGTCTTGTCCGGGGTTTGCCGTCTGGAACTCAATGCCCTTGATGAACCAGTAGAAGCCCGCTGCGAGACAAGCTCCAAGTGCCGGACCAACCCAGTAGATCCAGTGTTCGCCCGGGAAGCTCACATTGGCGACGCAAGGGCCAAACGAACGAGCAGGATTGAGCGAGCCACCCGTGTAGTACACGCCTCCCAACTCTGCGATGAAAAGTGACAGACCGATACCCACAGGTGCGAGGAAGGTGCCCTTATGCTTCTCCACAGCTAACATCAGGATCGTGAAGACAAGCTGAGCTGTCAAGAACATTTCAATGAATAGTCCCTGAGCGACATTGGTGCCTCCACCTAGATTGGTCGTTACAGCTAGTGGTCCGGGGAAAAGTGCCTTGACCACACCGGCACTAGCCATGGCACCTAGCATTTGGGCGATGAAGACAAATGCTCCACGGCCGAACGGAACGGCCCCAACCAGGCAGAGGGCGAGTGTTACGGCCGGGTTGAAGAGACCTCCACTGACTCGGAAGAAGATCCAGGCGTTGACGGCGAGGGAGAAGGCAAAGCACAAACTGATGTAGAGTAGTGCACTGGGATTGGGTCCTGCCGTTTGTAAGCAAAGTGAAGGGTTGCGGGAGCCGTTTCCACGTACCTTGCGGAAGATCGGTGCTCTGATTTCCTGTGGTCGTCTGAGGCGTGTTCGCCACTTGTGTTCCGGCAAATGCGAAGAACCTAGCTTATGTGTCAGCTCATCGATCGTCAACATGTTGAGTAGGCGATCTGCCTTACAGAAACATGAACGTGCCCACGAACTCGCCAGCCATGGCAATGAAGTGGTTCCGTGGCCTGGAGGGCACTCGGCTGACGATTGACCACGTTCCCGGGTTTAGTTTCTTCTCACTGGTTGAACCGCCATTGCTTGCAGAGCGTTTCTTCCCGCGGCCAAAAAGGCCAGGCAGAAAGCCTCTATTTTCCTCCAGCCTGTCCATGGTGGTGTGAAGCTACGACGTTGAGTTTGACTTCAAGAAAGGTTATCAAGCAGTGCCGAGCAATCGAAGAGTCTGCACAAGGCCAAAATTATTGCAACAACTAGGGTACAGGCCCAATAAAGCACAAGGTATAAGAACGAAATCAAGGAAGTAGAAAGTGATGAAAATAATACAGCTTTGCAACGAGAATGATGAAGTAAGGCCTGAGAAGGATTCGGGTGATGTACGAGATGGCAAAAGCCCTCCTAACGTCGATCCCAGAAGCCTCGGGCTCAAAGCGTCGTGTCGACCATACGAATATGATATCTTGACCTCACCTGCTCTCCACTAGCATATTGAAGAAAGTCAATGGCGCGTGCTGGTGCCAACGGTCCGGCTTCTTAGCTCGAAAAGCGGTGTTTCGCCTATGCAGACCACAGATGACAGCATCGACAAATTATCCATGATTGTGTTGGCTTTGTGCTGTACGAAAGCCCGATCGAGCACCCTTGCAAAGAAAGGAAGGTCCTGTGGCAGAGAACTTGAAGCTGGGGAAGAATGGGAAAAGTGCAGGCCGCCACTCAAGAGCTAGCGGATCAAGTGATCGTCAGCTTGCTCGATGCGTTTAGCGGAGATCTTTCCCATTTGCTTGGCTGAGGATCGTAGACGAGCGTTTCCTTTCTAGGATGCAGCCTCGCCTCAGAGTCCACTAAGATATGCGAGACCTGGTGGATACGCGGTGAGATGACGAAGTGGGAATCGAATTGTGCACGGTCCAGAGACTGCAAGACTGCACGAAGAGGCAGGGAAATATGTAACGAAAATGCATGTGCTCATGCATGACGCGTCGCTCTCTGTCAATTGATAAGCACATTTTTCCTGATGGCGGTTATACACGATTGATTGCCTCCTGATCTCCTTGAGAATATTCGGGCATGGCAAGAGGTAAGGGCTTGATTGATATCTACGCCCCGTATCGCGACTGAAGATTCCGAATCTGCTCATCAACGCTCAACCCCTTACCTGGTTCCCTTGTTACAGATGGACCAGGATAGGCTACTGCATCACCCGAAGCGCCCTTCATGCGTTTTTGAGCTTGCTCATCACCGTTCAGCACCCTAGCAGCAGCCTCGGCAACGGGATCTGAAGAACCGCCATCTGCCTGCGCCCTCAGTCGCTTGAGATTTGCAACCACATCCATGCCTGCGACACCCGCGGTGGAAAATCGTTCTGCATTCTTTCTTTGTTGTTCCTGCCAGCTGGGGTCGAGAAGCTCAATGCGAAGATGTTCATCAAGTTCGGCGATTGGAATTCGCTGCTTGCAGTTTGGACATATCGAGGTTTGAGCTGACTGTTGGGTGCGCTGTTGTGCTCGAGGTACATAATCTTGCCGTATACGCATGGGTGCGGGTTCTCTCTGCGCAGGCTGTGGTGGTGCCGGACTCGGTACTTGTGGTGGTTGCGGTGTAGAAGCTTGTGGGAAAGGTATGTAATTCTGCTGAGGAGGAAAAGCTTGTGGAACACCTGGACTGGGTGATGGCACAACGGGTGTAGCGCTCGGATAGCCCTGTTGGTAGCCGTTGTATGCATCATAGCTGTCTTGATAGCCTGCATAGCTTGCCATGTCGGCGTCGGGCATTGCTTCTTCAATTCGCATATCTGGTCTTGATAGACTCATCATGGCCTTTTGCTCCAGGCTGGCACTCTGCAGGTCGTTCAAAGTGGTAGGAGGTGGCAGCTCTGCTTGATCGTCGGCTTCAGTGAACAGAACAGTCTCGACGACGACAAAGTCATGCCAGTCGACCTGGGCATATGAAATCCTTTCTGCTTCTTCAGCTTCCTCCTTCTGCTGCTTCTGCTTTTCCTGGTGTTTCACGTATTCCGATCTCTTCTTCGCCTTGTTTAACGTCCGGAAACGATCTTGAATGTTGTCTTGTATCTCGCGTATTCGAGCTTGCTCAGCCTTCTGACCTTCGGGACCGGTTTGCAGTAATAATGAATACTGGTCGACCATGCGCTGGAAGAAGTTGTACAGGGAATGCTGAGGCCGTAGGAAGTCGAACTGGTAATTTCGAGCTTCTTTCTGGGACAAATTTGTCATCCAACTCTTTCCCTTCCTTGCCGTATGCAGCGCAGTCAACCTCAGCACTTCAAGATCGAGAGAACTAATGTTCGGCATCCTTGCACTAAACTGAAATTCGGGCGGCGGCTCTGGTCCCTTCGGTTTCGCTGGGGCAGCAGTTGCGCTTCCTACTTTTCCTGACAGGTCTGCATTTCGACCTGCTCGGACTTCTGAGAGCCGCCATTGATAGAAAGGTGCATATGCATCGTTCGGCGACAGAAAAGAAAACTTTGAATTCGACTGTTCTTTATCCCTGATCCGATCTTCGAAGACTGGTCCATTTCGCGCCACATAGCCAGCCGTCTTCTCAACAATGGCTCGAATATCCTTGGGTGGAAGGACTATACCCTCAGGCACTTTCCCAGTTGTATCTACCGCATTTGCGCCGCCATTCTGTGCCATTACGGCGCGGTTGCTAATAAAAGCTAGCCAGTCTCGATCGCCTGTTGCGTAGGATTTGGTGTACAGGGCAGGTCCTTGGCAATGCGCGACTATAGATTCTGTGTGAGTATCGGTATGGTCAAAGCTGCTGCAGTGGTCACTCAAGCATGAAATATTGCAAGACTCTACCAGTGCTGCGGACTCAAGTTTGAAGCATGAAAGGTTTGCCGAGAGAGCTAGTTTAGGCTCAGGGGGTCTCACGCTGTCTCAGTCCAGAATTCACCGGTAGCACAATAACATTCTTTGCACTTTGTATGAGAGCGCTGTAGAACGTGATCTGAACAACTCACATTGCATCTGTGAATCCATCCATGTGTTTGTAGAGAAGGCAATAAGCACAGTGTTGAGTAATTCGTTCTTGAATGCAACAAAAGGAATAAGGGGGATAAGCGCTGGCAGCCGCAAACCACTGGCACCCCGCGCCTTCCGCCTAAAGTTCTCAGCTGAAGAGCATGTGCGCTTAACATTATTTTGGGCGACCCCTGCACTCCTTGGACCTGCGTTTGTATGGTAAGGTGTCCTCCGCGACTACTTTCTGGCCCTTCTGTACAACACCCTTTGATCTTCTTCAAGTCATTCCTTTTGTCCCTTTTTCATAACCTATCTTGGGTTTTGTCCTTCGCCAGAGACTATCCGCCATCATGGCACGAAAGTCAGGCAAGTCTCCTGCACCGCCAGTCAACCGAGCAGCAGCCTCGCCAGTAAGCCCAAGTCCACAACCCGTCGAGCAATCCTTACAACCACCGAGAACAGTCGCAAGGAAATCAAGCAAGAGCAAGCTAAAGAACAAGAGCTATGCCTCCGACGGCGTTAAGGACAATGACATCTTCCTGCTACCAGGTTCGGACTTCCAGGTCTTGGGTCTCATCACTCTCGTTGGCGCCCTGGTCAGGCTGTTCAGAATATATCAGCCTACCAGCGTTGTCTTCGATGAGGTGCACTTTGGTGGCTTTGCCACAAAATACATCAAGGGCAAGTTCTTCATGGATGTTCACCCTCCACTGGCCAAGCTGTTGATCACTTTGGCTGGATGGGGTGCCGGATTCGACGGGAACTTCGACTTCAAGGACATCGGCAAGGACTATCTCGAGCCAAAGGTGCCCTATGTGTCCATGCGCATGCTACCCGCTATTCTTGGTATTGCCACAATTCCTACCATGTTCTTGACCTTGAAGGCATTGGGCTGTCGCACATTCACTGCCAGCATGGGCGCAGCCCTCTTGATATTCGAGAATGGCCTAGTTACACAATCACGGTTGATCCTGTTGGATTCACCGCTGATCGTCTGCACAGCTTTCACAGCTCTGGCATGGGTATGCTTCACAAACCAGCATGAACTAGGGCCTGAAAGAGCATTTGACGCTTCGTGGTGGTTCTGGCTGACAGCAACCGGTCTTGGTCTCGGTGCTACGGCATCTGTCAAATGGGTCGGCCTATTCACAATCGCTTGGGTCGGTGTCCTGACTCTGCTACAACTCTGGGTTCTGCTTGGAGATACCAAGAATGTTACACCTCGAAAGTGGTTCAAGCATTTCTTTGCCCGAGCCTTCTGCTTGATTGTTATTCCAGTCTTCTTCTACGTTGGCATGTTCGGCATTCACTTCCTTTGCCTGGTCAACCCTGGTGATGGCGATGGATTCATGTCTTCAGAGTTTCAGGCTACCCTAAACAATAAGGGCATGGCTGATACTCCGGCTGACGTGGCTTTCGGTAGCGAGATCTCATTGCGCCATCATAATACTCAAGGTGGCTATCTTCACTCCCATCCTCACATGTATCCGACCGGCAGCAAGCAACAGCAGATCACGCTATATCCTCACAAGGACGAGAACAATGTCTTCCTCCTTGAGAACGTAACCCAACCTATTACTGCCGACAACCAGACAATTGCTGGACCTCGTGCCTGGGCCAATATGACTGAATTCATCAAAGATGGAGACGTCATAAAATTATACCACACCATGACTCACCGTAGAGTTCACTCCCATGACCAGAGACCACCCGTGACTGAGGCAGATTGGCAACAAGAAGTCACTGCATATGGCTACGAGGGTTTCGAGGGCGATGCCAACGATTATTTCCGAGTTGAAATCATCAAACAGATGTCAGACGGTGAGGTGGCCAAGCAGAGACTTCGCACAATTCAGACGAAGTTCAAGCTTGTTCATCAAATGTCTGGATGCGTCCTGTTCTCCCACAAAGTCAAACTTCCAGATTGGGGCTTTGAGCAACAGGAAGTAACCTGTGCGAAGGGCGGCACCTTGCCGAACAGTGTTTGGTACATTGAGCAGAACTATCATCCTCAGCTCGGCGACGATGTCGAGAAGGTCAACTACCGCCACCCAGGCTTTTTCGGTAAATTCTGGGAACTCCAGAAGGTCATGTGGAAGACCAACGCAGGTCTTGTCGAATCGCATGCCTGGGACTCTCGACCATCCTCCTGGCCAATTCTTAGAAGGGGCATCAACTTCTGGGGCAAGGACCACCGTCAGATCTATCTCCTTGGCAACCCAGTTATCTGGTGGTCTTCGACACTTGCAATTGTCACCTACGTCTTCTTCAAGGCTCTCGCTGTTCTCCGATGGCAACGAAACTGCGACGACTATTCAAGCGTTACTTTCAAGCGATTCGACTACGAGATTGGACAGTCAGTGCTCGGCTGGGCCTTGCACTACTTCCCGTTCTTCCTCATGGCACGACAGCTCTTCCTGCATCATTATTTCCCGGCTCTGTACTTCGCCATCATGGCTTTGTGTCAAATCTACGACTTCACATTTCATCGAGTTTCTGCTCTTGGCGTGAGAGATAACCCGATGATCGGGCGCAGCCTAGCAGTTCTGTTCCTCGCTTTCTCAATGGGTGTGTTCGTTCTGTATGCACCGCTCACCTATGGCAACACATGGACCAAGAACGAATGCCAAAAGGTCAAGCTGTTTGATACCTGGGACTTTGACTGCAACACCTTCTTGAATGATGTAAGTGTTTCATCCTTTGATACTGCACACAGCACTAACCAATAACAGTACTCTGAGTATTCCAAAATCCTCCCATCAGTTGGTGACGCCCAGCCGACTGCGCCAACTCTGCAAATCCCATCTGGAAAGGGTGAAGCTGAAGCTGTGACACCGCAGGCCGGCCAACCAGAGGAGCAGAAGGTCCTTGGTCGTGAAGAACGAGTTGAGTACCGAGACCAAGATGGCAATCTTCTGAATGACGAAGAAGTCTCGTCTCTGTTAGCAGAAGGCAAAGCGTCGTTCTCAACAAAGTACGAGACTGAAACAAGGCTAGTCGACGAGCATGGCAACATCATCTCGGATCCCAGTTCGGTAGCACCTGAGCACCCAGACGCAGAAGGTGTCAACCCAGATACGAAGGGCCAACCTAAAGCAAGCAATGAGCCAGCGGATGCCGAGGTCTCAATTGATGATTCAAGGGAAGAAATCCTGAAACAGGCGAAGCCAGCCAGTGATGCGAGCGAGGCAACGAATTAATGGTGTACTATGAGATGTACCAGTAGCTAAGTTATGAATGGATGTGATCATAGAAAGAGTGAATCATAATCAGGCAACTTGAAAGGCATGTCTGCTCTCGTGGCCTGCTGCCCTGTCCCCATTCTGTTTATGTCGAACGAAACTTTCAAGCAATGCTCGTACCTTACAGTACACATACCTATCTGACAGTGTCCTCTCGAGCGGCCAGTGACCATATACAGTGGCTATTCCCCTCTGCGACGAACGAACGCCCCTTCCCCTTCTAATTAGAGTCCGGAGCGGGCGCACTTTCCTACACTGAACATTATCTCAGGTTGCGCTTTCCCGTTTCCAGAAAGACCATCGCACCTTCCACATCGAAAGTGTTGACGTTCACTCCTTCCTCAATAACCCGATCGCTCTTTCCATACCAACAATGAACAAAATCACGCCTTCCTCGCCAACCGTGTCGCACCTTCCTTGTCTGTTGATCGCACCTGCCACTCTCACCCTTAGGGTCGCACCTTCCTCATTGGCATGATCGCTCCTTCCTCGTTGACTCGATCGCTCCTACCAAATCCAAACAGTGAACGCGATCGTGCCTGCCGCAACTCCTCGACCCGTCGCGCCTTCCTTATCAACTCGAGTGCTCTTTCCAAATCAATAGTCAACACGACCACGCCTTCCTTGCCAATGATAGGATTGCGCCTCCCATCGCGGCAACCAGTCCGCACCTTCCCTGGCTCTTGACACGATCGCACCTGCCGCTTCTATCGTTAGGGTCGCGCCTTCCTCCGACGTCATCGCTCTTTCCCCACGAACACGATCGTGCCTTCTTCCGCTGATCAACCAGTCGCTCCTTCCTCGCTGCTGAGGTCGCACCTTCCGCATCGACGCGATCGCTCTTGCCGCGATGACACTGCTCTAGTCGCGCCTTCTCTATTGAAACCGTAGCGGCTTCCTTCACCACACGACATGATCGCTCTTTCCTTCTGACCCGGTTGCTCTTGCCTGAAGACCATAGTACGATCGTTCTTGCCCACTGATATCGCTGGAATCGCTCCTTCACATTTACATGATCGGTCCTTCCTCGTCAACCGAGTCGCTCCTTCCTTATCTACACGATCGCACCTTCCATTTCCGTCGGCTAATCAGTTACTCCTTCCTTGTCGAGGCGGTCGCTCCTGCCTCATTGGCATTGTTGGGTTACGCGTTCCTCATCGACGTAGTTGTTCCTTCCTTAGCATCGTGGTCGCTGCTTCCTTCGTTGCTCATCCGATCGATCGCAGCTTCCTCGTTGGCAGTGATGGCGGGAAAGTGGCATCATGAAAGAGAGAAGGTACGACCTTGCGATGTGGAAGGCGCGACCATGACCGGAGGAAGGAGCGATTCGTATTGAGGAAGGAGAGACCCGCAATAGAAGGAAGGCACGATCAGGAGCTGTCCATGTTGTGACAGGTGCAGCCTGTCATACGGTGAGGCACCGAAGGCAGATAAAGACGAAAGGAGCCTCCTAACAGCTGACGAGAATGCATATTGGGTGCTAGCAGAGGTAAGAGATCACGCAGAGCAAACCGGTGATAGTTCGTGGTGGGAAGAGAACGCGGTGCACACGGGTTGAGCAAGTGAGGCGCGCGCCTGAGCAAGGTGTTCGTCAAGCAACCTAGGTAAGCTCTGGACAGCGGCGAGATTGCAGGTGACGCTGGCTTTGGGCCTGCCTCTTGTCTGTCTGAAAGTAGTTGCAGCGAAGCGTTGGCCTTATCACACCTCAATGCCCTGCTTTGCCAGCTGTCTGACCACGACTTCTTCGTACTCGTCCATGCCCCTAGTCAGCTCGATCATACGCCCACTGGTCCTCGTGAGCCTGTAGACCTTGCCAGGTGGTTTATCGTCTTCATCATCACTGCTGTCTGCCTCGGCCTCTTGATCGACATCGTCGCCGGTAGAAGCTTGCTTGACACTCTGTCCTTCCACCACGCATCGCACGAAGAATCGGTCATGGGAGACAACTATGATTGCGCCGGCGTAGGTTTTCAGTGCTTGTATGAGTGCCACGATCGAGTCGCTGTCGAGATGAGTTGTTGGCTCGTCGAGAATTAGAAGGTGCGGTGGTGTTGGTAGGAAGCATGTGGCGAACGCGACACGAACGAGTTGGCCACCGCTAAGTGCACTGAGTGGAGTGTTCGCTTGGGTTTGTGAGGGTAGAGAAAGGCCACTGAGGAGAGCGCGTAGCGGCTGCTCTTGTATGCTCGGATGGCGAGCTTGAAGATGACCTAGTGGTGTGAGCTGCGGATTTGCTTGGCCAATTTCAAGAAGACGTGACGTCTCATGCTGAGTGTAGTGGGCGATGCGTGCTTGGGGGTGAAGTGTAAGTGTGCCTAGGAGCACACCCGGAGAGGTCGATGGAGATGAGAAGTCTGATGTGATAACGTTGACGAATGTCGACTTGCCGGAGCCATTCAAGCCGACTAGGGCGGTGCGTGATCCCGGTTGAACAATCAAGTCAATGTTGTTGAGCGTCGGCTTTTTGGCTTTCTTGTACGTGAAGCTGACATTCTCGAGGCTGACAAGGGAGCCAGGATTGCGAAGTTCAGGTGGCTGCTCAGGGATAGTCATTGTGACCAGGGGATCAAATTCTGGTATCTCAATATCGCCTCTTGCTGTGAGGTGATAGCCGGCCAAATCGCGGTTCAGCTTGAATCTTGTACCCTTAGCGCTTACCTCCAAACCTGTTCGCTCCTCAAGTTTCTTCTTGCGGGAAGCGGCTTGCTTGAGCTTCTTGTCGTCGCCTGAGCGTTTCGCAGCAGCAGCAGACTTTTGGATAGTAGACTGCATGTGTTCTTTCTTCTTGTCTAATGCATCCGACATCTTAGTCATGCGCCGAATTTGTCTGCGTTTTTCAGCATCGTGGTTGGAGAGGGTGCCATTGAACGTTTCTAGTGTACAGGCGGGATTGACACGCAAAATCATGAGGCGCTCAGCAACTGCATCTGCAAAGTCTCGATCATGGGTAGTGACCACGAGGGTTGTGTTATTTGCCAGATCAGTGGTGAGATAGTGCTGCAACCAGATAACAGCCGGCAAATCCAAGAAGTTAGTTGGCTCATCGAGCATCAGTATATCGGTCTTTTGTATGAGTGCTGCAGCCAAAGCAGCACGAGTCTGCCAACCACCCGAGAGCTTACTCATTGGGCCTTCAATCTGCTCGACCGAGAAGCCAAGACCAATCATGGCAGTCCGAGCTCGCGCTTCGATACTAGCAGAGCCCATGGCTTCAAGATTCAGCTGCAGCGATTCAAGCATTGAGACAGCGGCGTCGACTTCGTCAGTGCCCTCCTCATTTGCCGTGTTATCGGCCCTAGAAAATGTTAGCCGACACTTACCCCCGTAGAACAGCGAACTCACAATTGCGTGGCTTCCTTCACCGCGGCTTCTCTTTCAAGCTCAACTTGGCGCGCCTTCGATCCTCGAGCACCAGACCGGTGTTTAGCAATCAGTCGTGCTTCCTCAAGGTCTCTCTGAGCACGCTCAAGCTTGAGCCGACGATATACTTGCACGACCTGGCTCGTTCCTCCTGGGCCGTCCTGGAGGACAGCCGACAGAGAAGCTGTGTCATCAAGAAGCCGTTGACGTACACGATCGCTTGCCACAACGTTCTCGAGTACAGTCAAGTCTTTGCCATCACCAGCAAGAATACTATTTCCTTTCTGCGCATTTTCAACCATAGTCTGATCAAGTAGTAGCATACGCAAATTAGTCGCTATTCCAGGGATCCTTCGTTCGGCAAGCGCTTCAAGCACGGTAGACTTGCCCAAGCCATTTCTACCAACGAAGACATAGCGGAGCCCTGCTTTGAGGACAAGTCGAGTGTGCTGTAAAATTTCTCTCTTGCCTATCGTGATGGACAAGTCATTGACCTCGATGTCTTTCGATGCTGGATCATCAACTTCGTGGAAACGGCTCTGTTGCGCAGTAACGACAATTTTCGGCTCTGTCAACGTGTCCGTATCTGCCGTCTTCTTAGATCTCGAGATAGGCATAGTGAGTGGCCGTTGCAAAGGCGGAAGCAGTGGGAATTTTCGTTAGCTAGTCAACGTGCAGTCGCCCTCTCTGAGCTCTCAGCTCGACAACATCAACAGTAAAGGACTATGTGCCTGTTCTAGAGAAATGTTGGTAGAAGTCAAGTACGAGCATATCGGGAAGGACAAAGCGGATAGCGGTAGGTATATGGATAAATTCTGTGAAGGTAGAGACTCCTCGCAATCGGTAAAAGCCTTCCTCACTACACCTACTCACATCTTCTGCAAGTTCAACGATGTTTAGAGTCAAAGCAGATGTTGTTAGCCGAAGAAACGAATGTTATGAGTCAACTGGCTGGGCAGGAACAAAAGAAGCGGAATTGGTTGGGTGAGGTGACTTCCACTCGCTAGACTTGCCCCATGTAGACACGAGATGAGTCGAACTTGCATATTCCGTACGAGAGTGGCTCATCAAGTCTTGACAGCGCAGCGCAAACATCATCTAGCATCGATCAAATCGCCCGAAGGCACGGTCACGCGATGCCTCAGTTCCGAGCGAAACGGCTGGATCTAGGTGGCTTCATCAATGCTCGGATCATAAGAGATCACACCAAGAGGAAGGTCTATGAACGATTCGAGGAAGAGAGGCAAGTCTCGCACCTAAGCTGCCACGGCGGTGTCATGTGGGATGTATGCTGATTGTTGAGTTCAGACAAGCTCTCAAGTATGTTATCCGTAATACTGCGCTGCCTCAAGCCATGAGAACAAGAGCCCAGCTCGAATTAGCGAATATGCACGCCTACACACGACCTACTCAGATCAAGAACAGATGCATAATGGGAGGTGTTGCAAGGGGTGTCTTCAGAGACTTCAGAATTGGTCGTTACCAGTTCCGGATGAACGCTCTTGCAGGCAATCTACCAGGTGTGAAGAAGGCTAGCTGGTAGAACGAATCTGCACATCATGTATAACACACTCCGGTCGAAGGCACCTTATACCCGTCGACAAATCTACACGAAGACACCCTCGGAGGGAAGAGTCTGCTCATGCCATGCCATGGTAACGACAGCAGAACACCATCGTGACTTGACGTGAGAATCAAACAATGTCAAGTATCACCAAGCAGAGGCACACGCTTTAGGAAGCATTGGAATAAAGGCGCAAGGCCTGGAAGAGTCTCGGAAACACACATTGGCAGAATCAGTAGGCAGGCGGATTCCGCAAAGGAAAGATCACGACCTTCACCAGTCAGGGCGAGATGTGCAGCCCAAATAGGTTAAGCGTGACCTGACCTCGCAGCAACTTCAGTTTGCTTCAACTTGTCATGCTGCAACAATCAACACATCTTCGCACAAAGCAGATTTTCATGCTTTCTTTTACTCTGCTTTGCGATTACACACGATGAATAGTCGCTAACCTGACAGTCTCTGGAGTCCCAATTACTGACGAGTCGACTTTCAATAAACCTGCTATAAGGCACGCGAAGAGGTCTGCTATAGCCTTGAGAAGCAGGGCTAGGACTCTACGATTTCTCGTCGATCGCAAGCATGTTTCGGCGATTACCAAACCAGCTGCCTAAAGACGCGATCTTTCCAACGGATCTCAAAGGACTCGGCTACTTCATCAACGACAACGATCAAATCCGCCAGATTGCCAACCCAGAGCACAAGTACCAGTACAAGGTGAATAGGAATGATCGTGTCAATGAGGTCTACAAGGAAGCAATGAACAGTGAGTCGGCCTTCGAATCAGGTTTATTATACGCTAACAATACTCTCAGCTTGTGCACGCAGCATAGTGCTGAAGCGCCTTCTGGATCTCGGTCTTGAAGAAGTACGACTACCTTTGGGCACCGCTCAGTCCGAGAAGCATGTTTCCATCCTTGTCTCACCAGGACTAGCATCGAAGAAACATGTCATAATCTTCTTTCCTGAACGTCACACTGACTTGGGTGTCCTGTCCTACCGTGTCATTGGAGATGAGGGCATCAACATTGGCTCCATCGTTAATTTCGTGAAGAGCATCTTGAAAGGGCCACCGTCACCAGCCGAGGTCACGACCAATGGCAATACGACAGATACGGACGATGTACAGGCACAGGTCGAACGACCAGGAATCGTCATCGCCAACCCTTCACAGCTCATCTGGTACCGCGGTGGCGGTCGAGCAGTGACAGACCGAGAGTGGTTATGCATGCCACGAGAATCAGCCGTCCACGAACCTATGCGTATCGATGAGGTCAAGAACAGAGTCGAAGGCAACAAGAACTTCGAAGAGCACGTCCAATACATCTTCGAGCATATTCTCTCATCAGAAGACGACAAACAACCACTATGTCATCCTCAAGCGAAGATCTCAGTCATCGGCCAAGAGTACCCAGGTTCCGAAGCACTTCAATACATCACAAAGAACTGGATGGGATGGCGAAACCGCATCAGTTGCGTCGCTCTCATCAACCCTCAGCACGGTCTAGAAGGGCTATTCTCGACGTTCGATCTGAGCGCACCCGGAGACGCCGCCGAGAAAGAACAAGTCACCGACTTCATCGCTACTCGCACGAGAGCATACAAACTCAGCCACAAGCCGCTAGAGACTGTTATGAGCGGTCGTACTAGACTTGGCTGCAACGTCTACTCATCTGGGGAGACTCTGTACGAAGAAGCTGCCTTCGTCCGATGCTGGCCGAGCGTGCTTGACTGGATTGACGTTTGCCGATTCAGCGATACGTTTGCTGAGCCTGTCTTCGAGATGGAGTTGTCGGACGAGGAGGAAGAGCAAGGTTGGAAGGAGAAGCCGAAGACTAGGAGTCCGCGGCGACCTCAGACCGAAGAAGAGCAGCTTGAGGCACGATTTCGCGGTGAGTTGAAGGTGACCGAGGAAGGTGCAATAGCAGATGCATGATGAGCGCGGATAGTGGCTGAGGCGTTATCTTGGTGGACGACGATGGTAAAGGCTATTGGCACGTTCGGCCTTCACGCCAGTTTTGGAGGATGATCCGTCGCCCTAGACAGGAAATGTCTTGCCAATTCATGGTGTGGCTAGCAGTGTGGTCGATACCTCGAATATGCCAGTTATTGCAAGTAATACTCTTTCATCTCTCATCCACCAATCTCCTCGTAGCCATCAACCCCATCCACAACGCTTCCTCCGTCCTAATCGTCCTACTCCCCTGCCCAGGCAGCAAATTAACCCAATAATCAAACAACTCCCTCACATTCCCCTTCCCAATCCCCATCCTCACCAACTCCTCATCATTCCTCGCCGCCTCCTCCAACCCCTTCACACCCCCAAACACAAGCACCAAATGCTTCCACTCCCTCCTCTCCTCATCGCCCAAAATCCCCTCAACAACCCTCCCAACCTCCTCCCCCCTCTCACTAGTCCCAACACTCAAATCATACCCACCCTCCCACACACACTCCGTAAACACCGCGCTCAAACTGGCCGCCTCCCGAACCGTATACCCCCAGTAATACCCCCCCTCCTCCCTCGGCACCATCGGCCCCACCGCCTCCGCCTCCCCCCCATTCTGATCATCCAACCTCAACGTCACCCTCGTCCCGGTTGGAATCTCAACACCCCGTACAAGCCGTTGACTAACCAATCCACAATCCACATACGTCCCCTCCCTTGCCGTCCTAACACTAATTCCCTCCCGGTACTCACACCACTCCGTCGCCCTAAGATGACTCGGCAGATCCAAACTCGCCATAATCCCCGCTTTAGCCAAATTCTCATGCATGGGGAATAACCGTCCGCGCATGAACGGCGGTGTCTCGAGGTAACTCAGTATCATAGCTAGAAAGTGTCCTGGGTGCGTGAAAGCGGTGAGTTTCGTGCTCTCGGGACCTGGATATCGTTGGGATGAGGGGGTGTTGTTTGAGGGTTCGCAATCGCCGTCGTCGAAGAGCACGATTTCGTCGACGCTGAAGACGGAGAGGGCGCGGGCGATGGTGCTGGCTAGGGCGGTGCGGAGCTCGAGTTTGCGTTTGCTGTTGTGGATTATTGAGATGGGAATGGCAACGCTTAGAGTGTGTGGGCGGGGTTTGGTGGGTTTGTAGAGGGCGGAGGGGCGGGATGTGTCGGGATCGTTGTGGTAGTTGTTGCCATTGTGTTCTCCGTTCATGGCTGTGGTGTTGTGGCTGGGCTAGATTTGTAGTGGTGAGGTGAAGCGGGATGATGCGCTGTCTCCGACAGAATTGCAGTCATGCACGATGGATGACAAACGAAATTATCTCAATCAAGTTTCGTGCACGAGCATATTGCAATTGATGGTGCTTCCCAGTAGAAACATTATTGCGAATATGTTGAAGTAGCAAAGAACTTAAGGCCACAAGGCATCAACCTCCGTGATATTATTCGTACGAACATTGCCAAGTTTCCTGAGGTGAGGTGAGCCGATCACAGGACAGGCGTTCTCGAGGCGTAACACGAATTTCATGCCTTTTGTACGATTCACAACACGAGTGGTTGAACACGTGAGTCTTACATTATACCGCGAGACAAGTTAGACCTGTGCTTTCTCAATGCAGCGTGCTGACTCCTAGCTTATGAGTACCCCGGATGCTGCCCTGCTTCACCCCAACTGATAGGCCGTACATTTCACATTTCCTCACCACCTGTACGAGCTGCCTCAACCCTCTGTAGCTTCGGTGGTTCCATTGGACTGCTTGCTCTTGTCAGTGTTGCCGTTGCCAGCAGATGCGAGCGCTAGTGGCGTAGCTGCTGCATCTGTGGCTCCGTTTTGGCTTCTGCCATTGACATTGTCAAGCATAGCCGATTCGTTCTCTTGCGGTGCAGTTCGAGTGTCTGCGGCTTGCTCTTGACTTGTTTGTTCATGGGGCTTTGCAGCCTCACATAATGTAGTTGCCACATCCTGCTCTGGCTGCACAGCTGAACCCAGGCTTGTTTGCGCAACACCATCGTCGTGCTTTCTCTTTAGTGCGTTGGGGTTGCAGCCACTGCATCGAGCATCTAAGCCGTTGATGGATCTGTAAATTGCGCAAACGCGGACTGTGAAGGAAGCGTCACTCCCTTGAACCTCCGTGATCTTGCTTGTCCATCCAGTTATACGATACCCCCCTTCAGACTTCTCTTCAGCAAAGCTGCAAGAGATCGAGCATTGGTGGCCAGCGTTTGCATGTACCTGCCAGGCTAATAGACGCGCGTTTCCGTAAGCACGGAAACGAGCATCTTGTTCCAAGGACGCCGTTGCGGCTGGGGACAAGCGCTTGCTGAGCATACTGATCGAAATGTGCGGCATCTGTCGTAACTCTGAAAAGAGACTTTCGAGCTGTGTGACAAGGCATCGAACAAGATATGCGGAGGATGTTCTTGACCGAATGTTGCTTGAGCCGGATTGATGTTGCATCTGTTCATCACCAGTGGCAACCTCCATTGTCACGATATAGTTTGAAAATTGTGGTGAATGGCGCTTGTTGTACGATCCGATAGCAGTACGAAGACTAGCTACATCTGGAGAGTGGCAATCTTTCGTGCAAGTGGCGTCCGTATACTCTGTGCCGATAGAGACCAGTGTCACTGCTTCGTCGAACGGGCACCGAGCTGTCCATGAAGTGGTGAGCTTGTACACGACCATGTCGATACTGGTCCGCGAGATATGACAGAATGTATACAGAGTGTCCAAACTCGATGCTCTGCAATTACGCGATGTCTTGCAATCTGATGCTGAAAATTGAAGCAAACTGACACTGTAGTCTCGGATGCAATGGTAGGCGAAGGTGGCTCTAAATCAGCCGGGAAAGTAGCACATAACCTTTGCGCAAGGTGGTGCCTTCCTAAGCAAGCAAGGTAGCCACCGTCAGTAGAACAGGTAAGTCTATTGGCAGTCACGACTCATACCGTGGTCAATCTCGCCGCATCGCAATTACCACAACAGGTTTACCTCGATGGCCTGATGGACACAACTCGACACTCAGGACAGCAGACAATGGCCGGTTCAGCGTTAGGAGTACCGAGAGTATCCTCCTGATTGCCATTAGCCTTATAGTCAATGGCTCTGCGAGGCGATATCTCAACTGCCAGCATTCCTCACCAGATGCGTCGAATGACGGAGTATATGCCCATGAGCATGCGATTAGTGAGTCCCTTGCAACGTTGATTTGAACTGTGCTTATGTTTTGTCTCACGGACCAACGGCCTGCAACAGGCCTCCTGCACCAGCTGGCCGGGCGCTTCACGACTCTGCCTTGTTTTGGAACTAGTACATGCACACATTATCGGCAGACTCAGGATGCTTCAGCCATGGTCGACATGAGTGTACCGTCGATTCCTCCAAGGACGAAGACATGCCATCTGCGGCATCATGGAAAGCTGGAGTTTGTCTTGGGATGCGATGATACAGACCTGTGATGACGGTGCAGTCAAAAGTCCGCCAAATTGGTTGAATCACAACTGTACACAGTCGCGCGGTTGAGGGACCAGATAGCGAAGTTGTAAGGAGTCTTCAACAGCATCAACACGAATGCAAGATCGTTTTGAATTGCTGCAGGAGCTGTGCCGCATACATTATCTGAAGGAAGTAATGTCCTGACGAAACAGAGGTCAACGTGGCATTTCAAGCTGGGAGAAAGCCGATACCTTCGTCAGCCATCGCGAATGGTGGCGCCCATCAGCCAATCATAGCTCGGCACTCGGCGCTTAACCAAACTCGAAAGCGATCCCTGCTAGTGAAGATCTCTTCCCGTCTTTTCGACCCTGAGCCTGAGCTCAAGTCCATAACACCGTCCTGACTTAATCTGAAAGCCAACCCGGAAGACTCCTCGGTCCACCAACCCGGGCATATACAGCGTAGCATCCGCCAGGATGCACCTATAAGGAAGGTCACTGCAGGCATCGTGGAAAGGTACACAATTCGAGATCGACGCCGTCCTCAGCCCGAAGCCACTGTAAAAGCTGGCGCTTTCCTTGCCGAAATCTGCAGCTCTAATGGAGTCTGCCGCTCGTTAGGCTGATTACGAGAGGAGTGCTTGCAGTGGAACCTGGGCTATGCCGACAATGTGCCGTTTCATACTTAGATGTACCGAGCCACTTTACAACCACTTCGAAACGCGCCTACGATGACCCTGGTCTACCGCGGACGACAAACCGTCCTAGCGTGTGAACCACGATATATGACAGAACGCAACGGATTCAGGCAATTTGATCCCGTCTAGCACGATCTAGCATGACGACTGTGAGGTGGCCAGCGGTTGTTAAGGAGCCTCCCAATTCACCTTCGAACCTAATGGCGTTTCGTACTAGCGAGAAATGTCAACCCGGCACGCGTGATATCCTTGCATGTTTCGACCTCACTCGACCACTGTGGGGACGGGCAACAAGTGGCTTGTTGCTACACTCCATCTCATAGGACGTTCTCATTGCTATGTAATAAGGCTCATCACCTCACTCAGACATCAAGCCTTGCCTTTCGTTTCGTTCGAAAAGGTAATTCTCAACTACGTGGATCACAGCTGATATCATCTGAGTTCCTTCGACCTTTCCAGCGCCTTGCAGGACTTGAGCGCTTTGTCAACAGAAAATGCTTGCGTACGAGCGAAGCCATCACATCCCCGTCTACTACGCTGAACAGCACTTTGATCACGAGAAAATCGACAACGGACGCATATATACCCGACGAGACGGTTCTTCCGCTGCTATCGACAGGCTACGAACCCCATTACTTGAGCTGAAGAACTCTTGCAGTCCCCTTTCACAGAAGACAACCTACTTCGACGTCAGTCACAGATATATGCAGTCCTACCCCGGGCCGTCCCAAAGATTCAACAGCGAGCAGTCGTCGCAATCAGGCTTTGAGCACCACATAATGGCGCAGGATTCGGGTTTAGGCATAATGACGGAGGAAAACATGTTCGACGGCTCCTATCAGGTCTCTGGTGCTCACCAGGCACCCTACCTTTCCTACCATAGACACACGGGCTCTGAAGCATCTGACCAGGCGCCCCAGCTGGCGTCGCCGTTTGACGAGGAGCGTACATCTGCCATGAGATGGAATACTCATCCAGGCGACATAATGAGTGATGGATACCAAACTGCTTATGCTTTCACGCCCGATCACCATTTACTTACCCCGGACGATGGACAGTCAGTGTCCCAATATGCAATGTCACCCGCAGACTTCACACCGGATTCCCTGCAGCACGGCAACGTGCAGAATGCGCAGTTCAAAATGCCCATGATGCGACACACCTCCGCCTCGAGCGGCGTTCCGCAAACTAGTAATCTTGCTTATGCGACGCCAACTGTGGAAGCGTCGCCTTTTCAATGGACACCGCAGAGTGCGACGCCTGAGTGGCAGGATGCAACACAATATGCTCAGTACTCCTCGAATATGCCACAGGTTATGCTCGACTATTCTATCTGCAGTAGCGAGGATCAAGGCTCGCAGCCCCCCCAGCCTCAGCAAGGAGTAAGAACAGTGATGACAATGCCGCAAAGAGGGAAGCCGCACCTACGCCCAAGTCTACCCGAAAGCTGTGTACCAAGGATATCATCTCCTGCTAGAATGAGGGCTACGACTATGGGCCAATTCTTACAAGCTCCGCCATATTATCAGTACGCCAACCAAGTCGCAGCCCAACAATTGCCTCTACCGCCACTACCGCCGAGCGTGCTTATCAACACACCCCAGATGCAGCGTCCCGGTGGTATCATCACTGGAAATCAGGCACAAAGCCATCGTCACAGCCGGAGTTGTTCAAACACGTCGGCCCGACGCAAGCGGCCCAGCTCACCGCCTCCTTCAGACTTCTCAAACACACACATGCCGTATCTGGTACCCATTCGACAAGAACCTACATTCTCAGGCGATTTGTATACACCACGATACAAGAGACGCACATCAAACGGCCGATGGGAAGGCTGGTGCGGATACTGCCAGCCAGGAAGATGGCTGGACCTCAAGAATAGTAGGTTCTGGGAAGACAAGCTGCGAAACCATGGCATATGCGCTAAGACGAAAATGAGGTTTGCGGAACCGGAGAAGATCCGCTGGGTAACAGCCGACGGATCAGTCATCCCTGAGGATGGGCTCGGGCCAGAGAACAACGATCCTTTCTTGGAGCAAAAGAAGAGGGAAGGTTTGTGCGGAACCTGCAAGACCTGGGTTGGCATGGACGGGTTGAGAACGAAAGCCAGGGATCGTGCTGTCGGATGGTGGATGCACGCGTATAAGGTGAGTCCAGATTATCGAGCGGTCAAGCGAGAAATTAACCCGTTCTACAGTGCCATGACCATGATAAGGTCGTAGAACTGCAAGCTGCTGCAAGCTAGCTTTGAACACCTGAGACAACAAGGATCAAGCCTACAATTCTATTCGCTGTGAAGCTGCTGAGCGAGACACCTTGACTCGACCTCCTGGAGAGGTCTTCCATCAGGGTCGTCACGGTCACAAATCATGTCTGCCGGATCAGACGGATTACATAACACCAAGCAAGACAGCTCTTGCTCGCCACCGCCGACTGTCCGATATCGAGCGCTCTCTTCGCAGAGCAGGGCCGAGGCCTTTCCTCACATCAGGTCGCCGATACCTCCATACCAGATGCCATCCCAAGGCGTCATTGCGCGAGGAATGCGCGCAGGATCGTGCTCTTTCAATAGTTTCACTACTGTTCCAGCCCCCAATGTCCATCACAATCCTACCTACCACAAGCCGGTGTTGAGCGCCGAGTAAAACTCCAAAGACCTTCGCGCAAAATGGTACTAGTCACTTCACTACCGCAGCGCGCGCGGCCAACCAACATAGCCGGGCTCAAGTACAAATCTGGGCAGGTCGAGTGGTCACGTTGATTGACCAGGACGTCTCCAGGATCAATTCACACAGCTACAACCATCTAGCGGCATCATTCCGCCCACATCTAACCCAGGAACAACCAAGCTTCTAGAAGGATGTCCTGGGCGTTTCATGCTTACACCAAAAGTCCAAAGACTTGTACGCTAGCCTTACAATAGACTGTGGTGTCTTTTGTTTGCCTTACTCTACCAAATACCGAAAAGGGCAAGGCAGCGCGCAAGCTTAGCCATCTAGAATAGTCCTTCATAATAGCTTAATATTTATATCCCACACTCGTAAGCCTAGCTCGTGGCCCCTGTTTCGACATGGAACCCTCATCTACACGAGGATGGCGCGATCCCTAGCCGGTGGATCGCCAAGGCCGACTTTCGCATGTTAGCTTCCGCTGGCGTGGCGTCGACAGGGACAGGGCTACAGTACGTGCGATGGCGTAGGCTGACTTCACGATGGCGTCGTCGTCGCCGTCACAACAAGGACAGGGCTGTCGTGGCTGTGAAACAGAGCAGTACTACCAATTCTGGCTAAATGCCCCGTTTCACCTCGGATCACACACCGTGATATAGGGAGAGTATACACCTGCGAGACATCACGCGTTAGCTTCCGTCCGTTTCAGATCATCGTGACTTTCCAGAAGCCTTCGAGAATAATCTTGGTGGACGCCGGTGGTGGTCTGGTGCGTTTCAGGGTGAGACAGTGAGGCTGAATGTGCGATATAGGGCAGGACTATTTGTGCTCCTTAGGGCGGAATTTATTGCTTGTCGGGATGAGCCTGCCGTCGGATGCAGACAGGCGGATTGCATTGTTGCGGGACGAGGATAGGCGAGAATTGCTGGGGCTGGTATTGCTTCGATGTGTGGCAGGTCAGGTAAGGGATTGCGACAAGCACGAGACTGAGTCGAGTCTGCGATGGTGGCAGTTGCGTCGCCGTTGCATCTTGTTGAAGACCATGCTTGCGCCTGGTTTATTGGATTAATCTGCCACGGTTGTGCCTGCTTGATACCCCTTGAAACATTCACACACCGCGCGCCACTTGCTGATCCCGAGCATTCCAGGGGTCTGTTCTTGGACGTTTCGCCTGGACCTTCGATGATGTACGGATACAGTAGCTGCACAAGGTAGATGCGCGTCTCAGACACATCAAGCACAGCGTAGCACGGGGAGAGAAAGAAAGTGAGGCGATTTGGACCTTGACTTACCACTCAGAAATAACCTCCCCGTCTTCCCATCTCGAACCACAGTCGTGGCGCCTGGCAATGGGGTGTCCTTTCCACCCACATTCTCGAGAACTTTTTCGACCTCGTACTTCATTTGTCCCTGCCCATCCAAATCTCCAGTCCTTCTAACGCGAAGTACCGTCGAAGGCGGGAACGCGTTATACGGATCCTCGAAACCAGCCATCATTTCGAGCGCTTTCGGCAGACATGGAACGTAGATGTCGCCTGTGTGTGGATCGAGACTGAGGTTGTCGATTGGGTAAGGGATGTGAATTTCGTGGATTTTGGTTAATGTTGGTATGCTTGAGCCAGCGGTGAATGATGGACGGTACACACGGATATTACCGTTCGCACTGCTGGGTACATAGAGCAGGTTGTGCTGAGGGTGATAGAGGAGGCCGTTTGGAAAGCTGATGCCTCCTGCTAACTTGTGACAGTCCGTTTCTCCGGTGGTACTGGTGTCGCAGTATGTCACGTCGCCGAGGCCGAAGACTTGGCTGAGAGTGTGCATGTATCCTGTTTTGTGCAGGCCGTGGTCGTTCGTGATGTAAAAGCCTGATATCCCGGGTGCTGTGGCGATGTTGTTTGGTGTTGCGATGCGTGTGTGGTGGTGGGTTGAGATGTGCTTCATTGTTGTTGCGGCGGGACCGGTGATGAATTTCTCGATGGTGCTGTTTGCGCCTTGGGCTTCGTTGTCGAGGATGGTACCGGTATGAGGGTCACGGGAGGGTTTGTTGTTAACGAGAAGGAGCTCGATTGTGTTGGGGGAGTCGTTGCCTGTCATGCCGACGAGGTGCAGATTGGCGTCATCATGTTTCTCGACTGGGTAACTCACGGTCCTCAGGACGCGATATTCAAAGCTTCCCTTGCCAATGGGCTTGTCAATGTCCATTGCTATCACTGCATCGTTCATTGATCGTCCGGAGTGGTTGAAGCGTGCTACGTTCGGCATCCATTGCGGACGGGCTGATGGTTCCGAACACGCAAGGAAGAGTTGGCGAGTTGCATCGGAGAGGAACATATCCTCGCATGCGCTGAGGCGCGGGTCTTCTATGCGTCGACATGTGTATGGGAAATTTGAGATTGGCTCAATGGTCTTGCCGACACCGATAGTTAGGAAGATGAGGTCTCTGAGGACTGCTTGGTAAAGGAAGGCGACGATGGCCAGTGGCAGGCCGAACTTGAGAAGGGTGTTGGCCATGTCTGTCTATGAACGACGATGAGTCTCACTTGCAAAAATCGGGAAAAAGTTAGTATATTAAACGTTATCTGTCTCGTGAGGAGCTTCTTCGAAGCATCCGTGCTCGTACCACAGCTTGGTCAATCTTGTAGCGAGCGCGGCGATCGGCAGCCGAGGTCCACAGCGTCTTAATAAAGCAAGTAAACCATGGCGGGCCTAACGACAGGTAAGAAGCAAAAGCAGCTATGACATTCATACATCGATAGGAGAGCATCTGAAGTACTGATGATGATGTACTCAATGTCGATGTCAATTCCCTAGCCAGAACATATTTGCAACAAGAAACGATGTCATGGAGGCCGTCATGGAAGACTATTACCAGACAGAGAGGGTCGCCCACGCCTTACGAGGCCTCACACAAGTTCGTACCGTCAACATCGACATTTTGAGTAAAACAATGCCTGCAGTGTATCACGAGGAAGTCGCCTCATCCTCACTGCTATCACTGCTTTGACTTTCAACCATCCATCTCTGGTTAAATTCTTGCTCGAGAATATACCTCTGCTCAAGAACCGCATGAGCAAGCTCGATACCTTTCTCTACTGCCTCGTGTAGAACAGCTTCTTGTTGCTCGAGTCCCCATTTCAATAAATCCTCCGCCTCGCGAAGTCGCTGAGTTTCGTTCCTGATAATCATTTCTTTTTCCTCCAACTGTCTCATATGTGCGTCAAAACTTGTCGCATGTGCTCTCAATTGCTCGATCTCTGCCTGAGCTTCGGCCAGCTCGGCTTCGATATCTGCTTTGGTCTTCTTGGATTTTGCTTTGGCTTTCGTTTTTGGTTTCTGAGTCGATGTTGGCGGTGCTGGGCTCGAGCTCGAGATGACGACGGGCTCTGTAGGATCTTCCATTTTTATGATGTAGGTAAAGCTCACTTGGTGTTCTCCCCTTACGGTTCAAATCAGCGACAAGTAGGAGGACTGGTGCCGTGTAGATTGAATGCTTGAAATGCTACTGGTGAAGATGTCGTCCAGATGATAATGGCATTGCCTACGAATTCTGTCGTGCGCTGCGCTGAAAATGTTTTATGGCCCTTTGTGTCAGTGCTTCCGTTTCATCGCGCGTCTACCAATTTTAGTTTTTCCAAGACTCATTCACTCGCATCAGTTGTTCGAGATCATTCAAGCGTTGTTTTCACACGTGGCGACAAAGACTTGATCTGCTCGAAATCTGCGTCACAACCCCTGGACCGAGAAGCTCGTTTGCTGTGGCATCCGATGGTGACCATAATTCCGATTGTGTAGATAACAAAGGTCGTTCGTCGATCTGATACATTTTTAGTTCTCTTTGTGTGCTCATATCTTGCGCTCAGGCGGACACCATTGCTGGAATCGGTTCCTGACCTTGCTACGCATAGATACTGTGCTTGTGAATCAATCTGCCTTGGAAAGGGAACGAAGCTGTTGCCTTATGTTCTTCAATGACGAGCAGCCGGCCTCAAAGGCAATCAGCTCAGAGGACTATTTCAAGGTAGTCATACCATAGTACTTCCCTTACTATGACTCTGTCTTGCTAGATACAGAAGTGTGCTTCCTTGTATGCGGCATCGAACCATGAGAAGCGCGTTAAGATGTCACAAACAACAAAGCTTTAAGATCTGGGACGACGATCTAGAACCGCAAAGGACGTGCTCCTCTATTACTTGAGTTGCTCAACCCAGCTTTCGGCTGATTGAGTATCAGCCTATAGACAAGAGCGTATCTGAAAGGCCTATGCTGCCGACACAACCAGGAGAAATGAAGAGATAAAGAGCTCGCGGACTCGCAAGCACGCATGCCGATAACAGCAGGTCTGACGAGTCACGTGATTCTGCGATATCGCCCTGGGTGGAGTGGTCGATGCAATTGTGGCGGGACGAAGGCAACACGCACTGGCAAGGAGTAGTTTTGTGATGAACTGATTCATTGACATGGAAGAAGCTGAGACACGATTAAGTACATCTCTTCATTTCCAGCACGAGGCTTTCCCCCTCATGGTCTGTTTACCAGACCCACGAGGATATCTTTCCTCCGTAAGTGCCGTCCACTTTTGGCATCTCCCTGCCTTGCAATCGGTCCCTTCGTCATGGAAGCTTGTTCTTGAACTTGGCTTGATACTGTATGACACCATCTTGGCATTTTGTGGCACATACAACAGCCTTTCAGAACCGTCGGGTATTCCCAAACATGTTTGACTTTGTTGCAGTCCGAAAGGTATGCTCTTACCAGCCAGAAGCCGGAGCGGCAGCACCTTCAGTAGCGGTAGTACCCTCAGCGGCCCAGTCAGCACCAGTAGCGTTGTCAGTCCAGTTTGGATCAGCTGTGGCGGCACCAGTGATGCCCGGAACACCAGCACCAGTCTCAGCACCCCAATCAGCGTTGTCAGTGAATCCTCGTTCAACGGCACCTGGACCAGCCTCGTCGGCGCCAGGCTTGGCCTCCTCATCCTTCTGCTCCTCCTGCTCAGGATCTCTGTAGAAGTACAGATCGACGACGACATCCCAAGCAACATCTCTGTCGGCAAGTGTACCTCGGAGTCTCAGGACTTCTCTTGCAAGCAACCACCAGACGAGACCAATAGCGTGTCGGCCCTTGTTGTTGGTTGGGATGGCAACGTCGACGAACTCGGTTGGAGAGTCGGTGTCGCAGAGAGCGATGACTGGGATGTTGACGTATGAGGCTTCCTTGATAGCTTGAGCATCGGTTCTCGGGTCGGTAACAATGATGAGGCGGGGTTCTCGGAAGGATCGAGTGATGTAGTTGGTGAAGTTACCAGGAGTGAATCGACCGGCGATGGCGACAGCACCAGTGTGGGCGGCGAACTTCAGAACGGCACGCTGACCGTATGGTCGAGCAGAGATGACACAGACATCGGCTGGGTTGTCAACAGCTGCGATGATTCGGGCTGCTAGCACAATCTTCTCCCTGCGCACAAAAATGTTAGTCCTTGCTCATAAACTGCCTTTCTCGAGCCAGAACTCTGCGCCATGCTTCCTATCTGCCCAATGACTGCTTACCAAGTCTTGGAGATGTTGATGACATTGATGCCATCCGGTCTCGTCTTCCACAGGTACGGGTCCATGTGCACCTGCAAGTTCTTGGAACCCAGATGGCACTGAGCTGCGAGCAGCATCTCGACATCTTGAGATGTAGGGTTGAAGATCGGTGGGAGGTTTGAAGGGCTCGCCATGTTTGCGACTGTGTGTATTGCAGTCGTGCGACGAGGAATACAGGTATACAAAGAGAAAGTTGTGGTTGACTGTATCTTCGAGGTACGATATGCGCCCACGAACTCGCCAAAACTGGTGTGCGCCAGTCGGAGGAGCGCCAAGAGTTCGTTAACCTAGACCATACTGAGACTAGCTTTTTTCGCTATACTTGCCGGTTCCAAAAGTTGCTGAATCCGGAGAAGGAAGTCGCATGCTCCTACTAACATCGACGACTTCGAGCAGCGAGCATCGGCCATAGCTGCTTCACATCATCAGAATGCCGCCCAGGATAGCAGCACGCTTGAATGGCAGCCCTTTAAGTCTTTCAAGCCTGCTGCAAGCTATCCCATCCTCGACCAGCAGACATCCCGACGCCCTCACGAAATGCTCAGCATGTCTGTTTTCAACCACATCAAGCCTTCAGATGAAGCGCAAGGGGAAGAAGAGGCCAAACGAGCGCAAAGATCCATATAGATTAGCCCAGGCTCTGCAGCGGAAGACGGCTAATCTCGCCAAACGGAAAGTGCTCCAAGCAGAACGAGAAGCAGCACTGGGTGATCCTGTCCGTTCCAAGCAGACTCCCTTCATGTCATCCTTGGACCTGGCATCGAGTCCAGCAGGCGCTACCACCGAAACTGGCGAGCAATACCTTAATTACTATCTCAAACCTGCCGAAATGTCTGAACAGCTAGGCCATAGTAAGTGGCTCACCGAACCCCTCGACAAAGACGATCCTTCGATGGCTAGAGATATGCAAAAGAGTGACGAGCGCCGTAAACAATGGCAACAGGAGCATAAGACAGCGGAGAAAGCGATAACAAATATCACGAATCTCGCAAACTCGAATTCCAAGGACAGGAAGCGGATCAACATCCAGCGTTGCATCGAAACATTCGGCAGACACACCACGGATAACATACTGCCACCGAAGCCTGCATCGCAAGGGCTCAGTCATTCTACGCCCGCGCTTGAAGCAGTTGAAGCACCGACGCCAGAAGAGACGCGTCGGGCCGAGCTGCTGGCAGAATTGTCTGCTGTGCCAAAACGGGCAGGTCCTGATACTGGCTCCTCAGAAGTGCAGATTGCCATTTTGACCACCAAGATCAATGTCATGGCAAACGATTTGTACAAGAAAGATAAGCACAATAAGCGGAATTTGAGGTTACTGGTACATAAGCGGCAGAAGTTGCTGAGTTATCTACGGAAGAAGGAGCGTGGTGGTCCAAGGTGGCAGAACTTGGTTGATATGCTGGGAGTCAATGATGCTATGTGGAAGGGGGAGATCAGTCTTTAGGGTGTACATGAATGAAGAAGAGGGTAGTTCAAGGCATACAATGATGCTACTGTACAGCAGCTGTTTCAATACAACCATTCTCTGAATCTTATGCTCAGGTACCACCCTGGGAAAGGCGTGAGATTTAGCGAACCATCGCTCTCAAATCTCAAATCTTCATTTGGGCTGAGGATGCCCACCACGGTGACGGTTTGGGAGTTGGGCAAATGCCCTTTGAGCAGGAAGTCAGGTAAGACCAAAGTGAGGTGTTGGTGTGGAAACATTTGTTGTTCTGAACTGCCGCCTGGGCGTCTAGGTCAGCTATATCGTACTCGTTTGATGGAGCAACCCACACCAAAGGCCGTGTGCCACATGAATCGATATACTGGCCTCCGGGTGAGACATGATGCGTTTTCGAGGTACTTCGGGAAGAATTTCGCCGTCTCGAGTTCTCATCGTACCTTCCCCATCGTCTGGCACCTGCCTTTTTCTGTCGCACCTTCCCAGTGCTGCGCTGACTGCTTCAGGACAAATTTTTCTGCACCCAAATCCATCATGCTTCGTCCTTCACCCACAAAATCAACGTCTGCAGCACACCATCTTGAATCGTTCCCACTGGCAGACGCCGAGCCTATCACACAGTGATGCCTGACACAGAAAAGCCCTCACGGCACCGAAAAGACCTACGAAGCTACTGGCAGAAGAAGCTTCAGCTAAACAATGAAGAATACGACGACCGGCGAAAGGTCATTCTACAAAGAATTCGAAGGCAATGGCCGGATAGGGCACTACTCATAAAGTGCGGCTCCAAACGGAAAAAGCAGCTCTCAGAGTGGCTACGGCCGACTGTCTCCGCTTTCAGCATCCCAGAAGGAGGCCAAAAGCCAACATCAAGAGTCATGCTGTTGCTCTACACTGATTTTGCTCTGTTTGTCAACTATCACTATGATCGTGGCCATAGAAGTCGAGGTAGACCGAGTATGCTAGGCAACGAGCAGGTGTATGACGTGGTCGAAGAAGAGAGTACATTTATTGGGGGAGGAGCGCCAAAAAACGCAGGAGCAACAAAGAACGGTGTGATCAACCTGCCGCCGGCGGTCGACGAGTCTGTACCATCGCCAGCACGATCGAGGAGCCTCTCAATTCACCAACGTGCCCTACCAAGCACACCGGCAGCTCGCAAGGTTATTCTCATTGAGGATTCACCACCCGCACCTAAGCAGGACCCTTCGACTAAGCTCAAAATGCAGCCTACGAGTACCCATAATGCCATACGCGAGCCTTCCTCACAGCATTCATTCTTGACGACGTCATACAGTGCGAAACAACCCATCGAGTGGAACGATATCGAGGTTGAAATGAATGCCGCTGTCCTTGGATGTGGTACAGTCTGGATCACCATGTTTGACCTGAAAGCTGAGCCTGAGTTACCCTGTGAATGGCATGATTTCAGGCTAGAGGATCTATACAAGCAATTTGCCATTGAAACAGGTACAACCATCGACTCTGAGAAGTACGAGTTCGTACACTTCAGCAACGGTGATGACGGCGCCTCAGCCTTTGTGCTCAGCAATCCTGGGGCCTACAAAATCATGCTCAAGCGGTTCTCCAAAGCAGCAAGCAATACGAACAATGTCTTGCAATTGTGCATTCGAGCACGCCAAGGATAATGGTGGATGTTCCGCCTCGACTGATGATGGACTACTTATCACATACTTATCTGCATCGTTGACCAGGAAGGGAACAGATGGATCATATCAAAGCTCAAAGGCGCCTCTATGACTACTATGTATGGTGCAAGTTGTGTACTCGAGAAGGCTCTAAAGCGTGTGTGTCGAGTACTACGATGCGTCAAGGACGGTCTATGTACTGAAGCTACCAATGCTAAGCCCGCAATGGCATGATATATATCACTGCGCGATGGTCCGGTCGACAGTCCAATGCCAGGCTACACAGCATATCGGTGAAGAGCTTCACGAGTGGTGTCCTGCCTTTTTCTTCTCCTCCTCACAACCATCCGTACCTCCTTGCTAACCATCCAGCGCCCACCGCAACACCTACTGGCGCCACCGTTTGCAACAGAGCACTTCCGACACCGATCCACCATACCATCGCGGCCATTTTCACAAGCTCAACCTTATCATTCACCCTCGGATATGGCTCATCCGGTACCTCCTCTCCCAAAAACTCACAAAGCGGTGTCCATCCGTCCTGCGACTGAAACTCCAACAACCTCTCCTTCGGCACAATCGAGCGAATATACGCATTATGCTCATTGAAGCGCTTGATACCCAGCTCCCTATACTCCTTGCTCTGGTAGTCTCTTCGCTTCGGATGAATTGACGGCTTATCCGGCGAAGAATTAATGAAGGCATCCCAATCCAGTGTGTCACCCGACCGCCATCCACGGATGAGGCTGTTGAACGGCGTGAGCAGATCAAATGTCCACCAGGAGTGCGCGAGCCAAATGGTGGACTGCATGCTGTCGACCCACTTCTCCGCGTCCCGGTAGGTGAGAATTACCTTTGCGTCGGGGTATGCCTCTATTAATTCTGGTCCGAAGAGAGCGGCTGGCAAGTCGGAAAGTGCGTCGAAGTCGCCTAGGAGTTTGTCGAATTCTGCTTTGCTGTAGGGCTTGCCCTCGCCATTGAATTTGGCGCGGACGGCTTCTTCCCAGAGGGGGAACAGCTTGGGGTTTTCTATGTTCTTGTCCATGTGGAAGGTTCTGTAGCCGAATCTGGAAAGAGCCTGGCAGATGGAGGATGTGCCAGTGCGCGAGATGCCAAGGACGAGGACGCGCATAGGCTTTGACCTTTCGGCCTTGACTGCGTCGATCTTGCGCATTTCCAAGTCAATCTGCTAGACGGTGAGCAGATGTCAGACGTAAATTAGAAATGGTAGAATGAGCCTCAGCGTGCTATAGCTGCCAGCTGGGAAATGGATATATATGATTCGATTTCAGCCTAAGCTGAGACTTCATCCTATTCTGATGAGGACCACGTTCGCTTCATGGTCTGGTCAACCTTGCCAAGTTCGCAGGGCTAGTGCAGCATTAGGCCCCCCGTGACGGAGATTTGCATCCATTCGCGGTCAGGGAATGGGAGCCAAGTTCGAGGCCCAACGTATCACAGGGTTACACCAACATGAGATGATATTCTCGATGCCCTTGATGATTTGTTAATCATCCATGTTGACTTACCTCAGGAGGCAGCAGTAGGTGACCTTGGACCAACGGCCCAGATTGTTCTAGCGCTTCTCACGAACTCACGTGACTGAATTGCTCAAGAACTCGGTAGTTTTCGCTTTCTTCTTTCGTTATGATGTGTGCTCTCTGGGTTTATCGTCGTTGTCCTACGTAAGGGCCTCGTACTGATATTGACCGCGCTGCTGAAATGTGTAGTGGTTTCGATGGAGCCGAGCGAAAGTTACGCTTGATATTTGATTCACGGTGGCTCCGCAGCTCGAGCCGATAGAGGACAAGTGAACATCCTACTCATGCAAAGCCTTCATGTCTACTCATGCTCTGAGAATGCATCCGATCTTGCATTGTCTTAAAGCAAGCTTCACCTAGCTAACATGAATGAAGAGACTATGGTAAGCAAAGCTCAAATGGAGGATTTGCAAGTCGTCTAGGGCTTCGCAAGCAGAGCTTGTAAATCAGCAGCTGCATCCTTCAGAAGTCATGTGAAATTCAGCGAAAGTGAAGTGAACAACAGACGCCGGTCATGTGAGAAAGACATGAGCTTCTCTGGTGAGCATGAAAAGTATACCTTCACTCGAGTGCTTCAGCCTTGCCCTTGTGAATTCTGCTCAATCCAGCCTCAACTGCAAGTACGACCTTTCACGAATAAGTAGCGACATTATGTATGCTCACGCGAACTCGTAACCTCTCGTATCATTTCGTGGTACAAATCAGAAAAACAGGCAAGAGTTCATTACGACGACCTTTAGACCTCTCGAGGCAAGGCCTACCTGGCAAGATGATAAAAAAGAAGCAGGTCGCTAGAAGGACACCAAATGCACGACCTAAGGCACGTTTGAACACCTTCGACTACTGGAAGCAGCGACTGGGACTCGGCGACAGATGCTTCGATGGGCGCAAGAACATGGTGCTCAACAGGGTCCGACAGAAATGGCCTCAAAGACATCAATTGAGCAAATCTAGCGATGGCCATACCTCACAGTTGAAATCATGGCTCAAGGACCTTGTGGCAGGCTTCAATGATGCTCATCGCTACGAGACTGACTTGGGTGATGGGGACGCATTCGAAAAGCAGCTACGACTATATACTGAATGGGCTTTCGTGCTCAACTCCCAGGCCAGAGACTATGGTTCAGGAGGCCGACGCAAGGAAAATCAAGGTCCTACGGTTGATGCGCTTGCTGAAATGGACAGAAGCAACACGATGGTGCCATTACCTCGGAATGATACGGGCCGCACCAATCATGCTGACGAGACAATAATCAAGGAGGAAGAACAGGCTCCTGGGTCCACTCGAGATACACCACTTCGGCTCAGTCATACACCTCCACCTATCGTACCTCCTCGTCCTCCCCACGATGATCTTGCCACCACCACAAGCTTCAACTGGGACACTGTTGAGGTCAGCATAGAGGCGGGAGCTCTCACTCTTGGGACGATATGGCTACCCATGATCAATATCAAGCCAAAAGGGAACTCAGCCATGCGTTGCGCCTGGCATCAGTTTGAGCTCGAAGACCTCAAGGAACATTTTGCTTCCGACACTGGAGTCCTTGTCGATACCGAGCAGTATGAATTCGTATACATAGGTGGGCAGAGCAGATTCGCATTCACTCGAACCGGTGGATATCGTATAGCGCTCAAGCGCTTTGTGGAAACAGGCGCTGCGGCCGACAATGTGCTCAGTCTCGAAATACAAGCTCGAAATGTTACGGCGAGGGCAGACTCTGCTATTCCTAAGCCCATTAGAGCACGGTCACAGTTCGTTTGTGCAAGCAGCGACTACTCGGATGATTCGAAGGCGGAAGAGCCACCGCAGGAAAGACATGATGGAAACCAAGCTGAGAGCCAGAGATCACGCTGGGACAAGAGCGCAGCTAGCTATTCAGATGATATAGCAGCGCCTACAATAGAGCCTGCCACTGTTGCACCTGGAAATGTCGGCAAGCAGAAGACTGGAGCAAGGATTGAGGATGCTCAGCAGCACATCGATCAGGCCAAGGAGTACCTGACATACCTTTGGGCTCAACGTACTGTAAAGGCACGCAAGGGGCTGAGCACAGCATGGTACGATTCTCGGATTTCTGGTCTTGAGCGAAAGCTTCCGTAGCACGAGGAAGAGTCGTGAGCACCGAGCGAGGTCTAGTCAGGGTTACGAAAGGATGGGGTGCTATCACGTTCAAGGGCTATGCAGTCTATGCTGATGAGTCGAATAGCAGCGAGACCTCTTTAACTATGCTTGACACAGCAAATTCTGAATCGGATGCTCTCGGGGTTGTGGTCATCGGTACAGTGAAGATGCCGTTGCCATGAGGAATCAGGAGGAGCATGAGCTTCGAGATGCTGGATTTTAATTCTGACAACGTGGTATTACCTCAAAGCGATCAACACATGAGCCCAGATGTTGCTATTGAGCTTAGGAAGCATATGTACATCCTGAAATGCATTGCTGACGCTCACTTGGCTCATAATATCAAAGGGTTTTCTTCTCATGCCATGCCGTCTGCATGACCACTTGACATTATCCTTATTTGGTACTGACGAATCGCAGCGGCTACCCTGGTCAGACAACCACGGCGCGCCCCTACAACAGATCTTATATGCTTCGCCGTCTACAATCACCAGTTGACTGTAATGTCACTTCATTATCGACGCGCAATCAGGATGCCCTTGAGGTAACCTCAGACATTCTCTCCACTCATGAGCAGCGCCAACCTCCACAAATCTCAACAGCTACCACATGTCCTACCTTCTCAGACAGAAGTTTGATCCGTATCAACGTCTCACCCGCCGAACTCCACCCTATTTCTTCGATACAGTATCTGGGTCATGGTGAAGATGAGTACCGACGGTGAAGAGCAGAAACCTGGCTCTTCCATGAAGAACCCCTTTGATCTCACAGACGACACAGAAGAAGCCACTGTGAAGACTGAGACAGCAAGCCATTCAACAGCGTACCAAGCTCCTTCCAGGCCAGAAAACCACACAAACTTCGATTGGGATGATATTGAGGTCCACATTGATGCTACTGCCCTCGGTGAAAGACGGACACTAATTCTACCTATGTCCGACCTGAAGCCAAGGACTCGAGGCACATGCGAGTGGAGCAAATTCAGTCTCAACACTCTGCACCACCAGATTGAGACTGAGATGGGTAGCACGTTCGACGTCACGAAGTATGAATTGGTCTGGTACGATGGTAGCGAGGACTTTGCGCTGGACAAGCCGGGTCGCTACAAGATTATGCTAAAGCACTTCTCGCAGTCTCTATATGGCAGAGCTAATGTGCTGCGGCTGAGCGTTCAAGCTCGTAGCACCCCAGATGATGCGACCGAACTCCGACAGGAGCAGACGGAAACTGCTGGTACTTTAGAGCCCACAATTGGAGGTGAAGGACATCTGGCTAAGGGTGCTGGAGATCGTCTCCCAGAAAGCAACAATCCGGCACCACCCGCGAAGCGACAAAGAACCGACGAAGAACAACCGGACGAGGTCATGACATCCAGTGAAGAGACCGGCAACAGCAACGCTCAGGAGGGTCCCAATATCGAGGAGGACACCACCGCAACAGCTGCCACAAGAGAGCATGTCGTGAAGCCAGCCATAGATGACCACGTCCTCAACACATCAGTAACTGAGACACCTGCAGTCGAGACACCAAGCTTGGAGACGAATGCACTAGACGCTGTCCAAACCGAGCCCTCCAACCCAGAGGACCCCGCCAACACCGCATCTGCAGCTGAGCAGGCCTTATCCCAAGAACAAGCGCCAGAAGTAATTGCGACTACTTCGTCCATCACTGCTGAATCTAACATACAGCAACTCACCTCCACCGCGCCAAGCCAGAAGGCTGTCACCTCTCCACCCGTCACACCAGCATCAGAAACCATCAACGGCGATTCCGATCCATCGTCACCACATCCAGACCACGGCATCTACGACTCAGACGACGACCTCTTCCCAGCAAAATACCGCCAGCTCAACCAATCGCCCAACCCACGTGGTATATCTCAGCGCGAGCTCACCGGCTTGACCGAGGACCTGACACATCCAGCAGATTCCCTCGCTGTCCCAGCCGACTTCACACTCACCACGGACGAAACTGATTCGGTCGATGGTGACGACTCAGAAGCAGAGTCTGGCTCGAAAGCGGACTTGGTAGCAGATTCAGATTCAGATTCAGACTCAAGCTCCAGCTCAGACGACACCACCCTCTCCCCTGCGGACCAAGCCTGGCGCAGGATGCAGAAACGGCGCGAACTAGCACGGGAGTCGAAACGGGAAGAGATCGCAGATATCAAGGCTGAGATTGCGGTGTTGGAGGGTGGGGGTGTGAATACTGCTAATGGAGTGAGGTTGTTGCGTGAAGCTAGGTCGGAGTTGCAGGCGATGGAGATTGAGTTGGGGTTGTTGGGTGGGTGATGGTGTTCCGAATGGGGGTTGTGGACGTCGTGTGGCTGTGTGTGGCTGCGCCTGGTCACTGTATCTGGGATGTATCTCGGAGTTGAGCGAGCAGACTTGGGCGTTTAATTCTTAAGATACTCTGGGAGCGCGCCCGGACGGCGGGAGTGAGGTGGATCGTTGGCTATCATGATCCTGATGAACGGATAGATTTAATACACGTTGACACTTGACACATTAACGTATCACGCGATGTTGCTTCTAAGACTGATGGAGTACTGTGAAAGCTCTCCAGTCGTCATTACTCGTAATAAATCTACAGCTGTAGATACACACAGGCATTACAATATGTACACGGTCCTACGTGGACCAGCCCGTCTTTCCTGAATCGTCCCTTTTCAGATCTGCAGACGAGACACATCCCAGATATCCCAAACAAGACACTAGATGAAGAAAACAAGTATTTACAGATTGTGCAAGTCACAAGAAATCATCAAACCTCCCTCATGGACCCACCACCGCTCATACCAGTCGGAGGCGGCACAGGCGACGGATACCTCCCATCTGGCCCCATGCTATCCAGCACTGACGGGTGAGGCGGCCTCATTGGGGCCCTATATCCACCGCCACCTCTTCCTAAACCTCTGTATCCGCCTCTTATGTTACCGCTCCTTGGTGGACCCATGCCCGGTAGTTCGAAATCCGGGTTCCCTGCAAAGAGAATATCTTGCTGTCTCTGTCTTTGTCGTTCTTGTACGATTCTGTTGCCACCAGGACCGAAGGAGTTGAAACCGTCGGGGTGGCCTGGCTGCCAGTTTGGATTCATGGGTCGTTGGGAGACAGATGTGAAGTTGCTTGTTTCTGATTCGACTGGGCTGCGGGCGCCGGGGTGAAGGTCTTCGTAGGAGTGTTCACGCGGGATGTTCGAGTTTATCACGTTCGGGTTGTTGATCTGCGAATCGGATGATTCGGGGCTGGGTTCGTTGGGATTGGATTGGTGACCTGCTAGAAGAATGGAAGGGACATGTTGTCGGTTGTTTTCGTGGAAGGCTTCGGCTGGCGGTGCAGATGGTGTGGTAGAAGGCAAAGGCGGTACTGGTGGTTTAGCGAACTTCGGGTCGACATCTTCCATATAGTCGCTGCCTCCCGAATTGACGCGTCTTCTGTTTTGATGAGTGGGAGAGCTAGGTCCTGATTGCCAGCCGGCACGTGGTGGGACGTACCTAGACTGTGTTAGTGTGAATTATTCTGAAGGTATGATAGTACTAACTCTTGGGCTGCGGAGGGTTGATGCGGAACTGGAGGATGCGCCCTTTGCATTTCCACCATCCCTGCCACATCCGAGTCCATGCCTATTGTTGAGCGCTGGTGCATGGTTGGAGCATACTGATCAGGCATTGGCGGCATAGCTGGTGGCATGGCTTGGGGCGGCAGGCCGCCCGACGGTGATTGTGCTCTTGAGCCATACGGCGACTGTCGCCTTGCTACAGGAGACTGTGCTCGTGAACCATATGGCGATTGTCGCCTTGCTGCCGGAGATTGTGCTCGCGAACCATACGCTAACCCACCATGACCTACAGGAGCCTCTGAACCATAGATCGAAGGACTTGGTGGCTCAAATCCTGGCTCGTCTGGCCTTGAAAAGTTGCGGTTGGAGCCTTGCGGCGGACCGTATCCCCCGTCCATTCCTGCAGGGTTCTGCGGACCGTAACCAGGTGGTGGTCTTCGGTTCATACCAGCTGGGATCATAACGTCCGGCGGACCACCGGGTGGTGTTGGATCATAGCCACCTCGGCCTCGAGGAGCATATCCTCCGCGACCTCTGAATGGTGAAGGTGGCGGGCCTCTTGAGCCGAAGCTTCCTCTTGACGACATTGCACCTCTAGGCGGATAGCCACCCCTTGGAGGGCCGTAACCGCCTCTGTTCGGAGCTGGGGGTAGGCCAGGCACAGGTGGTCTCTCCTCATAACTCCTTACTACTCCAAGCGGGGCACCAAAGTCCTCCTGTCTTGGACGACTGTTTGATCTCGATCGCTGTCCATTGTAGTATCTACCACCTTCTATTGGAGAAGTGGCCGAGACTGGACCGACCGGAGAAGGGCCATTGATTGGTCTTTCTTGGCTGCGCCTAGATGCGTATGAAGGGAACGGTGGTAGGTCATCAGCGCCAGGGGCACCGTTCACCATGGGCGCTCTCGACTCGGTGCTTGTTGAGGGTATTATCTTGGATTCTTCAGCTTGTCTCGCATAAAAGTTTGCGCCGCTCATTTCAGCATTTTCTGCTATTCTCTTCTTGCGGGCTTTTCGCGATACGAGAGTCCTCCTCATAGCACAAGTGACAACACCCGAAGCAGTAATTAATATGGTAGAGGCAAGCACTATCCACCCGCCCCATTGCAAATGAGGCACAAATAGCAGGATATCAACGAGGAAGGCGAGGAGTGTGACGAGTAAAGTCGGCAGGAGGAGGATCAGCAGAGCCAGTAAGTATCGTGCCGAATGCGAAGGTGAATGTAGATGCGCAGCAATAGCTAAGCCGAGCACGATCAGATTGCAGAAGGCAGCGATCGGGTGGACGATAAGGAGGGAGGACAGGCTATGTCTCGCGCTCGAGGGAAGGTTGAAGTCGGCGTCGTTTTGGGAGGGGAGCGCCTCGTCTTGATGTGTTTAGCATACGCGCAAGACCTCTCAGGGATGAACCATACCAGTATTCCATCCTACTTGGACATTTGAACATCCCCCACTGTCCTTACACCATCCAAAAACACCGAAATTGACCCCCTCATAGCGAGCGATAGGAATTCCATTGATGATTGGGGTTGATATTACTGATATCAAGAGTAGAACGAAGGATATGAACAGCAGAATCGACAGCGGCGTCGCGGGCCGCAACATGGCAGGAAAGCTATCGCTGTCGCAGCGAGATCATGTGGTCGAAGTCAGAGGTCGACGTGGTTGGGAATTATGTCGCGGTTGAGGTTGCGCAAAGTGGGATGATTGACTAGACGTGGAAAGAGTGACAGCGGACAGCCGGCGTGGACAGAGGTGGTTGTTGCAATGGCTTGTGGTGAGCTCGTTTCCAGTTCTGTTGACTCTGTGACTGCCAATCGAGCGGAAATCGACGTCGATAATTCAGAAAAGAGCGTTGCAACCGCCAAGATGGTTACTCGTTGCTGGCTGGCAATGAAATTGAGACGGCAATTCCAAGGCAGGTTAATCTACAGCTACTGTAAGGACAAAGTTGGCGTCCGGACCTGCAACTTGCGGGCTGTACTGGGCAACACCTGCCTTCGTTACAGGCTGAATCCACCTCTATCGAATCAAACAATCTGGGCCTGCATAAGTGCCAGCTGGTGTGGATTTCTGGAGCACCGTCTATTGGACAAGCTCTGCACGACTCCGGGAACTTTATCTGCACGTGGGGTCGTTCTGCCCTCCAATCTTCACCACGTTCCATCTGTACTTGCAACATATATTGCATCGCATCGAGTCAAACATGTAACATGACTGCTTCAACAAGGTCTACATTACTCGTGTCGACTCACGTCTTGCTTAGGTCACGACAACATCGGGATAGAATCGAGGGTACTTGAATAGACGAGCTCCCTGTGTGCAAAGGATAGACAAGGTGGCCAAGCTTCGGCGCTTTCCGAATTTATTCGAGCAGAATCGAGCTTCACCTTCGGACCTCCCTGTATGAGAGGAGAATAAGATGAGAACCAATAAGAGGGCCACTTAACTATTGCCTCTGTTCAGGCCATAAGTTATATAATGAGCACACTTATCTACAGTATCCTCAAGGTTGACCCTGCTCGTTCCGACCTGTAGGATTGCACATCGATCTGTATTCGAGAGGCGCTTTGGGGCTGTCCGAAGTCGTTGGTATAAGCTGGCTGTCCTAGAGCTGCTTTCGATATTGACATCTTGACATTGAACTCATCTCTGTCGAAGTCCTCATTTCATGGTTGCTGGCTCAAGGCTGATGGAAATTCGATAACCGGGATCCTAGGTGTAGCTCTCCACAAATGAGAAGCAGTATGTAGGGATGCTCTTGGGATCACCACATCACACCGCAGATCTAGTCTACCAGGGCAAGTTGCTCGTCTACTCTACAGCCTGCCGGGCTTTGCCACTGTAGTTGTTGCATGCACGGCACTTGGTACCTACCTGAGATAGTGATAAGTCCAGGCTTTGGCGTAGCCAGAGGAGTGCGTCATCGACGAGTTCCTTGGCGCCTTCCCCAGAAGCGAAACTTGGCTGCGATTGCCGCAGATCTTGAATGTCCAGACACGGGTGCGACGCGATGATCATGTGGCATTCTCAGAAGCAGCGCAGACTCGCTTGTGCTAATCTCGTATCGTTATCATGTGAACCTCGACGACCATGAACTCGACGATGACCTGACATAATATGACGATAGGCGTGAAGCCTCCGCCCCTTCCTGGACCAACATAACTATTCGACCACCTCCTTCATGGTACATTGCCAGTGACCCTTCAATCTGCCAGCCTTTTACTCCTTGCTGAGCCATGAACGACCCAGACCTAGATGGTCCAATCCACGAGGCGGCCTCGGAGGCCAACGATACTCTGGGAAAGCTGAAGGACGATGGTGCCGGCAACGAGGATACCGGCACGACCAATGCAACCATGCAGCTACACGGACAAGACAAGGCACAAGCGATGCCAACGAGGTGGTGGTATGCTTCCACTGCTTTTCCCCTCGTCGCCGGCACCTTTGGTCCCTTAGCGAACGCTTTCAGCATCTGCGCCCTGGTTGAGAACTGGAGAGTCGAAGTGCCGCCTGGCGGGACAGAAGAGCATGGCATTGATATCAAAGATCCGAAATTGCTGATCGCCGTCAATGCTGTCTCGCTTGTATTTGCACTTATCGCCAATCTCTCTCTGTTGCTCAACATGGCCAAGCGGGTGCGCTTCGAAATAGCCCAGCCCATCACCATCCTCGGCTTCTGGGCTGCATCAGTCCTACTGATAGGTCTCCTAAGCTACGCCTCTACCACCGCCTTCGATGCTCCGAATGTGCAGAATCAGGCACTCACACAGGCCTATTACTACGGGCTCTTCGCTGCGTCCCTTTATCAAATAATCTCATATCTGATGTGCATCACCGTGTGGGGTGCTTACAGGGGCTCATACAGCAAGGACTTCGAGCTTACCGTCGCCCAGAGAACTTTGATGCTGCAGACCATATCCTTCCTCGTGTATCTGCTTGTCGGCGCCTTGATTTACTCTCATGTTGAGAACTGGAAGTTTCTGGACGCTGTCTACTTTATCGATTTCACACTCCTTACCGTGGGCATCGGCGACTACACCCCTGTCACACATCTTGGTCGCAGTCTGTTGTTCCCGATCGCCGTTGGCGGTATCATCACCATTGGTCTGGTTGTCTCCAGTATTCGTTCCTTGGTGCTTGATCGAGGTGCTGAGAAGCTGTCAGCCCGCATGACAGAGAAGGCTCGTAGCCGCGTCGTCAAGCAAGTCTCTACGGTAAAGACACAGAAAAAGCTTCCTGTCAAGCCTGTATTTCGTCTCAACTCAGACATCGCCAAAGACCTGACTATGGATCCCGTTGATGATCATGTGGCTGAATTGGAGCGCCGGAAAACCGAGTTCGAAGCCATGCGCGCCGTGCAGGATATGGCAGCTCGAGAAAGAAGGTATATGGGATTGGCCGTCTCAACGTTAGCATTTGCAATCTTGTGGTTTGTCGGTGCTTTCGTCTTCTTCAAGACAGAACGCAACCAGCAGTGGACTTATTTTCAATCATTATATTTTAGCTATACCAGTATCATCACCATTGGCTACGGAGACTTCTACCCCATGTCGAACAGTGGCAAGCCTTTTTTCGTGTTCTGGTCACTGCTTGCAGTACCGACATTGACGATTCTCATAAGCAGTATGGGAGACACCGTTGTCAAGGGGATCAAGGATGCTACCATATGGTTGGGAGAGATATCATTTCTTCCTAGCACGGACGGTCGTACTCGAGAGCGGCTGAAGATTGGAGTATATCGAGCAACCTTCGGAAAGATCAGACTTGTTCAGCCGGAGGTGGCTGATCAGGAAAAGGGAGATTTCGAAGAAGAGCAGGATGAAGACTGGGCAAATTTCAAGCAGTTACATCCAGGGCTTGCCAAAGTGTTTGACGCGTCGGACCGCAAAAAGCTCGATCATAAGAACATTCAGATCTTGGATCGTTTGGCTGAGGCATGGGGTGCCTCAGAGCAGGAGGACGAGAAAGAAGCTCGAACAAAACAAGACCAGCGCGCCCAGGCCGAGCACCATTATCGACACCTGTTGATATCTCAGATCCCGAAAGTGTACGCCGATACAAAGCTGACTACACCCAAAAAGTACTCCTACGTGGAATGGAGCTTCTACCTGCGACTGATTGGAGAGGATGAGTCAGACAGCAGTCTGCATCGACGACCTCACGCTAAGCCGAAAGCTCATTCGCACCACGGCAACAAGCATACGCAAGCTGCACATGAACAAGCGCCGCTTCAGCCTAAGTCACCCGGATCGAGGGCTCGGGACAAGGACCAGCATACTATCCCTAAATGGAGCTGGATCGGCCAACACAGCCCTCTAATGCAGGACAAAGATGAGGCTGAATGGATCTTGGAACGATTGTTTCAGAGGCTCGAGGAGTCATTACGAGCCCAAAGTCGTGAGTTTGAGCGTACACACGGTGACATGGACGGCCACACTGAGCCAGCCTTGCCAGACAGCGAGTGAAGACCATCCTAAGGTGTAATGAGTAGCCGCCAGCCTGGGAGCAACTGTGACGTCCTAGTTTTGATAGAAGGCAATGCTGGCCTCATCTCAGTCGTCTGCAAGCATGCCGTCCACAGGTAGCGCACGCACATGCCACAGTGGAAGTTCTTAGCCTAGTCATGTGGAGAGAGGAACCATGTCTACAGTACTGTACATACGAGTACTACTGTCCGGAATGGGGCTCGTGATCAGCGTCTCCACCAGGAAGCTCCGGTCAAGCGACAGCACCAGCTGAAAAAGGGAAGCCGGGGAACTCCAGTCCAAACAGTGTATTCCGCTCGCAAGCTCATGCGAATAGTTATGGCTGGTATGCACGAGTCAGAGCAACTGAGTCAATCGTTCCTCAGATTCAGGATCACGTGTCTGGGCAAGACTGGGATTGCGTCATCAACGGCCGACGCCCCGAGCGTCGGCCAGAGACAGCTAACTTCGTTGCACCAGTTCGGACAGGACCTACGCTTTCACTGATAGGTGTTGGCGATCGGACAATACTTGTTGGGCTCTCCGAGGCAGCTACACAGCACTGCGACTGCTGCTATCGCAAGCAAATACATTCGTACGGCTATCACGTGATCTCGGAACATTTATCGGTCGGTCTTGATACTTGTACAGGTCAAGCATCCCGATATCTGCATAGACAACGTGACACTGTATTCCACTACTGCGATACCAAGGACACGCTCGTGTTCGTTGTTCGCAGAGCGTCTCAATTGGACAATTTGGACCCCAAGATCCCAGTCACGGTGTTTCTCCTCACGGATTCGAGAATCCAAAGAGCTACAAAACCATGTCTATTGTGCCTGGACTAATGGCTTTCTTGCTTTGCTTTCATTTTCGAGAGTCCCGGATTGTGTTCATGCATGGGTTTCCGAGTTATATCGACCGAACACCGAAGAACAAGTCTTTGGAGCTAAAAGCGCGCTAGTTCGATCACCCCCACAGATACCCCAGGATCTGACGCCACTTCTGCCATCCTCCGCTTCGTGACAGGTCAACCTTAATTCTCGTCTCCCCGCTACCTGTCCGGAAACCATGACATTGTCGAGTCGAGCTTCGAGTCTGCATGAGATCCAAAGTCCTCATTTGGACTTCGATGAAGATCATCATTCGACTTCGGCGGAATCTGTCCAAATCTCTGCTCCACTCCGTTAGCCCGTTCAACCCCTCACACTTATTAATATGGTTGATGCAGACATGAACGCGAATATACTCAGATACGCGGGGGTATTCCGTCACAGACCCGGTCGAGGTCGCTGTAGATAGAAGTATGAAAGGACACCTCTGGTCTGGCCATTGTTCTCGATCAAGTTCCTCCTTGACGGTGTTGTGATATTCTGTTGTTAGCTATCTTTGGATTCCGAAACCACCATGAGCACTGATCAGATTGAGCACGTCGATGTTCTGCTCGTAGGAGCAGGCTTCGGCTCCTTCACCCTCCTCCACAAGTAAGTGCGCCAATTTCAAGCCCTGGTAGAAATGCTAACGCGCTCAGGCTGCGAAAGCTGGGGTATAGTGTGAAGATATACGAGAAAGGAGCGGCTTCTGGAGGTATCTGGTATTGGAACTGCTATCCCGGCGCACGTGTAGACAGCGATACACCCATCTACCAGCTATTCGACAAAGGTACGCAGAAGCCGGCTCGGACTGTCGCTTGTCACACTAACCAAAGCAATAGAGCTATGGGAAGACTTCACATTCAAGGAGCGTTACGCCGGCGGTCCAGAACTCCGAAGATATTTTGACCATATCGAGAAGAAATGGCATGTCAGTGAACACATCACATACAACAAGCACGTGGACGGGGCCATGTTCGACGAGAACAAGAAACAGTGGCTGGTTGAGTGCTCCGATGGAAGCGAGATCAACTGCACGTATTTCATCCCCTGTATTGGGTTTGCATCCAGAAGATATACACCTCCCATCCAAGGTCTGAGCAATTTCAAAGGCGAGATCTACCATACCGCAGTATGGCCACAGCATGGTGTCAACCTCAAGAACAAGCGGATTGCTCAATTTGGGACGGGTGCTTCGGGCATTCAGGTCGCTCAAGAAGTCGGTGACCGAGCCAAGCAGCTCACCGTATATCAGCGAACTCCAAACCTCTGCCTGCCTATGCATCAGCGCCCGCTTGACCCCAAGGAAGAGGAGGAAAAGAAGAAGGCAGGCAAGTATGAGGAAGAGTTCGAGAAGACAAGGCATACCTTTTCTGGTTTCACATATGACTTTATCGACAAGAACACATTTGATGACAGCCCAGAGGAAAGGGAGAAGTTCTATCACAAACTCATCGTTGAGGAGGGTGGCTTCAAATTCTGGCTCAACACCTACAAAGATATGCTTTTCGACCTGAAGGCCAACGAGGAAGCATACAAGTTCTGGCAAAAGACAGTAGCCGCCCGTATCAGTGATCCCGAGAAGAGGAGACTCCTGGCGCCCGAAAAGGCACCTCACCCATGGGGCACAAAGCGTCCATCGCTCGAACAACGGTTCTATGAGGTCATGGATCAAGAGCACGTCAAGATTATCGATGTGAACGAGCATCCTGTAACAGAAGTCACAGCAACCGGCATAAAGACGGATATGGGCGAGATCGAATACGACGTAATAATTCTTGCCACTGGCTTCGACTCTGTTACCGGCTCACTCGCCCAACTGAACATCCAGGGCACAAAAGGTGGCACCATCGCCGATCACTGGAAAGACGGCACAAAGACTAGCATGGGTATTGCGATGCCCGAATTCCCGAACATGTTCTTCCTCTACGGGCCACAGGCACCAACGGCGTTCTCGAACGGACCTTCTTGCACACAATTTCAAGCAGAGTTCCTGGCCAAGCTCTTGGAGAAGGCTAAGGAGGAGAAGATTACGAGGATCGAAGCAACACAGGCTTACGAGGACGACTGGTGCAAGAGAATGCACGAGAAGTGGGATGTCACACTCTTCCCATTGGCCAAGTCGTGGTATCAGGGTGCTAACATTCCAGGCCGGAAGGTCGAACCTCTGAACTGGTAAGTCATTGTACTGCTCACTCGCAGGTTGCGTAAGCTAACACATTTTTACAGGGCCGGTGGTATGCCAGAGTACGTTTCATCTATGGCGAAGTCCATGGAGAACGACTACGAAGGGTGGAATATTGAGAAGGCATGAGCTTGCCAGCGCAGCGGAGGGTGGATTGATATCTGTATGATCAAGCATGCCAGCGAGGTGTTCTTGGCACTTTGGTTCAAGCTCAGGTTAGAGCTTAGAATGTGACCTTATTTCTCCTACAATTCTCTTTCTTTTCCTGCAGTTGTCTCGATCCAGTAATTGATATATACTAGATTCCACTGGCGTATGTCATGGTCACTGGCAACATTATCATGCTGGCCTACCCGGGCATACTGGAGCACTCGAAGTGATAGATGCCTGCATGCCTGGTCTGTGTCTCGGCAAACCTACCAGTATCAAAGCCTGGGGTTCTCCAAGATCATGGATGACCGCATCAGCAGAGATTCGACCAAGGTCGCTGTGGTCGCTGCTCTCAACTAGTATTGCAGAGAACTCAATTTACCACAAAGAAGACAACAATCATGCAGTCCTCACCGCTTCAAACGCTTGTCACCCGGCATATATGCACTTGTGCTCGCCGAAATGCCACTCTCCGACCTCTCAGCCGAACCTTCATAACCAGCGCAGCCAGGTCCGGAAATGCTCCCAACCCTGCCTTTGTCGGCTCAGCAGAAGACCTGAAGCGAAAGTACCGGCCAAAAGACGAAGACCATGACCCTTCAAAGGTCGAATATGCGCAAATCAAGAACAAGAACAAAAGAGCCACGGCCGGGATCATCGTCACAACTATTGCCATGTTCGGCACCGTCTACTTCTGGCCTGGCGAGACAAAACTGGTCAAGAACGATGCGCCAGCACCGAATGTGCCGGGCATCGTGCCGGATACCAGTGTGGCGGTTGATACCGTGGAGACAGGAACAAGCAGCGTGCCTACGTTCCCCAAGATGATCACCTTGCCGGAGGGTAACGAAGGGAGCGACGCCATGCCAATCCAGGGTGACCAAGAGTATCAACTCGTCGGCCTAGGTATCCGGACCGTTTCATTCCTCGGTATCCAAGTCTACGTGGTGGGCATGTACATCGCAGTACCCGACATTGCCACCCTCCAAGAACGCCTCATCAGAACACAAGACTCAGTTGCTACGACGCTGGTGCCTGGTGAGAAAAATAAACTAAGGGAAGCACTTCTCGACGCAGGAAAAAGCGAAGATATCTGGAACGAGATACTCAAGGATGGAAAGATCAGAAGTGTATTCAGGATTGCACCGACCAGGAACACAGATTTCAGCCATCTCAAGGATGGATTCTTGAGACAACTCACCGCCAAGACTCAGCATTTCTCCGCCAACAAGAATGATCAGTCATTCGGTGATGAGGCATTCGGACAGTCTGTTGACCAGTTCAAGGCTCTTTTCTCAGCAGCGCCTAGGAAACAATTGCCGAAGGGCGAGGTTTTGCTGCTGAGTAGAGATGCCAAGGGGAGGTTGCAGGCGTATTATGAGGATCCTAAGGGCAATAGGACGAAGTTTGGCAATATCGGAGATGAGAGAATTAGCAGGTTGGTTTGGTTGCAGTATTTGAGTGGGAAGACGCCCAGTAGCGAGGGGGCGAGGAAGAGCGTGGTTGATGGGGTAATGGAGTATGTTGAGAGGCCGGTTGGGACTGTTGCTACACAGGTGATTTGAGGAGGGTAGTGTGGTCAGCAAGAGGTAGGCGTCTAGCTTGGGAACAAAAGGGTATAGACAGGCTCACGCATCAACGAAGAAGCATCGAATGTACGGCTGAAGCTGTAAAGTAGGTATGTATATTTAGAGGAAGACGTCACATTAATTACAGTACGCTCAAGCCTCGAGGTCGCCGTATCCAGATGAGAAGGCTACTTAATCATTTCCATCAGTCAGAGTCAACTCATCAGAACTCGCAACCCAAGCGTGACTTCGAAAAGCTTTAACCATCAACAACACTGGGAAAAATTACCTAGCAGAGATCCACCCGCAGCACCTCCCGATTCCAATCCTCCTTCTCCTGCTGCAGCCTCGACAGCCATGAACCATGCTCAGTATTAAGTGTCACCACATGACGGCCAGCCAGGTCCTGCTCGCCCGACACAGCCTCAGCGTGCGACCTTGTCGCCTTCTCACTGACTGCTGCTCCCTCAGATGGGTTCTCCTTACCATCTGGTTCGTCCCTCCAATGATCTTCTAGCCCGTCAATCCCATCAAGCTCAGAAAGTGGCGGGATGTCGTTTTGTGTCGAGTCTATGTCTTTGGGGTCCAGTGCTGCGCTTGTTGCGTTGATACTGTTGTCAACCGCTGATACCGCTGGCTTTTGGATCGAGGTCAATGTCTCGTCGGTTTGGTTGGTGTGGACGGACGCCTTCCTCGGATCCATGCGTTGACTGATGTTCTGGAGTATTGTGAGTGCAAATATTGCTTGTATGTGTGGTATTTTACTATCGTGTCTTTGGTTTACTAGAGGATATTCTACTAATTGACACTATCTGATGCCTTGCGGTGTGTTTTAACACAAGCGTTGTGTGCTCATGACCAGCATGTTCTAGTACGAATTATGGCTTTCATGTCCGAAGTGGCGTGAGGCGTCACTTCTGTTTCACGCATCTTGTGATGTTGAAGAGGCACACTTCCGAAACTCAAGATGAGCGCTTCTGACCAAAATTCGGCATAGTTTTAGGGGCAAGTTTGGCGTAACGAGGTGCTCAGTTTCCAGAGTGTGTGAGAGGCAAGAATCCGGCAGAGCCCGGAGTATCCCGAGCCCATAGAAGGAGAGTCATTTTCAAGCCCGGACATTCCCGACATGCCAGGTTCGCCCCTTTTCGGCATCAGGTGACAGTTATCTTCGCATCATGCCACAGCAACAATTACCTCTACCACACACAGCCTATGAGGCTTTTCAAGGATTAATCCCCTCGAGGCAAGACTCTCACAGCAATAAAGCATGCCTAGAAGGCGCGTCGCAATGACACTCACCAACAGCTCACACTTGCATACCAGCATACCAAGAAAATGCACTATAACCAATTCACCGACATGACAGCGCCATCAATGACGAAGCCCGAAGCTACAAAAATGTCGGATACCAAGTAAGTTCATCTACAATGACGCCAAGCTCAAACAACTAGCTAACCACCACCAGAACAAAAGACACAAAGCCCTCACTCCACCACGTAATCCTCACAATCTCCCACCTCCACCACGACCCCAACAGTCTCGTCGAAAAAGTCCGCGTCCTAGGCAGCTACGACTCCCCCAAACACGCCAGCGCCGCCGCCCACCGCTGCCTCTTCGAAGCCGGGTTCCGTCGAGAATGGTTCTCGCAGTATGAGACTGACCCGGCGTATTTCGAGAAGAACAACGTCCAACAGCGTGAGGGTCTGGCTGTTCTTGCTGTTGAGCCGAATGGGACGACGTACCGTGCGAGGGTGTTGACGAGTGCAAATTCGGGCGGGTTCAGTACAGTGCTCGAGGATGGGAGGATTCCGGAGTCGCTGTTTCATGTTTTGGTGACGAGGGTTGAGTATGAGGTTGAGGAGAGTGGGGAGGTGAGGGATACGGGTGTGCGGGGGACGTTTGCGACTTATGAGGAGGCGAGGGCGTTTGCGGGGAGGGCGCTACTTGAGGATGCGGGTGCCAATGTGACGAAGGAGAGTTTCGCTGAGTGGGACGAGGCTGCGGCCGGAGAGCGGGATTGTGGGTATGGAGAGAATGTGATCGTACATGCTATGGGTAACAAGGGGGAGAATTTTCTGGTTAGTATTGTGCAGGGATTGGAGCTTGAGAGTGTGAGGCTTGCGGAGGCTTCGATGAGGATTCGATGATGGAGGTGGTAGCAAGTGATGGGGATTTGAGGCTGCACGGCGTATAAAAGAGTCGCTTTGGGATCGGGCTACTAATTCAGCTCGTTCTTGTATGTCAGCCGCTGTGATTTATTTCTCGAGCACAACTCGGGGCGACAACAGGCCATGCACCTAGTTATGTAAGCGTCAGCATTGTGAGAAAGTTCAGGAAAGGTCAAGTCACAAGGGTGTTTTTGACGTCCTATCCGGGTCTCGCAAGTTGCACCCGAGTTCCTTGAGTCTGAACACAGACACGGAAAACGCCGAGGAGGATACGACATCATTTGAGGCATACCCGATGCACTTGCCCGAACAGATCTCATATGCACCGCGCAGCTACTACCTGAAGATGCCTCCTTCCTCACCAAAAATCAAGAGCCACAGAAGATCTCGACTGTCATCCTTCGCACACCTGCATGGATCCTGCACGACAACTGAATCAAGTACACCAAGATCGCCACAATGATGAAGAGCTTCCTACTCCTTCACTTTCTGTGCCACTGTTGTGCAGTCTTTGCCTTCGCACCACGACAAGCTGCACCACAACATGCAGTCTGTCGCTTCTCCCCCCAATTCAGCCACGATGAGATCCTGCACAACTCCACTGCGTTCGAAGCAAGCATCTTCTACTGGGATGGTCAATTCCACCAAGACAGTGTTGGCTACCATCAACAGAATGGCTTGACAATTGACAACACTATGCTTGGCTATGCAACAGGTTTGCCGCAACCACTGTCATCTTTTGGTCCCTCGCCAGCGCGCGTCAGCAACGCGAGGAATGAGGTACGAGAATGAAGCTTCGCCTCTCCTCTATGCTAACGACAAAAGGCTTACCACATCATGCTCAACACCCTAGCCATCAACGGCAGCTTGTCGGCTTCGACGTTCATCTATCCTGCGAACCCATCTTCCGCTGCGCAGATTGCTGCTTCGATCCTGTCTTCGAAATTACAGACCTATTTGACCTTCAACAATGCCTACCCTGGCTATGGAGGCTTCCTGCCTGACTTCCGAAGTGACGGCACAATGATGGAACCGACTCACATAGATCAGGCCAGCGATAGTGGCAAGCTCTCAGCTGCAGACAACGGGTACGTGACAGACACTCTTGAGGCTTGAGGAATGTTCTATTGACAAAGACCCTAGACTACTCATGTGGGCAGTTTACGGTTTGATCAACACCCTAGAAATGTCCGGTAGACCCGCGATGCAACAACTAGGAAGCTCATGGGCAAGATGGTTCATGTATGCCCGTGCCAACGCCAAAAACATTTTCATGCGGGCTACGATACCTGGTGATGTCTGCGCCATTGCCACATTGAAGCCTAGTTTCTATACAGATGTGTTCGGCCAGAATTACACCTGTGAGCGGCAGGACTGCCTGAACAACGACCCTTTCGAAGGCGAGCTCCTGACTTGGTTTCTCTACTTCTCCAACACGATGAACAGGACTGAGACCGATGCTCTCTGACACAGGAAGAGACCACAGCTCATCGCCACAAACTATACAGGCTCGGTCGTGGATGGCTCTCAGACACAACCGGGTGCCACGGATTACTCACATGAATCCATCAAAAAACGACATATTACACCTATTACTGTCCAGAAAGGCCTTCACTTTGCAAGTAACGAACAGATAAAGCTTCTGTTCTTGCCATACCGTGATGTCGAGATCGTGTCGAGAGTGTACATGAATGCTGAGTATGTTCGGACTTGCAACTCCGTTCTCATGGGCCGAACGCCTGGCATGTTCTCTCGTACACCCAACGCCACAGTATCCTCAAGTGCACCTAACTCTTCGATGGCAATCGAGACGGAGCAGATACAGAATGCCGGTGTCCCTTCCGCTGCCGTCTTCCAAGAGCAAGAGCTAGACATGATTACACCTTCCTCGGTCTTCCCGACCATCCTGTTTGATCGTGGTATTGGCCTTGCATGGTACAAGAACATGCTAGATGGCAAACAGATGCAGAGTGTCTACGGTAGTCTGGCAGCCACCCGACGAGATGGATCTGCCGTTGCACGGGAGGTGAACTGGGAGAACAAGGCACCAACACTACTAGCACTCCTCGGTGGTATAGTGGATATTGTCAGAGATGGAATGAAACGCGACAACATCTATGATGAGTTCATTCAGGTCACGGAGCGAGAGTATGGAGATGTGTTTGAGTCGAGCAGAAATGGTGGCGCTGCTCTGATGGGGGAGAAGGTTGGGCTGTGCATGCCCAATGCACAGGTGCCCGGACAGACGTTGAATGATTTCTCGACCTGTGCTTCTGCTTCTACAACATGAGCAGCTGGGAACGTGCCGGTAAGATGCGGTGTTATGCAGGAATATCAATGCCGTAGTAGTATATTATTCAATTACTAGTGAACAGTAAGCACGACACTATACAAGTATACGCTTTCTACTTACACTATGCTCGGTTTGCCACATGTGCCCTTCTGCCACATCTCACGCCGTACGCAGACATACTCTCGCCACGCCGACACAGTGTCCATCCACACAACTATAACATCCACCTTACACCACTACCGCACAGCTCGCAAAGTCACGACCGATAAACTCAAGTAAATGCCGCGGCTTCAGCTTCAGCCTCAAGCTCTCTGAGCTCTCTTCTCTTCTGCTCCAGCCGTCGTCGTGCTTGCTCTGCCTTGGCCGACCGAGGGGCTCCTCGTGTGGATTTTGTGGCACCTGCTGTTCTTCGTTTTTGTGCTGTAGGCATTCGTGTCTGTGTAGGGTTGTGGGTTCGGACCGTTGGTGTCGTGTACTGTGGATGATAGGATGAGTCGGTCTCGCTTGCGCTTGAGTAGTCGCTTTCTGTGCCGGTGAAGCGGGATTTGCTCCTTCGGGTTCTTTGACTGCGATCTGGGTGTGGAAGTGAGATCCTAGTGCTTGCTGTGACATGGCCAGTGGCGTTGATATTGGCCGCATCAGATCGTCGAGCCTGTACACGCAGCTGCAGGAGATTGGCACCTGTGCCAACAGCGACAGACTTCGCGAAGCGTTTGAGCATTACCTTGTATGCGCCTGGGTTGCTGAATGTGAATGCTTCCATTCCCTGATAGACGAACTCGTACTTGTCGGAGTCGAATATCATGCCGATCTCAGCCTCGAATTGTTGGTGGAGTGTCTCCAGCTTGAATTCGTGCCAGTTGGAGGGGGTGTGCTTAGAGGGCTTGAGGTCGAACATGGTCATCCATATCTCGCCTGCGTTGAGGATGTTGGCGTCGATTTTGACTTCGATGTCGTCCCAGTCGAGGGTTTGGTTGGAGCTTATTGTGGTTGTTGTTGGTTGGCTAGTATGTGGTGGGATTTGAGATGGTTCTGGGGCTGATTGAGTGAAAGTCGTTCTGAGAGGACTGGAAGGTATGGTGATAGGAAGAGGAAGTTCATCGTGGTCTTCGACTGTCACTGGACTTGTTGTTGGACCTGTAGGGGATATAGCGTGTCTCGATAGCCTTCTGGATGCTGTAGCAGTCTTCTCTTCGATGTTCTTGCGTGGCAGTTCTGGCTCGAGATTCGTGGCAAGGCGTGGTCGTTTCGGTCGTGTTCTTGACGAGATGGGTGGTGGTGCTTCGTCCTCAGACTCCACATCAGATTGAGCAGTCCTAGCGCGCTTCCTGGATCTGGTCTGGGATGGAAAACCTTGAGACACAGTCTTATCTTGAGTGTTGGCGAAGAGAGCCCACCCAGTGTAAAGCGCCAATAGACCTTCCGCATCGGTGCTCAATCTGCGACCAGGTACCAGAATCGTACGATTATCGTCAAAAGACGCCACCACCGGTCTCAGCCAGTCCGAGAGCTCTTTCTTCCGATGGAAATCGCACCTAAGTAGCTGTGTTCTGTCCTCCCACTTCTCTCTCAGCCTGCCCAGGATTGCGTCTCGGCGTTTTTTATAGTCCTCGTTGCTGAGTCCCAATTTGTGTTGCCAGTAGACTTTGGAGTCATTTCGATCGCTCCGATCGCCTCGATCGCGCGCAGTAGAAGGCATGATTGGGAGGCGCCTTCGAATGCTTTGTCACGTTTGGTCAGCTATTGTATGGAGCTGACTTGGTTTCATAGAACGTGGAAGTTGCAAGAATCAAACATTTGGAAGTTTCCTAAATGATCTGCTTTGTTAGTGTGCGATCTGATAAGCTATAGGAAGTGAAAGATGCCACCACCAAGCCAGATCTTGTGTGACATTTTCACTATACAACAGTGGCTGACAGAAAACCTGGAACTCGACTACGTTTTGACACTCAATCCTCCACATCATCATAGGTATCTTGCAAGTCGTTACGGTGACAAGATGCATCCATGGTCGAAGGTGATGTACTTGGAGCGCCCGGCGATCTTTGTGCCCTTAGCGAGCTGCAACCACAATCTTTCTCACAAATCGAGTTTACTGGAAAAGCTCAATTGCATCTAGAATCTAGCACAGATTAGTATTCGTGCTTCATGTTACTCTCGATGTAACTTACAAAGCTCGGTCCCAAGAAATCTGCTGCTGGATTCCCACTAATACAGTCAATGGTAATTGTATTCGTGCCAGCGACTAAAGTGCTAGCTGGAATTGCAACATCATAAACCTTGCCATTACCCCTATATGCGCCGCGCGTGAACCCCCTAGAATCGATCTTGGCTGGCGCAGCCGGACTTGGTCCGGTAAAGCTGTTGACCTTGGCCTGTGGACGTCCGTTACTGTATGCGAGGGTTGTGCCGATGCGGAGGGTTGCGGCGCCGGTCTGCGAGGAGTCGAGAGTGAATTCTATGGTCATGGAATTGACGGACTTGATCATGGCCATTGCTGGGAGATCACGTTAGTGCCTGGATCCCATGAGGTGGGTAACGACTGTTGACTTACGGACATCATTGAGCGTGGAAGTGCCGACGGTATAAGTCAGTCCGTCCCAACTCTCCATACGGCTGTCGGATGGGTGCATCCGCAGCTGCTTATCTGCGTTTCGGAATCCTGTTGGTTGTCCATCCCAGTCGCCGATTTGCCAGATTGTATTGCGGGCTCCAACGTTAGAGGCGATTTGCTGAGTCGTTGTCTGGCCCGCAGTAACCTTGATGCCACTTCCCGTCGCAACGACAAACTCACCCTGGTAGGCCTTCATGTCGTAGATGCCTCGTCGCATGCGAGGAGATGTGAAGTCGCCGTTTGAGGCGGTATAGGCCCAGTATTGGTTTGCGTCGTTGTACCAGTGGACCACCTTTTGAAAGGCTGAATCGACACTCGAGAGGGTGCCAGCTACTGTCCCGCGACCAGATGATGGAACGTAGTCTTTGATGTCAAGGCTGGAGAAGAAGTCCATGTTGATACTGTCGATCTCTGGTGTGACGCTGCGGGAGAAGGTCATGGCGTATGGGCCATGGAGGCCTTGGCGGAAGGCTTCGGTTTGGGCGTGGTTGGAATTCATGTAGAACTATGTACTCTGGATTAGCATGGGCGGCTCGAGTGTTGAGGCAAGATATGAGGAAAGGGCACTTACGTAGAGTGCGTTGAAGGCGCCACCGTTGTTGGTATTGATGTCGCGGAAGAACGGTCCTCCGCTAGATGCTTCGTATGCTGGGTCCGGTAGTACCATGCAAGCCCGTACCGGATCTGTGCCGTTACGATAGACACAGTGCACTTTGTCGTCGATGAAGCGTTCGCTTGAGTAGAACTTGCTGCGTGTTTCACCGTCAACGACGAAGACATCGGAGCCTTCGACGGTCGAAGAGCTTCCGGCTGTGGTTGAGACGTCACCAAACGGATATTCGAGGGGTAGCTTCGCGGCATCGATACGGGCGATGAACCTAAGTTCGCCAATCTCTGGTTCCTCCGTCGTGTGTGTTGCCATGTAGACATTGCTGTCGCCGCTGCGAACAACGATGTAGTGCGTCAGGGTGGCGGTGTTGCAAGTGATCTTGGCATATTGGTCCTCGATGATCTCGGACGTTACTGTCGCTGTACCCAAGCCAGAGCTGAGGTGGGTGCCTTGAGATTTGTACTGCAACTCCTCACCTCGGTAGAGAATGGACGTGATATCGCATGACGAACGGCTGATGGTGATACTCAGCGAGTTCGAAGAGCCGGCATCGACAACATAGGCGCTGGATGACTCGGTCACTCCAAATGCAGCCAGGGCAGAAGCACAGAAAAGAGTGGACACAGCAAAAAGGATTTGAACGAAAGACATTTTGCAGCAAACCAGACCGCCAAGGTCTCGAGAAGCAGAACGAACGGAAAGGTTTCAAAACAGCATCACAGGTGCGGTACGAAGGCATGGAGGGCTTGATAGAACTATGTAGTCCATTAGTCTGTGCTGCACTGCGGTCGAGCAGAGTAGGGTTGCCGTTTCAGCAGGAGGTCAGTCCTGACGATGGGAGAGCGTTTGCACCAAGACTGCCGGCTATCACCAGAAAAGAGAACCGAGAAATCCTTCATTCCGCTTACACGGCTCAGGGAGCATATTCGAGTCAGAGATCGCATCTCCCGTTGCTGGGTCTTTGATCGCATCCGCATATTGGTGCCTAGGCAAGCTAGTCGCGACAAGACAGACGTTGATGGGTGTTCTGCGCATCGCAGGGTGTCAATGCCACACGCTTGGTCGAATGTGAGAATCATGGGAAGGTTGAGATGGCAAAGAGGTTGGGATCACAGGCTCGCTAAAGCTGCCCGTGTTTCAGAAACCACGTGACTGTAAGACACGAGGCTTGGCAGGTTTCATCTTGCTCACATCTTTCAAGGATGAATCTTCGACCTTTCTGGTATTGTTGTGTCGACTTGCGCGAAGAACAGAATCTGCAGAACGCTGCAACCGTACCGTGTAAGCAAGAGTACCGCACTGCGTCGACAAGAGCTGTTGAAAATTCGAGGTTTCACAACTTGCCATACTGATATGGCCTCGTTTCCCGCCAATGCCTCGCGATTTCTTCTCTTGTTGCAACCCAAACGCCCTCCTTTGAGTTGACATACTCACAGAACCTCTTCAGATCCGCAAATCTGCCCGGCTTGCCCACAATCCGACAATGCAACCCCACCGTCATCATCTTCGGTGTTCCCTCCTGCCCTTCCTCATACAACGTATCAAAGGCATTCTTCAAATAGTCATAGAAGTCTCCCGGCCCACCAAATCCATTCGGAGTATGAAACTTGAAATCATTCACATCGTAGCTATACGGCACCATCAATAAACCTTCACAATCCTCCTCCTTCCTCTTCCCCTGCTTCACCTCCTCCGTTTCCCTCGGCACATCCACCCAATACGGTAGATCATCACAATAGCTATCGCTCTGCCACAAAAGCGGCTTCCCCATCTCTCTGAACACATCACACACCAACGCCTTCGACCGCCCACTCAACCTCCCATAATACCAGCCAACGGGTGCCTTCCCCACAATCTTCTCAATGGCCTCAACCCCCTTCCGAATCATGGCCTTCTCCTCGTCCGGCGCCATATTCTCATAATTCACCCAGCGATACGCATGGCTGGCGACCTCACTTCCCCCCTTCGCCGTCCGCAGCGCCACCTCAGGATTCTGCTCGATCGCCTTCCCAACGGCATACAGCGTGAACTTGAATCCAAGTTTCTCAAACAATTTCATAATGCGCCAGATCCCAACGCGCGAGCCGTACTCATAGTCACTCTCCACGTTGACTGCGCGCTCCTGTACCTTGGCCGGGTAGCGGCCCGTGGACTCCCACAGCGAGGCTTCGGATGTGAGGTCCCCATTGAGCACGCACGATTCACCGCCCTCTTCGTAGTTGATCACCAGGGACAGCGCTAGTTTGGCGTTGTTGGGCCAGTTGGCCGATGGTGGGTTGGGGCCGTAGCCGATCAGGTCCCGGGGGAAGTCGGTTAGGGGGTCCCATTGGAAGGGTTTAGGGACTGAGGACATGATTATCTTTCCTAAAGGCTGCAAGCAAGCGTACAAGGTAAGGAACGAAGTAACGGCTGCTTTGGAATAAGTGGAGATCTATTTCGAAATGGCGGCCAGAGGACTCGGGTTGTTCTTTTTATTTTTGGTTGTAGAAGCGACGCAATTGAAGCCTAGCCAGTCAATGAGTAGTAAGGTACTTGGCACTCTTGTCTGTAATGTTCGAGCTATAAGACCACGGCCACCTCGTCTTGGGCATGTAGGTCAAGCTAGAAACAGATGGCAAAAGCAAGATATGTATCTGCCTTAGTTCTATGACCCAGAATCGCTCAGGTTCCTCTCGCGGCCAGTGTCTTTCCATTATTGCCACCGCTGGAACCCGTGGGGACCCCTGTAAATGATAAGTATATTTGCCGTTCCAGATGCCCCCTCACGCGTATCTCCGATAGGGGTCAGGTGCCCCCCGGAGTTCATGAACAGCCGACGGGGTTCCAGGCTGATACCTCGGTGATTTTCTGAAAAGGCAATCAAGACCTGCCAATTATATTACAATTCCATGTTGCCGGAGTACTCCGTGGGGGACAGTCGGCAAGCGATGTCCCCTAATCTTGTAATGACGGCCTCAATGTGATTGTCATTCCCCGAGACAGGGGAAGTCAATATATCCTCTGTCCATGTTGTCAGGAACCCAGTAGAACCGGCTGCGATCATACTTCGCCAGGGCCTTGCCCTCTCTTAATCTTGTAACAAGATCTGGGTTACTTGTAAAGTAGCGGCCAATAGTGATTGCAGCACCAGCACCAGATTCTACAACGCCCCAGACGTTCGTATCGTTGTAGCCACCCGCAATAAAAAATGGCGTGTTGCCCATAATCTCACGAAATGGTTGAAGGGTAACATTGTTGCCCAGCGACTTGAGATAAGAATCTTTGGCTGCAGCCTCGATGATTTGCTCGAATCTCTGGAGTTATGTTCGTCAGCCCGCCATGCCAAGTAAAAACTGCTCTGCTTGCACTTACTGGTTCAATAAAATGGATATACGATAGGTTTGGAACCGCGTCCTTCAGCCGGCGACAGAAGTGCGACCAGATTTCCATCCTTTGCGCTCCGTAGGACTGATTGAACATTCCGAACGGCGACAACCTAATCGCCACCCGCTGTCCACCCACCGCTTCAGCCAATCCCTGCATCAGCTCCAATGGAAACCGGCAATATCCCTCCACGCTGCCGCCATACTCATCAAATCTCTTGTTCACATTCGTGCTCAGAAACTGCTCGACAATATACCCGTTTCCACCGTGGATCTCAATGCCGTCAAATCCACATTCCTCCACCGCCCTCCTAGCCGCACTCACAAAGTCCGAAATCGTCTTAGCAATATCCCCCTTCGTCATCTCTCGAGGCGGGAAGTCACTCATCGCCACTCTGTCTCCATGTCCCGGTATGGCATCATCGGCATCCTCATCGGGAGGCGGATACCGACTCTCCATGCCCTCCCCGAACGGCGTGGCGCTGGCACTGACAGATTCCAGTCCGGTAAAATGCGGCAGACACGCCCGTCCACCATGCCATAGCTGCGCGTAGATGTACCCGCCTTTGGCATGCACGGCGTCCACTACCGCTTTCCATCCGGGGACTTGCTCCGGCAAGAACAAGCCGGGGACAGCTGGTGACCCGGTGCCCTCTTGAGAAGGGGGGATCCCCTCGGTGATGATGAGACCGCCTGGCGTGGCGCGTTGAGCGTAGTACGTGGCCACAGAAGGGGATGGTTTCCAGGCGCGATTGGGCCGGCCAATGTTGACGGGGATACCGCGATTGCGGGTCATGGGAGCCATGACGATGCGGTGGGAGAGGGTGATACCGCCAGCATTGATGGTGAGGGGGGTGAAAAGGGCGGATTTGGCGCGCTGTGATGCAGACGGGGCGGAGTCATGGTCCTTTGGCAGTTGCGTTGCAGAGTGAGTCTTTGGGTTGACAACGGCGTCTGCTGGGAAGGCTGCCTCTATCGGTGGGACTGGCGAAAGAGTAGAAGCAGCCATTGGATAAGGAAAGGTGTTGCTCAGGCGTATCAGGAGAGACGGCCGTACTTGGATGCTGAGAAAGCAAGGCAAACATATTTCGCGAAGATAGCTTCTTGGATCAAGCAAAAAGGCAGGGTGGACTCACGCGAAAATCCTCCATTCCAGGTTATGCCTCGATAACCGACTACAAGCAAAAGAAGGCGGCAGTGTCATTACAGCAGTACTGGCCATATCCATCATCAACGCTCCCGCAATAGTCCGGTACCATTTCCAAGGCAACTGCATATATGGTAGAGACACAATTGAGCTGCTAGTAATCTAGCTAATTGCGGGCACTCTTTTCGGCATCGGCGAATCTGGAAGGTAGCCCGGAGAAGCGCGGTTTCTGCACAACGAGAACAGGTGGTGGACACACTCTAGTGCCTCCTACGCCCACATTTCGCCGAATATACCACAACTGAAAGACTAGCATGCTACAAGGATCCGATACAACTTTCAGACAAGCATCTCCCACGTGTAGCGCATTGACCCAGTGTTTATGCAAGTACCTACATGATTAGAACTGCCAGGCGACAGAGCATCTGGGCACTCCGTGTGGTCACTGCAGCCCGGAGAAGAGCGTCATGTACTATCAACGGTTTCACCTTGTACGGTCCTACTCGACTGCCATGTCAATTTTTGTCTACATCTGGTACTGTAGGTCGACGTTTGCGTGAGAGTTATGTTAAACTCCTTGTATACAAGAAGCTATCGCGAGCTTTAGTCCAAGGTATGGGGCTGAAGATGTCGGACTCTAGCCTCATGCGCGATGCCCTGGCCGATAAGGGAATTTTCCCTTGAAGTGCTGCGCAATCTCTCGTCTCGTAGTCACCCACACCCCTTCATGGCCTTGGATATATTTCATGAAGTTCCTCAGCGCTTCGGAACGACCAGGCTTGCCGATGATACGGCTGTGCATAGGGATGTTCATAATCTTACCACCTTCTCTGTAGAGCATGTCGAATGTCGCTTTGAGGTATTTCTCATACATATCGCTTCCCACGAAGCCAGGACTCATATGGAATTTGCCATCTGCACGAACCGAAATGTCAGCCGAGCTCACTAATACTGCTGTCGACTTACCGTTGCAGTCATAGTTATATGGTACGATCAGCATCCCCTTCTTATCCTCATCTTTGAGGTTGTTCTCCGCCGGCAGGTCGACCCAGTAGGGAACATCATCGTTGTACGCTTCAGAGCACCAAAGCATCTCACCACCTGCCTCTCGAAATGCTTCCGGGAAGAGAGCCTTGGTGTTAGGTGTGCCTCGCCCGTAGTATGCGCCCACCGGCATCTCACCACTCACCTCCCTGAGTAATTTCAGGCTCTCCACGATATAATCCTTCTCAGCCTGCAAATCATAGTCCCATATGTCCAACCACCTCAAGCCGTGCGTGGCGACCTCGTGGCCGTCTCGCACGCAAGCTTTGGCAAAGTTCGGGTTCACTTTGAATGCTTGAGCGACGGCATACGTCGTCCAGTGATAGTTAAATTCTTTGAACAATCTCAGAAGCCGCCACGCGCCTACTCGACTGCCATACTCGTATTCAGATTCCGCGTTGACGTAGGGTGCACCCTCTTTGTAACCCCCGGAGGCGCCCTTTTCCCAGAGGTACGGCTCAGAGTGTCCGTCGCCGTTATGATAGGTGCGTTCTGCACCCTCCCTGGGAAACAATCGTTTCAGCCATGTTGGCACGGGTGCAAGGGCATGGACTCACTCATAGTTCAAGACGAATGAGATGGCAATGCGGGCGCCATTTGGCCACTGGGGGTCGAAGGACTCTTCCCCAAAGCCTTATACAAGGTCAATATCGTTTTTCAAATGCGATGGCGAGAACATAGAATCTCGCAAGAGCTCGACTATTCTTACCTTCGAGGTCTCTGGGGATGTCGTAATTCGGATCAAAGTTGACCATTGTGGGTCTGCCCCTGAAGCGCGTTGCGTTGCGCAGCCTACCGTGACTACCGAGCCTCAATTTGTTTTCTAGCGACTCTTGCCTTTCACTCGGGAATCTGTGCTTAAGAAGTCCTTCCTCTCCCCAAATCTGCACGCTTTGGCTGCTCGTATGCCTTCTATCAATCCAGTCAGCATTTGGAGTACTACCGAGGAATGCGTGGGCACAAATACATCCAGTAAGAGGAGATCTCCGTCACTATGCCAGAAGCACAAAAACGCCGAAAGCTTGATCTACACATCAGGCGGACACCTCGCCCTCCGCTCTACGCGGTAACCGAGGCCATGGGTTCGCGTTCGAAGGTGCAACTTGGTTGTTAAGCCCAGCGAGGAGGTGCTTTAAGCTCGTGAGCCTCATCGACCCGGAGATGCGCGCCTAAACCCTCTAATTTGCGACATCTCAATCACTGTATCAATCGTGCTGAGATTCACCCAAAAAGTGTCTTGCAGGCTGCAGAAATGTCGGTCTTCTCGCTTGATGTCTCAAAGGACAATCCTGTCACAGTCACAGACCTCGAAAGAGCGTGCGAGATCCTTGGAGTCTCAATCAAAGATGCAGAGAAGGACGAGTATGTCAATCTCTTGGCGGTCTACCATGACTCGATGGCGAGGCTGATGGCTATGGAAGGTGAGTGTTCTCTTACGAAAAGGGTTTGGGTAGTCAATGCTGACGCACGTAGGTAGATTACTCTCCAGCAGTCGACCATGATCGATTCGAGCGCAAAAATGTCCACTTCGCAACCCCGGAGGAGAACCCATTCGGCGCCTGGGCTTGGAAATGCGACATTTCAGACAAAGATTCTAATGCTTCCGCTCTACTCCATGGCAAAAGTGTAGCCTTGAAGGACTGTATTGCGGTGAAGGATGTGCCTATGCTTCTTGGGACGAATTTCTTTACCGATTACACACCTGGCACGGACGCGACCATCGTAACTCGCATGTTGAGACATGGAGCCGTCATTGCGGGAAAGTCGACCTGTGAGAATCTGTGCCACTCCGCCACATCCCATACCGCAGCGACTGGTGTCGTGCACAATCCTTATGCCAAAGGCTATGCATCCGGGGGGTCCTCGTCAGGTTCCGCCGTGCTTGTAGCGCTTGGTCCGGAAAATGGCGGTGTGGACTACGCCATTGGCGCCGATCAAGGTGGAAGCATACGCGTTCCTGCCGCCTGGTGCGGCATCGTTGGATTCAAGCCAACCTTCGGCCTCGTGCCCTGGACCGGAGCTGGTAGTAATGAGCCAACGAACGATCATATGGGACCGATGACCAGAGACGTACTAAGCAATGCTCGCCTTTTGAAGGCAATCGCAGGTACAGACTTCGTGGATGATCGATCTTATGGCGCTCCTCCGCCGGAGCGAATTCCAGCTTACCACGAGCAGCTGGAGGCTCTCACAGACGCGAAGGATCTGTCAGGGTTGCGGATCGGAATACCGGGAGAAGGTCTCCTCACACCCGCGTTAGATCCAAGAGTCAAAGAATGCTTTCTCGATGCCGCGGAGAAGTTCCGCTCTCTGGGAGCCGAAGTTGAAGAAGTGTCAGTACCAATGCACACGCTTGCCTCGATCGCGTGGACAGGAATCTCCAAACTCGGAGGATATGTGAACAAGACACTCGCTCTAGGTGGACGAAGAGGCTACCAGTTGACCGACTTGAATGAAAAGCTCTGGCCACTGACACAAGAGAAATGGGACAACGCAATCCCCTCAACCAAGAACATCTTCTTGAACGGCGTCTATGCCCAGGACATGCAGAAATTTCCCGGCGTGCTAGGAAAGGCCACAAATCTGTCTTTGAAAGCACGGCACGGTTACGATGCAGCGCTGGGAGACTGGACTTCCATTTCTACGTTCGTCACCGAACAACAGTTGGCTGAACTGAAAAAGCAGAAGACATATGATGTGTTGATTTCGCCCACACTCCCATATGTCGCCAAGTCACATCCCGAGCTGGAGGCAGGCGGAGCCTTAGGAAACCCAATATTGCAACTTCAGAAACAAGTTGGCCTGACCGGTAATACGGCGCCGCTAAACCAGACGGGCCATCCAGCGCTAGCAATGCCCATTGGTATGCTGGACATAGAAGAAGGTCCTTTGAGCGGTAGCGGCACAAAATTGCCGGTCAGTATGCAAATTATTGGTAAGTGGTGGGATGAGGAGATGGTGTACCGCGTGGCGTATGCCTGGGAGACTGCGGTAGGCGGCCCGGAGGCATGGAAGCGACTGTAGCCATCGCGTCATTGAAATGATTGCTGGGGACATTCCGTCAGATCCGCCCGCTGCGTCGTGCTGCTTCGAATACTATTGAGAATATCTCTCGTGCATGATAGGTCGGAGGAAAGCGAATGTGGTTGAGGTTGGGTTCTCCATGCATTCGGCGAAACGTGAACAATACTTCTGGGGTATTGTCAGCTTAACATGCATCATTGTCCATCCCATGCTTGCTGAAAGAGCACGCGGTTCTCCGTCAGCCCCTGTCCTCCCTTCGGTGCTTACCGAAATGGGATGATGCCCGTTATCTATCCCGGATCCACGTGGTATCGCGTGGTTGCGGGGGTGCCCCGAGGTCCTGGTACATGATTCGAAGCATCAACGTGCTTATCGGGATATATCAAGTCGTTCCTCGCTTCCGCCCTCGCCTCGAGTTGTTATTTGTGCCTATCTTTGTTGGTGGCCTGAAAAGGTGACGGCTGCGGTAGACCTATATTGAAGTCTGTCCCAGCTAAGTTGTTGGCGCGATAACACACCGACGAAGTACACCCAAGCAACGCTTGGAAAGCTCCCAGCCATGAACAACAAGCACGATGCCGAAAAGGCTCAGATCAGTCCGGTTCGGAGTCAAGAGAGCACCTCCCCAGAGATACTGAAGGCTGAGCCCAGAGAGCAAGAGGTGTTCCAGATTTCTGAAGATGGCGTCGACTTCCGCACGGTCACCTGGCCTCGAGCCTCCATCATATTCCTCAAGATCCTCTTCGCCACGGGCGTGTTGTCGATTCCAGCTGCGATGTACGAAATTGGTGCCGTTGGCGGTGCACTCATTCTGCTTGGATTCGGAATGCTCAACTGCTATGTTGGCACAATTCAGGGCGACTTTAGGAACAAGCATCCTAGCTGTCATTCAGTGGCCGACATGATTGGTTTCATCGCCGGTCCTGCCGTCAAGGAGCTGTTCGGTGGCCTGTATATTGTTGCTTGGGTGCTGTGTTGCGGAGCAGGAATTCAAGGCACCAGTGTGGCATTCAACGCCTTGTCTGAAAACGCGGTCTGCACTGTGTGGTTTAGCTTCATCTCCATGATCGTTGTTGCTATGTCCGCCTCGGTAAGGACATTCCAGAACCTTGGATGGGTGGGTTGGGCCGGATTCATCTCAATATACGCCGCAGTTTTCATCGTTGTTGTTGCCGTCACACAGCGTGACCGCCCAGCGGCTGCTCCAAGGGAAGGGCCTTTTGAGTTCGGCTACCACGCAATCGGAGCCACAACATTCCACGGTGGTATGGTGTCCACCACGACCATCTTCGTCTCATCAGCTGGAACCTCCGCTTTCGTCCCTGTCATTGCAGAAATGCGACGGCCACAGGACTTTCGCAAAGCGCTTTACTGCTGCATGGGCTTTGTGACTGTCTCATACATCACCTTCGCCAGCGTCATATATGCCTACTGTGGGCACTGGATTGCGTCTCCAGCATTGGGCTCCGCAGGGCCAACAGTTAAGAAAGTTGCATATGGAATTGGCTTGATCGGCCTTATCGTCTCCGGTGCCTTTTACTGCCACGTTGCTGCGAAATATCTCTTCGTCAGAATACTGAGGAATTCTCGGCATCTGCAAGCAAACACGATCGTTCATTGGTCGACCTGGCTTGGTTGCACGTTTGGGTTGGCGTCCATTGCATTCATTCTGGCTCAAGCAATTCCCATATTCAACTACCTGGTCTCCATCACCGGTTCTCTCTGCTTCGCTCCGTTAGCGTTGTGTGTCCCGGCGTGGATCTGGTTGTACGATAATTCTGAGTACAGAAGAGGCGGAATCCTCAAACAGATTCTGTATGGTCTTCACATCCTACTCTTTTTGTTTGGTTGCTTCCTTTGCGTTGCTGGCACGTATGGTTCTGTCCAAAGCATAATCAATGCATACCACAACGGCACAATCGGTAAGTCTTTTTGAGTTTGCAGTGCCACTGAAGCTTGATACTAACATTCGTCCAGGGTCTGTCTTCTCTTGTAAAGATAATTCTGGCACTGTGCTTGGCAGTACAGGCGGTCACTGAACGAGACTGGGCTGTCGTTGCGAAAAGGATGGTCGTGAGTAGTTAAGTAGGAGCATTGTATGTCCGTACTGTTGTCTGCCTTATCTCTTCGGGTGTATTGAACTCTTTTTTCAACCCATCAATCAACAGTAGAACATCGAATGCTGTAGAGTGATTGTGACATACTCGTATTGAACAATGCCGATGACCAGCGACAGAATACATGTGCAGAATCGTGCTTAGTGTCTAACCGTATTATAGGGTAGAGCTAGAGACCAGACACGCACTGTAACTCAGGTGCTTCTGATTTTCTGACCTTCAAGCACAGTCCAATGCCTATACCTGAGATCCGTGGCGCTTAAGGAAGCACCAGCATACCTACCTTAATTACGGCTTCTAAGGCTATCTATTTTGTCACCGGGCGGCCCCCTGAGGTCGGCTGAGAAGCACTACGTTCGAGCGTGTTGTTTCGTTCTCATTCACGTCCTGCTGAGCTTCTGGATAACAATCAGTAGTATCATGGCACGCTTCGTGAGTCCTATGGTGGGAATCAAAATAGCCGACGCACAAGCATTCGGCCTTGCTATTTGCGATTTTCTATCTAAGAGGTTCGAATCTAGCTTCTATCAGCATACTCTCGAGGTTGATCCCTGCATCGTCTACCATCTGCTTCACAGCCTGCAGGAGCTCTCTGGGATTCGCTGGCACCCAGTCCTCATGCTGCTTCGCCCGGAGATCCTGCTCCGGATCATATCCCGCAAGCTCCTTAATAGGCACAGAATCCTTCGGCCGCATACATTGAAAAAGCGAACAATGGTGCAACAGCTTTTCACGGAGGGTGATTTTGTCTCCATTCAGGAAGTCATACTCCGGGTTCGCGAGTATTGATTGTTTCAGGACTGCGGATAAGGACCAACTGTCACAGTTCTCTTCTGCGCGATAAGTGTCGTATATTTCGTCCAGAGTGCGCAGAGCTGCGCAGCGGTAGATCCCATACGCAATCTTGCTCTCTGTCGATACTAGTTTAGTGGCATGCTCGGTATCTTTGATTTCTGAACGCCCTTCATACGCGCGTACTTCTTCCTCGTCTTCTGCTGTCATCGATTGGTCCTCGAGGTCCGCGACAGACGAAACATGGAGGAGCTCGTGCAGAAACGCCTGGAGTCTTGTGCCAGAGGAGTAGTGGTACACATAAGTGACACCAGGCACGATGGCGTTATCACTCATTCGACGAGCGAGATTGGAAAAGAAGATATGGTTCAGTGTGATGATGTGCGCTCTCTCATACGCGGTCAGGCCGTTTTCTTCGCTCGTTTCTGCGGCACGAACGATAACAAGATCCCACATATCACATATCAAGTCTTTGACGTGCTCGTCATCAAAGAAGGCCGGTTCGCTTGACTCTAACCCAGTTTGGATCAGTTCTTCGTCTCCCTCATCCATGTTAAGCTGCGCTGTCCACGGCAGACCTAAATCGAGTCTTGCACAGTCTACTTGACAGGCCATGATGTCCTCCTGAATGTCTTTACCGCCTGGTACTTTCATGACAAGATTGCATAGTTGGCGCCATGTGCGGACTTTATCAAGACCCGGCAGCAAGCAAGGGAATTTATCTCGAAAGCATTGAAGCACAGAGTCCTGGATGCGATCGTTGTGTATGTATCGAAGCAAGGCCTTGCCTGTTATAGGACCGGCAGGTAAGTGCGCCTGATCATTGTGAACGCTGCGCTGTAGCACATTCAGACGAAGCTTGCGGAAGATCCGTTTTGCCCGCTGAGTGTCGAACGATGGAGGAAAGAGGCGTGCCTCGACTTCATTGAATTCTGCTTCGAGTTTGCCGTCTTTGGAAAAGTGGCCCGGCTCCAGTAACATTGTGAGTGCAACGGTCTGTGTTTCGTCGAGGAGGTCGTCCATAACCTCTTCTGCTGACTGAGTCGCATCCCAGCAAGCATGGGGAGGTTCCTGGGACTCTTCGTGTTTGACACTGGTCGTCTGTGCTACATAGCAGGAGTGTTGTACTGCGATACCCATTGTGCGTATCAGGTATAGATCTGTAGACGTGTTCCGAGGCACATGAGAATGTGGGACACGAGTTGCTGATGATTGGAGTTATAAGCCGGATCACCATAGCGCATTTGTATGCGGCGTGACAAGGCACACGAACGGCGAAGTGAACAAAGGCGCGACTGACCACAGAGCTCGTTCGTTCGCGCTGCTTGCACTTGCACTACAGTGAAGTTGAACTTCACTTGCCATGTTGCTCGATCCTTTCATTCCTTGTCAACGTAAGCTCTAAGATTTAAGCTAATACTTTGCTCACCGGATGCCTGGCTAAACTTCGAGACGACTTTTGTCAAATATAGATCGACCACTAATTCTCCAGTAATATCACTATCGCTGACGTCTCGTAGAATCGCTACAGGTGAAGCTTGTCCTTGAAGCTATCCGCCAGATCCTCCTGCGTGGGCTGCGACCATGCTTCCTCCAACATATCTTCAAAACTTGTGCCATACCTGTTATTCATCGCGATCATTTGGTTCAGCAGTGACTTGACTGTATTTGGTGTTCTCTCTCCTTTCTCTTGAAGCCAGGGGTCTTTCTCTGGTTTGTAGCCTGGCAAATCTTCAATCGTGATCGCATCAGGATGTCTCAGAATGTTGAACACAGTACAATGATGCAGAAATTGTTCCCGGTGCGTCACGACTGGCCCGGACAAGAAATCCATCTCAGGATACGCCAACATCCAAAACCTTAGCATACCATAGATCGCCCACGTTTCGGCGTTCGCCTCAGCTTGCAGACTACCGTTCAAAACGTCGAGGATGCGTAAGGCCAAGCACCTTACGTATCCGTAAGTTCGGCCCAGTGGTCGACGGAAGCGAGGCTTGCATGGTTCCTGAGGGCGCCCCTCTTGCTTTCCTACCACAACTGAATCATGTTCTGCACAAGCATCCTCGATTTCATCGTGGTACATGACTGCGTCGATAGCACCCAACACAGTGGGGATATGAAACAGCTCATGCATGAATGTTTGCAGTCTGCTCTCACTGATAACGTCGGCGATAGTTGTCACGCCGGCTCGAATCTGAGCGCCGACAAGGGAAGTTGATCGCATCCAGAACCTTGGCGTCAGGTTGATGACATCGCCTTGTACGAAAGCTATGATGTCGTTGATGTTCTCGTATTCTGACCTAACCAGCACCAAGTCTGGCATCATCGAAGATGTGCCGGCCATGGCGGCATCTTCCCACCAGTCGTATTCAGAGGAAAGGGCTTTTTCTTCTAGTTCTGGATCGCGACGTCCTCCCAAGGTGGATGGGGCCGGAAAACCAAGGTCGTGGATTGCATGTCGTACCTGTAAATCTCGAACAACTTTCACAAAGGAGTGCAACTTTCCGCCCCTAGTAAGTGTTTTCCTAGCTATTTGCATCATGTCTCTCCACGTCGATGCTCGACCAGTCTTTCTCACCAGGTCAGGGAATTGTTCTCTCAGCTCGCGCATTGCCCGGATCGGTTTACGATGATTTATGATATACTGTTGAAGTCGTAATTCGGGTATGGGAGGATTCGTGGCGTAGGGCATCAAATTGCTACTTCCGCGCAACAAAGTATTCTCGGCAAGCTTTCTGAATGTTCCTAAAAGTGGTCAGCCGCTGTCCAGCGATTCGAGTCGTGATCTCGATGTGCTTACTGTTTATTCGTTTCCTGTCAAAGCTTGGTGGGAATAGGCGGTCTATCAAGAGGTCATTGGCAATAGGTAGATCTTCTTCCTTTGTGAAAAGAATTGGATCAAGAATCATAGCGTAAGCCGCGAGTCGTGAAAGGTCAAGGAGCTCGTCCAACTCTTGCCTGCTCTGCTTGATCGCTTCTGCTGACAATCTAGACTGAGGTTGATTCGCTTCAGAAGTGCAATCTAGTTGCTCGTCGAGATCCACAGAAGTATCGTCTGCATCCATGCATACGTCTGTAGTTGCTGGTGCGTCATAGCACGAACGTTGGCACAGTACACCCATCGTGAATCGGCAGACTCGAAAGCTGGTGGCCTTGGGCTGATTTCGTTGTAGATTAAGCTCGATCAGAGAATATGTTTTTCTGTCTCGTGGTGTTCTGTCTGCATAGTGTTGGTGCCAGTGGTCAAACGGACCGAGTGAACGTATATGCCACTCATAGCAAGGCTAGCTCGATGGCCAACTTGTACTTGGGCCACATTGTGTTTTGTCAGATTGAAAGAGGCATCTGCTTTCACGAGGCAGCCATGACGATGCAGACTGACGGTGATATATTGTTTGAGTGGCCAAAGTTCAAATGACAAACGGTGCTCGATGAAGGAGGTGAAAGATGCTGTAAACTGGTTCCAGCCCCTCCACGCGGAGATCCAAGCTGGCCGCTTGCCTCAGTTCCGGGGGTCCGCCAGTACCCCGTGAGGAGCTATCATCAGAGAAGCATTAATTAACATCCTGAGATGACATCGCAAATCTGCTGGACGTCTGTTGAACTTCCATCATATCGCTGAGGGGCACGCCAGTCGTGATTACTTATGCGTACATGCGTCCACTTTGATACCCCGGGCGGAGCAGCCCCAACACTCACCGTAGACATGATGTTGAGAGCGCGTGGCTTAGCCATAACTGTCTGGCACATGGCTGCATATGAAGTTGCAGATCCATCTTGCATGTTTCGGTCATCTATCGCTATATGCGCAACGTTCGCCCTCCTTATCATGCTTTCTGCGCCCGACCAATTGTATTTGTCTCGCCGCTGTTTGTTCGCTTCGACGTTTGTCCCGGTCCAACTTGCACCGTTGTCCCATCACGCTGTTCATCTCCGGCAACAAGAGTGCTCGAGTATCTCATGAAAGGCACAGTATTGATAAGCCTCAGTGCTAGATCCTTGTGCCAGGTATATTCTTGGAAGCCGTCGACGGAGACATCTTTCCTGCTGTAGACATTTGAAGCTCGCAGAGTGAATCGAGAGCGTTGAAGAAAGATCTCGTGGGAGTCTGGTAGACTCGTCCGCTAGATATGTTAAGCAAGATATGCACATGCGGGCAGAGTCCTTCAGGTGTCACCGTCCTCTTCTGGTCTTGCTACTAGCAAAGAGTGATCGAGAACGGCAGGATCGAGGTACCAGGTACGCTCATTGGCAGAACGTGATAAGAAGTCGCCATGCTTACATCGAGGAGGGTGGCCAGCGATTTCCTCAATCGCGCGAGTTGCGGAAGCAGGTTATTGTTTGCGTTGTCTGGGAAGCAACACCATACCTAGGTGATGGGACCGGTCATGACTGCTATGAATTGTTCGCACGAGGACGTTAGACCTTACCTACTGTCGTAGACTAATAAGCTCGGTACCAATCACGCCTGTCTCCCAAATATATACCTCAGGCAACAGTTTTGTCCTGCTTGGCACTGCACGTGGACACTCGAGCAGGAACTCCCATCTCTTGAAGAGCTTGACCTTCTTTTGGACGTGCTTGACAAATCGAGACCATCTACGAGCCGTACTACCGTTCAAGTGTGCCGCGCCAGCATGTGAAGCGTGCCCATAGCGCGCCTAACGGATTTGATGAGGAATCTCACACAAGCGAGCTCAAAAGCATCATCGCATGCAATAGTATCGCAGTATCACTCACCGTCGCGTTACTCCTACACAACTCCGGTAAAAGGCTAGCTAGCAGTATTTCATCTCTTTCAAATGATTGGCATGTCAATATCTTGCACGATGATGAAACATCCCTTCATCTAAGAAAACGATCGTTCTCTTACTCTTTTCGTGCTGTCCAGCTGTGACTGAATGAAACTACAGCGCTTTCGCAAGCAATGAAGCCAGCTGATCAGGGTCATATCGCCTCGTGTGCGTGCACATCTCACTATTTACCGAATACGAGTCGACATAAACCGAGAACGACTCGACATGAACAGACACGCCGGTAACCGGATCAGGTCAGCACGAGTGCAATGCCAGGCCTTGCAGGCCTAGCTGAGAAATGCAACCACCACCACCAGAAGTGAGAGTCTTGTACGAAAGCTACCTAGAGTCTATAAGGTAAGAAGGTCAGCAAGATATCGTCGACTACAGCCAGCAGCAGCAGCACCCACTCGAAGCCAGAATCATTAAGCAGACCCGCGCAGAACAACGACAGACAACTCGAGCATCACTATGTCTTCATCTCACTTCTCAGGCAAAGTCATAGCCGTCACAGGCGCAGCCTCCGGCATTGGCAAAGCAACAGCCGAACTCCTTTTCGCCCGTGGCGCAACCCTCGCCCTAGCAGACATCAATGGCCACCACTTGAAGGACGTTGCGTCTACACTCTCATCATCAGCTGGCAGCGGGCAGAAAGTAATCTCAACAGTGGTAGACGTCAGCAAGACCGAGCAGGTCAACGACTGGTTCGACGAGATAAAGAATAAACTCAGTCGACTTGATGGCGCCGCGAACGTGGCCGGTGTGGTGCACAAGTTGGTGCCGCTGAAGGAGATGACGGACGAGATGTGGAATGGCACCGTTGGTGTCAATGCAAAGGGGATGTAAGTTGATTCCTGTAGGGACACATCAAACATGCATGGATACTGATGTGCCGACCAGCTTCAATTGTCTCAGAGCAGAACTCAACCACATCGTCTCTGGTGGCGCAATCGTGAGCGTCGCTTCTGTCGCGGGGTTGAGCGGTGTGGCCAATATGGCCGCATATGTCGCGTCGAAGCATGCTGTGGCGGGGTTGACGAAGACCGCGGCGCAAGAGGCAGGCGCGATGAATGTTAGGATCAATGCTGTTGCGCCGTAAGTCTTGTCTATTGTGTTTGTTTCAGTTATGCCCGATCATCCTGCACAGACAAAAGGTTCGGCTGACATGAGAAATAGTGGCTTCGTCAACACGCCTCTGCTCCAAGCAGCGATGGCAGAAGTGCAGAACATGCCGGCTGAAAAGCAAGGAGCTGGTACAAGTCTGGATGTGGTTGCGATGGGACGAATGGCGCAGCCTGAAGAGGTGGCCAAACTGATCGTGTATTTGTTGAGTGATGATGCGAGCTATGTTAGTGGTCAGATCGTGCGTGTAGACGGGGCTTATCAGGGCTAGAGCGGAATTGCTGCCTGCCTCGTTGTTTAGGCGAGCTGCAAAGGACACTGGCAATGTATTCCGAGGAAGTTCGGAGCATTGAAGGCTTCTGGAACACCGTCATGGTATGCATGCTTACGGCGTATTCTTCGTGGAGCTTTGTGATTAGTAGGCTTGGGTCAGACGATCAGATATGGCATCGATCAGTCCGTCCAGTTCAGGCTATCCCGCCTTGGTCCCAACGTCATAGGAACTCCGCGTCCAGCGCCTTGAAAACATCTCCAGGGCTATTCCAGAGGTACTCCCCATCATCACCCAGTCCATTCTGGTTCACGATCTTATGTATCTCTCCGGTGGTTCGACTAGCCATATAGCTTCTCCTTCTTTGATTGTCGATGGAGGGCGGCAGCGAAGCCAGCTTCTTCCCCATCTTGGCTTTCCATTCTCGGTGACGAACGTCAGGAGCTCCCAGGACTGGTGGATCAGGTAGCAGGAGTTGAGCTTGTAATTCGATGATAAGCGTAGTGAGGTTGGTGAGTAGTTGAATGCCATGGCTGTTGTTGTTTGGTGTTGTCATTCTGTGAGAGTATTTGATGGTAGGGTGGTTCAGGCCGTTTCTGCTTGGTACTGGCTGCCGCCTCGTCTTCTTGCTATCTAGTCCCTAGGCAGATAGGCACTGAAGACGACGTTTTGACCTCTCGACGTATGTTCTTAACAGTTTTGTGACAAAAAAGGAAGATGAGCATTGTTGATGGAAGCCATGACAATGTAGAATATGCTCAGATTGTCAAAACGCGGCGTATACACACTCGATAATTGACAAGCTTTGCGAGTTTGCCATTTGCTGTTTTGGGAGTGGGCGGCGAATGGCACAATCGCGGAACTACCGTGCTTACCCTGGAGGAAGACCTTATGGACACAATTGTTGAGGAGGTGAAAATTGAAGATGTGCTTTGGAGAGTACTAATAGCATTGTTCCGACTCATGCCGATACTTCTGCGTGTACTGAGTTCGGCTTATTGCTCAGATTGAGTCAAGACTGTATGCGTTCTAGCGGTCTCGGAGAACGTGACGATCCCAGATTCTCATTCAAGACAACGACGATCATTAGTGGTTTCAAAACAGACCAGACGAATAGAAGCTCGTAACCAGTGATACTCACCTTCACGTGTCCCAGATGCAATGGGGAACCTCTGGCCTTCTCTCCACCTGCTTCATGATGCCACTCGAAGGTCATCAGTCCAGAAAATGCATTGTTATACCGAAGCTGGAAATATGGCGTACACAAACACTTACATATCTATGCTCTTGCAGTATCAAGCAACACAATGAAGGCACATCAAGGCGCAAACAACCGTCCCCATTCTTCCTCTCCCCACATCTGCTTATACACCTCAGGTAGTGTTGGTTCCAGCCCTGCCTCCGTCTCAATCTCGATCCTCTTGTGCTTGATCCGCTCCAACTGTCTGCGATGAAAAGCAACAAATTCGACATAGGAGTTCCTGTTCGTCTTTGCGACCACGATCATTCGCTCTTGCTTCTGCATGGCGAACTTCATATCTTCCGTTGACCGAGTCTGCAATATCTCAAATCGCTCCTGAAGCCCTCGAATGACCTCGTTTGCTGCCTGGATCGTCCTCTTTAGTAGGTCGAGTTCGGAGAGGTGATAATTGAGGCGGATTTCAAGTTCCTTCTTCGTATCTGGGAGAGGGTCGTCCTTGGTTTCTTCGACAACAGACGTTTGTGACCGGCCACTGTTGGATTTGTGCACTGTGGCACCCCCAGGGAGGAATGATGATAATCTCTTTCGAATGGAGCCGGACTCACTGCCATCCGACGACCTACGTTGGTGGAGTTCGGTCATGGATGAGATGCTTTTCTGACCACTTCTTCGGTCACTTCGTCTGCTAAACTTCTGCAACTTGTTGGACGCTGGGGACGATTGTCGTTTCCTAAGGTCAAAATCGTGGACGCCGTCGTCGTCAATCTGTACTCGTCGTTGGGTAGGTTTCTGGAATCCAGGGTCCACTGGAGATGTTGGAGGTGTATCGGCTAGCGACAGTTTATTCTGCAAGGTGGTGTCAGCGTGTGTCACCAACGATCAGGCACGCGTCGGGCACGTGAAATGGGATCTCACCAATGCTTTGTCTGCCATGGTTCTTGCTTGAAGTCCTGTCTTGAATGGTGTTGCAAATTCTATAGCTGTGATGTGTTGCTGAAATGAGAGTTGGTCGTGTTATGTCTGATGCTCTTGCTATAATTGGCCGAATATCTAAAGATGCGCTGTGGTGCAGTACTTCGAGTTTGCGGAGTGAAGAGAGCTTGCTTGAAAGTGTTTGCAAGTTACAGCTGCAGGTACGACATAGGCACTTACCCACGTTTCAAAACCACGTGGAGGCGCCCGAGGGTGACAGCCATGGCGACTTCTTCATAAGCGATGATTCCTACACAACACTTTGAAAACTTGTTCGTTCAGCACCGCGGCCACTGCCATACGTAGAAACTCAAGCCCAGCCCGATAGCGTCCAACTTGTTCTTTCTCCAGCCTTCGGTCGCATGCCTAACGTGCTCATCCGTTGTTGTGGGATTACGCTCATATCAAAATCTCTACTCGCACCTGATAGACCGTGTGACACAAATTTATCCCGCTGTATCTCGACAAAACTCTTGACTTTTAGAGTGGTCAATAAGCTAGCACCAGCCCATGACCCCAGTGTATCGACTTGCCTCACAGCACCATGTACTGGTGGCTGGCTGTGCTTGGCCTTCTCCCTCAGGTATCTTTCTTCGGGTATTGCTTTATCTGATAATATGAAATCATCGTGCCTGGCATCGGTAGACTGCGTCCTTGCTTGAGCCAGCTCCGAAAGTCCTTCCCTCTTCTTTCTGAGCTTCTGACCCTGAACCTCAGTCCAGCCACGGCGTTCCAAGAGCTCGGAGAATGCCTTCAGAACCACAGCTGGAATGCCTGTGTTCTCTGAGCCTTCGCCAATGAATACAATCCGCGATATGCAGATGCCTCTAATGTCCGATGGCAGGAGTAGTAAAGCGTTGTAAATCAATTGGTGCAGTGGAACCTCCTCGTCGTCTGGATGTACCTCCTGCGCTTTTCCAAACAGTGTCTGTGTGAGATTCTCTCGTATCTTGCCGCACGAGAAAGTGACTGGTTGCGTAAAGGTTTCAGTCGGCCATTCGATCTGCAGCTGGTCACTAGACGACAGGGCCGTTTCTTCGCTCTGTTCTCCTAGTACACGTGTTCCAACCCTTTTCAAGAAGCTCTCAACAGTATCCAAATCAAGTCGATGACCAGGGTTCAGCACCGTCTTCGCCCATGCAGCAAAGTTCTTGGTGAGTAACCTCATGGCTCTCGTGCTTCGATGTGTCCGCACTTCTCGGTATTCGTAGACCGCCGTAACCACAGTCTCCTCCCATCCAACATCCACTACCAGGCCCGAGCGCAATCCGGCCGAGATCAATGCTATCGCAGGCGTAGGAAGAAGAGTTATCGAGGAATATGCCCATCGCTCGAAAAGGGTTTGTAGAATGGTAGACAAAACAGGGTGCGGTAGTACGGATGGTACTACAAGGACTAGCCGAGCGTTTCCAGCATCGATAAGCAAGTTCTTGTTGTAAACTTCTCGGACAGCTCTTTCCAGCTTATCCCCCAGCAAGCCCAGATCGAAGTCTTTCAGGTCGTTCCTCCACAGCTCGTAGCCCTCGCCCCATTTCTCGGGGCTCTCCTTCGGTGCCGTGTAGCCTGGTAGCCACTGTCTGTAGTCTCCCAGCCTCTTCGCATTCGTCGGCCTGAACTCGTAGCGGCATTGTGGGTGGCTCTCGCTCTCTATACCAGCCTTGAGGTATCGGGGTGAGAGTTCAATGATGATCGCGTCTTCTTCCTTGCCGTACGTTGAGCCCGGAGTGGAGAAGTTGGAGGAGATGTAGCGCGCGGGAGGGGTTACGGGAGTCGATGCATTTTCCGACCTCGATAGTCCTCGCCGGCTTATCTCATCCTTGGTGGCCGATGCCGAAGGCTTGGTCGGTGACCTCGGCGTGTCTGCCATGAATGTCCTGCATTCTGCTGCTTCTGCGCTCTGGGGTATGGAACGCAGCACTAACATCGCTGCATATGAAAGAAGTCACGTGATAGCGCGCTGAGTGAGACGCGTCGAGGTCTCGTTGTCTCGGCGATTTCATTGACCCGAAATGGTGGCAAGCATCAACACAAAGCATTTGCTCCTATCTATCTCGACAGCAGCAATACCAGCGTAGAAGAGGAGGGAACCGACCCAGCATCATGTTAGTAAGATGGGTATACCAGGAGTCTTGAAAGAAATTGGCAAAGGCGAACGTGTAGCCCTCGCCAAATTGGCCATCGATCATTTTGACAAGCATAGACGACCACTACGCATAGCCATTGACGCAGCCATCTGGAATTTTCAGAATCAAGCTGGACAGGGTGGAAAGAACCCGGCGTTACGCACGTTGTTTTTCAGGCTATTGAAACTACTCGCTCTACCCATTCACCCGGTCTTCGTGTACGATGGCAAAAACAAGCCACTCACCAAACGAGGCAAGACGGTGAGCAGGTACGGGACATGCATTCCAAATGAGCTATCCAAAAACCTGGCCGCCAGGTTTCAGTTTCCGCATCATACTGCGCCTGGAGAAGCCGAGGCCGAATGTGCTTTTCTGCAGAAGAATGGCATTGTGGATGCTGTGATGAGCCAGGACGCCGACGCTATCATGTTCGGCTCAACTCTGACGTTGCGTGATTGGTCGAAGGAGGGTACCAAGGGCAACAAGACTCCGACGCATGTGAATGTGCTGGATCAGGTCAGGATCAAGGAGATGTGCGGACTGGATACGGCAGGCATGATCTTGGTTGCGATGTTGAGTGGTGGTGATTACCATGAGGGTGTACCTGGGTTCGGACCAGCACTGTCTTGTTCAATTGCGAGGGCGGGGTTCGGCCAAGAATTGATTGAGCTTGTGCGAGACGACGACGATGGCGGCCTGCGAGAATGGCGAGAGCGACTCCAGTACGAGCTGCAGACGAACGAGAGCGGATATTTCTTGAAGAGGCACAAGACTGTTCAGGTGCCAGAAGACTTCCCGAATCGGACGATATTGGGTTATTATCTCGATCCAGCCGTGTCGAAGAAGGAAGATATGGATAATCTCGAAAGGCGGTGGCTACAGTGGTGGGACAAGGAGATAGACATTCCTGCACTTCGAGATTATGTGGGCATGACCTTTGACTGGCTGTATAAAGGCGGTGGCAGGAACTTCATCCGGAAGATGGCTCAACCGCTATTTCAGCACCGTCTGAAGATGCAGTGGGTGAGAGCAAATGCCTTCTCGACCAAAGATATTACAGATCGGAGGAAACACTTCACTACTGATGGTATCGCTGAGCTGAGAATCTCTGTAGTGCCAGCAGATCTGGTCGGTATCGATCTTGATGCTGAGGAAGAAAATCCCGAGTTTGCAGACATCGACGGACAGGCTGGGGAAGATGAGGCTGAAGCTGCAGGCGAAGCTACGAAAGAGCCAAGTGCAGACATCCAGGAAGAGCCTTCGAGTCCAACCAAAAGGAGACAGAGACCACCGTGGGATCCTCGAGCGCCTGAAAAGTGGTGGATCCCCGAATCTTTGTTGAAGATGGGGCTGCCTACACTTGTGAAGCAGTGGGATCAAGAGCAAGAAGAGATCCGATCAGACCCTGTAAAGTTTGCAACTCGCAAATGTAAGCCGGTTGCGAAAGGAAGCAAGAAAATTGACCAGAACATGAAACATGGTGCACTGAAAGCTTTCTTGCCGGTAGTCAAGCCGCCTGACAAGAGTAGGGATGTGCTGGTGGCGGAGCTACCAAGCATTTCCGGCCTTCCAACAAAGAAGACGCCTTTCGAGCGGTCAAGGTCGAATCCTCTGGCCACTGTAGCATCGCAGGAGGCGAACATTGAAGTCTACTTTAGGTCGACGGAATCGACGCAGACCTGTCAGGATGTGGACAAGAACGTGGAAGACCTCGATTTGCCAGATGTGCAGCAGTTGTTTGGGTCTTTAAAACAAAGGCCTGCCCGGAATCCGCTTCAAAGGTCCCAGACAATGCCGACAGAAATGGCAGCGAGTAACGAGTCTGAGGAGAGTGATATTGAGCTTCCCACCACCGTGACTCGGCGGAGGAAACGAAATCCGAAAGAGGATACCGAGGACGTTGTGTTTGTCAGCACGACGAAGCTTCCGCCTCCTATATCGTCCTTCTTCGGTGCACGCACCCGCAGAAGCAAGCGCTCAGAGCCCAGACTGGACTCTGTGACCGAGGCAGCATCACCATTAGTGTCCTCCGATCCGGTAGCGGCGCTTGTTGGTAGGAAGGTTGGCGTTTCGCGTGAGAGCTTACCCGGCGCATGGAGGGAAATTCCTCTGACGCCCTCGCAGAGTTCGAGAATCAGCTTTGTTGACCTCACAGATACGTGATCAGCCTCCATCGAGCTCAGGGTCTTTTAACCTTCCAGAAATCCTTATTTTCAAAGTACGCTTTGGTCCTTCCAATTGTCACACCAGATGACCCGAAACCTGCTACACCGGCAGGCTTTTCTATACTAATTCGGGCATTCTCGAAGCCATAACTCATGGTCACGGTTTGTGCTATAGCGGTTGCCAATGCTTCAATAGTCTCGTAACTTGAACCCTCAATACGCTGGTGTATTTAGCACTTATCTCTGACAAAGGCTTGATGCACTTACCTCGACAACCTCTTTCACCATATCCTGGTAGGCCAACCCCGGTGACGGTTCCATGCTGACACCAGCATGAATGGCCGAACTGAGGCGGTTTTCCATTCCCCAGATGTGGAAGGTGATTTGCAACTTCTGCTTTTCGAGACGCTCGTGGCTGTTCACACCAATGATGCACCTGCACTCCAAGTCACGAATTGTCATTTCCTGGAACACGGGTGTTGGACTGCTCCCCTCCGTGTGGCCCCTCCACGAGAATCCAATCCCATTGTTCGCGGCCAGGATACCTTTTGGTAAGACCACACTTATGGACCAAGATGCGGTAACAGGTAGACTTGATCGGATGGCTTGATAGAGCTGTGTAACACTGTCGAACTTCTGGTCGAAAACGGCAGCTTTCAATGATTTGTATGCCTTACCATAGTCGATGGTGTAATTGACTGAATCTTCTCGAGCAGCAGCCTCGAGGCCTGCTGGAGGCGTCAGATGCAGCTCGAGTTCGACTGGCTGTATCTTATCTGGTCTGTGCCAGGCATCGAGACCTACCACTGCTTCGAAACAGATGCCTTTCAAGATGACTTCATCTCCCGTTGCCTCCGCGGCGCCCATTTTCGCACTTGCCTCTACGATCTGACAGTGATCTGTATTTGGCATGCACAATTCTGTCTCTCGCTTTCGTAAGAGCGAATGTAGATATGGAGAGTCACCAAAAGGCCTTCCTTTTAACCACAAACACGCTGCTCCTGCTCCACGTGGAGAATTCAGCGAAGATCCTGGGGTCGGCTGAAATTTCGACGCTAAAACGCGATTGACATCTGAAATGCCAGGAAATTCATCGCACCTGCCTTGCTTACCATTCCTCCTACAAATCCCTCGTGTATTACTCTCTGTCGCCTACGTTTCGAATCTTTTCCGTTTGTAACAAACGCAATATCACCAACTCAAATAACATCTATGGGCTTCGCAGAGCTATCAGGTTCCAATATCATTTCTTGCCCTTATGTCTGCATTCGCACCAGCTGGATTCCCATGAACCGCGACTCACATATTGAAGAGACACAAGACTTTGGCTGGCTAACGGCGTCGGGTCCGTCCTGAGAGGCGGACGAAAAGATTAAGCGATTTTGCGACACAGACAGGCGTGTTCAATCACAATTTTAGGAACATACCGCGAGGTTGGTAGATATTCATACACCAAGGGAAAATTTACGGTGCGCTCGTCGCGCCATTACAGCCATGGCCGATCTTCATGAACTGAAAAGTGCCGACATGGCCGAACCTTCGCATGCGGAAGACCACGGTATTCTTGGCCCGATGGACGGTATCGATGAACCACAAATTACACCAATGCGCACGCGCAGTCCTCCAATGAGCCCAAAGAACCTTGCGAACAGAAATGAGCTGAGTCCAGAAGATAGAGGTCGTTCTGCCGCCATTGCTGGAAGTGTCATTCTTTCCAATGCTGCGAAGAAGAAGAAAAGGAAGCACAAGAAACCCAGACTGGCCAATGGCGCAGCCAGTCCTGTCCCAGTGCACGGTTTCACACCCATCGACTCGGCCGCAGAAGATTCGGATGCTTCTTCCCGACAGACACCTCGAGTTTTGTCGCCCCTCCCGCGCCTACCAGGCTTCAATCCGTCGCGACCACAGTCGCCTGGTGTTTCCAGCCTGAGGGCACAGCTTGAAGCCATGGATGTTCGGAGCAGATCAACCTCCCGAAGACGAACTGTAGGCTCAGATACTCCTAGCAGTGGTGAGGGATCAGATCCCCAAGACGACTCTACAGAAGAAATGGTCAGCTACGATATCAACTTGGACCAGGATTACGTGAGCAACTCTTTGGAGGACAAACAGGACGTCAGAGGTGCCGATGCAGATCAGCGAGCGACTTCAGTGCTACGAAAGATGACTGCTGACGATTTTGTACCCATCAGATGCCTCGGTGATGGCGCATTTGGAACTGTGCTGCTCGTTCGTCAGAAAGCCACAGGACGATTGTTCGCTCAGAAGACTTTGACGAAAGCTACACTAAAGGTACACAAGCGAGTCGTGGATAGGACCATGTCAGAGCGTCAGATTCTGGAGCTTGTCAATCGCCAGCCGTTCATCGTCGACCTCTATTACGCGTTTCAGGATCATGAACGACTCTACCTCATATTACAGTATGCCGAAGGTGGCGAGCTTTTTCGGCATCTCGAGCTCGAGAAATTCTTCCCAGAAGAAGTCGCCTGTTTCTACATGGCAGAAATCGTACTAGCGCTTGACTTTCTGCACCGCACTATCGGTGTGATTTACAGAGACCTGAAGCCCGAGAACTGTCTACTTGACGCCGACGGCCACCTGCTTCTTACGGATTTCGGGTTGAGCAAAGTCGCTGTCAAGGATGTTGGCACACCAGGCGGTAGTCGCTGCACCAGTCTTGGTGTTGGCACGATCGAATACATGGCCCCCGAACTCATTCGTGGGTCTGATTTATCCGACTTTGGCCCAGGGTACGGAATTGCATGCGATTGGTGGAGTCTCGGTGCAATGGGCTGCGATCTGATGACAGGCAAACCACCCTTCGGCGGCGGTAATTGGACCAAAGTCCAGCAGAACATCATGCACCAGAAGCTCAATTTGCCGTACTTTCTCTCGCCAGATGCGAAAGACCTGTTGACGCGCCTCTTGCGTAAGGAGCCTAAGAAGCGACTTGGAGTTGGGCCGAACGATCTCAATGTTATCAAGAAGCATAGGTTCTTCAAGAAAATTGATTGGAAGAAGCTCGAACGAAGAGAACTGGAGCCACCGATCAGACCATTCCTAACTGATCCATCTCTAGGCGAAAACTTTTCGAAAGAATTCACTGACCGCCCTGTTGACGACTTCGTCACCAAGCATAGTCGGAAGCTGTCGAAGTCAGATCCTTTTGGTGGCTTCAGCTATGTTGCAAGTCATAGCTTTCTGGAACAGTCTCTTCTTGGTGATCTGGATGAGGCGGTCCATGATGAATGAGTCGAGTGATACCAGAACGAAGCATTTCCGAGCTTCACCATAGTGTCAAAAATCCGGTCAAAGTGCTACGGACGAAGCCCGGTCGTCGTTCGACGTGGCTTCAACTTCAGTCTCCGAAAAATCACCAACATGGCCTACGCCTTCCTTTTGCCTTTCCGACTCTTGACGCTTTTGCCTTTCTTTGACCTTCTTTGGCTTTTTCGCACTTACTGGACCATCGGCATGTTTGTTCTTCCACTACACGCATCCTCAGCACAACCGAAGCTAGCTTAGGGAAAGTTGTTCGACATACCATGCCACCATACCGATAGTGGGGATGCTCGGTTTCATGCCCTTTAGCATCCTCGACACCACCAGAAACCGACTTCCAACATTTCCCTGGACACAGAAAATTCCATTTCCCGCTTTCATCTATTTGGCATCTTACTAGGATCGGTCGAGGTGTACCACATAAGCTACATGGCTTATCATGGCTGACTGTATCTTTTGGCTTGGGCATAATGTATCAGGAATAGGACGATCACTAGACATGAAATGAAGGACACAAACACTTTGCGTGCTCGTGAAGTACGAAACATGACGTCATGACAATTGTTCAGCTATCTTTATAATGCATACAGAATACATACCTTATGGGCAGACGCTATTCAAACAGCATATACAGGAGAAGCAAGAGCTATAGCATCGAACTTATTCCCAGCCATGTCGTGGAAAAGCCAGCTGCTCGGACTTGGCACAACGGCAAGCACTGACAGCTACGCCTCAGCGCCACGCTCACATTCCATGCTTCATTCTTAGCGACCGTGCACTTCACCCTTGAAAGAGTTCCCCAAAGCTAACATCGATCAGATGCCATGATGCTGCTTCTTCTTCAATCGTCGGTCTCTCGTTTTTGTACTGCACATTTGTTTAGACGCAGACAGCCATGCCACTCTTTTCATGGCAGTCGCGTTTTGCGGCCGGCTTAGTCCTTGCACACCATGCTACTGCTTTTACCGGTTCCGAGTATAGCTTGACCCACGAGTATTCAGGTGTTAACTTCTTCGATGGTTGGGACTTCTACTCGGTAAGTCGCAAGGTCTGCGGCGTAGCAACAGACTGACGAGGTACATAGGGGCGTGACCCGACTGGCGGCTTCGTCACATACTACTCCCGATCCTCAGCTGAGCTCACAGACTTAATTCGAACGTCGGCAGATGGTCCAGCGTATATGGGCGTGAACTATGTGGACAAGCTCCCGTTCGACCAAGCCTCTGGACGTGGTAATGGTGCAGGCAGGCCCTCTGTTCGGATTGCGTCCAAACAAGCATTTACTCACGGCTTGTTCATTGGAGATTTTGCGCACATACCAGCCGGTGTTTGTGGTACTTGGCCAGCCTGTATGTGAACCATTGGTGTAGGATGGATAATGCTAACCTTGACACAGTCTGGACGTTGGGGCCGAATTGGCCCTATACTGGCGAGGTTGACATCTTGGAAGGCGTCAACGCAAACATGAACAACGTAATGAGCTTGCACACTAATGAGACTTGCATCATCGAAGGTGACATGACAACCATGACAGGCTCTTTGGAGAATACCAATTGCGCCTATTACCCTGACTACAATGTCGGCTGTGGTGTGAAGGACGATCGCACGACCAGCTTCGGTGTTGGTTTCAACCAAGGCGGCGGCGGTGTTTACGCTATGCAGTGGACGAGCGAGTACATCAATATCTGGCATTGGCCACGTTCCGAAGTCCCCAACGATGTGGACAGTAAGACACCTGACCCGGGTAGCTGGGGTTTGCCTGCGGCGCAACTTGGTGTCGGCAACTGCACCATCGATCAACACTTCCAGAGTCACAAAATCATTTTCGATACAACGTTTTGTGGAGAATATGCTGGCAACCCATACGTGTGGAAGACCGATGACGCGAACTCTTGTGAAGCATCTACTGGACTGGCGACCTGCGACAACTATGTTGCCAACAACCCAGAGGCGTTCAAGGAGGCCTATTGGGATGTCAACTATGTTCGTGTCTATCAGCTTGTCGATCCCGAGGGCGCTCCGCCATCGGCAACGTACATTGCTAGCGAACAGCCACCCAAGACAGTTAGTAGTGCATCCTATGCCGTTGCCACTCCAAATCTCGATACCGACAGTCTTTGTCCTCAGTATAACTTTCAGATTGTCACAGACGGCAAATATCAGTACGAGATCGCATGTGATTTCGATCCACCGGGACCAGACATCATCGGAGACCCATATGATGGTTTCAAAGCCAACTCATTAGCAGATTGCATTGCAGGGTGCACTTACATGAACGAGAACAATGGCACCAACTTCTGCGGAGCCGTTACGCATCTGGCTTCGATTAATTTCTGCTACTTCAAGAAGTATATTGATGGTACACCGCAGTACAGGAAAGGCTACAACGAGATTCGTTTGATCTACTACGGGTACCCTCAAATTACGGACGACCCAAACTCTAGTGCAGATTCGACTGCTACTTCGGTCTTTGTCGAGACTATTCCCACTCCACAGACTTACAGGCCCCTGACCACAACACCGATGGTCACTACAACTAGCATGGCTAGCAGTTCGACAGTGATGACTTCAGAATCTGGTGGTACAACATTGCCACCAGCTATGGGAGACAATAGCACTTCGACGTCAACCCTGCCACCAGACTATTCCGAGACTGTCACGAGTGGATACGAGAATGCAACGAGCACAACTTCATCTTCGCCATCTACAGTTACGTCGATTGATCCTGGAACCACAAGATCGGAGTTCCTGATCGCAGTCAATGTTCCTTCTGCTAGGAAGCGTCTCGTGAAGCGGGCAGTCCAATACCTCGCGTTCGATGACGAGGGCAAAAGTATCCTTGTGACCAGTGAAGACGAGGCAGCTCGATTCTACCTTGACTCAGACGGCTCAGTCAAAAGTGGCACACAATTCGTCAATGTCGATTCCACGTCAGAGACACCGGAGTTCTCTCTGCAGGACGCCAAGCCCGAAGAGCCTGTCAATGTTGAAGTTGACCCAAGTGGCAGTGTCAGAGTGCAAGGTTATGACGGTTTCTGTCTTACCCCGAACGGGAGCCTGGTCGTTGTCGAAGACCAGAACAACAAGCCTTCGGAGTGTATATCTGTTGATCCTGGGCTCGTACCTGCACCATCTGAGACGACAACCACCACCTCAGGGACCTCATCTTCGACGTCTTCATCAGGTACAGGAACTTCTTCTGTCTCGACCACGAGCACCGGTAGCATGGCTAGTTCTTCTGCATCAAGCTCGAACACCGTCAGCATGAGCAGTCCTTCTGCATCAACCACGAACACCAACAGCATGGCCAGTACTTCGGCAACTTCATCAGGATCGAGCTCGGAGTCTACTTCTCAATCACGCAGCTCGACCTCGAATACATTGACAGACGTCACTGGCTCGACTTCCACCAGAACATCCACAAACCAACAGTCATCGGGCAGCTCCACATCATCACAAAGCGGATCGAGCACATCCTCGTCTACCTCGTCAACACCCACGGCTCCTTTGGTCAACGGCTTCGTTTACTCAGGCTGCTTTGGCATCCCACAAGACTTCGGTACCCTCACTGGAATTTCGCTCCCCCTAACGGACCCAGCAATGAACAACGACAAGTGCACATCCTACTGCCAAGAATTGAATGCATATTACGCTGGTACACACGACACGCAATGCTTCTGCGGCACAAATATGCAGCTCTATGATGCCCTTTTAAGCTACCCTGATGCGCAGTGCAACACTCCCTGCCCAGGCTCAAACCGAGACATCTGCGGTGGCACAGTCATGTTCGATGAAGGCAGTATCTCCACAAGCTCTGTAGGCCCAACCAAGCACAAGCGAAAAGCGGATATCATCCTGGTCAGTCTTTACAATAACACTGAACTCTTACCGCAACCAGGTGACTCGAATGTCCCGACAACCTCGAGCGCCACATCCACCGGCACCATCACGACTAGCTCGACTGTGACAGGCGGACCCATCAGCTTCCCTCCCGACCAAGTCAGCTACAACGTCACAGGTACGAACACAGCCACGGTCATCAGCACGACCTACGTTGATGTCTGCCCTGTCTGTCCAGGTGGTCTGACGACTCGATCCACGACGATCACAGTGCCCCACTGCGGATGTACAGCTAGCTACGATGCGCATCTACAGACTACGGTGCCCGTGCCAAGCCCAAGTGTGCCCATGATCACTACTGTCAAGGATTGCGCTTGCGGTCATCAGGGCGCACAGAGTACGATCACAGTGACTGTGCCACATTCGAGCTCGATCTCGCAGTTAGCTGCGATGGTTACTCAGCAGGGTGCGCCTGGCGCGGCTGCTGGCGCAGGTGCCATGGCAAGTGCATCCGCCGCCGCTTCGGCTTCTGCGTCCGCAGTTGCTGGATCTAATGCTCCTGCCGCCGCGGGTGGCGCAGGCACAGGCGCGGGCTCGAACGCTCCTGCGGTAGCCGCTGGCTCCAGCAACCCCTCAGGCGTCGCAGGCACAGGCGCACCGCCAATGGGCGAAGAAGAAACCTCCGGACCCGCACCCATGAACATGGTCCAACCAGTCGATGTCTCCGCCGCATTACCCGCGAACGGTGCTTCTGCTGCAGCGTCGAATGTGGTGACAACACCACATGAGACCCCAGGCGCAACCGGCGCCGCCGCACCGCCCGCGCCTGCCTCGCCACCAACGGTTGCCGAGAACTCGGCGTTGACGAACCCCCACGCCGTAGTCAACCCCGTAAACGGCGCTGGAAGTAACGCGACGCTGCCGCTGGGCGTACAGCCTATCAGCAATGGGTCGTTCGCGGCGCCGAATTTACCGGTTCAGTCGTATAAGTCGGCTGCTTCGCGGTTGATGGGACTTGGTGGGGCGGCGGGTAGTTTCTGGATTGAGAGTCGGTATCTGCTTAGTTTGCTTGTTGGTGCGTTTCTGGCGGGAGTTGTGAGTGCGTGGTGACTTATGAGGTTGTGTGGGTGGGATTTCGTTGTGGGGCTGGGGGATTTCGCGGGCGGGTTTGGGGAGGTTGTGGTTGTTGATGGGGAGAGGGATGGGGTCGATGGTGGGATGGGAGAGGTTGGGAGGTTGGCTGGGGTGGGGATGTATTATGGTGCTGCTGCTTTGGTGTAGGACGGGCAAGAATGAGTGAGAGTTTAGATCGGAAAGTTGACGATTGATGTTGATGTTGATGTTGACGGAATAATGATTTGATGAATCTACACGGGTAACGTGTGAACGGTGTCGTAACGCAGGTTATAGGGGAGACAAATTGTTTGAGATTGCAATGACGGAGTAGAACTCTATGGTAGTCGTTCCAAACTGCGATGCAATGCCCTTTTGGACTGGTGCAAATTACAGTTGAAGGTGATAGTCTGCCTTCCCAGTTTTGGGCTTGTTGAGCCCACAATATGTTGTATAACCTTGCTACACTGTTCTTACTACAGCTCTCGACAACAATCGGGTTTTTTGAGCAGCAGCACATAGTATTTCATGTTGAGCAATTGACTCACTCTTGAGGGAATCAGACCGCGTCTTTTCCGGTCACGTACTCCAGCGCCTTCATTTGAAGAGCGGATGTATCACACCTTTGGTTCAAACTTGCATGCACGGTGTGGTCATCAGCTTCCTCCAAACTTTACCAGATACTACAGCTAAAAGGTGTTTTGACAGGAAGAAAGTCTGTGGCCACTCGGAGGAGATATTGGAAAGGGTATTGTGTGATGAGTCAGCATTGCGGGTCATGTGACCGTTACCAAAGCTCGTCGACGAACCAGACCTTGCAGGCTCTTTCTCACCGGTTCAGCATAGCCATCAGGCTGAGGTGGCGCGTGACCGTGGTCGTTACTACTGTCGAACCGATTGCCTTGGTTATTCCTCCGATGTAGGTGTGGTGGGGTTTACTCCCGGCCAGAGACCTTCAGCGTCATGCTCTACTTAGAAGATGTCGCACTACATCCGCAGCTTCGTTTCTCGGGTCTCTTGCACATTCTCTTGAGTTGAGTTACCTGTGCGAATCGGAGACTGCACTTCTGAAGGCTCTCCACGACACTGCCCGTTAGGATGTCTACCCAGTTGGAATATATCAAACTTCAGCCTGATGAGATACGCCTGATTCGGATGATCGATGATGTCCCAGGGCGTGTTGCATACGAGCTCAGCGTGTTCCCACTGGCCATAGCGCCAGAGTATACAGCACTTTCCTATCGTTGGGGCGAACCAGCTCGCACTATCGAAATCATAGCCGATGGGAAGGTCCTACGCATCACGAACAGCCTGAATGATTTTCTGGGAGAAGTAGTCTCTCGGCGGAGATCAGCTTCGCAGAAAACAGGATGGTCATTCCGATGGTTCTGGATCGATGCTGTTTGTATCAATCAAGACGATGCTGTGGAGCGCGGAGAGCAAGTCGCGAAGATGAAGGAGATCTACGAGAAAGCCGAACACATGGTTATATGGCTTGGAGAGGCTGACTCTGGGACTAGTGATGCATTCGATATGCTCGAGGAGGTCGCGGAGCTGGAATGCGAGACTTTCAAGTTGATGGATGGTGCGATGCCTGGCATTTCTTGCAAGCTTGGGAGCGACGAGAGCAGTGTGGATATGCTGTACGAAACGTTGAATGACGATATTGGCGGGATCCTGTGGTCTGGCTACTGGAATCGGGCTTGGATCATTCTGGAGGCAAGTACTCCCAAGGACAGTTTAGATAGTGGTGGGAATTGCAAGATCTGGGTATGTTGTGGCGGGTTTACACTAGCCTGGGATGTGCTCGCTGAAGCGAACAAGAGGCTTCTTGCTGCTTCTTGGGACAACGAGGTAGAGGTACATGCTTATCTCCATGGGGTCGCTAATGGCGACATAGCCACCCTCAAATACATCCAAGACAGACGGAAAGCGCAGACGTTTGAAGAGTCACTCTACCCTATGCTGATTAGATCTAGGACCTCGGGAGCAACGGATGCCAGGGACAAAGTATATGCGATCGCAGGTTTGGTGAAAACAGGTGGTGACCACAGACTACAACCAAACTACACCTTGAGCGTGGAGGACGTCTACATTCAAGCGGCGAAGGCCATCGTCGAGTCAAGCCAATCACTGGACTCTCTGGGGTCCGCCGGCCTCCCCAGAGACCACAATGTACCATCCTGGACGCCTGACTGGACAGTTCAGCACAACACGGTGCCGCAGCCATTCTACCTGTACGATCAACTGTGGTCAGAGGATGGCTCAGTAAGACGAACCAACCTCTTCAATGCCAGCGAAGGCGCAGTACCACAAATAAGCTTTGACAGAAACGACCGCTGCTTAGTGGCTCGCGGATTCTGCTTCGACACACTTACTACCTTGTCGGTACCTCGTACTCGATCGAGCGCTAATCTGCCCTCCGATGACAGATGGCGCAATTGGACGGAGACGGCAAATCCAGATCAAGCGAAGTACGTTGCTGGATGTACAAGGCTTGAAGCATTCAAGAAAGTACTCAAGGCTGACGTTTCTGAGGTATGGGGAGATTGGTCTGCTGAGCGAGGCAGTACTATTGAAGGTTTCCATCATCCATCGCAGAACGCGTTCGACTTTCGGGATGCGATTCTTGATGCCATGACCTGGACCCGAAGACTGTTCGTCACACGGAAGGGATATCTAGGCCTTGGTCCTTCCACTTTAGAAGAACACGATGTGCTATGCGTTCTGTTTGGGTCGCAGATGCCTCTCGTGCTCAGAAGGCAGGGAGGTGATTGCCTTTTCGTTGGCCAGGCATATGTTCATGGGCTGATGGATGGCGAAGCGATTGATATGTCGGACAGACAACATGATGAGGTGTTCAGTGTGCTCTAAGCTTGTGCCAGGTATGTACTTTCCGAAGCACACGATCATGTCGTTACGTCCGCTGAAGGTGCACACCAAATGTTGGTGGAATCACGCTTTATGCTCGTGCAGACACAAGCGTCCGCATGTACAGCAAGCACGGCAGGCTTCAAGTTGCGATCGGCAGTGCTTCCAGACAAGCCAGAACGCAAACACAAGCTGCTTGTTAGGTCTGACACCTGATTGCTAACCTGTTGCAGCAAGATTTCCAATTCTACAAGAGGTCGATCTCATCAACGCATTGCTTTTCTTCTTGCTTCACCTTCAGTTCAGCACAAGCCTACGTTGAACTAACAATATTCAAACCAGCCATGAATATGGAATTCAACATTTCACAAATCAACAAAAAGCTCGAACAGACGAATGAAGCTCTCCTCAACCTCACCAATAAGGTCGACCCTGGATCTCACTTACCCATCCCACCTATTATCAGCGGATGCGAAACACCCGATCTCTTCGATGAATGGTCCATCAAAATTAAGAACAAGATTGCACAATCCATGCAAGATGAAGATCCAAACATGCAGATCAACTACATAGCCAGCCGGACAACGGGAAGAGCCTTCAGTGTGATCAAATCACGTCTTCCATCAACGGCGGGGACCAGCGTTCCTTACCAAAACGCAGACGAAGCCCTGAATGTGCTATTTGCTTATTTCAAAAGAAGGTCAGAGCGTTTGAGGGACAAAGAGGCGTTCTGGCGGCTGGATTTCATCTCTTCACCCACGCTCGTTGATATTTCGCAAATTCCACAACGAAATGATGGTAGTGGGTGATACTGTGCGCTTCCTGTTTCTGCTTCTTGCATCGAGATCTTGGAAGTGACTTCTCATGTGGAGTTTTGGAAGCATCAGAGAATAAATCCGTGGATCGAGATTTGGTGGTCAAATATTTCTATCCTCCACAATAAAGCGAACTCATGTCAACTCCCTTACAGCTTACTTCTCGAACCTCTCTCCTCTTCATCCTCCGGTATCGTAATCGCAACCTTGCCCCATGTGTCCCTGCCGCCCAACGCAATCAAAGCAGCGGGTAGACTGTCCAGCCCGACGTACTTCTTGTCTGTATACGTGATACCTCTTATTTGTCCCTTGTTGATCATCTCAAAGATACCCTTCCACGTCGAGTGTAACGTCTCGTTCTCCATCACAGCATACCTGCCCCAGTGCAGACCTACAATTGAGATGTTCTTGAGCAACACCCTGTTCAACGCTAGCTTCTCGATGTTTCCGCCCGCAAAGCCTATGACCACGAGTCTGCCGTTCCACGTAATGCATTTTATGGAGGGGTCGATCATGCCTGCGTATATTAGCATCGTACTGTGACAGAAGGGAAAAGGAGGTGAGCGCATACCGACAGGATCATAAACCACATCAACGCCAGCCTTGCCATTCCCCGTTCTGTTCTTCGACGTAATCTCGATAACCTTCTGTGGCCAATTTTTGTCCCGGTAATCAATCACATAGTCCGCACCATAGTCCAGACATATCTGGCGTTTACGTTCATTGCCAGCTGTCGCGATAACAGTCGCACCCACCGCCTTCGCAATCATCACCGCACTAAGCCCGACACCGCCCGCGCCAGCATGGATCAAACACCACTCATTCGCCTGCAGCTGTCCTCGAACGATCAATCCGCCATAGGCAGTAGGCATAGTCACATACAACCCCGCCGCATCCTCAAAAGACCATCCCTCAGGAATAGGAAACAAAGACGACTCAGGCGCAAGGATATGCGTCGCATACGCCCCCATACCCTGCCCAAAAACACGATCTCCAACCTTGAATTTATGCGCCGTCTGCGCGTTTATGGTTCCATCATTGCTACTGACGACTTTGCTCCCTGTGCCGCCGCTTTGTGTTGGTGTGGCGAGGATCACGCCTGCGAATTCGGCGCCTGTGTAGTGGGGGAGGGGTGGCTGGTGCTGGTATTTGCCTTGTATTTGGAGGAGGTCGAAGAAGTTTGTGCCTGCTGCGTGGATGCGGATTAGGTACTGGTTTGGGGAGGGGAGGGGGGTTGGTTCGGTTGTGGGGTGGAGTTCGGAGGGGCCTTTGACGTAGTGGGTGAGTTTTACGGCGCGCATGGTTGTGGTGAGGGTGGAAGGTGTGGTTGGGTTGTGGACCGATGTGTGCTGCTTGGGTGGAAGGAGGGAAGGCTTTCCGCTGTTGGAGGGGGAGCTTGTGGTGGTGAGGGGCGCTTTGTTGGGGCCGCTGTGGTGAGTAAGGTACAAGTGAAATGTAATCAAGGTCTCAAGGTGTTTGGCTGAGAAAGATCAATCAAGGCTGGTACTGCAGCTCAATTTCGAGTATCTCAATCGCAGTCCATAGATTCTGGTAAGCACCCGATAACTGCCTCGGCTCTTGCGGGAAAGCAGGCTAAGTCGAATATGGTAAAGCTGCCGGAACGGATGGCAGCCCAGATCTGCAATCACGTGGGAAGTTAGGCGAGCGGCACCTGCCTCGAATTCCGCAGTTTGTCAGGTTGCAAGCGACTGCCACCATGTTGTGCCTGTTGAGGTCAGCGACCAAAGCATTAAGAGTACACGGTTTCAGACTTCAATTGGCGGCAACACGGTGCTACTTATTACCCGCACGTGCTTCGGGTGCTCCGTGACCATTTGCTAAGCCACGTCGTTCAGCGCCTTTTCACTTGGCAGATAGGCGACAGTGGCCGATGTCGCCTGCCATTGAAGCCTTACAAGACATTGCCAACGACATATCCGCCGGATTTGAGGTTCTGCTCGAACGACTCGATGCGCAGAGAAGAACAGAAATCGACTTGAGACAACAACTTGCGAAGGCAGCCGAAAGGGTAGGTCATTCCATCCCAACATTCTCGCACGATCTTGTGTCCTCTGTTTCGTGATGTTACATACCTTTAGCTCTAGAACTGAGTCGCAGCTTTGCGGTCTGGATGATCCCTTTTGATGTCTGATATCGATTTCACTTACAAATCCTCACGCTTACCGTATGTGTTGCATAATACTAATAGTGTTACAGTACCAATCAGACGACAGCGAAAACCCTTCAGATGGTGCCCTTTCCGACTGGCAGGACGAGATCGTCAAGCAACTGTCATATCTGCCTTGGAAAGAGTACAATCTCAACCCCGACCTGGTCCCCGAGATAGTAAAAGCTAAGGACGCAATCGAGAAGCTGAGAGGCAATATGGCTGGAGTTACAGCAAGGAAATGCCCCGTGGCACACAACATTAAGCCTGCAGAAGATGGCACGGTATCAGTCTCGACACCACGAAAGTGTCCAGTGGCGCACAAATCGACACCACCACCAACATACCAAGAGATGGAAAAGGATTTTACAACCCAAGGAAAACCGAGCAGTCTGGAATGTCCTTTTGCAAAGATGACTAAGACTGGAGGTATATCAGATATTGCCGAGTCCATCGATCCAATAGCCGCCGAATTCCACGCTGATACACTATCGGCGCAGTCGCTCGACGCGGCGCGGGGATGCGGCAAATGTCCTATTCGTTTCTTGGACAAGCACAGTCCTGAAGAAGTAGCCCAGTATTTCGAGAATCACAAGCACGAACTTCCGCGCAGCCACGAAATATGCGTCAAGCGATATCAGCAGAATGAGAACAGTATCAGGCAATTAGATGCAAAGTATGGGAATATTGTTAGTATGATACAAGGTTTGGGGAATAAACACAAACAGTATCTACCTGAGGGCGAGCAAGCTGCTTTGAGTGGGAGCGACCAGAAGTCTACGGCTGCTGTTGAGAAGTGGGCCGAGAATGTCGATGGGAGTTCTAGCATGGTTGACGAGGTCGCCTTGGATGGAGAGGCTGAGCGAGAACCACGGGCATCGCACTTCGACAAGCCGCTCCGGGATGTCAGGGTTGGCGAATCGCCTACAAGACCATGGGGAATCCATGTGCCAGCTGACCGTTCAAAGGCACCCAGTGCTGCGTCTTTACCAAGGAGATCAGTGGTCCCAACCGCGAAGTTGGACGCCGAGACATCGCAGACAAAGCCTGTGGTGGATGGCGTTACCACAGGGGCTGCCAGCACGAGAGCATCTGCGAGCCAGGCTACCTCAAAGAGAAGTCGTAGTCGAAGACCAAACCAAATTATCTTCAATGGGCCGGTATTCTTGGGCTACTCGCCAGAGCAGGCAGCACAATTTCTGAATCAGATTGGAACTCGCCACGGAACTTAGGAGGCGGATGATTGTTCTGCATTATTATACTTATGATAGCGTTCGAGCGAGAAGGGCAACTTGGGATGGGTTTTAGCGAGCATAGATAATAATTCTATCGGATGTAGGTACACTAGGAGTCATCAAACCCACTGATCAGGGAGATACAAGATGAACTATGAAGGTCCTTTGACTTGGTATTGCAACAAGTGTGATAAGTCCACCAGCTCTGATCGTCTGTTCTCACAAGATGTGGTCCCAGGGATCATGACTTCGTAAGAAGAGCTTGTGGGTTCCTCGAGGACGAGGTCAAGCAGCTGGAAAGTGAGCGTTGCGTATTGTCCGTTCTGCAGCGTTTGAGCACGGCAACATCTTGTAATCTCACACTGCCTTCAACTCATGCTCTTGCAGACTTACCTACCTTGGTCCCTCATCGTTGACGGCACTTTCCTCCCTTGTGCGGTGCTTGCCGCATAACACATCACTGTCCAATATGGAACTGTAACCACCTCTCACCAGGTCGGAATATGGAGCTCGCATGAGTCCAGTACTGTTGCACGTCGCAGCAAGTGCTGGGTGATTGAATCGTAGTAATGAAGTATTCGTGATTAACGCCGAGGGAAGAGCTGAATATGAAAATGTTTAAAAAGTTTCCGAAGAACTGGACGTCGGAGAGTGGACTCACAAGGCTGCGCAGCCTCATGTTCGTCACCACTCGAGCAGTCACGCCAGTCTCGAGCAGAGAAGAGCAGCTCACATTTCAGCTTGTGACCAGGGGATAAAGATATGGAGTCCTCATATATGTGCTTGCGATGCATTCGACATTTGACAGGAGCTAGCAGACAAGTAACGAGAAGCATACCTCAGGGACCGGCCAAAAACTTCTCTACAGTAGCGAAGCGGCAGCATAAAGTGCTCCCCCAGCAGCAGCAGATACCTACACAGCAAGCCCGGAAATGGTCGTCGAAGCAGCCAATACAGAGAGCTGCGGCTGCGGCAGCACAATACCAAACCGGTGACTTCGAAACCTCGAAATACCCACCAAATGCGTCCCCATACGGCGAGTACAGATCACCACTGCTCCTGAGACCCGACAATCTCTTCCACTCGTTTACAGAGTCCCCGATACCAGATATTAGACGAAGAGCTCAGTTCATGAGGCAGAATGCTTATTGCCCACACAAGTCACATAAACCGACCAGACAAGCACAATCGCCGAGTGATTCGGAAGCTAGAAAGAAACCGGGAATTTCGAAAGCACCGCCTGCATATGTAGATTTTGAATGTCCGGATTGCGGGATACCGGTCTATTGCTGCGAGGATCACTGGGTAGAAGATTACGAAGCGCACATCGAGATATGCGATACTCTAAAGCAGATAAATGAGGATGACCACGACTTGAGGTCGGGCAGATGGTTCCATGAATTCGAGTATCCTGGTCCGCAACTGGATGAGATACTGGTGAACATGACGAATTGGGACACTCTCCTATACACTAGACAGTTCGAAGCTATCAACGAAGATAGAAGCATGAGGCAAGCGACACGACTACTGACCTACCCAATGACTATCGGGAGTGTGCTACACGAACTCAGCCCATACAGCATGAAAAGAGACGGTAGACTCACATTCGAGGGTCTGAAGAGTTTGAGCGCTCTACGGTACACTCTGCACCCACCGCGGACAGGTCAAGGTATGGACATCGCAGGTCTAAGACTGCAATCACCGCCAGTACGCATCTTCTGCCTCGGCGCACGTGCCGAATCCTCATTACCACGAGATGTCTGGATGCAGCTTTCTTACCTCTTTGGACGTGCAAACGTCCACCTGATCTTCATCGGACCTGAATCGATGATGAACCGCGATGCTGAATTTCCACTGCCCGAACGCACGTCAGAAAATCCGTTCGGAGCGATAGTCGAAGATCGCATATCCGACAAGATGAAGATCACGACCTACGTGGACTACTTCCATACCCTGCACGAGGCGAATTTGTTTTACCCGTACGATCCGTACTTTGACTGCTTCATGCTGTTCCATCCTGGTTTGGGTCATCCGGCAAGTGCGCATGAGTGGGAAGAAACACTGCCACAATTATTGAGCACCAAGGTGCCGATCATCTGTACAGGGTATACGGACTGGGATATGCAGAGGGATTGGAAATGGGTCATGGAGAAATGTGCGGGGGAGGTAGACTTGTTGCTGGAGCCAGGAGAGAATAGGTTTAGAAGCTTGAGGTGGGATTTAAACGACCTAGATCCGATGGATACCAGTTGTGGAAACTGGGGCGTGTGGGCATTCCGAGGAAAGAGGTATGTGGTCAGATCGTGCTGAGTTTGACCATAACTAACAGAATTTGCAGGTATGAGGCAACGACGAAGGGTGCTGAGTAGCGAAGTGATCGGGTCTCTTCATTGAGGGTCGAAACGCAATACTTCTATCGATGTCTCTGCACAAGCATATGGTACGTCCTGGTGCAGCGCACGAAACTATCACTACCATATGATGATCTCCACAACCTATTGCTTTGCTTCCCTACGCCTTGGGCACATGCTACATTGGCCCCCAGCAATTCCACCTCTTGTTCGGCAGGCATATAGTATCAGTCAAGCGAGGTTGATCCCATCTAGCTTACAGTGACTGTGTATGCTACCCTACCTCCATTGCAGCAACTCAACCACCCCGTACCGAATCTTGGGTACATGTGTATAGGAATTAGCGCGTCCTGCAGAAGTACTGCGGAAGGTGCCATATGGTCAAGCTTCCCAAGGCCGACCTGGTAAGGATTTACAGAATCCTTAACTGTACATTAGCGGTTTGAGGATGCGCCAGGATCAGGTGACCAGACTTCAATGCATAAGGCAGACAACTGGGCGTTCTATATGATCCTTGTGTTATAGCCACGGAATCCAGAGTTGATCAAACAAGCGATGCTCGTGCATGCGCTGGTTGATTGCATTCTCGTATCCTGTAAACCAGGCGCATAACGGCTGTCAACGGCCTCCATAGCTTCTTGGCATCGTGCCATGGTCGTTTTCAGCGAAATTGCATATCAAGCACAAGCGCTCCCGAATATCCCTCCTGCAGCGGAAGATGCATGCGCAGATGCAACAGATGACATGCTGGAAGAACATGCCTGATAGAAAGCGCGATGCTGCCGAGACGGAGAGCGGCAAGCAGCTCAATAGGATCGGCATCATTTGAGATCTCAAAGGTTCCTCTGCTCATCGAGAAGCCGGAGACATCTCGCGCTTGATGTAACACGCCAAGAGAAGAAGCAGTAAGCACCAATCACGACCGACCTTTAGCACTGGCTGCGCCTTGCAAGCAGCTAAAATCCTGAGCCGCAACCCTGAAATCGTGCTAAACGATCCATGACTTCATACCCGGCAAGCTGTAGAGGATCGCCTCCTCCGATGCTTTGGAATAAAGTACATCGCCACATTTAATATCACGAGGCATCCTCGTATTCGCAGGGCACATTTGTACTTTGATACTTAATAGTTCTTGCCTGACAACCTCAATCCGCGTGTCCTTGTACAACACATTAATCAAACATTCTTCAACCCTAGTCGCATCCAAACAAGACCGTTTGCGACAACATTGTACGCATATACTACATCAAAGCCCAACCGTCATACCCGACACTGCGCACGCAAACCTACATATCATAGCACTTTGCGCATCGTACGAACAACTCTTCTTTCATCTGGTTACACACCTTCGTCACACACAGGAAAACCGTAACGCGCAGTACACGACTGCTACACACACAAGATGAAGTTCTCACTAGCATTCACATCACTCCTCTCCGCCACAACGCTGGTTTCAGCACTTCCACCACAACTACCCGCAGATGGCGCCCACATCGAAAGGATACCCTCAGCCAACTCCTTCGACCCATCACTCTCAGAAAACCTAGGCTCACACCAGCTTGAAAAGCGCAGAGGTGGCGGCGGTGGTCGAGGAGGCGGTTCATCCGGCGGCCGCTCCGGAAGCAGCGGCAGCAGCGGTGGCCGATCAGTCTCATCATACTCATTCTCATCATCATCGAACACGGGCGGACGAACACGAGATGGCTCAGGCAGTCCGCCCGCATACGGCGGCCGATACACGGGTGGCGCCGCAGTACCATATACAGCTGGGGCCCGCAGTCCAACCAGAAGTGTCGCGCCCTTCCTACTACCCGTTACAGCGCTCGCATTTTTCCCTGGGCTGTGGCTATACAGTGTCTACGCATATCCATATGCCGGCTACGGCGGCTACTCTTGGAGAGGCGACGATGGCCGCAATAGAACCGCCAATGTAACCTGTCTGTGTCAGGAGTACAGTGTCTGTGGATGCGATCCCGGTCAAGATAACCAGACGATTCTCGCTCAGCAGTTGACCGACGGTCGTGGATCCGGTGCTCCGGTCAATACATCCGCTGTCAAGATCGTTGATTTCGGCGACGGCAACACGACGGCGTATATCAATGGTACGCTTGATAATGGCACGACTGCGAGTGGTGGGACTGAGCCTAGCAATGAGAGTCAGATTAGTGCTGCGGTGCAGCTTTTGGCTAATTATGGGGGGTACTGGATGGCTGCGCTTGTGGCGAGTTTGTTCATTACGGTGGCATAGAGAACTCGCTTATTTCATACGTCTGAAAGCGTTGGTCTGTACAGATTGGTTTACGTAGTTTAGCATGATACCCGAATTTGAGATTTTTGGAAAATCCACATCGATACCTTCATTTCGTACCTGCATGCCCGAACTTGCCTCGTGCTCTGTCTATCGCTGCATAATCCTCCTCTTTGCTGCCACGACATTAGCGATGGAAAGTCGTGCTTCTTTCCTTCCTTCGATTACAACAATATTTGAAATTTATTCACCCCCGCTCCAGATCGAGAACAAACTTAGGTTCCACCACAACTCCACGTCAAATCCGACCCGGTCACAGCTACGCCTTACTACATCGTACACAAGCTGCATCGAACTGTCAAAACTACATGTCAACCAGCCTATCTCGAAGTCTCAAGCCCCTCACCAGATTCACCAGACCCCAGCTATCCGCCATTGTACCAGTCTACAAGCTTATCCGTCCCCTCTCAACCACGAGCACCATCAAAATGTCGGATCAACTCGAGAAAGTCTCTACGAAGACGGGTCCGCCTCGTAAGTGAATTGATCATCCCGCAAATCTCATTCCATCTCACACAACCGAACACGCACCCGGCACAGAACAAGGTGACAAGCGGCATGTACGCGGAGCTGTGGAGTGGCTCGATGTACCCCAGCTACTACAAGATCTACCACTGGTCTGTGTGGTGTCAACTACTAACCCGACCCACGCAGCCGCCGCCCCCTACTCCCAAGCCATCAAAGCCGCAGGCCAAATCTGGATCAGCGGCCAATTACCCGCCGATAATACGGGGAAGCTCATCGAGGGGAGTATAGCCGAGAAAACGCGGGCTTGCTGTGCGAATGTTAAGGCGATTCTTGAGGCGGGTGGGAGTGATATTGGGAAGGTTGTTAGGGTTGGGGTGAGTCCTCCCATTTTTCTGCTGTAGTTGATGGGATGGGGCAAGGAGATGCAGGGGAGGTTTAAGTGAGTAATGGGATGTGCTGACATGACAATAGGTCTTCCTAGACGACATGGCACATTTCAAGGAGATGAATGAGGAGTATGCGAAGTGGTTTAGTCATAAGCCGGCGAGGACTTGTGTTGCGGTTAAGGAGTTGCCTTTTGGGGTGCCGGTGAGTGACTTGATGTGATGGGTCTGGGATTGGATTTGAGTGGTGGTGCTAATGAATGGTTGCAGGTTGAGATTGAGGCTATTGCTTTGCAGTGAGAACTTCACGGTCTGGGCAGAAGAGCAGATATACTAAAGTGCTGCTGGTTGAAGGCCATGAATCCACGGAGCACTGCATGAAGTGGCGGTGGAGTTGTGAGGCCAGATGTCCGCTCATCAAGATCTGGCTGGACCTGCACATTACACGATGCGCATGTCTTCGTGTGCTCGGCGAACAATGACCACGGGATTCCAAGTGTGAGCAAGCTCCATTAGAAGAGTCAGAGAAGCTGATGTACCGGGGCTAATGGCCGTGGAATGTGAGTTCTCAAGCTGTACATAGTAGATTCATTGCGCCGCCCATTCATTTGCACACTGCTGATCTATAACTTGACCCCCAGAGCTTCGTCACCCGATCTGAAAGCCTGGAAATTGTTAGTTACGCCTGTAGTAGAGATCACAGAAAGAGCTCACCCTCAGTGCACCAGGACCTCCAAGCTCTTCCTCCAAACCGCCCTCAAACGTCCTCGGCGCGCTCGGCCTGTCCGGGTATGTCGCGTAAACACCAAAGCTGAGAGCACCCACACAACCCAAGAAGAAAGCCCACATGGCCATACCCATCTTTCCGGTCATGACATTGTACTCTTCCAGCGAAAAGATGCCCATGATGTCTTCATCTTCGTGCACAGGTTCGCCGAAATTCCTTCGCTCTTGCTTGTCGGTCCAGTCGCCGTAGGGATCTCTGTGTTGTCGGTTGATCCTTGGGGGATTAATATAGCCGCCGTTCTATAATGTGTCAGCTCCTGACTAATTTTCCGCCTCTTCTTCATCGTACCATATTTGGGTCTTCTGCTTCGGACAGGGCTCGTACGGATTGTGTCGTAGAGAAGGGAGCTTTCAGGGCTTGTCGCGGGGCCATTGTGGGCTTTGCGAGGCGCGAGGCCTGCCGGGCAACTTGTCGAGACAGCATGATGGGCTATCTCGACTGTCGCACGTGTTGTCGTTTGGTCGGTGGACTGTGAGGGTGCAAGGTCGAGTGCGAGTGGTCACAGCCTTTGACGTGAGGTCGATGGGTTTAAGCAATAACTCTAGCTTTGATTGGCTGGCAGAGCGGGAAATATGGGGAAGTGCGTTTGTCATAGCTTTGATGCGCCGCAGTTGTTGTGGCTCCAAGAGGGCAAGAGCACTCGGTGGCATTTCGCACTTGCCTGCGTTTCCGGGCTCCCTCCTTCTCTTCCAGTGTTTGACGACGACAAGCTCCTAACCCACGTCAGCAACCCAGAATTATCGTGGTGCACTTGAAACTTCGCAGAGGCACTATACTAGCAGTGACGAATATTCTGACACCCAAATTACCATCTGAATCGTTCTACTGATATAGCATGCAAGTCGCATAATCACAAAGTTGGGCAATAATTTTCTTGCGATGACCGGCATCACGGTCGCGACGCCCAATGACCGACCCTGCCACTTTGGCACAGTCACCACCGCCAACACCATCCCTCACCAACGGCCACTCTCAACACGACCAAGACACAGTTGTCAACAGCACCGAAGTCAAAGAGGAGGAGGTTCAACAAGAGAACAAACAAGCATGGGCCAAGAACAAAGACGACGCTGCCACCCCCAACCTCAATGGTCATGCCAGCGAACATCAAGAGCATCCAGATGCACCTCCTTCGAAGCGACGAAAGTTAGTAGAAGGAACCAACAGTAACGACAAACCTTCACCGCGCGCTGCATCTCCACCATGGAAAAAGGTTGCCGCCGAAGGTCCGACCTCTTTCCTCGAGAATGGGAAACGACGGTCAGGCAGGACGAACGCCATCCCATTGGAACTACAGCCGGCATCGAAGAAGCGACAGACCAGGACCTCCCATAGCAAAGCGACGGAGAAACAGCCAGTCCGGCCAGTATACAGTGACACCAAGAAGCATAAGACAGAAGCTCCGAAACATACGAAGGCCACGTCTGTTGACAGCAATGGAGCTGTGCGTAAGGGGCCTGCGAGAGGAGCAAAGCCTGCGCCAGCACCGCCTGTAAAGAAAGAGCTGAGCAAGAAGACGCTCGTCAAGAGCCCCAAGACCAAAGAACCGGCACCTGCAAACCGGAAGACCGATCGGATATCTACCGTTGGCAAGTCGAAGGCCGAACTTGTACAATTGAAAAGAGAACTTTTGCAAGCGCAGAAACAGCTCGTGCAAGATGAGACCGAGTCCGAAGATGCATTGGAAGAATCCAGTTCATCGGATGAGTCTTCTCACCCTCCCAGTCCTGCTCTGCACCTCAAGAAGGTCTCCTTCAAAGTTCAAATACCGAAACCCGCCGTCATCACACCTGCGAACATACCTCCGGCGAAGAAGTACGAATCCTTCGAGCAGTTTCTTGCTCAGGATGATATCGAAGAGCCCGGCCTGAGACCGCTCATGTCCCCTGACCAGGTGCGAAAAGAGGCTGCAAAAAGACTAATGGTACAGCGCAAAAGATCGGGACATTTGGGAGGTATCGGCGGCTTACAGAAGCAGCCGGAGCCGCCTAGACAATACGCGCATTACGATCACCTCATGGTCCATGCGCATCACTTCAGGTCTCTTATGCGCAAGGAGAAAAAAGAGCATAGAAGGCTGGCTGGGGTACTAGCTGATGAGGCCAAGAAATATGTCGAGTCGAAACAGGCCAAAGGGCGAGTAAAGACTGTTGAAGAGATTGAGCAGGAGCAGCGATTGCTTTGGCTGAGCAGATACAAGACTGTGGTCAAAGATGTGGGCAAGCTCTGGCAAGCCGTTGAGGCTGAGGTCAACGCGGCACGCCTACGTGAATATGAGCAGGAACAACAGGAGAAGATCAAGGGCCATTTGAACAGAGTACTTGATCGGACGGATGCTATGCTGAAAAGACATGATACAGAGCAGTCCGGCTCCGACCTGGATGAGACTGACGTCGATGAGGATGCTGAGGATGCTGAGGACGACACCGACGGCGACAACAATAGTGATAACAGCGAGCAGATGTCTGCATCTGGCTCTGACTCGGAAAGCTCAGTCGAAGCTGAGGATCCTGACGAGACATTGACTCATGAGCAACTCAAAGCAAAGTACGAGAACGTGCCAGATCTCGAGCCAGACGCCATCGCCACACCAGATCCAGATGCTGAGATGGACGACGGTGCAGAAGATGATTCGGATCCAGAAACGGTCATGGACAGCGAGCTTGATAGTGATGAAGAAGACGACGAGGAAGATGATGACGATAACGACGACAACGAAAGTGAGAATGAAACTACTGGAGGTCTTCTGTCTCTCTTCTCGAAGAAGGAAATCAAGGATATGGAAGAAGAGCCCGAAAACGAAGCACAAGCCGAAGACCACGAGGACACAGAGATGGTGGAGCTGCAGGTGGATGAAGTTGTGCAGCCTGATACCGAAGGTGACCCTGGCGCTGGAGACGATCCTAACACCGAGAAGCCGCTGATTGAAGAATTACCAGAAGCGGTGGATGTCGACCCTGCAAAGTCCACGCTCACATCACAGGTAGCCGGGCCTGACGATACACCCGACCCTCCTCCACATGATGCGGACAGCAGCCGAGACCACAGCGACAACGCCTCGGCTCGAACTTCTGTAACCAAAGTTGCGGAGGTAGAGTCGGTCTCATCGGTAGAGCACCAAGACGCGAACCAGCAGCCTACTACTCTCGACGACGCCAGTCAGAAGCACATGACGCCTGTGCCACCTCTTCTGCGAGGTAATTTGAGAGTCTATCAGCATGAAGGCTTAGATTGGCTAGCAAATCTCTATGCCAAAGGCCGCAGTGGAATTCTTGCTGATGAAATGGGACTTGGCAAGACAATCCAAAGTATCGCTCTACTTGCTCACCTTGCCACGACGTACCAGGTCTGGGGTCCGCATCTGATTGTCGTGCCTACTTCAGTCATGCTCAACTGGGAGATGGAGTTCAAGAAGTTTTTGCCGGGCTTCAAGATCCTGACGTACTATGGTGATATCAAGGAGCGTAAGGCAAAGAGACGTGGCTGGATGGCTGATGACAGCTTCAACGTGGTAATCACATCGTACCAGCTCGTGCTACAAGATGCAAACTCTTTCAAGAGGCGCAGGTGGCACTACATGATACTTGACGAAGCCCACAACATCAAGAACTTCCGCTCCGAAAGATGGCAGACAATGATGACATTCAACACACGAGCTCGGCTGTTATTGACAGGCACCCCTTTACAGAACAACCTCACAGAGTTATGGTCTCTGCTGTTCTTCCTTCACTACGGCCAAGAACAAGAAGGCGAGGACGATGCATTTGCAGGATTACAAGAATGGTCAGAATGGTTCAAACGTCCTGTTCAATCTATTCTCGAGCATGGCAAGCAAGTTCTCGACCAGGAAGACCAGCAGCAAGTTGCCAAGTTGCACAAGGTCATCCGACCATTTCTGCTTCGAAGACTAAAACGTGACGTCGAGAAGCAGATGCCTCTCAAATACGAGCACGTCGAATTCTGTCGGCTCTCTAAGCGGCAACGGCAGCTCTACGATGGATTCATGTCAAGAGCACAGACGCGAGAAACCCTGGCCTCTGGGAATTACCTCTCAATCATCAATGCCTTGATGCAGCTGCGCAAGGTCTGTAATCATCCTGACCTGTTTGAAACAAGACCGGTCAACACTTCTTTCGCTATGCCGAGATCAGTTGCCGCTCAGTTCGAGGTTACGGACCTCCTTGTCCGCAGGAAACTGTTTGACGACGATCCATTCAGCCGTGCCGATCTTGACTTCTTGGAGCTTGTTCCAGTCTCAAGAGAGAATATGTCAAAGCTACAGCTTGCTGCAAGTTCGAAATGGAATGCGTACCAATCACTCAGAACAATGAGAGAACGGCAATGGGTGCGCGTCCGCAACAGAAGTAAGCTCTTCGCAACAGCAGACCGAGAAGAGGTCATGTCTTCTCTGGAAAGCGTCGCACGTTCAGCTAGGCTTCAGCATATTGACAGGACCATGTATTATGAGTTCTACAATCATCATCAGCATCCAGCTTATGGCTTCGATTTGCTCCAGAGGATTGACTTCCGTCTGAAGGATAAAGTCCTGTCCGAATGCGCTTTGTCTGAGTCGAAAGCAAGATTTTGGGACCGCGCCTCAATCTTCAACTCCTTTAACCTCGTACAATCGCTCGATGCTCGATCGCGTACAATGGAGCCGTTTGTACAGCAGTATGCCTGCATCACACCTGCTGCGGTCGCAATCGACCTGCCTGTAACGGTGATCGGCGAATCCAGGGCCGAACCACTTCGTCAACACCAGGCAATGCAGAAGTATGATCCGTTCCACCAAGCTCAGATGAAACTCTCAATAGCATTCCCAGACAAACGCCTTCTCCAGTACGACTGCGGCAAGCTACAACGTCTTGACAAGCTTCTTCGACAACTACAAGCCGGCGGTCACAGAGCCCTGATCTTCACACAGATGACTAAAGTACTCGACATCCTCGAACAATTCCTCAACATACACGGCCATCGTTACCTACGCCTTGATGGCGCGACAAAAATCGAGCAACGACAAATACTAACAGACCGCTTCAACAACGACAACCGCATCCTCTGCTTCATCCTCTCATCACGATCCGGCGGTCTCGGCATCAACCTAACAGGTGCAGACACGGTCATCTTCTACGACCTTGACTGGAATCCAGCCATGGACAGACAATGTACCGATCGAGCACACCGTATTGGACAAACCAGAGACGTACACATCTATCGGTTTGTGTCAGAACATACCATCGAGTCGAATATCTTGCGCAAGGCAAATCAGAAACAGCTACTTGATGACGTGGTCATCCAGGAAGGAGACTTCACGACAGATTACATCAACAAGCCGACCTACAAGGACATGCTCGGTGATACCGATGCAGACGACGACGATGTAGCCGGTGCAGCCATGGACCGCGTCCTCGGCAACAAGCCCGGCGACGACAAAAACAACGCCACAGCCTTTGAACAAGCGGAAGATCGAGATGATGTTGCTGCTGCCCGAGTCGCGGAGAAAGAAGTACAGCATGCGGATGATGGTGATTTTGATGAGCAGCCGAAGCCCGCGGGGACGAACTCAAAGGCTAACGCGCTTGATCCGTTTAGTGCGACTAATGTTGCGATTGCGGAGGCTGGCGGGACAAGTGATGGCAGTGGTGTGGAGCATATCGATGAGTATGTGTTGAGGGTGCAAAGATATTTGTTGGTGGGGACGCCGCTTGTGATTAAGGATAGGAGTAAGAAGGGGAGAAATCGGAAGAGGGGTGGCGAGAGGAGGATGAGGTAGAGTTTGAGTGGTGGTGGTGGATGGAGGTCCACAGTGTGTATAACAGGCCGAAGTGTCCTGGCCGAGGTAGAAGGTGTTGGATCACACTGAGGAATATAGGTAGGACTGCAAGCGTGCATGTATACTGTTTTACTAGAAATCAACTTGTTGGAACGCTACGTTTGCATCTGCTTCTGGAGTACTTGCTTCGTGACTGTGCGGTCTTTGGCATTGTTCGTACAGCAGATGGAAGTCAAAGTGAATACCATAATGACTTGGGTAGAAGACGAGCCAGAGAGCAGCTGACACACCATGCTGTGCAGGTATAGTGGTAGTAGGTGTATCGCATGTATGTGGTGGGTAAGGTGTGGTGGAGGCCGAAGCTGCGTATATGTAATGACAGGGTCGTAGTTGCCCAACAATGCCATGCAATGTTGTGCTATCCACCAGTATGCAAAAAGGCGGCACTGGCTAGGTAACTTACGGTTGAAGCACGCAAACACCCCGAGCCTGTTCCGTGAATAAAATGTCGGTTTTCGCCCACCTTGAAATGGGGGCAGCACGGACATCACCGAAGCTGAGCTTCAGGCACTGTGCGCGCCTTTGATGCCTAAAACTTAGGCGCTCGCGGACCTTTCAGTCCGCTGGGCTAGGTAGGTAGTTTCACCAATCCGGCAATTTATTCACGGCACTGCAAGGGCTTGAGCCGTACAGTACAATTATTCACGTATGAATTACCACTAAGTTATTGAGCAGGGGCTTCAGACAATCAGTCCGATTGCCTGCTGCGTAGAGATCGCGCCTGTGCAGTCGCAGTAGCCTGTAAGCCTGGGGTCCCGCGAGCTCGAGGCTGCAATGGCGGGGCCATACTATCTCGAGATTGTGGTTTTGTATCCATTGGAGATGGTGGCTGTTCCGTGATGACAGGGTAACGATGTGTGAAAAGCTCGTTAACGCTTGTAGGGTTAGATGTATTTGATGATAGCGCCGCAATCTTGCCTCAGGGCTGTGGTTGGGTATTTATTGGGGGTGAAGGCGATTCTGTGACTGTGAAGGATGTATAAGGCTCATTGACGCTCGTGTATCTGGATGTATTTGATAATGGCGCTGCGTCACTGTCTCGGGGCTGTGGTTGTGCATTCATTGAAGGTCGAGGCGGTCGTGTGGCTGTAGGATGGGTAGGAGCCTTGTTGGGCTGCCTCGGGGCTCTCGTTGGGGTGGATGGATTTGGTATTGGTGCTGCGGTACTGTTCCGAGATCGTGGTTGTGTATTCATTCGAGGAGACGATTCCATGGCTGTGGGATGTGTAAGAGGGTCTTCGGGGTGCCTCGAGAATCTCGTGGAGGGAGACGCACGCGGCAATGGCGTAGAGGTCAATTCAGGAAGATATCTCTGGGCAGGTTTCTGGGTCTTGGGAGTGACACGGTGTGTTGAAGATGTGGTTCTCGATGGTAGTGAGTGTAACGGGGACGTGATTGTGGAGTGACTTGAAGGGTCGTCTAAGGATTCTCTGGAGCCGGCTGGGGAAAACGACTCCGGCGATGGCGTAGAAAATGGTCGAGAAGGCTTCTGCAGAGGATTCTCCGCGGTGACTCGGTGATCTGTTGGAGGCTTTGTGACAGCGATGTGTGTGTGAGTCTCATCGATGGGTCTCGTGGATCTGCTTGAGGGGGACGAGTCCGGTAGTGGCATGAAAATTGACTCAGATGAAGGCTTCGGGACTGCTCTTTTTTCGTTCTCGGGAATGGCTCGCCGTGCTGAGAGGGCGGTCCTCGATGGTAGAGACGGTGACATGACTGTGGAGTGTGGGTAAGGCTTATCGAGGCTCGCGGATCTGGTCGATGGTGCTACACTCGGCAACGGCATAGAATGTGGGTCGGCTGGATGTCGTTCAGAAGCGGTGCTCTGCAAAGAGCTCCCAGATGTGACTTGGTATGTTGAAGAGGGGTTCTTCGGCAGTGGAGACGATGGGAGTTCCGTCGTGCGTTGCTGTGTCGTGGGCGCGTACGCTCCGGTATCTCGAGTCCGCGACTGAATAGTCGATGCTGAAAACTGGAGAGGCGAGGGTATTGTCTGCTCAAGAGTCGAGATAGGCATCTTCTGAACGGTCCTTGATGCAAGTCTGTCGCGAGTTGGTGAATCCATGCCAGAGAGCCATTGAAGTGCTTCAAGCATAATCTGCGAGCGCTCAAACTCCGAACGCGCCCCCTGTGCATGTGATACATTATTGGTATCGTCTTCGTCTAATGACACATCGTCGACAACCGACTGAAGGATTGCCTTGTGGTGTTGCAAAGTGAGGCCTACGATGTAGTTCCATACTGCGTCTACCTTCTTTGCATCTGTCAGTTGACCCAAGCCACGGACTAGAGTCGCTGTTTGCGCCTTATTGTTCAGTTCGGCGTCATGACGTATTAGCGGTACCGCTGTCTTGAATGTGTGAGTGCCATCAGCAGACTGCTTGCCAATCAGCTGCTCGCCGCATGCATCGCAGCAGATGAGGTCGGAGATGATCGTGCGATCCTTGATGGCTCGCAAAGTGGCTACTGCCTCACCAATAGTAGTCACGGAAGCGCAGACCTGTATGAGCAAGCACAAAGGTCTGCGACCTGAGTCAATGTCGCAGATTGGGCATGTCCCTTTGAACCGTTCAGTATCAGTAGGGATCTGATACCATTTGATGGCAAGCAACTGAGGTAGGAGACGTAGAGGGTCCTGATCATCTGATGGAACAATTGGCTCGAAGAGTCGAGCTGAATGGTTGTCGATCGTTTCGTAAAGTCGTTGTGTAACGGAAAGGACAGCTCGATCTCTGCTCACAGCTCGATTGTCGCAGAGAAGGCGGTTCGTAAAGTCACGCTGGGCTCGCGTGTGGAGATCTTGCAGAACCTCCCGAGCACGGGTCAGGTCACGCAGTTCGTGATAGGCGATAGCTTTGACAATTCTCTGTGCATTCGGATCAACTGTTCGTTCTAGTGCTGGGCTGCGCCGATTCGTCAGGACGAAGACATTCAGTTCCTGCTCTTGTCCGCTGTTCCTTGCATTGAGAACAAGGTACTTGAGGTTCGTATTCGAGGCGAAGACTGCGGTGACCTCCTCGTGTCCCAGTACGCCTCGGTTCAAGCGGCTGATGTCAATTGTTGTGTGATCGTGAAGCATGAGCTGGTATGGCTCGAGTGAGGTCTTGCGAATGGCAGAGATGCTGAAAAGTTCTTGGTAGGTGGTTTTATTCAAATCGTTCCACTTTGAGTTTCGGTTCAGGCGTTTGTCCTTGCCTTTGCGGACATAAAATTGATCAAAGCTCCCTCTAGCTTCAAATATGAACAAGGTGGCTGATTGATCTGAGGTGTCACGGTACAGGAAGATGGAGTTCGGCGCTCGACTGATCAGTGCTTGACCGACCGAAATGTCACATTGTGTCGGGTTTGAACTCTGGTCACCGAAAACAACAACCACGCATGGTAGGTTATGAAGCGAATTGGCGTAGACAGTTTCCGCAAATTTCTTGACTTCTTCCTCGGTGTCAATCATGCCGTCAGTGAACAAGAACCATAAGTCGGTACGTTCTTTCAAAAGCAATAGATTGGGCTCTGTCAACATCGTTGTAGGTGCGGTACCACCGCCGGAACGAGAAATTCTGTCGACATGTCGTAAAGAGAGATGGTCTTTGGGTTTGTTGGACCAAGGTACGGCGTAAGAGTTCCCGGGGGCCGCCTCTTCCAACAGTGAGTAGATGGTCCTGCTGTCACTGATTTCCAGCCGGCGGACTAGGCCTTCTGTGCTTCCAGAAACGTCGATGGAGACAGTCGTGGGGCAATCCTTGAGGTACCGGTTACGGTGCGTCATGGCCATTGCTGGCTGCAGAACAAGCTACACGCTTCGAGAATGGCAGTATTCAACTATGAGAACTGGATGCTATGCACCGGCTTTACTGGACCGATATGATAGTCGAATCTGAATCCGGAAGGACAGTTCTCGTGTTCTCAAACAATCCATTTGTACTGTTGCTGTCAAAGTATGGCATGAAAAGAGTCATAGATCGTCGATCGGTACAGGAGCCTTTGTGCTCACCCAGCGTGTTCGTATGCTATACATCGAAACCGTGGTCTGCGTATATGCAAGGCGCTGCTTCGGCAGTAGAGTAATCCGGTGAAGGCTTCCAGGATCTTGTAGCCAATAAGCTCGCAAGATGCTCGGCAACCAATGAGCGAAATTTCTTATGAACTTCCACTATGCTTTGCACAGCAACGTCGGAAGCGCTTGGAGACGGCACGTCGCAAACCAGCGGAAGGTCAGCATGTGAGGGCGGATACGCCTTGATGATTTGGGTATTGATGCATAAGGCTGCGAACAAGTGGTCGTGCCTCGAAGCGATGCTAACCCCCTGGGCAGCCAAGCAGGCTGCAGCGACAAAGGCGACATTATGTGCACGGTGGTTCGGAGGTAGGTACCTCGTCCTTGTTTGGCGTAACAGATTGAAACCTATCAGCGATTCATGGTGTTAGCTGAGATAGGTAGGTAATCGTTCGGCTAGTACTAGCTGTTCCTTCTGCGCCCTGCATAGCACTGCATCGTTCGTGAAAGCCTACAGAAGTCTCTTAGTGTGGTTCGGAGATGGTACTCGTGAGCGCGAAATTTACACAGAGTGTTGTCCTGCAACTGCGGAACTATCGAGCTTGCCGCTCTATCTCATTAAGACCTAACTCGAAGTGGTAACGTGGACTGTCCGCAAGGTGATTTTGGTAATTACCTAGGCGAGGCGTTTGACGATCAAATGGAAACATTTTAGTTTGCGCAACCGTAGCACGTCCCCAGTTCACAGCTCATGCGCAACGTACACACTGTGAAATTATGCAGAAAATTGGTAGAGCATGTATTTAATCACCAGTACCGTTACTATAGCAAGTCTCATCGGAATCAGAGGGAAGGAACAGAAGTTGTGGTGGATGGAAGTCGAGGAAATGTACGGTTGCGCAAACCGAAATGTTTCAATTTGATCGTCAAACGCCTCGCTAGGTTAGCTCATGCTTCAGGAGAACGACCGAAATTACGTAAGGAAGCTGTTTACGCGATACTGAAAAAGGCATAGTCCACTACGTAATCGCCCTTATGAGCCAGATGGCAGCACTTTCCCCTGAAATGATCTCGTTTTCATCAACAGTGCTCGAAATCGCGCATCAAGACGCATCGAACAAAATGTCTTCCCTTGCACCATGATCTGCGAGCGCATAGTAGCTCAGCAAGGTCTACATACAGAGCACAGTGTGGTCGTCGGTCGAGCCTTCACCACGACTATGGAGCGATACGACCGAGGTCAGACTTGCTCGCTCGTAAGCTGAGCTGTTATATGAGCAGCATTCGCGTAGCAGGTCGTCGCTAGACAGGAATCTCGTTATAGTCTATACCAGCACTAAGCAGTTCTATATTGCAAGGACCAATCATGGCACCCCCACCAAACTACGTGAGTCCTGTGATGTCGCAGTGCGCCTCGTGACTGTCGCGGTCAACTGTGCTCGCGAGCGATGGGCTAATTGTCATAGCATGCCAATGGCATAGCACTGCACGACTATGTCAAATGCAGGACCAATCGAAGCTACGAAACAACCCCAAAGCAATGATGGACATCATTGACTACCATGTCAACAACATTCAACGACTAATGATCTTCTCACAGCGGAAGCTCGATGCCACAGAAAAGGTACTTGCCAAACTCGACCCTAAGCCGAAGGTACTCGTCGAGCTGGGCGGCTATGTTGGCAAGAGTGCGCTTGCGTGGGCTACTATGTTGCAAAAGTTCCAGCAGAATTCTCAGGGGAACGTGAGTGAAGTGAAAGTTTTCAGCATGGAACTAGAGCCGGACTTCGTCAAGATAATTCGAGGCTTCGCCGACATATCTGGCCTGTCAGGGACACTTGAAGTCATGGAAGGTGGATCAGGCGATTCATTGAAGCGCCTCAAAGCTGAGAAAGGCATTGAGCATATTGATGTGCTTTTCTTGGACCACTAGGAGAAGTTCTATGTACCTGACCTGAGACTATGTGAGCAGTTGGGTCTGTTGAGAAAAGGTAGTGTGGTCATCGCCGATAACACTGACAGTCCTGGTGCGCCGGATTACCTTAAGTATATGGAAGCGGGTGGTGAGGGCGGATGGAAGTTTAGGTGCGACAGAGTCGACGTCGGTGACGAGAAGGACTCGGTAAGTCCCTCGTGCTTGCCCATAACGTAGCTTGAGTCTGTTTGTGCTGACACGAAGCAGGATATAGTGCACTTTGCCTATGTTGAAGAAACACCTTGAGCTAGAAGTGGCTATATCAGTCCATTGTTTTCACTCTTGTGCAAAGAGACGGACTCGCAATTTGACAGTATCACCCTAGTCCTACTCAGTCCTGCCGCCGTGTACTCCATCCTCTTTCCTTACCTTACACTCGTCCTCACTATGACTGCTGAGTTTGAGCCACTCTGATACAGAAGTGCCTCAATCTACCATTGACTATCGCGACTGAAACTCATAGTCTATTTCGACTACCTCTAGTTGCGCTCGGACGACAGCGACCAGATATACACCGATTACTATGGCTCATTCCAGCATAATCCTCGACGACCACGAGGCCGCCGCACCGACAAGCCTACTGTGCCTTCCAACCGAGCTAAGACTCATGATCTTCAAGCAAGTCTTCCACAGCTACAGACTTGGCATCTATCGTGTCGAAACCACGGATACTCCCACCGAGCACCGCATTTTCCGTGTCATTCCCGGAGAGTACTTCCGATGTCAGTACGCACCTCCTCATCCACTAGCATACGTCTGCAAGAAGATTTGTGCCGAGATCGAAGACATGGTCTATACGGAAAGCGAGTTCAGTCTAGAACGCCTGGCCCTCGCCAAGTATGCCCGCGTTCTGTCGCGAACAATACCCTCTACCTTGACAAGCAGGATTAGGCGTTTGAACATCACACTCGAGGAGCTGCACTTGTTAGTCGGCCGGTACCCATGGCTGTCAAAGATGCGCCAGCCTACCCACGAGAAACAGCTTAGCGTGGAGGGCTTGCCGAACCTCAAGCAGCTCACCATAACCTTGGTTCGAGATAGTGCGTGGGATGTCATTTGCTTTCTCGGCTCCAGAGACTACATGAAACTCTATCGATTCTGGTTCTTCAACAAGAGCTTCGAGCTTCTGACCGAGATCACTGTGTTCAATGACATTCTGAGGAAGCCACTATTGGCGGCTGCTCTTACGGGACGGCGCTTGTCCTTTGTGTATCCTCCTGGCATGCAGAAGCAACCAGACTGGGAGGAGACTATCTACATGATTACGTGCCTCGGGCTCGACCTTTGTTGGCATGGACTTTATCTGCTCTGGGATGCCATGGGATATGAGACTGTTTTCACGAGCGAGTCCGTCAAGTCGCTCAAGGCATTGACGATGAAAGATCAAGAGGCAGCACTGGAACTCATAGCGGAAGAAAGAAAGGATCATGTTCGGAAGGACTGGAAGATGTTCCTCGACAATATTGACGGGCTCTAGAGGTGCTTGGGGATAGCTATACGCCGCTGTGGGCATGCAGTAGGATTGGTTATTCGACGACCTCAAAGTTCAAAGTTTCAAACCAGTGTTATTATCATATCTATCGCGACCAGCGTCACGCGGCAGGCCTAGATGGTACGGATCTCCAGAGTGTTCATCATGTGCCTTACAGACAGCTATCACCATCTCACTATGACTTTGGACAAGTAAGCTGTCACGCTATGCCGGCCAAGCAACACACGTCCCCTGAACCATCTTCTGGCATTTGGCCGCTGCAAGACTAGCAGCCGGCTCGATGTGGAAGCCTCCACCCAGGATATCTCCCATATCATAACCGTTACTGAATTGGACGTTGCAGCAGTAGTCGCCGTCGTAATAATTCCAGTCGATCACAGTGGCCTCGGCGGTCTTGTCTGCCTCGGCTCCAGACTCGGCGTCCGAGGCGGTGAGGTCGGCGACGGCGTAGCGGTGGCCGTCGGCGGGGACGTGGAAGAGAATAATTTGGTCGTCGGTGGTTTTGAGGGGGAGGTCGAAGGTGTGAACGGAGCGGGCGTTTAGGTGGTCGTTGTTTGGGTTTGGGTTGGGGTGGGCGAGGACGGTGGTTGCGGAGAGGGTTGCGATAAGGGCGAGGAAGGTTGTGGTTGGGAACTGCATGGTGAGTAGTAGTGGTAGTCTGTTTGGAAGGTGTGAGGGTGTTTGTGCTAGTGTTGGCTTGTGTGTTGCTGAATATCTCGACGGCGTTTTCAGGAAAGGGGACTGCTGAGTGGTTTGAGACTCCTGTGCCTACTTTCGACTATATGCGAGAGTGATGGAAGTCGAGAACAATGACTTCTGAGATCAACCGCTTTCGGTATGACTGGCAATTGTTTCTTTCAGATGGCTGTCGCCGTTGTATACCGCACAGGTCTAAATTCAGACATAGCGCTTCATATTGTGCACTCGGTCGGGCAAATGTTGTTCGAGAGGTTGGCCATCGCGCATGGCCGGGCTGACAATGTCAAATATGAACATTCCACTAGAAGGGCAAGTCTGGCTAAAAACAAAGAGCTGGGCTGGACGGTGATATGCATGGCGCTGGTGATTCTGACCAAGTTCGATCGCAGAACTCACTCGAAATCTCGAATTCAAGCATCAAGTGTGACTACCGCAGTGCTGAAGCTTGAGGGTGAAGGTCCGAGCCCTGTATCGTAGTTGGAGACAGGGGTGACATCGATGCAACATTGGCATCGAGCCGGCGCTCTTTTGTCAAAAAGGATCAGCATCAACATAGAAGAGTATGTGCCGACTGTAGGCTCGCTCACTCAAGCGCACGATATCAATGCCAGAAGTTGAATAATCGTATAATTGATTCAATTGATGAAGGACGTGCTTTTTTCCGAACTGCCTGTGTTTCAGAACTAGGTCAAATGCCTGAGGCAGCAATGTGCTATATCGTGTTCGGTGAAGATCTTATATGCCACATATAGTCATCGTTTCTCATCGAAAAGAATCCTGGGCACTGACGACGCGATCTAATAACACTCGATGCTCGTGTCTGTGGACTTAGGAGTCCATGACAGCTTCATACCGACCGCAATTGCCTTGTCATTCAATCTTTGAACTCTACGTCATGACCCGAATTTCTCCTTTCCAAACTCAAAGGGCAGCTGCCGCTCTTCTCCCGAAACTGCCGTGGGGGAGCTTGATAGAAGACAACTTGGAGTCGATGGTACAGTACCGGTAATGCCTGCCTCGTGACGAACGAACACCGTACCACCCTACTCCTACAAAATGACTACAAACGTCAAGCCCGGGACCGTGGAGCCAGCCCACCCCGTATCTTCCTTGACGAACACAAAATGGACAAGGCCAGACTACACCCTTCCCTCCCCATTATTGCAATTTCTATTCCACCTAGAATGTGACATGGAAACGTTCAGACACGTCGGCAAGGGCCCCTACGGCAACAGAAGCACCGTCATATTCAAGGGCGGACGCTTCGAAGGTCCTCGAATGAGAGGCGAGATCTTGCCTGGCGGCGGAGGTATGACTATGCCTACCATCGACCAGATCCCTGCAGCCTACTAATCCTATACTCATAGACTGGGAGATCGTCAATGACCATGACGATATGCAGACTGCACATTTGGACACGAGGTACAACTTTCTCACGCATGATGGTGCGACAATATACGTTCAGACGACGGGTACAAGGACAGGCAAGCGAGAGGTGCTCGCGAAGTTGGGCGAGGATACCAGAATCAGGGCTGATCAGTTCCGGATGAGGCTGAACTTGAAGATGGAATGTGGTGATCCCAGGTACAGTTGGGTAAATGATGGTGTCTTCATCGCGAGCTCGGGGCGGTCGGGCGGCCAGGTGATTTATGATGCATATCAGGTGTTGTAGGGTTGACGATAGTAACGCTGCCAGCTAGTTAAAAGTTAGCATAATGGACTTGATCCAGAGCCGATATATAAACAGCCAGACGCACCCGTACTTTGCTTCCGGTAGTGGCTAGGTTGGATAGACGTCGGATGTCGGCGATTGGGCGGGTCATTTGCTACATAAGACACTATGACTGCTTGCACGTACCATGCTATCATCTAACAGTGCTCGCCACTTCACTCCGGCCACAGAAGCAGCTGTACCTCGTGCTACTAACGACTCCCACATCAATCAAGGATCTGCCTTCGCCCTCATCTTCGTCTCGTCAAGCACCAATTCTCTGTACTCAGGCTGCCACATCTGCGCCCTGATCCATTCCTCAAGCTCCTTGTCGTCCTCCAACGGCACATCCTTGACACCCAACAAGTCATCCTTACCTGCTTGTCGCAGCACACCCATCGCAATCTTCACGCTTACATCCCGCACTGCCTCGACACCTGGACACAGCTCTTTCGTCGGGTCATTCTGCTTCACAGCGGGTGCCTCATCTGCCAGGGCGGAAACAGCCGCAACGAGCATCTCATCTGTTAGTAGCTTGACCCGTCCAAGCACACAACCTAAACCGATGCCAGGGAAGCACACGCTGTTGTTACATTCTGCGACCTCGTACTTTTGCCCGTTGTGCTCGACTGGTGGAAAGGGAGATCCTGTTGCGATGAATGCTTTGCCGTCTGTCCACTTGAATAGGTCCTTTGGCTGTGCTTCGTGCAGCTTAGTTGGATTCGAGAGTGGAAAAATGATAGGTCGCTCAACGTGCTTCGCCATTTCTCGAATAGCATCTTCTGTGAACGCACCAGGGACAGTTGACGTGCCGATCAAGACATTTGGGTTGATCTTGCTAATGAGTGACTTCAAATCCTTGAGTTCTGATTCTGGCGCTGACCAGTCAGAGGACGGATGTGCGAATGGCTTTTGAGCCACAGAGAGCGAGTCGTCGCTGTCAAGAAGCAGGCCCTGTTTGTCGATGAGAAAGATCTGCTTTTTAGCTTCTTCCTTAGTGATGCCGGCATCAGAGGCTATCGCTGATGCTACCTGTTCCGCAATTCCTGTTCCAGCGCTGCCTGCGCCAAAAGAGATGACTTTGATGTCACCGAGCTTCGTTTTGCTCAGCTTGATGGCAGCCATAATCGAGGCCAGTGTGACACAACCAGTTCCTTGGACATCATCATTGAAGATAGCATATTTTTGCCGATACTGGTCTAGTAGCCGCCGAGCGTTGTGAACGCCGAAATCCTCAAAATGAACATACGCATTAGGAAAGAGCTTCTTTGCTGCCTTCATGAACTTCTCGATGAATTCATCATATTGCTTGCCTCGAACGCGTTCGTGCTTGTAGCCTAGGTAGAGATCGTCATCGAGCAGTTTCTTGTTATTCGTACCGACATCAAGAACGACAGCGAGTGTCCTATTCGGGTGAATGCCTGCACATATGGTAGTTATGGCAAGCTTGGCAACACTAATAAGTACCTGTGGAAAATTAGAATCTTAATATCATCATCTTCATACTTCAACTGTACCCCTCCGATGCCTTGGTCTCCTATGCCGAGTATCTGCTCACCATCACTCACGACGATATAGTCAATTCCACCATCGTCAGTGTTTGGCACGACGAACTTGCTAAGACGTTCTTCAACCTCATTAGGGTGGATAATAGGCAGAAAGCACCCATCTGGCCGCCGAAATATCCTCGAAAAGTTTTCAATGGCAGCACTTTCTGTTGGTGTATAGATGATGCTGAACATTTCTTTGAGGTGGTCCTGTATAAGGCGATAATAAAGGACAACATTCTGTTCAGCCATAGAAGTCATAAAGGTATTCTTTTCGAGATCAGTCTCAAACGACGAGTATTGTTCGTAGGCACGAGCGACTTGCTGGTCTAATACTTGCAAGTTTGTTGGTAGCATGCCATGAAGCCCAAGATGGTGCCTCTCCTCGTGCGAAAATGCTGTGCCTTTATTGTAGTAGCTATCGCTGATCAATGTTCTTCCAGTGTAAGGTACATTGATCGGACCTTTGTCCGCTAGCGGCAAATGATCATATTTGCCCATGTCGGAGCTGGCGGAAGCCCAGCGACGAAGTCGAGGCTTGTACGATATCAGATTGGTGTCCTTCTCAGATAGATGAATGAATGAAGCGCGTTTCAATGGCCGTAAAATGCTTCTGCTGTGCATTCTTGCTTGCTCAATCAGCGTTGCGGTGTGCATCGTTGCTGCTGGGTTAACAGGAAAATCCTGAGCATACGTCATTGGTCGGAAAGATGATGCAGGTGCCACCCGCTGCAGCATGTGCTCCGATCCAATGCCTTCGATCGTTGTTATGAAGCTCAGAAAAGCTGCAAGTACTTTTGAATGCTACACTTCCTTAGTACCTCAAGCTACTGAAACACCTTTTGGTTGTCCGAGTCGACTGACACCATCATTTTGCTTGATGCACGGGCTTCAGCTTGCCTTGCCGAATCAGATCATCTACCTTCGGCGGCAAGACCAATGTACTTCTGTCGTTTCTCCTAAAGAAGTCGGCCACGACCATAGCTGTCTTTTCTGGTTGATCTTCGTGCACAAAGTGACCAGATTCAGGGAAGACCTGCAATTGATATTTCCCTTGCATTTGCCCGATCATAAGCTCTTTGTCAAGTCGGTCCGTCCCTGCCAGTATAAGTAATTTGCCTGCACCAGGTACAGACAGAAACTTTGTGGAAAGACCGGTAAACCATTTCTCCCAAAAGGGTTTCGTAGCCGATAAATCTGTTCGCCACGTGAATGGCACGTCGTCGTTATCAGCTTTCTGCGTCAGTAGAGGAGGCACAGAGACACGAGCCGAATTGCTGTTCCTTAATGTCCTTGACCGAACGTGCCACTCAATGCCCCTGGAGATGGATGGGAATGACCTTGGTCTAGTGGAAAGGTACTGCTCCATGCTCTGCAGCGCATCCATAGCCGAGCCTTCGACAACGTCGAGTACACCGTAGCCAAGCACGGAGTTACCAAGCAGCTTTCTATGAGCCAGCTCTGTGACTACGGCACCACCAAGAGAGTGTCCTAGCAACACAACTGGCGGCAATTTTGACCATCCAGACTTGGCTGATGTTGCATTGACAACGAATGCTAGGTCAGTGGCCAGTGTCTCCAGGCTCAAATCAAGGTCCTTAGTCGCTGTTGTGGTCTGACCATGTCCGCGACAATCTGGTGATAGAAAACCAGCTTCTGGCAACGCAGCCTTTAGAGCCGAGGTCAGAAGCGCGAATGATAGCCCCGAGGCTCCCGCTCCATGATGAAAGCAGAAGAGTGGTGCTTCTGCAGTTGCAGGTGGTGTGAAATAGGTGTGAGATCGAATATCATCCCCGTCTAAGAAGATCTCCTGCTCGAAGAAGTTCTGCCATGGTAATGGTTCGTACTGTGACCTGGGGTGCTGCCTCACAGTCGGCCTTTCAAACAAGTTCTTGTCAGCAGAAGCCGTGATAGTCCCGGTTGAAGAAGCTGAAGAGGAGGAACCATTTTTCGAGAGTGGAGGATGTTCTTCACTTGCAGCGTCTTCTTCAGCTTCGTCAAAGACGGCAGGTGGTGGAGGTAGATTCTGCAGCTGGGCTTTAGCAAATGATCTCTGTAAGGCGCTCATGGTTGGTATTATTCTCAGTTCGGGTGTCACGAGGCGAAGGAGACGCGAATTGGCTGAAGTTCGATCGTGTTTTGGTGGGTCGACGCTGAGCTAAAAGTAGCTTAGAGTCACCGCCAAGCAAGACTTTCAAGATTACCTAGCGCATCGCCTGTAAGCGATCAAAAGCGCATGTGCGAGCATAGGCGACGAGAGCCACGGTGAGTACTGGATTAGTCTATGTCACTATGACCGTGGTAAATCTGATGATTCCCTCGCAAACCATCATAAAAGCTGATGAGCTAGGGTTGCAATATCACCATAGCATGGATGCCTCATCAAGCATGGGCGTGTGCAACGACCCGAAATGGTGTGAAGAAGTGTCTTCATCGGCCTGAGGATTGACGGTCGCCTATCTAGTGGAGCTAGGCGCAGCCAGCGGCGTTGAGAACCCGGCCGTCTAGAGCTTGCTAGACCAGCATAGACGTCATCACCCATGTTATGAGTGAGCTCATGCTCGACTCCTCTTCTGCCAGTCGACACTGCGATCCTGCTGTAGGAAAATTATCCTGGTTGATATTGAGCTCTAGACGTACCTTTATCGCCTCTACGAGCTTCGCTGCGCAGGACGTAGGCAATTCTCTGTTATTTGACCAAAAGGCGCTCTCACCTTTTCTAGCACGTCTGCCACAGCTTTACGTTCGTTGCAACAAAACGTGTGATCGATTCTAGTACAGAGCACCGAGTAACGTTTCGCTCGCTACAATGGTGTCTCTTTGGGGCACTAAGAAAAATGACGGGGACGAGCAAGATGAAGATGGACAGAGGCCCAATACCTCGTCGTCTGCGACAAGAGATGACCCCCGACAATCAGAGGACACGAATGAAAGGACTCGATTGCTGCCGCAGCAGCAACAACAGCAGCAGCAGCAGCAGCGGCCAAGAGGGCAAGGTTATCTGAGTCCAGATGATCCCGCAGTCTCACCCTACAACCTATGGAGTGTTCGTGCGCTGAGATGGTTCGAGGTCGTCTTTCTCGTCGTCACATTCCTGTGGTGGGTGTTACTGTTGGTCTCGATATTCGTCAGCCCACCCAAATTCAACTCAAGAGGCTCTGGTTTCTTCGACTTCTCCTTTACGACGTTGACTATCGGCAACATCTTGGTCGCACTCATCTTCTTCGCTGTGCCATCTTCAGCCATGAGCATCTTGAGCATGTCCATTTCTGTGTTACTGCTCATCGACATGATCATCATTCTCGCGGTACCTCAGATCCGGGTGGAAGAGGGCTGGGTTGGCATCGCCTCCGTTGTCTGGGCTGCACTTATCGGCTTCTACAACGTCATCGCAAATCGTACAGTCACATGGGGCAAGCACGAAGAAGAGGAAAGGTTGACAGGACGGCAAGAGACGCGAAGGACCTTGAAGGAGTGGCTAGCCATCATGGTAGCCACAGTCATCATGGTCGTTTACGTGATCATCGTGATCCTGCTTACCGCCGTCCTTGTTCTTCGATCGCGAGATGCAACGCTACAACTCCCAGGCGAGAAGTTCTTGGTAGACGGCGACAAGTACGCGGTTCACGTTGCGTGCGAAGGCAATGTGACGTTCTATGAGGATGGCTCGCCCAAGCCAACTGTCCTGCTCGAAGGCGGCTACATGCCTGTCGAGCACACTTTCGAGGACTGGGTCTACGATGCAAAACAGAACGGCACCATCGACAGATACTGCTGGTGGGACCGACCTGGCATTGCATTTTCTGAGAACGCCCCTTCACCTCACTCAGGTGGCATGTCTGCCAATGCTCTCAGCGAAGCTCTTGCTATCAAAGGAGAGGAGGGTCCATACATCTTGGTCGGCGCAGGCATCGGAGGTATCTACAGCAGAATATTCTCCGCTCGCAATGTGCGAAATATCGTTGGTAAGTCGAGTTCTTACAGGCTACAAGGTCTCTTAACTAATATTCCTTAGGTATCATGCAAATCGACGCCCTTCACGAAGATCTACTGCACCGTGTCGCCGATCCCGGTCGAGGTTTTATCCTTTGGGGCCGAGGCGTCATTTCTCCCTTGGGCTTTGACAGACTCGCTGGAGCGTTGTTCAAAGGACGAACGAAGGAAGATCGTGTATATGGAGGCTCATCCTACCAGGGTGGCAAGTTCATCAAGAACAAACTACAAGAGAATCTAGTTGCAGAGTCTCTCACTAAGAGCGAAGTGGCTTCCGCCAGGAACATTCAGCAGCCAGATGTACCGCTGGTGGTCATCAGCAGTGGACGACACATGAAGACTGATTCAGACTGGGAGAAGAAGCAAGAGGATCTGACCAAAATTACCGACAATCTTCTGGGATGGGAGGTTGTTCAAAAGGCTCCATCGGAAGAGATCTGGCGAGTAAAGGAGGGTCGGGACGCACTCGAACACTGGCTTGGAAAGCTCTACAACTACGGAATGAAGCCGCAGATGTCCGAAGAGGATGCGTGGTCCGGGAAGCAAGACGAAACAAAGGGCTCAGGAACATAATGGTCGCATCACGTTTGACCAGGAGCCTATGGTTGTAATGCAAAAGCGCTTGGTGTAATTGGCGATTTTATGACATTTCAGTCGGCGTATGTAAGTACATCAATGGGCTTGCGAACAGGATCTCCTTATCTTGAACTAATCATGCTTTTCTACCGACGGGGTACCTTCTTGAAAACCGCGATGCAGCAAGCAAACTTAGTTGCACTAATCGTGTACAGCAGAGATTATCTACGGTCAGACCACTATTGGCATTCACTACAACAGATAGAGACCGAGTGAATCTTCATTGTGCTGCCTTTGTTTATGCATTGTATTGACACTTGCCCGCAGCATCCAAACAATCGAATGCTTCCACAGAACACGGTCTCCGCGTGACAAAACATTTGAAAAGAGTTCTTGAAACTTTGCTACTATCGAGGACAGATCCCAAACCTGACTACCAGGTCTTCGAAAGACCATGACTTCGCAACCAAATCCCAATATGGGTATGGATTCGCAGCTTGGGGTGCAATGGAAGAGTCACCTGTTTTTACCAGCAATGGTCTACCCAACGTGGACACGAGATTTACAACTTGATAATTTGAAAGAGGTTGTACTACAATGACTTACAGTGCAAGGAGTACGGATCGTTGAGGTCACATTCTTGGCGCAGGGCTTCTTCATTCGGGTCTACTAAATTCATGATATCGACTACGACAAGCAATACATCCTACGAGTCTCTCTCCCTGTCGATCCACACAATAAGACAGCCTGTGAGATCGCAACTCTCGAATACCTGAGAGCGAAGACAAACGTTCCCATTCCGCAAGTATACGCATACAGCACATCCAGCAGAAACCCTATAGGGTACGAATACATGCTAGAAGAGTTCATGCCCGGCATCCTGCTTAGTAAACGCCGGAACAAATTATCGTCAGCACAATTATCGACAGTCATTAGACAACTGGCAGTATATCAGGCACAGTTATTCCATCGTTGTTTTTCGGCCATTGAGGGTCTGCAGAAGACTGCCGACGGAGACTTTGCGCCTAGTACGATGGCAGCCATCCAGTTTCTCTGGTATCAGCGTGTCAGGGACCCGATCTACAAAGGGCTATTCGATTCGACGAACAGCTGGATGCGCACTTTGTTGCAGCTCATGCGCAATGAGACCCAACGCCTTTACGACGAAGATATGGCGGCATCTCAATCAGATTCGGAAAGTGACGAGGAGGACGAGGGCAGCGATTACGAACCTGTCCTGAACAACATCGTGTACCTTTTGCAGCACTTGCCAGAAGTGTTAGAGAAGCTAAGCCTCGATGCTGTCGGCGACGTCCACGCAACTGGCACCGTTCTCTACCATCCAGATCTCTCAACACACAACATTCTCATCGATCCTAGGACTGCCCGGATTACAGCCATCATTGACTGGGAGAACGTTTCCGCGGTCCCGCTCTGGGCAGGCTGTGAGCTTCCCGTAGTCCTTGCCCCCTACGCGAAGCCACGCCATGAGAAACCAAACCGTGAAGATTATGCCGATATGGACCAAGACAAATACATGCAGAGGACAAAAGAGAGCGGCTTCGACAACGAAGGCAAGGAGCCACAGTTCTGGAAACATGAATTCGAGTGGCAGCAGACACAACTACAGGCTGTGTTTCTGGAGGAAATGCGACAGATTTGCCCGGAGTGGGTTGAGATGTACCGCAAGTCAGAAGCTTTGAGAGACTTTGCAAACGTTATGATGCTAGTTGACAACATCTGGGAAGCCGAGAGAGTTAAAGAGTTCATTGATAGATTAGAGTCTGGGGAGAGACGGAGCTTCGTTAAGGTTCGGTTTGAGAGGGAGGCTATCCACATAGCTGATCTGGTGGGTGAGGGTGTGGAGGAACAAGCTGCTGACAAAGGTGGTCATGATCAACAAGACCGGCCGCCGGCTATGCTACCCTCGCTGCAAGGTGCCGATGGTTCCGAGCAGAACACGAAGACTGGAACACTTGCCGATGTGCGTGGCGTTTCTGCCACTGTTGCCGGCTTACTGCTAGCCGTCTGGCAACGATTCATGCGGATACTTGGAGGTAACGATGAAGGCCACGTGGATCGTAGGGCTCAAAGCTCGAAGTAGTGCAGACTAGACAAGACGGTATAGGATGAAGCAGATGTTCGTCATGGTCAGCGCTGCCTCAACCAACAACGCAACCGAAGACAGCACAACGCCTTGTTGCGTTGTGTTGACCTCGAGCTTGTAGCGTTGTAAACGTTGCGCAACAGTGCTAAGATGTATAAATAGACTAGGGGCAATGAGTTATACGAAGATCCACCTCTATACCACCTCTATACCACCTCTAGTTCACCTGCCGATAAGTAAAGCTACACCTAATAAAGTGAGCTTAGCATATGCACATTTGTTGCGAAACGTTGCGTGCAATCTACGTTGTTGGTTGTAGCAGCGCTGGTCACGGTAGGAAGTACGTGGCAAGGTCGGATCAACGCAGGCGTGATACTAAGAAATTCGCCGTCAATGACCTCCTTTTTAGCTCGCAGGCGTGTAAGTCTTGACTATTCACGTTCAACATTATATAGAATCAGCTGTGACTTCCTTGGGACTGCACCAGCGAAAGTGAAAGACAGAAAGACTGAGCATTATTCCTACGTCATCCGCCATCTCCAACCCTCCCACCACCAGCCAACATCGGCCGCGCCGGATCCCAAGGGCCAATGACAACATTCTTATACCTCTGCAAACTAATCAGCCACCATGCACATCCGCCCATCACGACAACAGTCCCTGTCCCACCAATCAAGATTCCGACCATAGATCTCGCGAATACATGCAGTATCCAGCTTAGACAGAAGCCACAGTCGCCGTATGTATGCGTGTAAGATTGTGAGAGGATGAGTCCCAGCCCAGCTGATGCCATGAGCACGAGGGCGATCGTGAGCATGGTGTGGAGTGGTAATGAGCGACTGCGGAGGTGGCGGCGGAAGAGCGGGAAGAGACCGAAGATTTGGATGGAGAAGAGTGTCAGGCTGAAGACTGATGTTGTGGTTGGGAGGCGGGAGGCTAGGACGGTAGAGGCCATGACGGCTGCGTTAGTTGATAGGGAAGACGGGTATGTGTTTTGGGGAGGCAGAGTGTTCGTTGCTGGGGTGGAAGTCGTGACAGGTGCAAGAGGCGCCATTGAAGCCGCTGTGTTGGTCCTCGTCAGTGGTGCGCGTGAAGATGCTGGCATCGTGAAAGAGGTCTGGGAGGCCTTGGTGTGCAGTGTGCCATTTGCGTGGATGGTTGCGGGCGGAGTGGCGGCTGTGCTTGCGCTTTGGCTTGAGATTGATGAAGGTACGTACTGGCTGCCGTAGTCGAAGAAGAAGATGTTGATTATCAGCAGCCACGTTGCGAGAGCCCAAATACTGTCGCTTGAGGTTGACTTGGTGAGTGATTTGAGGATTGGACTTAGACCGAGAAGGGCGAAGTAGATGAGGATGGCCGATTTGAAGGTCTTGAGTCGTGCCTGATTGCGCGGAGAGACGGTGGGAGGAAGTGTAGTGGGTGATTGTGGGATATAGTTAAACGAGGCTGTACTTGGCTGGGACTTGTGCGAGAAAACGCGACTGAGGATGTCTCCGTGAACTTGGTGGTCCTGAGCGCCGTCTAGGTTTGGCATGGCATCACGGTCGGCCAGAGGCTCGATGGGCGAGATGGACAGGAACGATGACTTCGAAAGTGATGGGCCGTGGTGACTTTGGGCTTGATGCTCTGCATTCTTTGCGGCCAGATTCGAAGTGGACAGGCTCAACCCGAGTCCTTTCTTGGCAGCGCCATTGGCGGATCCATTCAAATGGTCACTGATGGTCAGAGGCCTGCCTGAACCGTTCGATGAACTCGTGCTCGCCTTATCATCGAGCGGAGCTGGCATAGGCTTGAGGGCGTGCCCATTGATGCCGTTCGCGCTGGCCGGATCATTCGTCGACTGTGCTTCTACCGCCGACTCCTCCTCACACTTCCACTGATCCCACATGACCCACGCTACAACCGTGGCGATGGTGCCACATACCACAACAGCAACAGGACTGAGCCGATCCTGATAGATACCTGCATAAGCTGATACGAACACCACCATCGAGCACACATGTTGCACGATCACCATAGAGTCGGCCACCAGGGGCCAAAAATCGTATGGCCTTAGCTTTGGGTTCCGCTGTAGATGCTCCAAGAATGTAGCAGGGTCGGTGTAGTTGTCTGGGTATCCTCTCTGCTTGACCCATAGCAACTTCTTCCACACATGCGGCTTGTGTCTCTTTCGTGCTGCACGTGCCGCTCGTCTTTCCTGTTCTAGTCGCGCTGCCACAGGCGGTATAGCCGGCGGCTTGCGCAACGAGGCTACTGCGGGACGTAGTGCTGCGGCTGCCGCTCTGGCCGCGGCAGACGAAGAAGAGACGACACTTCCATCAAGCGATGCAATCGGTCGCAGTCGTGGCGGAGTAAGAGCATCTTCCGGCGCAAGTCTCGACGGATCAGGCGATTTCTGTAGCTGAACTGAAGGTCTGATCCGATTTGGATGGGTTTCTACAGGCACAGGTGGGGGTATCGGGGATGGTGTCGCAATAGGAGTATTGGTAGAGGATGAGGAGGGTTCGGGCTCTGTAGGTGATGCTGGCGGCGCCATCTTGCGCCAATCTGTGTTACCGTAAGATCATCTCGTGGTTGTGGTGTCGGCCGACGACTGCTGTACCGCGTCTCCTTGGATAGAACCGAATGTAGGCATGAAGTGTTGACTACTATCGAGTGCCAGGATTATGTTTACTCTGGCAGTGGGCTGTTTGTTATACGGCGGACTGAAAAGAGCTACGTTGTCGCATAGACACAGCAGGAGTAATGTTGACAGCGCCCCTAGCTTGAGCGCGTCAATCACGTGTCGGTTTTCTCAACCTTCACTTTCCCTTTTAGAATCATTGCGCCTACTGATAGGCTTAGACGTACACAATTCGATGGCTTACTCTTTCGTCCGTTCGAATACAGAACTTTTCGACATCTTGCATACATGACTATGATGCGCATCCTACAGCTATAGCTCCTCCACCTGACCGACGATGCACCCATGAGCTTTGACGACGACCGGGTAGTCCGGTACGCGTTCCAACAGTAAAGCACGATGAAGGACAAAGACGGTCAGGCGTCCTACACAGGGGCCGCCGTGCCCTATTAGGACAATGCTGTTGCTCGAGCAAAAATGCAAAAAGAAATTGCGACTCGAACAGAACAACTGTTGATGATGATCATGTTTCGAACCTAGACCCCACATACATACTACGTCAGCAGAGCACTCAAGACACGCCTACATAAGAGGCCTTCCGACAAGTTTAGGTTGACACATAGTATGGGGGCCTTATCTGTGTCTAGATCACAGAACAAGGAATGATGCTGTGTGACTACTCACCTAAATCTCTTTCCAATACACCACAAGGCCTATCGATACCAGTGTGTCGATTGTTGGGAAGAAGTTGTTCTGTGGCGAATAAATGGGTCTTCGGCTGCTGGTGAAGAAAATACACAATACAGCGAGGAGACTTCTTCACTTCAATTGCACCTTCTGGACAGACATTGCCAGGGCATCAGCCTCATGACGACGAGGGCCGGTAATATTCGACAGTTTCCTTCCAGTCCTCCCATAAAGTCTCCGCCAAAGCCAATTCATTTGCTGTTGGAGGCTCTTCACGCGGCCGAGGGCGCTTTTGGCCAACATACAGTCTCCTCGCCAGATCATCGCCAAACTTGCCTTTTTCAACGGCATTACACCATTGCTCGATCGCAGTCGTGTGGTGAGGATTGCCAATCGCAGACACGGCGATTCCCAGGTTTGTCTGCAGTACACTCTTTTCTCGAATTTCGATCCATTCAGGGCAGATCACGCGCATAGTGGCCAGAAACTCTTCACGTAACAGAGCCTGCTCTTCTTCAGTCAGGTACTCCCAGAAGTCGTCTTCTCCAGTCTTTGGTTCGGCTGGTTCCTGTACGATCGTCTCCTCGCCTATGCCTGTGTGAGGTGTGCTTGACTGACGCCATTGGTATGTCAACGATGCGGGTAGTTGACATGCTTTCCACAACGGCACGGTATGACACATTCCCAATCTAAAATACCAGACAATCGACCTTCTTCGTCGACCATGACGTTGCCAGTATGCAAGTCGTGATGGAATAGCATGGTCTGTTCAGCAGAGCCGTCGTCGACGGGGAAAACCTTCTGAACGAGTGCTTTGAGACGTTCAGCCACTTGTTTGCGGAAACAAGCTTCTTCGCTTGTTCCGTGCGCATAATTCCAGAACTCTTGTTGCACGTCCTCTGGGTCCTGCTCAGCAAGGCTTACACTCGTCCCTCCTTCACGAAATAGCCGGTCTTGGTCGCGAATAAAGATGTTCAAGAGTGCTGTCAGCCATTGAGCGGAGTTATCGAATGGCCCCTTGGGGATGCCGCTAGAGAGGTGGTCGAGCATGAAGAACTCATAGGTACAGCATTGACCGACTGTGTATGCTTTCGGGCTTGGATCGCTGGAACTCTTCTTGCTCTCACCACTTGGCTCGGCGATAGTAACCAGGTTTCCGATTCCTGAGAACCTCAATGCGAACAGTCCGGCCTGGTATTTGGCTAGCTGTCTTACCAGCGCACGTTTGGCATCCAACGACAAACCCATACCAGCAATGCCAAGGTCGCGGCCAGGAATCTTAGTCATCAAGATCCATTCATAGCCCATCTCGCTGCTGTCAAGGCCATATGAGATGATCTCTGGAATAGGGATTGAGGTGCGGCTTCTAACAAGCTTCATAGTAGCCACTTCGCTCTGCGTCTTCAGCACAGAGCACACTGGCAACGATGCACGAAAGACGTATTCTTGGCCACTGTCGGTCTTCAAGAGGTACAGCTGATTGAGTGTGCCGTGGCCGAGACGTGATGCTATACAGCCTTCTTCGTTATCGAGATGCAGCTCTCGGTGCGCTATGTCTCCGATATGGTCAAGGTCGATGGTCTGTGTCCATTCAGGCCAGAAGCCGGGATTCCACCTCACGCCTCCTCTACTGTACGCCCTGCTGTTGTCTCGCCGTACTGTGGTCGCCATTCTTCGGTTTTCTGGTGTGTCTTGGTCGAGCGCCGCTGTACTGGTGCTGACTTTATCACATCGTCGATTGCTTTGCTACAGATTGCCTCTTGCTGTTTAGCAAACACGACTACCTGCAACAAAAGGGCTTTCACGTTCGTCGTGACCGTAGGCAGCAGTCCCGCCATGCCGGTCCAATGAACAGGCAACGAGCAGCCAGATGGCATGCTCGTCAGGCGCATAGTCAATGTTTTCGGGGCACAGTTGGCAGAAGACAAACGCTTGCACACTGATGTTGAGAGCATTCAAAGATTGCTTACAAACATCCACGCCATCGACACGAGGTTGTCCGACCGTGATTGTGTCGGATGAAGTGAATGGATTGCTTGAAGAAGCTATATTGACACCATTTTGAGATGATATCAATGTACCGGGAGACTATCGATGTACGAGGCAATCGTTGTTGCCTTCCAACAGTTTGCCTTGCTTCTCAATTCTGCAAAGCACGTGCCAGCACAGCGTCTTGCGCATTTCTGAGATCCTTCCAAACTTCCCATGATCCCTCGATCTCGTCCATGGTTGGCCCATGATCGACTTCTCTATCCTCCCTGTCTGCTTGAAGGCGAGCCTCCAAATCATCGTCACAACAACCTCTTCTTACAGCTCGGCACCATTGGTCAACTTCGAACGGGCCGCGAAAACGACCCTCCATCAGATCAATTGCGCCGCTCAAGTTCCTCCTCATGAGGCTCCCACGATACATGATCGTCCAGCTAGGACAACGCTGTTCCATCTCTTCGAAGAAGGTTTTCGACATCACTGTCTGCTCATGCTCTTCTAAGTGCTCCCAATAGGTGATACCCTTACCGTCAGAGTCTTTCTCTTTTGGATCCGGACCTTGACCACCCCAAGCGTCTGGGTTATAATCTCCGTATGTGTCGCGGTCCGGGCACTCTTCCCGACTCCTTCCTTCGAGCAGCTTAGGCTTCTGACAAGCCGCCCAGAGCGGTGAGGCAGAAACGCATTCCCAATCCACGATACCTGTCATCTCGCCACTTGCGTCGATGAGTATGTTGCCTTCATGCAGATCCTGATGATAGAGCATTGACGGCTCAGGTTCCGATTCGGACACATCCGAGAACGCTAACCAGACGACTTGATTCCGCAGGATCGTTGCCAGATTTTTCAGCCAACGGGCGTCCCTTACGTCCTCCTCGTCGATATCGTCATCCTCGTCATCTGCTTCGCTCAGGTCTCCAGAGCAATGCTCACCATTGCTCTGACCCTTGACGTCAGCCGAAGTGTGCGTCTTCTCCTGCTCCGAGATAATAGGAGTTAAGACAACGTTGTGTTCATCGGTGTTTGGCATGGATTTACCATCACTCCTTTCCTCCTTGTGGTCCTCATCAGACGTATCCTGGTCATTTGGACCTCTTTCGATAATGCGATCTTGGTCTCCGATGAACAGGTCAAGGCGTGCTTGCAACCACTCTTCCGAAGACACGTATGGCCCTCTAGGAACATCTCTCCTGATGTGGTCATCATAGAAGAATTCGACCGAGCCAATGCGGTTCACCACAAACCTACGCTCGACGAGGCCATCCGTGACGCTCTCGACATTCTCTGCCTTTGCTTCCTCCTCCCGCAGGCCACCTATACCATGGAATCTCAAGTCGAAAAGCTCCGCCTGGTAGCCAGCTAGCCTCCTCGCAATATTGTTCTTTGCCTGGAGCGAAGTATGGCGCCACTTATCTCTCAACGAGGTTCCTGGTAGCCTAGTCATCAGAATCCATTCAAAGCCGATGTCCTTCCTATCAGTGCTGTATAAAATGACTCTTGGCACTGGCAAGCTCGATTTCGATTCCAAGAACCGCAACGTCGCCACTTCGCGGGCAGTCTTGTGGACGGGGTCGACCGGTAAGCTGACACGAAGAACGCAATCCTGATGGCCTTGTGCTTCGATTGCATATAGCTTGTTTAGAGCTCCTTCGGCCATGAACGAGACATTGCACACCTCATCGGGGTTTAGATGCAGTTCTTGGCGAACTGACGATTCGATAGCTGACATCTCAGGTTCCCTCGTCCATAGCGGATCCTTCCCGAATAGTCTTGACCTTTTGTACCCCCACCTCAAGCCGTCTTGGTCGATATTCGGTGCTGCCATTGGGCCTCGACTCGGTAAACTGGTTGCAGTGTGACAAGGAGGATGATCTTCTGCGAACAGTGTATCGGGGTAGCGACGTGTATCAACAGCTCAGCGTGGTCCAAGCGTTGCCTCTTGGTCGACACCAATGAAGAAGTCAAAATCAAGGAGACAATGGTTATTGACAACGAAATATTTAAGGTAAGTTGGGAATGTTACGGTTCTTATAGGCGGGTGACTCCCAGTGCACTACAGTAGGCGCTACTTGTCACGATCTGGTAAACAGAACTTTCACTTACACTGATTCGCAAACTCGCTTCGGCGCCTGTGGTTCTCATGTCACGAACATTGCATCGGTGACAACTAATGACAAAATCCTACATTGAATCAATGAAACTGGTCGCGGTCCTCGAGAAGTCTCGATCTTTGCTTGCTCATCGCCTACCCCATGCCCTGCTTGCTCCCTCCGAGATTTGGTGATCATCGACAACAGAAGACGCGTTAGAGAGCATTCAACATCTCAGTCCCTACACGTAGAAATTGACAATACAATTGCTTCAGTACGTTAAAATCTGCTTGCTTTGTCGTTCGTCAGCATGCCTCACAATGGGCACGACGACAGAGTTGCTATGTGATTACATGATTATACCCTATGCTATCTCCTGTCATACATTATTTGCACATGTAGGACATCGAAATGCCTTGCTCTTACTTTCGTACCGAGTCAGCCGCTCACCATTCGATCGAGATCTGCCCAACTGCACCATCTATTTCGTATTCCTACGCCGAAGAGCATGAAGGAGTCCAGCAAGCACGATACTTGCAACGATTGCCGGCCACAATCGCCGCGTAGCAGTGACCACTCCACTCGTCGACGGTATTGAACTCATCCTCGCCTTCTCGATCTGGTTCTGAGCACCAGACTGCTCTTCGACGATATTCGTGCGTTTAGATGATTCATCTCGCTCTGGAATAGCCCCGTCGCTACCAGCTTTGTCCTCGGCTTCCACGTTTCCACTTTCTCTGGCAGTATCATGATCTTTGCTCGTCTCTGGTACTATCGAGCTGTACTCTTCCGGTACTTCCAACGAGCCGCTCGCTACATCATCCACATCAGCCTGCTCTGCATCGGCGAAGAGTGGATCCTCGTCCTCGTAATACTCTGGATGCTCGTTACGATCTTGGTCCAGATGGTCGAGCTCTAGGAATGTCCTCTTCTCGCCTTTTTCAATGCAATCCAGCCAAGCGGCAAGGGTGCGTTGCTCGAGATACACATCCGCACGATTCATGATCACTTCCAGATCCCTCAGCTCCCGACCCTTATGGTGTTGCACAACCCATTCAGGATAGATGCGCTCCATCTCCTGCAAGAAATATGGTCGTAGCTGAGTGCACTGATACTCCCGGAGCTTCACCCCGTACCCGTAGGATTTTCCCATCTGTCTCTCTTTCTGCTCTTCATCTTCATCATCTGTTGCCGAATCGTATTCATCGAAGTCTGGTTCTTCATAACGTGGTCGCGCTTCAGGTAACAGAATAAGTGGAAATTGGCACGCCAAGCCTAGAGGGAGTGCGTTGACGTCTTCCCAATCGATGATGCCGGTGATCTTGCACGTTACGGGATCGATCAGAATGTTGTCCGGTGAGAGATCGGTGTGAGCTAGTGTCGTAAGGATATTGCTTGACTCGTCCGAGGTTGGTTTGGGAAGCGACTCGAAGACTTTCGGTAGCGCTGCTTCAAGACGACGCAGATTCTCCATGATGATGAGGAAGTCTGATTCGTCATCGTCGTCATCGTCGTCATCAGACCCTTTTTCTGACTTGTCCTCTGCTTCTGCCATGTCGGCGTCGTAGCATTGCTTTGACTCATTTGCGATCAATCGTGTCTGTGCTCTGATGTAATCTTCGAAGGAGTTGAAGGGTCCTTTGTTGGTAGTGTCGTGTACTCTGTTGTACCACCAGGCGGCCATCGAGATCACTCTTCCCACTTCGTAATTGTCGGATTCGGTCTTGCGAAGGCTTCCAATGCTTGTGAACTGAGCGCAAAACATCTGAGCTTGATACTCGGCCAACTGCTGGGTAATGTAGCGTTTTTGATCCATGGACAGCCGAAGCCAGCACGTGCCCAGTTGGACTCCTGGCATGAAGACATGAGGATCCATTCGAAGCCGATATCGTTGTCTACCGTCGCGCTATACGCAACTACTCTTGGCGAAGGTAGCGTAGTCTTCTGTTTAAGTAGTTCCATGGCTGCTACTTCGGCAACTGTCTTGTGTTCGGGATCAACTGGTAGTGGAATACGTAAGGCGTATAGCTCGTCATTTTTGGTATCGTGGATCTTGTACGTTTTGTTGAATGATCCTTCACCGATGAAGGTCGCTTCCAGATCTTCTGCTGTTGTTGCTCGGAGGTGACTGGCTATAGTGGTCTTGATGGCGTCGAGACAAGGTGCTTTTGTCCAGGTGGGTCGGACTCTTCCAGGGTGATGCAAAGCATATTCCCATTCTAGTCCGCGCTGAACAAGCTGAGAAGAAGGCATCGCGCTCACAGCCTGTTTTGATTCTGTATGGCAGGCTCGAAGGGGTGTCGGAACTGATATGGACACAAGGAGCTCGACACTCTCGTAAGACGAATTGAATGCGCAGCCAACAAGGACCATCTAAATAAGGAACTAGACGTCAAGAATTAGTTTTGTATCTCGAATGCGGCTCGGATCGACAACTGATCGCGTTGCTGGTGAAAGCTCGAGACTCTTGAGTGACGGAGAAGGCGTCAATACATTGTTTGTCTGACTGACGTAGATCAGACAATGAACAAACAAAGACATGTACGAACTCTCCAACAAAGGCCAGAGTCACGCAAAGAAATCTAGGTGCTGCAGTCTGGCTGTGACAGACTTGCTGCTACACTCGTCCGCCTGGATATGTTTTCCATGATGGTAGTGCTAGTGACTGCACCTTTCACTATAAGTAGGCGCCGCGTGTGGTTTTCTCGACGAGTCGTGATACGTTGTGTAGGCCTGATTGTGCGTAAGTGAGTTGCATGGGTTGATGGCCTCGTGTCGTGATATCTGGATATGATTGCAGATACTTATCGCTGCACTTGCACCGACAGCACAGGAGCCGCATAGGCAGTTCCATATAAGCGGAGATAATGCCGACATGCTTTGATCCAAATTGTCATATACGGGCAGCCATCATAGAACACATCCCATCCTTCGGTAGAACGACTTCGACTAACCGTTCTGGTTCTTCCTAAGGTGGTTATACTGTCCATAGGTGGACGGACCATCGACAGCAGCTAGATCGATCGAAGTAGCTTGCTTACCGAGACCCAACGATCATGCCAAAATACGCCAAGGCTCTCAAGGAGTTTATTGAGGACCTCCCGGACTCCAAACTCACGGGCTTACCAACAAAACCAAACACCAATATTGTGAAGGACAAGCAGACCAAGTGGGGCTTCCGGCTTGACATGCAATGCATGACAAGTGGTGAGCCGAAACGACACAATCTGCAAGTACAACTCAACAACGAGAACAAATGGGGCAGTGCCACCAACAAGATCAAAGGGATGAGTGTTACTGATGCAGTTCTGGTTCCATACGACGACCCCTGGGATCCAGAAACAATTCGACAAGCTCTCCTTGCTAAAATGATCAAAGAGTCGTCCACAAAATTGTGAGGAGGAAGGCCAACGTGCCAGAGTGTGGAGAGGATGTGTTAGAAGCGGGCGTCCTCCAGAAATATTGAATCTAATGTTGATCTGAATGTGGCGTTTATGGATTGAATGATCGTATGTTTGGAGAGTCACCTGGCGTTCAGAGACACCCGTTGAGCTAGGCAGCGCATATAGATCAATCGTTTATGGATCTTGCCGAAGCTTTCTCAAGCATAAGTGCGTCGACGCCATAGATGATGCAAGTTGTGAGTTGCGTCTCCGTTAGAAATAGCTTCAGACGTGATATGCTTTTCGGCTGACCTAGTTTGACAGCAACAATGAAGGAGGCACGGTCCCAGTACTCTTAACGGCAGGACGTCTGTACGCAGCCGGGCAGTACTCATATCGGAGGTGCATTGGCAAGTGAACGCTTGTGGGTGAAGATAAGGTAGCTTAATATCCGGCCTCGCCGGATGCCGAATTGACTCGCCTGCCAAGGAGTTCAGGGGAGATCTTGGCGTCTGAACCAAGCAAGCTTATCTCGGTCGGCGAAGCTAAACCCTTTACGGAGGGGCGTCCCAAAATGAATTACCGCGCTATATAATTAGTGTGTAGTAGCGCAAAATCGCTTATAGGCACTGTAGGTATCGGGTATGCCCCGAGATTTCGGCCCGGGCACGTGACTACGGGAGTGGAGTTATGGTTTTATATACTATCTTTCTACTACTAAACCAGCATACATTATTGCTACTGCAATAAAATATCGTCCCTAGGTCGTTGTAGTGCAGTTGGTATAATGTCCGTAGGTCGGATTAGGTAGTTTAGTCAGCTATTCGAGTTCGATTCCCCCGTTATATAAACTAAAATTCTTCCTAACCAGAGGCTGTTGCTTATTAGTAAGTTATATAATCCGAAATAACCCCCGGATTATGCGACCGGCTAAAAGCGGCGGTCTCCATTCGGGAATTGAGTGCGGTAAGCGTTCGGAAAGAGCTAACTTTTAAGTATTAAAACATTTTTGTGAAACCTTTACCTTTTTTTTTTGTTTTTGTTTTTTCTACCGAGTCATACTTAATAACTCAGCGACCTTTTATACCTTATCCTTAGTCTTTCTCGGCCCTATACCCTCTTATTTACTATATCCGAATTACTACTACTTACCTTAAGCGTCTCGGTCTAGTCCTCTAAGGACGGAGTCTCCGGTATAGTATCCTCTACCTTATATATCTCCTTCTAATAAGGCTTAATCTCTGAGATTAAGTTATTAATAGTATAAAGATATATATAGGCTAAAAGAGAGCCCTTTAAGCGGAGACCTTTCTAAGACCGCTTTAACTTTCTACCTTCTTTGTATTTATTACCGCCCTTAAGTTTAATAACTTTTTTAATATTATTATAAGCACCCTTAATCTATATATTTACCTTTAAAGAGATACTTTACTAGATCCGAATTTATTATTTCTCTAGCTTAGCTCTTATCCGAATATAACTATAAGCTATATTATTAGAACTAGTATAATATAGTAGCTAGTACGCTCGGATAAGGCTAAGAGAGATAATAACGTCTAATATATACTAATCTAGCTATATACTATAATATCGATTTAGCGCTTAAAGAAGCGCTAACGAGAAGTATATAAAGCGTAGGTAAAAGCTCTGCGTTCGCTAAGCTTATACGTATACTATCACGGTTAACTAATTATAGGCTAGTACGTAACCTGTTTACTTAGCTTACACCTCAACGATATACCTTTGTCGTCTCGTTATAACTCTAGTTTAGACCTTTGTATAACTTTTTATTAATATAATACACGTTGCCTTTAGATCCGTAATATATACCTATACGTAATAGTTTAGATATATACTTAGCCTTATACCGTAATATATAGTTACCCTCTTTATCTATATTTAAGCCTTTTTAATTAGATTAAGGTTAGGGGAATTACTTAGCTAGTTTAATCGTTTTACGTTAGTAAGGCATAGGTATACGAGTAAGAAATAATATATATAAGCAATAGTACCGTCTTCTATAACTGTTACGTTAAGCTATAACTACTTAATATAACGGTAATAAGGAACTAGCCGTAGGCTATGGATCTCTTTCTAGTACCGATACTAGTAATACCTTACTCCTCGCCTTATAGAATAAGCTTATCGGTCTTCTTTATAAATTTCTACTATACTTTCTTACCGGGTTATACTTAATTAAGCTATTGTTAATTAATAGTATTAGTTACTTTCTACTATTAGCGAAGAGCCGGCTCGGCTAGCTTATTTATCTCGGTAACCTCCGCCTTTATTACTTTAATATCCTCTACTAATTAAGTTTAATAAATATAATAGGAGCTAGTATCCTATACTAATATCGTACCCTAGGATATAAAAGTTATAAAGTCTTTCTAACGCCTACGGGTAGTAGTTTACTTATATTCCTTATCTTACTTCTTTTAAATACGGATCTAGCTACGTCTCTATCCTATAATAACTAAGGTTTCGTTAGTCTAGATAATAAGCTACCTAAATTACTTAAGAGTAAGATCTTTATATTTTAAGTACTAGGTATACTAAGTAGTCTTTTATTCCTTTATTAAACTAGGCTTAGTAGTTGATTTAACCTTTAAATAATTATAAGCTTAAATTATATAATAAATAGCTAATTTAGAAAACCTATATTAATACGCTATACTTTTAATTATTTACTCTATCTACTCTATCCTTAGTAATACTACTTATAACTATATACTACTATACTTCTATATACTTCTTTAGTTAACTAGTCAACATACTTACTTTAATATAGATATTCTTAACCCGTATTATTTAGTCCTAGCCTAATTAGATAGCAGCTACTTAAATATTAAGTTAAGATCGATAAGGAATACGTATAATATTCTTAATTTAATTAGGTGCCTAGTCTATAGCTAGAAAGGTAAGGTATTATACCTTCTAGGAGTTACTGAATCGAGTATACCGCCTTTTCTCGGTCGTCTAATCGGTTATTATTAGTAATAATATAAGAGAGGAACAGTACGTCCTGGAACAGCGATATCAGTTATCTCGAACAGCGGTGTAACAGCGGTGTAGAGAAGGATGATCAATATCGCAGTTAACGCAGCTAAGATTAGTCTATAACTAGTACAAGCACTAATAAATAGCGCGGTAATTCATTTTGGGACGCCCCTCCGTATGATACATATCAATAACGACCAATTTCTCTTACCTACTTTGTACATCGAAATATTGAGTCAAAGGCTTTGTGTTGCGGCACCCGGCGCGTGGCAGGTGACGAGATACTTTCGCAAGAATGCACGTAGCTCTTATGAATTTCCTCAGCGTATCTGAGGACACGGGCAATAGCTTCTAGAGATGATCTCCGAGATGAGGAGAAAAGCTTCAGCCTTTGCACCTTCGCACACGAAACTATGATATGCAAAGGTTCTCTTGACCTGTTATTAAACACATGCTATAGCTAAGTCGCAAGAAGTCAGCATGTCTGACAGCGTCCGACCATACAGGGTCGATGTGCCAAGGTCAGACGTCGAGCGCCTGCTTCGTAGGCTCAAAGATACGCGAATCCCAACACAAGATATCGTTCCCAACGCTGGCAGTGACTATGGCATCACTACTGGATGGATCAATGATATGTACAACTATTGGCTGAACAACTTTGAATGGTACAAGCAGCAGGATTATATGAATCAATGGCCTCACTTCTTGACAGAAATCAACGACCAAGATGTGCACTTTGTCCATGCTCGGTCGAAAGCACCGGGGGCATTGCCTTTGCTGTTGATACATGGCTGGCCCGGCTCTTTCTATGAATTCAGTCAAGTCATCAACCCGCTGACCAAGCCCGAGGACGAGTCTAAGCAAGCCTTCCACTGCATAGTTCCTTCCCTACCAGGATTTTGCTTCTCGTCCCGGCCACCCAGAGGTCAGACACTGAAGCATGTCGCCGGCATGTTCCACACCCTGATGCAACGGCTGGGTTACGATAAGTATTGCGTGCAGGCCGGTGACTGGGGTCAATGGGTGGGAAGAGAACTGTATGTGCATAACCACTAGCCTACCACCACTAACCCTGGACAGCGGCGCCAATCCTACATACGCCAAGCACGTCACAGCCATCCACTTCAACTGGCTTCCTGCACCACTCCCTTCTGACCTCGCCGCATCTTCCAACCCACGAGACCAACAAATTCACTCCCGAGTTCAAGCCTGGCTAACCTCCCACCTCGCCTACGCAATCCACATGCGCACCCGTCCCTCCTCGCTCGCCTTGACACTTACCGATAACCCCACCGCCCTTCTCTCCTTCATCGGCGAGAAGTATGACGAAGCCGTCAACCCCAACAACCCTCTTATCAAATCGAATCTGTGGAAAGGCCACATCTTGACCACAGTGTGTCTATACTACTTCACCAATTGCGCAGGCACTTCGAGTCTGGTATACTTCGAGAATACATGGCACGAGAGATTCCCGGAGGAGATCGTGAAGAAGGAGAATAGGGTGAGGGTGCCGATGGGGTATACCAGTTTTCTGTGGGATACAAGGCCAAGTGTGAGGTGGGGTGCGGAGCAGACGGGGAATTTGGTCTTCTACAGCGAACGGGATGAGGCTGGGCATTTCGCTGCGTTGGAGTGTCCGGAGGGGTTGGTGGAGGATATCAGGGCTGTTGTGGGTATGGTGACAAGGGGCGAGGTAAAAACGGAGGAATTTGACTGACATTAATGATGCGCGGCAGTTGCCGCTCGGGTTGCAGGGTTCTATCTGTGTGCCTTTCCGATCAGAATCATGGCCGTGATCATTTGCTCAACCACGGGTCGAACATGCTCATGGCATCTGTAGGCGAAGCACTGATCTTCACACCACCTCCAGGCACGTAAATCTTCCCTTCGACAGCCACTGCGCCGGTTCCGTGCCTCGGTACCCTCATTGGTCCCAGCTTGCGCCAATCATCCTTGGTAGCATCGTAGACCTCGACATTGTCGAATACCATGTTAACAGGGTCATTTGGGTTCCCTTCTCCACCAAATGTGAACAGATACTTCCCAATACGAGCTGACGCTAGTCCACCGCGCGCAGTAGGCATGTTCGCTTTTTCAACCCAGCCTGCCGAAACATCGCTCAAGTCGAGTGCCCATGTGTTGTTCTTCCAGTTGAACTGATCGTGGTCACGGCCGCCTGTTACGTAGAACTTCTTCCCTAGCACCGCCCCAGCAACGTGATCTCGTGGACCTGGAAGGGGAGCATATGTGGTTGTCCAGGTATCTGTGGCGGTGTTGTAGGATGTGACTGTCGACACAGAACCTTGAAGGCCGCCTTCCCAGAGCTGAAGTGTGGTCATACCTAAGATGACAGTCAGCGAGGGAGGTTAAGGCAGTCTCATCATGATGCTTACCACCAGCAAGGTAAATCTCTGGCCCCTGAACCCCAATTGCACAAGCACCCCTAGCAGTCCCAGTGGGCATCGGAGCGATCTCGGTCCAGCTATCGGAGGTCGGGTCGTACACATAGCTGTTCGGAATAGCGCTCCACTCGGTCATGTTTGCACCAGACAAGCCGCCGAGCATATAAATCTTGCCACCGACGCTTGCAGCGTTTCCGTGGTTGATACTGACTGGCATTGGTGCAGCATCGTGCCATGTTTGGGTCACGATGTCGAAGTATTGAACAAGGGTGGTTGTGTTGATTGCGCTAAGCTCGGCAGTAGTCGACGGCGAGGTTATGCCGCCAATGACATAGACGCGATTTCCCACAGCTGCTACGGCACCTTCTTGCCAGGGTTGAGGTACTGGTGGGAGGTCGTGCCAGATGCCGTTTGCCAGCTGGGGCTGTGGCCGATGGTCCGGTGGAGTGGGACTTGCAATGGCATGGTTAATCAAGATTGTCCATGAGGCAATTGTTGTGTATGTGAGCTTCATGATGGCGAAGATACCTTATGCTCGTGGTTGACAGCTCAGCATTTCGTATGGCGAGTCCGAAGCTCATATAGTGTCGCCTGTCCTCCCCTTGGTCCGTGATGAGGAGGAACATCGGTCCGGCGAAGGAGAAGCAGCCTTGCTGAGCCCGATATCAGGTAGCAGCGGTCGGATAGCGGAAAGTCGGTCCCGACTGAACAACGCAACAACAGTCTCGACCCCCAACCTCGAGGCGTGTACAAAAGTCTTGGCACCATTCGGTCATAGTCGTACAGCCTCGCTGATTGCAGAATAGTAGCGAAGAGCTCGTAGAGGCGCTGTAGACGAGTAGGTCGGTGGCTGAGGATCCGAGTCTCATAGCATGGCTTGAAGATACTCCGTCTCAGGTTTTCTGCCTTGTCCTGGTGCACCAGATGGTTAGAGATGAATCCTAGTCAAAGACAGTGATGGAAACGAGAGACTGACCCTTCGTGACCGCGCTGTCGACTCATTTGGACATCCTGAACATGCTTCATGGCTTATTGGACCCTACCTCCAAGACATAGCCACCTTTCACAGATCACGGTGATATGTGTCAGTCTTTGCAGCTTGCAGTCACGGTCTATCTCGTCGAAGTCGATCTGGTCGTACAGCATTCTTGGCATTGCCTGTAATGAGGTTTGCTGTTCACATACGCCTGTGATTCTGTCCGTAACAAGCTATGAACGTTCAGCCCAACAAAACAATCTGGTTCCTAGCACTTCATGATACTGAACTTCACGTCGCCCACAAGATTCTTCACCAGACGATCAGGAGCGGATCTCTGGACTATGCTACTAACGACTAACAGGACTAGCGTAGAAACGCTGAACCCTAAAGGGCTTAGCGAGATCTCGGTTTCGGATTTAGACATCGGTACCTGCAGGCGTACATTAGCTCGCTGAAAGTTAGTGATCGTTCTTACTTGTGCTCATGAATCTGCACTGACCTCAATATGCCGTGTAGTCGCAAGCAGAAAGTCGCTGGGTCTCGGCTTTGCGGGACATGTAGCAGAAAGCCTTCGGGGCTTCTGAACGATAAACCTATGATCTCCAAACCCTTGTCCCACCCCAAGCATCCACCGTCTAAGTTCGATGGACAATGAAGATCAATTTCACGTAAAATCGACGTCAGGGGTGCTCATGTCAAAGTTGCTTTCAGGTCGTTGCCAAGAAGATGGTAACAAATATGTATGAAGTCTATGGTTGGCGAGGACGATGCGACCTCCTACCCCACTGACTTCGTGTGATGTTGTGGAAGGAGCAAAGCAGAGAGGAAGAGCAGATACTTCTGGTCGTTACAACACCTCTGTAGTTTGTGCATCATAGATTGACACTTCATAAGACGCTTACCACATCACAAGATGCTTATCACATCATCCCGGCAGCAAGCGATACATAGTATCAAGGTTCGAGGAAGAGCCGCTCCTCTATGCAGGGCGACATATTTCAGACCAGAAGCGCTATATGCACAAGTGCAGTATAGGAGTCTGACGATACCACCAGCGGCACGAAGACCCCAACCGCAACGAGGATATCAACACCCATCACAATACCAGCAACGAGCTCTCACAGTCGTCCCCGAACACATAATGTCGGCCTCTCCAAGTGGCGAGACCTCCACATCGCCCTCCCAACAACTCTACAACTTCATCTCTTCGACGACGCTTAATGACATCCCGCACCACCTCCTCGAACGCAGCAAGTACCTCATCCTCGACGGCATAGCTTGTGCTCTGACAAGTGCGCATATGTACCACTCTGAGCTCGCAGCAAAGGCAGTCTCACTTCAGGAACCGGGAAACCACGGCACCAGTAGTGTAATAGGCCACCCAGAGCTCAAGCTGAGCCCAGTCTCGGCCGCTTTGCTGAATAGCACGTGGATACAGGGGTTTGAGCTGGATGATTGGCACAAGGATGCGCCGCTCCATTCAAATTCGATAGTTATTCCGGCGTTAATGGCGGCGGCTGAGCATAGATATGCGACCGGGGGTGTGAAAACAAGTGGACAGGACTTCTTGCTTGCCATGGCGGTGGGGTTTGAAGTCGGACCACGGGTTGGGAAAGCACTCTGGGGTCGGCATATTCTGACTGAAGGATGGCACAGCGGTGCTGTGTTCGGACCGAGTGCAGCAGCTGCTGGAGTGAGTAAGCTGTACAATCTTGACTCGGAGGTTGTGGAAGACGCGCTGGGAATCGCTTGCACGCAGGCGTGCGGACTGATGTCTGCACAGTTCGAGAGCGATGCGAAGAGGATGCAGCATGGGTTCGCGGCACGAAATGGTTTGTTCGGCGCTTTGATGGCCAAAGAAGGATACACGGGTATCAAGAAGGTGTATGAGCGCGAATATGGCGGGTTTCTGGAGATGTTCTCGAAGGGCAATGGCAAGGAGCCACAATATCGACTCGATGAGATCTCAGAGGGACTCGGGCAGGATTGGAGCGCGCTGGAAGGCATAGTTGTCAAGCCGTATGCTGCTATGGCGGGGACACATATGACAGTTGACTGCATGAAAGCACTGCAGGACGAACATGCCAAGATGCTGGCACCTGATAACTTGGGGCAGATCAAGAGTATTACCATCAGGCTGGATGAGCCATTTTTCAACCATGGTGGCTGGAGGGCGGAGAAGCCGTTGAATGCTATTGGCGCGCAGATGAACAACGCTTTCGTTGGTGCAATGCAACTTGTTGAGCGGGAGTGCCTTGCTGCACAATTTGGCCCTGAGAAGCTTGAGGCAGGCCCTGTTTGGGACTTGGTCGGCAAGACCACATGCGAGTTAGGCCAGGATTATGCTCTGGGCAGCACTGAGGTCGAGATTGTGTTCGAGGATGGGACATCCATAAAAAAGTTCTTGGATAAGCAGAAGGGTGTCGACCCGCCAATGACTAATGAGGAGATCGTGCAAAAGTATCGGGGTTTGTCGAAGTCGGTGATCGAGGAGGGGCGGATGCACAAGATTGAGGAGGCAATTGTGAACTTGAACAAGTTGCAGGATCTGAGTGTACTGGTAGAGTTGCTGACTCCAGTGACACGGAATCCTTTGGCCTAAGATAATGTGTGATAACTTGGCCACTTCCTCAAGAACGGTTCCTTACGAGGCTCCAAAACACGGTAGTCTCGAAAATGTGATTGTACCCGGCCCTGCACGCAGTAACACTTTCCGAGAGCTGCGAAGAGCCTCCTAAAATTTATGGTTCAACCTACCCGAAACCGGCATCAGGAAACGTCTGTCGTATCTCCAGCAACAAGCAAAGTGGTCGATGGGCTCCTACACAAGATTTTTGTCTGCGAGTTGCTTCGCGCGCTTCGTCCCAGGCTCCGGGGTATCGTTCCTACTGCTCTTTACTGCCCTTTGCAAACGCGAATCTAAGGATCCAACTTGTGCGGCGATAGTAGTCTGAGTATGATAAGTGTATAGCACCGGAGCTCAAAGAGCAGATGTTACCATGCATTCCACTTATGGACGTAGAAGGCAGGACTGGGTCTGCAGCAACGCCTGTCCTTGCCGCAGTATTGATGCTCTCCTTACTAGAGCTTGAGGCAGGTAAGGAAATTCAACTCGCACGTGGCAGGTGCTACCAGCGTTCTCATTCATTTGAACGAGAGTCAACGCCTGACTTACGCCAGCCGGCAAGTCATTGAGACCTGGCTGCGGGCATTGACAGGAATTGAAAGAGCCGCCACTTCCAATTTGCAGAAAGCTCTAGCCTCATGCTGCGACGCTCGTAGCCTGAAAAGGAAATCATCTTTTGTCAGGTCTTGCTGCCCTTAGAATCGTACTTCCCAGCATCTTGCTTAGTTTCCATGATATCTAGCATGGCTTCAATGTTAGCTAACTCATCCTCAAGACCTTCACCAATGGCATCGAAATCGTCAAACTCGGCGAGCTTCTTCTTGCTCTTGTCTAGCCACTTCTCCATGTCATCATTCTCCTTGGCTAGCTGCTTGGTCTGCTCTTGAAGGTCTTTGTCTTGCTTTTTGAGAGCTGGCCAGTTATCATGTAGAGTTTCTGCCCGCATTTTAACATCAGCGTCTATCTCCTTTGCAGCTACTTTTAGCGATCTGTCAAATGCTTTTGCAGCGTCGGCTGTGCGTTCAGCCTTCGTAGACTGCTCTCTGCTCATAGACGAAGCATTGTGGCTGGTAGCTGCCGATGAGTGATGGGATGCGCTCGACATCGTTTGATATCAATTGAGTCGATGGTTTTAGACTACTGGATGGTTGTTACCACACTTGTCATAGCACGGCATCTGACGAGGTCGTTGCTCACGATTGCGACGGATGGGACGAAAGCCAGGAATAAGGCCGACAGATTGAGTCTTCCCTGGTGGGACAAGCAGCACATTCACAACAGACAAGCATCGGGCAATTACTTTTAGGTTCGAAGCAGATTTCGGGACCCCCTGTCCCGGGAGCGACTTACCTAATCAGTCCCTAACGTCATAGCCATCTGAGCCTAACTTTAGGACGGTCCCCCAATAACGCGTCCCCGCAGGGTGCACTCGCATCTTGTAATGCCAGAGAGTCCCATCTCGACATCCATGAAGACATTTCCAAATGCTGTCAGCTTTCACTGCTGAGCCTATTGTCGAGCTCAAGCAGCGCGACAAATCGAGGATCGAGTCTATACTTGCCCACGGTGACAACCTCCTCGCTGGTCTAAGCACAGGTGCTCTGCGGATATATCGAGTCAATAGTTCGCCAGAAGAGCTCGAGGATAGTGGTGACGATAGGGCAGGGGACGCGAAGTCGAAATTCAAGCCTACCGAGCTTCTTCGGGAGCATGAGAAGTTCTCAAGATACAAGGTCGAGCAGTTAGCAATATTCAAAGAGGCCAATATCCTGATATCCTTGAGCGGAGGGCTGGTCTCTATCCATGATCTAGGCACATACGAGCTACAGGAGCAGTTGACCAAAACCAAAGGGACGACACTCTTCGCAGCAACAAGCAACATCGTCCAGGATGCTACAACCAATGTCCCAACCCTGGTCAGCAGACTGGCAGTTGCGGTCCGCAGGCGATTGCTACTGTGGTCATGGCACGACGGCGAGCTTGCAGGAGACGCTGAAGAATTCACCCTGAGCAACAGCATCAAGTCTGCCACGTGGGCGACTGGTACCAAGATTCTCGTAGGGTTGAATCAAAATTATGTGATGCTGGATATCGGAACACAGGAACAAAAAACCATTGTTGGTCCTGGAAGTATCGGCGGCCAGCCTGGTTCGGAAAGAGGCACTGGTACACTCAGCTATATTGGCATGGGCAGTATGATGCCAACACCACTGGCAACTGGTCTGGGACTTGACGAGATGCTGCTCGCTAAAGATGTCAATACACATTTCATTGATCGCAGTGGTGAGCCGATAGGGCGTAGGCAGATTCCATGGCGAGGGACTCCCAAAGCTGTTGGTTATTCATATCCATTTCTCCTGGCGTTACAGGAGAATGCCTCGAAAGGTGTATTGGAGGTCAGAAATCCCCAAACGCTCACACTGTTACAGAGCATTGAGCTGCCAAGTGCAAGTCTACTGCAAGTGCCGAACCCGAGCATAAGTCTTGCGCATCAGGGTAAAGGCTTTCTTGTGGCAAGCGATAGAGTCATATGGCGCATGAAGGGTTTGCAGTATGACGCTCAGATCGATGCTTTGGTTGCAGACGGTCAGCTCGATGAAGCCATCAGCTTATTGAATATGGTCGAAGAAACTCTGATTCAGGACAAGGTTGGCAGACTGAGGGAAATCAAGATGCAAAAAGCGCAAAAGCTTTTCGACGAATCAAAGTATCGAGATGCGCTTGACCTCTTCGGTGAAGTGTCAGCACCGCCGGAGCGAGTCATCAGATTATATCCGGAATTGATTTCAGGACCTGCCGCAGAAGAGAGACCAGAGTCTCCTCTCGAAACGCAAAGGAGTCCGGGGACGAACAGACCTGCGTCTATTGCAAGCAAAGCAAGCAAGTCAAGTATCGAAAAGGTCAAGAAACAGGCTAGCGATGCTGCGAGCACAGTCACTGGTGCTTTCAGAGGCAACGGGAACGAAAAAGAGCTTAAAGCTGCTGTTAGAGAGCTTCAAGCATTCCTAGCGGACATTCGAAGACGTCTGCAAAGATTTTTCGATGTCGATCAAAATATCAGACCACTCGAAGAATTGAAGGTAGGCTCTCAGATAGAAGACACGAAACGTGTTGTTGACTACATCCTGGACATGAAAGACGCGGGCGAGGATCAGATCAAAGCGAAATTGGTCGAAACGGCTAAGCTAGTCGATACCACTCTTTTTCGAGCTCACATGTTTGCGACTCCGTCCTTGGCAGGCTCCTTGTTTCGCATCGCGAACCATTGTGATCCTGAGGTTGTTATGAGCAAGCTTGAGGAGACCGACAGATACAGTGAACTCATCGACTTTCTATACGGCAAAGGTTTGCATAGAGAAGCTCTCGAACGGCTACAGAAGTTTGGCCAGTCCGAACATACGGATGATGTCGATCCACAGCTACGAGGTCCAGGTCGCACAGTTAGCTACTTGCAGAATCTGCCACCTGATATGATCGATCTCATCCTCGAATTTGCGAAGTGGCCCGTGGAAGCAAAACCCGAGGTGGGAATGGAGATTTTTATTGCAGATACCGAGAATGCGGAGTCTCTTCCTCGACCCAAGGTTCTCGCTTTTCTCGAATCGTTGGATCGAGCACACGCTATACGGTACCTTGAGCATATCGTTGACGAGCTCGATGACTCGACACCTGAGATGCACCAGCAGTTGATCGTGCTATACATGGAGGAGCTGAAGGATAAAGGCGCGGAAGAGAGGAACGATTCTTTGCTCCAAGGCTTGCTAACACATCTGCGCCAGTCAACGCACTACTCACCAGCGAAGACTTTAGGTCTTCTCCCGCGGGACGATCCGACCTTCTACGAAGCGACCGCGATCGTCTACAGCAAGATGGGCCAGCATCGCCAAGCCCTGCAAATATATGTATTCAAGGTCAACGACTCTGCCAAGGCAGAAGAATACTGCAACCAAGTTTATCTGCAAGAAAGTGCTGGCGGTACAGCATCTGAGACGTCAACGCGGCGGAAGTCAGCATCTCAAGCACAAACGGAGGATCCGACGTCAGAGTCTTCCACAATCTATGCGCTCTTGCTGTCACTGTACCTGTCTCCACCGCCAGCGACACCACCAGACCAGCAGGAGAAGCCACGAATTTCCGATGCTCTATCTCTGCTCACCCGACATGGTCCACGACTGCCAGCCTCAAACACTCTTGCCGTCATACCAACGGATCTCCTCATCAAGGAGCTCGAGTCCTATTTAAGAGGACGAATCCGTACTGCAAACACAGCTATGAACGATGCACGCGTCGTTACCAACCTTCGAAAGGTCGAAGCGGTCCGGGTCCAAGCCCGCCTTTTGCTCGGGGCAGGTGAGGATGGCGATCCTGGAGCCACTATTGCGTACACCGATAGCATCAATGAAGCAGCAAGCAAGGGTAGAAGGAGGAAAGTCGTGATCGATGAAGAGAGAGTTTGTCGCGTATGCCACAAGAGGCTGGGCGGGAGTGTGATCAGCGCGTTCCCTGATGGAAGTGTCGTGCACCTTGGCTGTCAAGGGAGGCGTGAACAGGAGATCAGAAGTGTATCGGGATCTTCCATTGTCGTTAGCTGATTCTACATGGCGACACGATTTTCTGACTTGCCGTGCAGTATGCAAACATATCACGTATGAGCTTGACGCATTGCATCGAGATCATGGCTAGCAACTCCTCAGTCTTGGCCCGCTGACGCGCTAGTCCTGTCAAAGTCGAGTCAATCGGAGCTTACCACGGGCAGGCACCTTCTCAAGACCTGTGTAATGGACACCTTTGGCTCCGAACTTGAACCCCAGATTCATCTCGCACCTTCCCACAGAAGCGCGTTGAAATGAAGACCCAAGCCGCTGCATCTAATGCTAGGTTTTCTCGACCTTCCCTTTGAGATTCGACTTTTCGTTTACCGACACTTCTTTGGCGAACACGAAACATGGCTCTTTCTCTACGTTACCGAGCACATACATCGAAAGCGGTTCAAACTCGAGCATAGTGCCTCCTATCGGTTGTCCGAGGTATCGTGGCACCGCAACATCCTTCTCACCTGCTGGCAATGCTACCACGAAGTCATCGATATGTATCGTGCCTGCCTCACCCGGCTAGTGGTGGAGTTCGACATCCTGCAGCAGGATCAATACTACAAGCGCGTTGGTTACGCTGACGAACAGCGACATCAACAGTACCTATACGGAGCACTCAATGGGCTGTATCATTCGACCCATCATCGAGCTCTGTTGCACAACATTCGACACCTGACGATCCCCTCCATTGTGACACCAGAGAATATGATGATGTGCATTCAGTTAACCTTGCTGCCCGCCATCGAAGTTGTTGAGTTTGTAGCAAGCCAAGGTCAGATTGCTGAGATCTGCGCAATAAACAACAACCTACCAGCACAGCATCCCGCATACAGGCATACCGCGAGGTATGTGACACAGATATTTGATCCGGAGCAGCATCTACGTGGTACCAACCTTTCCTGGGCCGCCACTTCAACAAACTTTTACATTGCCAGTAGAAGGCCCAATATCCGCATTTTATGGACAACTGAAGTGGAATGGACGCGGACTTGTTCGAGTTTTGCTGCTGAAGACTACCCACGCGGCTGGATATCGAAGTACTGGACGTCGTATCAGCGCTGCTATGCAGTCACATTCGTAGGTTCCTCCACACAGCCTTCAGCGACCTGTTTTGACGCCATGTTGTCATGCATGACTACTGACCATCTCCTGTCTCTCTAACAGATGTATACCTACGACTGCTCTTTCAACTGCTTGGTGAGCTTCGACATCATCTCGAGACGGCAGAGCGAAGCCGCCGAGTGTTCATGCTGCAAGCTCCTTAGCCACGAAGCTGCTTTCAGGCTCTACCTAGGACCTGCCGCAACTGCGTTTCTGGGCCCGCACGAGCATACGTGACAGTATTTCTTATCTTACCATGCGGCTGCCGGATGGTCGTCGAATATGATGAACGCTCCAGACAAGCAGGAATTAACAATTAGCAGCTCTCCCAAGCACTAGACTGCATGGCCGTCGACTTCCAAAGGCTTTCCACTGGATGTTGCCGAGCGGCTGCTTCACTTTAGCTTCGTGCTTGCAGCATCAACCCAGGCAGAAGCGGCACCCTTACCCTAGCAGAATATGTAGAACGATGAGAGCCTTGGCAGAACTACTCATCGATTTCAGATCAGGTGTCTAGTTATGATATCCTTCTCAACATCTTCACCGACATATTTGGCTCTTAGTGGAGGTACATCTGCCGCACTTCGAATTCCGCAGGAAGCAAGTATTACTACTGGTTCTCTGGAATTCGGCGTCGATCAAGTGCCGCCGCGGCCTTTTCCGCGATGACCCACAGCTACTGGCGGTCATCAGCGTGACGTTCATCCAATATTCGTCCTTTGTCTACTTCAACAGACTTCCAATCATTGTGTACAAAGCAGTCGCCCAATCCTCGTCACTGCCTATGGCTATGTTCACCTCGAACTGCCTTCGTTGTTATGGCAGACTATCAATCAGCCGAGCAGATCTAGAGAAAGCACGCTAACACAAAAGCATCCTGTCCGCCAATGCTTGGCATGTCGCCGAACCCCAAAACAGGCAACGAGATAGGCTAGTTCTTCTTGCTGATAAGGATTCGCCGAGACAACTACGAGATGTAGTTTGCTAACGAGCTAGTAGTCAGGCACCGTGCTGCAATCTGATGCCGGGTTACTGGAAGCTTGGAGCTCATATAACAAGCATGGCTTTCTCACATCTCGACTCTCGACTCAGCTACTGGTAACGTCCGCCCTTCGCTACAGTCTTACGGCAAACAGAGCACAGCCATGGGCTCCTCAACCTCTTCTTCCGTCCTCGACGCCTGGGCCGCGTGCGACCGCACCGACACCCTCTTCGTACTCACCTGCTGCGCCTTCTGCTGGCCCATCATACCCGCCGTCGGCCTCGCCTACTCCGGCTACAGCACCCGCTGGAATAGTATTGCATCGTTCTACCCCGCCCTCCTGGTGATCACAGTCTGCACGATCCAGTGGTGGGCTGTGGGTTACACACTCGCCTATGGCTCTGGAGGCGGCGTCTTCGGTGGGTTGGGCAATGCATTCCACGTTGGTGTTAATGCTCAGCCAGTGGGGAGCATCCCAGCGATTTTGTTCAGTTTCTTTCAATTGATTTTCGAGGCGACGGTTGCTGCTATTGCTGTGGGTGGGGTGTGCGAGAGGGGAAGACTGGTGGCTTTGGTACCGTTCATCTTTGTGAGTGGGCTTCGAAGCTTACCATGTGCGTCAAACAGCTGATATGAATGTAGCTCTGGTCGACCTTCGTTTACTGCCCACTAGCACATATGGTCTGGAGCGACGACGGCTTTCTCGGTAACCTGGGCGTCATGGACTTTGCAGGTGGTACACCGGTGCATATCTGCTCTGGTGCTACGGCGACTGCCCTCTCGATCTACCTCTCGTACCCGGTCGGTCGATCACGAAAATCAGCAACTCGAACGCCATCTCATCTCGCGCTGCATAAGCCGCACAACACAATCTGTCAGATCATAGCGTTGATCATCATCTGGGGATCATGGCTGGCATTCGACGCCGGCACTACACTCTCGCTGAACTTCAAATCTGTCATGGCTTTGGTAGTCACCAATGTCTGCGCCAGCTCGGGTGCCCTGACATATGCTCTTTCCACCTGGCTCGAGACCGGAAAATGGGCAGTCGACTCCGCCTTCCTCGGTGCAATAGCAGGCCTAGTAATGATCACACCGAGCGCTGGATTCATCGGCGTTACAACAGCACTATTGTAAGTCCCTCCATCTGCGCTCCACCCGTAAGCTTCCTGTGCTAAGCTAACCCCCCAGCTTCGGCATCTTCGGCGCCCTCCTCGCCCGCCAAGCCCTCCGCATAAAATTCACCCGCCTCGCCCGCAAATACCGCTGGGTCGACAACGGCGACACCCTAGCAACCCACTGCATCTGCGGCTTCGCCGCAACAATAATGACCGGCCTCTTCGGCTCCAAAGAAATCGCAGCGTACGACGGCGCCTCCGACATCGCAGGGGGCGTCGTCTTCGATGGGAACATCCGGCAGTTGGGCGTGCAGATGCTCGAGGCGGTGATTGGGTTGACGTGGTCTTTTGTGGTTAGTTGGGTGTTGATTGCGTTGATTGATTGTGTGCCGGGGTTTGAGGTGTTGTGTACGGATGAGGAGGTTTTGATGGGGATGGATGCGGCGCAGATGGAGGAGACGTTGACGGAAGCGCATTGGGAGGGGGAGGCGGAGTATAGGGCTATTGAGGGGAAGGGGGCGGTGGCGATTGCGTGAGCGGTGATCTGAGAAGTTAAGTCAAAGGAAAGGACGCTTTCGGTGGTGGAGTGTTGAGGTTAGAGGTTGGTGCACGATCGGGGCTGGATGATTATAAATCTGACGAAACGAACAATTCGGTATCTACAGTATCAGCTCTCTGAGCTCTCATCGAAGTCAGACATGAACGATGGAGGTATAGACTTCTGACATCTCAGGTGGATTCAATGGTTTGTGTTATTGTATTCCATTATCGCAGCGGGCATCAAACAACGGTGGACCATGATAGAGCGAACTCGATGCCGAAGCACAGCATTTCGTGAAATTGTTTTGTATGCATAAGTCGGCGATCCTTAGCCGCCCTCCTATATTGATACAGCAACGCTAATATTGGAAATGAGCTCGTATGTCGCGTAATGATTTGACGTCAAGTCGTCCCATTGGCATCTTCCATCTTTCAATGGCGGCCCGTCGACGCGGTGTAAGTGTGCCGTTGGCTTCCGCCTCTCTCATCATCTCTTCTCTTTTGACTTCCACCGTTTTGATCAATTCTGCATCCGCGTGTTTCAGGATAGCGTTCGCCTGCGGCCAAGAATTCCTCCTCTATTGATCCTTGCCAGCAGTAGATCGGGTGCTTCTCTTATTGACCTCCTCCTTGACTGTCTCGGCACCAGAGGTAACAGCATCGGCGGCTTTGTCCTTAGCCTCTGTAGCCTTGTCCTTCGCTTGCTCAGCGGTCTTCTTGATGTCCTCCTTGCTTGGTGCTGCGCCTGAGCCGGAACCAGCAAGAAGTGCGATCAGAGCAATGACCAGGGCAAGAGCACCACCAAGACCACCCGCAACTTCAGGCATGAACTTGATAGCCTCAACTGGGTCTTTCTTGGCGAGGGTGATAAAGAGGTCGAGCTTCTCCTTGACATAAGTGACTGGGTCATCCATGAAGACAAGGTCGCTTGGAGACTTGGGCTTGTCGGATGGCTTAGGCTTGGACTTTGATTCTTCGGCTTCCTCGACTGGTTTCTTCACGTCGTAGGTCTCTGTTCGCAGAGCGGCGGCGTCTTCTGGGGAGTGACCAATGTAGATGTTGTCAAAGGTGATATCGGATTGCATGGTCCAGATCTCGAAACCGATGGCGCCCATGGGCTCGAAGTTCGAAGGAGTCTTGTCCTCGAAGTAGTCTGGGTTCTTGATAAGTTGTGGCTTCCAGACGCCTTTGTAGGCTGGGTTGTCGATGAACGGCGCGGTCCACTTGCCCTTGTATGCCGGGTTCTTGATCATTGGTGGCTCCCATTTGCCGCAGCCCGAAGCCTCTTCACACTTAGGGTTCGGGACTTGAGGTGGGATCCAGTCACCATCTTCCTCGTCATCCCAGTCTTCTGGCTTCTCAGCTTCTGGGTCTGGAATGGTCAAAGGTTCGTCCTCGAGCCAGTCAGCTGGCTTCTCGGCATCCTCGTCAACAATCTCGAATGGCGCATCCTCATCCCAGTCCTCTGGCTTTGTAGCTTCTGGGTCTGCAATTCTTGCCTCATCGACCCAGTCTTCTGGCTTCTTGTCGTTTGGGTCGTCGATCTCAGCAGCTGGGTTGACAGCTGGAGTGAAGTCTTCGAGGAGTGAACCGTTCTTCATGGACTTGTTGTCGATCAGCAACTCGAAGCTGTTATCCTTCTTGACGATGAGGGTGTAGAGGTGGGTAAGCTTGTCGTTCTTGATGGAGGGAGGGCTCTTGAGATGCTTCTCCTCGTACTCGCCGGTCTTGGGATTCTTGTGCTTGAAGATGAAGTGGACCTGCATATGTTAGCGAACGTTCCTTCTGCGTAATCGTTGTGCTCGTCATACCTTGTTTGTGGTACCGCACTTGTCGGGGCCAAACATGATAACATAGGGCGAAGCATTCGAGAACTCGTCAGATGCCAGCTTCTTGTCGTCCCTGAGCAGCTTCATGTATGCACCACCACACTCAAGACCCTTTTGAAGCTTGACCTCATATTGAACCACGAGATCCTTGCCCTTGTTGTCGATGGGCTTGCCAAACTTCGCAGAGATGGCGTGGTGGGCAGCTGGGTTCTTTACAACCAGACCCTTGTCGCCAACAATACCCGGCAGTACTGTTGGCTCCTCGACTGACCACTCACCAACGTAAGCCCAGTCCTCGTCGGATTTGGAGTCCTCCTTCTTAGCATGCGATGGCTTCCACCGTGTCTCCCAGTCATCCGTGAACTGTTCGAGGAAGGGTGCTTTCAGGCTGGTGGGCTATTGTTCAGTCAGCAACTTTGGTCATAGCATTTCTGGGGCTTCATCGTCAAGGACTTACTGTGAAGGTGGGCTTCTCAGCCACACTGGTATCGGTGCCAGAGACATCGATATCCTCTTGAGCTACAGCCTTCGAGGCCAGCAGCGCACATAGCGCAGAACCGAGGTATTTCATATTGAATGTCCTCTATGGTCAATTTCTAGAGATCGAAATGATGGACCTGTATATGGAAGAGGAAGAAATTTGACACCGATGTGCCGGCTTAATTATGGTGGGTTGGTTGTTTGTGGAAATGGTATTGTACACTTGTCCTTTACAACCTGGTAACACTAAAATTAAAGTGCGACCTGGTGCGGAGTTTAGTGATGTACAGAAAGAACCCCAAAGAAGCAGGAGGGCAATCGCGACCCCCCTGCACTATCCACGTGTGTCACCTTGATCATTGTTCGCTAGAGTATCTATCAATCCTGATCATCATGTCGACACTCTCAGACCGCCGCTTGCACGGGGGTTAGTTGAAGCCTCACAATGCAGGACCGTATTCATGGAGAGTCGCGTTTACCACCGATATTCCTCAATTACAGGTGTCTCGCATTCATGTTTGGGGAAGGAGCAATAGCATCTTAGTCTGACACGTGCAATTGCATGATATGATGTTTGGTCTACAGTACCAATTTTTTCGAATCTTCATTCACCACATCTAAGGTTAACAGTAATCACAGAAGAACATCCTTCTTTAAGCTGGTTGATCTTGACGGAGCCGACCTAACCAACCACCATGGCAGACAATAATGACCATCTCGTGCAATCACAAGATCCGGACCATCCAGCAAATCTTATCCCAGATCTGTGCAAACGATTCTTTCACAATGGCTGGTGCACGGGAACCGGTGGAGGTACCAGTATCAAGAAGGACAACCATATCTTCATTGCTCCCTCCGGTGTGCAGAAGGAGATGATGAAAAGCGAGAACATTTTTGTGGTAGAGTTCCCTACTCCGAAATATCCTCCTTCAGAGAGAAAGTACATTCGCAAGCCACTTGACTTGAAGCCATCAGCCTGCACTCCTCTTTTCTTGGCCGCTTTCGAAAGAGGCGCTGGCTGCTGCATTCACAGTCACTCCCAATGGTGTGTTCTGGTCACTTTATTGGTTGAAAAGATGCATGGCAAAGATGCCTGCTTCAAGATCAGCAATATTGAGCAGATCAAAGGCATTCCGAAAGGGCCAGGAAAAGGCATGCTTGGCTTCCACGACACACTTAGAGTGCCCATCATTGAAAACACCCCATTTGAGGAAGACCTCACAGGTGCTCTCGAGGAGGCGATGGAGAAGTATCCAGACACATACGCAGTTCTTGTCAGAAGGCATGGGATGTAAGTTTTTGTGTATCTTCCTGGAAGCATTGACTGATATCTCTAGCTACGTTTGGGGGGACACTGTTGCAAAAGCAAAGACTCAGTGCGAGAGTCTTGATTACCTGTTTCAGCTTGCGGTAGAAATGCACAAGCTCGGCCTGCCTTGGCTCAAAGAATAGGACACTTGCATCCAACATGGATCCAGTCTATCCTGGAGCACGCTTCTGAAGAATAACGATCATCGGTGATGCCACATATTTGCTAGCCTGGACAACACAACCAGTAATGCGTAATGCTTGCAGCTTAACGTTAATCTGTCGAGATGGTGTGTATAGCTCCAAGTATAAATTCTTGTGTTGCAACCGCGTCCTTCTACTATACATGCCGAAAGACCGCAACGAAACACAGCACAATCCAGTATTATTTGCATACCTGCAGTAAGTCCAATTCAATTACACCGACAAGATGCCATACATCACTTCTCCTCAAGATGGTGCTTCACTTTTCTACATCGACTACCGCCCGTCCACCCAAGTCACCTTCCAACCGGACCCCGACTCCATTGCCAGAAACAAGGACAAGACACTTTTCTTCATTCACGGATGGCCTATGAGCGGCCGCATGTACGAGAACCTCATGCTGCCACTCAGTCAGACACATGGCATCCGCTGCATTGCAAGTGACAGGCGGGGTTTCGGAAAAAGTGAGTGGCAAGGCCCTGAACCCGCAGAGGTGACGTACGACACCTTTGCTGAGGATACTCTGGCCATCATCAAGTCTGTGAAGGACCTCGGTGATTTTACCTTTGTTGCGAGCAGTATGGGATGTGGCGAAAGCCTGCTGGTGTATGAGCTGATGAAGGAACACGGTCTTGAGCAACAAGTGCAAGGCTTCATCTGGATGGGCCCAAGCTTGCCATATCCGTTGAAGACAGCATTCAGTCCCCATGCGCCACCACAAGAGCTGTGGGATATGATACTCGATGGCTTCCGTCAGGATAGGACCGCTTTCGTCAAAGCCAGCATTGGCGGTGTCTTTGGCACTCAGCACGGCATCGAGATGAGTGAGACTGCTCAGGAGTTCTTTATCGATCTTGTCAAACAGGCAGATGCCATTGCTATCGAGCGATGCTGCCAGATTTTGAGCAACTACGACTTCAACGAAAAGCTCAAGTCGTTCGGAAGCAGCAAATCTGATGGTGTCAAGCTTACTGTGCTTCATGGAGGAAAGGATCAGAGTAAGTCCATGCAATGCAACGCAGGAATTCATGCTGACTGATCATAGGCATGCCACTCGAAGCCAGCTCAGAGCCGATCAAGAGTCATATTCCTGACGTTGACTTGAAGATATACGAAAACGCGGCACATGGTCTCTACCACACTGCGGCGAGCGAAGTCATGAAGGACATTCTCGCACAGCTCAATTGAAGCAGCTGCCTTTGCACTAATCATGCAAACATAACGTTTTTCATGCAGGGTGCTTCTTCTGACCAGTCAAAGCTCATCATCACTCTTCGAGTCATTTCTTGGCCCTTTGCGTTATGCTCATGAATCGCGACTGTCTTCGTTCTATTTGGTACAGTCTTCCCCTAGCGACATACCATCATACATAGTGTTGCTCTACTAGCAGTCAAAGAATTTTATAGTACCTGGGCTCAACTACTCATTACACTACAGAGCGATACGAACATATTTCCTGCAACTCTTTACCATGTCTACCATTCCCACCAGACGGAAAGTCAAGCAGCTCAACGTACCAGCAATCGAGGAGGACCCAGCTGAGCGTAAGAGGATACTGAACGTGCTTGCTCAGAGGCGATATCGAAAAAAGAAGAAGGAGCACCTGCAAAACCTTGAGCGTTCAAGTTCGTCGACCAAGGACAGCATGTACACCATACCTGAACAACGACCACCGATTTCGCCTCTTTTCTGTGTCGCATCGCCCACTGAAAACTCAACATACGAGCACATGAGCGGCACATTATGCGTAGATAAAACAACGAGCCCCGGCGCCTTCCCTCCACAGCCTGAAAGCACGATACAAGACTTCTTCGACACTGCCTGCCTAGATCCCGCCACACTCGAAGCATTTGACGCCACGTTCTCCTTCCCACTGCCGTCTTTGCCCTCTTCGCCTTCAATCAGTAACACGACGGTGTCCTCTAAGGATCACACGAGCCTCACCTCTAGAGCCCAGCCGGTGTCTGATGGTAATCTGGGCATGGACGAGGTGCACTTGCCCATGTTAGAGCTAAACCTCCTTCGTGGCGCAATGGCCATAGCACGACGAGTAGGTGTCGACTCGGTCATCTGGTCGCTCGATGCCAACTCACCTTTCCACAACTCGACAGCACTAACATATTCACACTTACCTTCGAACCTCAAACCGACCATCGTCCAAATTCGAAACGCGCACCATCCAGTCCTAGATATACTGCCATGGCCGAGTGTTAGAAACAAGCTTATTCTTGTGTTCTCACAAGAGCACGATCTCAGGCCGCCGAATGCAAGATCACCAACAGCATTGCTTGATTTGATCTATGACATGGAGGATGCTGCGGAAGGTATCAGGATATGGGGCGACGATCCATACACTGATGAGAATTGGGAAATCGGACAAAAGTTGTTTTGCAATTGGTGGTGGGCACTCAACAGTCATGTTGTCGATAGGAGTAACGAGTTGCGAAAGAACAGAGGTGCATCTGTGCTCGGCGTCGACAGGGAGGTGCAAGAGGTTGACTAATATGACTGGCGTCGCCAATAACATTCCTCCTCCCTCTTCGTCGTGCTGTCCCAAGTTTCCCGTTGCTGCTTACTCTGGAGACCTCTTCTGACTGACACCGGTTACGGCTCATTCCTTCCGACAATTTGAGCTTTGCCGAGCAGGCTACCAATCGCTTCCAGGATCCTACACTACAATTCTCACTTCACCCCTCATCGATTTGCCAATCATGAAGTCGTGTCCTGAGGCTGCTGTAATGGAGCGTCGCCACCTCACGCACGTGCAACGCCTTTGGCATCATTACTCACCAACAAGGAAAGACTTCGCACGTCGCTGAAAAAGAAACGCAAGTTATGAGCGAAAAAGCAAGTCGAGATTACAACGAGCAAGACCGGGCTAGCTCGAGGTCCATTCCATTTAGTGCTCATCCACTTTCCACATCTGCCGCTCGCTTGAGTCTTGGCTCGATCAGGCCAATCAATTGTGTCAAAGGTCTTTCAGCCTCATCGTTCCTTCCCTCCTCGCTTCCACTAGGTTATCTCTGAATAGGAGCGACCAGACTCTATCGCATATAGTGAATGCTGCCTTATTCGAATCCGGAAAAGCTCACGAGTTCTAGAGTGGCTGCCAGACCACCACGTTGCCTCGATGGGCCCAGAGTCATCCTTCCGGGGGACGCCATCGCAACATGAAAGTGCTGACACCAATTTATCGAACTCGGGCTACCCTAGCTGCTGTTGCGGCCAAGTCGAGGTCAAAAGGTAGGATGATGAAGAGCTGCAGCTCGGGCTTGACTGCATCTACGAGCTGCATCTGCTGTGTAACTGCGTTCTGGTTTCCTCTTTCACTGATTTCAGCCCATCAGCCCTCAGACATCGTTCCTGAGATCACACTCGCTACTTTTCACTGTTTACACTCACTCGGAAAGCAGCTATGCGCACTTTTACAGTCTTTACCGCCCTGGTACTTGCGGCCTCAGCTCAAGACTCAACAGCCACTCCCACGGAAGCCTCAGTCACAGCAAGCGCATCCCTCTCCGAAGCTTCAGCCTCGACAAATGCCACAGCGACGACAGGCGGACCGGTCACTCATACAGTAGCAGTAGCGAAAGGCGGCCACTCCTTCTCTCCAGACGTTACGCAGGCAGAGGTCGGAGATGTTATAGGTAAGAACGATAGACACTTGCGACAATGAGCTCTGCTTAACATGCTCAGAATACCAGTTCTACCCAACGAATCACTCCGTCATCAGAGCGGCCTATGGCTATCCTTGTGTGCCCTACGAGATGGCGCTAGGTACAGGACACTACGGATTCTGGTCAGGCTGGGAACCAGTCGATGCAGTCCTCGACGACCCCCCGAAGTACCAGATCACTGTCAATGACACCGAACCGATCTTCTTTTACTGCGGTGCACCGAATAGCTGTATCGGATATGGGATGGTCGGTGCCATCAACCCGAACGCAAGCACGAGCTTGGAAAATCAGAGACAGCTGGCAGAGGCTAGCACGTTCGCACTTGTGCCTGGTGAAGACTGGCCGAGTGAAGGATCAATACCAAGCGGAGTAGCCACATCTTCTACACCGTCCTCAACTTCGAGTTCTGGCCCGGCGACCGTCACAGCAGTTGCGTCGTCGAGTCATGGACTGAGTTCAGGCGCAATTGCCGGTATCGCCATTGGAGGTGCAGCTGTGCTTCTAGCAGCAGGCGTGGCAATTTGGTTCTGCGGTCGACAGTCACGACGGAATCAGACACCTCCAGGTGCACCAGCACAAGAGATCAGCACGGGCTACATGCCGCATCACTCGATGTACGGCAAGCCAGGGCATATGTCCACCGTTTCTGGGTACACTATGCCCCCAGGATACGAACACCAAGGCATGATGTCGCCAAATATGGTTCCGACACCGATTGATCCATTAATGGGTCACCAATCACAAATAATGCATTCGGGTGCGCCCAGCCCGAATATGCAGCACGATATGCCAGCCTTTGGATCGAATGCGAATATGTGAGTTCAAGCCAATTTCGATTACCTGCAGATTGCTAATTATCTAGGTACGCCGTCGGTACACATAACGTCGCACCGGTTGAGATGGACTCGTCTACGATGCCGGCATCTCCGAGGAGGTCGACAGAGAAGCTGGGTGTGGAGAGGTATTCGTGATCAACAGAATGCCTTCGTAGGAAGTGTATAATAGAATAATGTCTATCACGATCTTGGGCGGGTCACTCCGGCGTTCTTGTATAGAAGTATACGAGCGCTTCACCACTGCAGGTGCCAGTTGGGAGATATAGTAGCTAATCTGACGTGTCTTCACACCGTGACAACGATTTGCTGAGATTTCAGCTCCTTCTCTGCTACAACGGCATCTTCAGCCATGCCGTTGCGACTTTTTACGGCCACAATCACGTAAGTCCTGTTGCTCGTCGTGTACCCCAAACGCTGATACTGCTCATTTCAACGCTAAAGCACAAACATTGTAGATCAAAGCACATCGTCGCCACGTCGCCCAACTCCGAGGGTGTGATGTTCGAATAAAATGAGCGGTAGCATGTTGTACATCATCTTGTTGAAGGCTTGAAGCAAAACATCCAATCTTCATTGGTTTTCAATTTTGTTACCACTACCTTTCTGGCCCAATAATCCAGCTCTAGATTCGAGATAACACGAAGCCGTCGATAGAACAGTCGGTCACACAGTCAACCCAACATCCACCGATACCAGTCAGCAAACAACAAAGCAATCTATCATCTGCCATTAACTACACCAACGCCATCAACTGCAGATCCGACACTGCAACACAAACCAAAAACCCGACAAGACCATCTCCACAACCACACCCATCACCATGACCGACATCCCCATGCCCACTCCCACAAACCCACCCCTCCCCCTCCCCTCCTACAAACTCCTCTCCTTCGACATCTACGGCACACTAATCGAATACAAACAACGCATCCTACAGTCATTCAAACCACTGAGAGCAAACTTACCCTCAGATTCACCATACCGAGAATCCACACCCCTAAACCCCAGTCTCGACCACTGCGCCACAAAAGGCGACATCGAGTTCCTCAAGCTCTTCCAAAAACAGGAAGACGCCATCAAACTCGAGTTAGCTGATGAGCCGCGCCGCTTCGATGAGGTGCTTAGGGAGATCTGGCGGCGTGTTAGTAGGGAGATAGATGTGCAGACGAGCGATGAGGAGATTGATGCGTTCGGGAGTGTAAGCAATATCCAGTCTTGGCCGACATTCTCCGGGACGATCCATGCGCTGCGAGCACTACAGGATCGCGGGTACAGACTCGTCGCCCTAAGCAACGTGGATAAATTCGCGACGGACATCTCGTTCTCATCCACAGGGCTAAACAGTATCGACTGGGCCAAGATCTTCACGGCGGAGGACTTCGGAACCAGCAAGGAGGATCTGCAGGCCGCGGATCAGCGGAAGTTCGAGGCGTTGTTGAGGTATGCGGAGGAGCAGGATGTGAAGAAGGAGGAGATTCTGCATGTTGCGCAGAGTCTGGGACATGATCATAAGCCGGCGAAGGCTATGGGTGTGTCGAGTGTGTTTTTGATTGGGGATGGGCCTGTTTGGGGGAAGGAGGGGGAGAGTAGGATGGCGGTTGAGAGGGGGTTGGTTGGGTATGGGTGGAGGTGTGGGGATTTGAGGGAGTTTGTGGGAGTTGTTGAGGGGGGTGGGGAGAGTTGAAATCGATAGGTAGCATGGTTTCTGGTGGAATTTTGAAACGCATTTTTGAAACGCATGTATGATCATGTGGTTATCAAGTTGCTAAATCAAATATGCGCCTACTGAACTCCAAGCCCGGCCAATGCTCGCTGGGACTCCCCTGTTCCGGTACACCATTCATTGTCATCGTTGTTTGGTGACTGGTCTTTCCCTTCCTGTCAGAGACTGCTCAACCTTGCATCGTACTCCAGAAATAATCAGCATAGAAATGTTTACTAAACTTTCCCGGCTCGATATTCACAACATGGACATCGCCCTTCTTCGTGTTTGATACTGTTGCTTTATTGTAGTTTCCAGCCGGGTCTTGTTCGAGGGTAATTCCGAGACTCCTGTAGAGCCAGAGTCGCAGCCTATCACATAGTTAGCAAATGGGCCAGAAAAACTCCAGAAGTGAGAAAGTGCATACACAGTTGGATCATCCCCTTCCCTCTCCCTCCTCACCCTCGCATCACCCTCAACACCCTGCTCCTCCAGATCCTCAAGTTTTCTCCTTAAGCGATCAAGTTCGTTCTCAAGTCTCTCACTTTCCACCTCAAGCTCTTGAGCCTGCTTCGCGACCCGGAATTTCTTCGTATCTAATTCTACAATTTGTCTTGCATGATCTTGGCTATCATGGCCACCCAGCGCGTCACGGTGCAGACTCGATACTGTGGCTAATTGGCGTGAGAGGCGACGAAGGGCTGTTTCAGCGTCATTTATGCGGAGAGAGCGCGATTGCTGGAGGGTGGAGAGGCTGTCGTTTATTCTGGATACTGCGGCGCGGTCGGGTTGGGTGCTGAAGTTGCTGAGGGTTGCGCGGAGGAGGGAGGAGGGGGAGTCTTCGAGGAGCATTTTGCCAGTTTCCAGTAGTAATGTGTAGGTGTAAGAAATTGGGCGTGAGGGTTCTTCTTTCGGCGCTGATGCTGGCTTGCTTCGCTCAGCGCTGTAGTGTTTGTAGCTCGCTTTGATATTCAGTTGTTTATGCAGTCGTCTTCGTGGTTCTGCAACTTGTCGCAAGCTCGGATGGACGGTGTAAGATCGACACGTGCTCAGAGACTAGATATCGTGGTTCGTGACAATATTACAGTTGTGTTCTCTGAATGTTTTCTTCTTGTTTTGCGTTGAGGAAGGAGCAATGTCCCCGGCGGAAGTCGCAGTCCTCTGTTTACTCATCCCAAATAGGAAGGCATGACGTGAGGCTGGACCCTGATAAAACGGAAACCAAAATCCAAGATGTGGCACCAGGCACATGGTAAACGTGAAGCTTGCGATGGCATGTGCTCGAAGCATTTCGCATTCTAACAAGATCACCTGCGCATTCATCTTATCTGTAACCGACCACACCAGCTTCACTGAATTCATCTTTACAACTCACAATCGCAACCAAGATGGCTTCAAATCTACCATGTGAGCGCGCTACAATACAGACCATGTGCATGCGACAGTGACTAACGGACAGCAGACGCAGCCGACGCTGAGTCGCCGCTGAAACCAGCGGAACTACAGGTTCTGAGATCGCAATATGAAAAAGAGGGCGACTATGTTGGTGCACAGACAAAGTTTAACTACGCATGGGTATGCGCCATTCTCCCGCACCATCAACATGGTAACCATACTGACCTGACCAGGGCCTCATAAAATCATCAGCCCGCCACGAACAGCAACTAGGCGTCCAACTTCTTTCCGATATCTTCAAGACAACACCCGAAAGGCGCAGAGAGTGCCTGTACTACCTTGCGCTAGGCAACTACAAGCTGGGTAACTATGCAGAGGCAAGACGCTACAACGAACTACTACTTGAGAAAGAGCCCGGTAACCTGCAGAGTCAGAGTCTGCAGAGCCTGATCGAGGACAAAGTCTCCAAGGAGGGCATGTACGGCCTTGCCATTGCAGGCGGCGTGGCTGTCGCTGCGGGTGTGTTGGGTGGAATGATGATGAGGAGCGCTAGAGCAAAGAGGTAGGCTCGGAGGAGGAGATGTGTGCTTGATGGGTTTGCAGCGTTTTGGCGTGCTTCTGATATTGTTATGGTGACCTGGCTAAGAATTGCAGAACTTTGCCATGTCATTCGTGGTCCTACCTTTTGCCGATCTTCTCGGATGTACAGACCAGGACAATGAATCGAGCAACCATGCCACGACGATGGATTTGCCGCTTTAACGCCGGACCTGCTGACGAATGGCAGCTTTTGCGCATATGTTTGTAAGAGGACGACGTGGCAGTAATGGAAACTGTGTCGAGCTGGGCAGTGCCTGGCGATCGGAGACCGTTTTTCCTACTACCTGCAAGGTTGTTTGGAAGGCGCGAGGCAAGTGGCAAACATTGCTACCAAAAAACTTGATCTTTCGTTTGGTTTGGGCCATGGTGACAACTTCTCAGCTTCTGTCATCACTCACGAAAACTGTTCTCGGTGACAAGTGCCAGGGAGGATACGACTGACCCGAGACGATTCAAACACTGCATATTGCAAGATGCCCATTATGGACCGGTCCTTGCACAATACCACTTCGTGCAGCAATCATGTGGACGGTCAGCGTCAAACGGGTGACTTTTGGGAACCCTAGTGACTGGGTGAGATCGAGTGTAGTGTGCATAATCGCTGAATGTTGTTTGGCGATTGCAACTATTTATGGTACCTGTGTGCTCTCTTCTTTTCAAGTTTTGCTCATAACATTTACTTAGCCCAGTGTTACAAGCATCCATTACCTTTCGCCTCCGTCGACAGAACTCAGCAGCCTCTTGTACTTTGAGTCGGCTATACCGACAATGAATTCTGATTCCTTCCGATTCAACGACCTTCCAGATGAGCTACAAATCTTGATCTATCTAAAGTACTTCGAAGACACGAAGCTCACACTCCCAGAAGGCTGGTGTAAGAAGTCGGACTCGGTGGTCGGCATGCCCAGCCTTAACCTCGAGCTGGTTTGCCACAAGATGCGCATTGAATCCAGGAAAGCTCGCAGCGAACAGACATGCCGTATTCTGAGTATTCCAGATAGCACCGCTTTCGTCAAGGGTCTGAGATACTTTGCAAAGAACGACAAGTTCAAATGGCTCAGAAACCACATCGAAGAGCTACGATGCGTTGGGTCTTGGACACCAGCGACGGCGACGACGAGTTGGCCCATCCTCGTCTTCAAATGCCCTCGTCTGCGTCGGGTCGACTTGACGGCTGATCCCTACGTCTGCGAGATGCCGCTGCGAAACCCTTCAGATGCGTACTGCCTACATGATTTTGCGCAGGTGAAGGTCAAAATCTTCTTTAAAGCATATCTCGAAACATGTCTTGGCTTGAGACGACCGTCGGTGCGAAAAGCGGCGGTTCGGCAATTTCGGGGCTGGGCTCTATGTGATGCCCTGCAGCTGAGACACGGGTCTGAGGCCATCGCCTCCATTACTTCGAATACAACATACCACGGATCTGATCATACCGTCTTCTTTCATTGCGTGAGTGATCTGGCAACGAATTGAAACTACGCGACTATGCTAACTCAACATCGATAGAAACGTACCAATCTGTACCGTGGTGGCAAAACGTTGATCAAGAACGTCGTTACCAGCCCATCGGCTGTTGTGCGGTCCTGGATCGCTGAGATGCACGCGAGCGGGGAAATGGAGGCGATGTATAAACGTTTGAGAGAAGATGCTACCCTTGAAGTTGAGACCGAGGTCTTGAGCGATTGGTGGGACGCTGCATCGTATGCAGAACTTGTGCGATATACTGGACAGGCAGATACTACGTGAGAGACACAAGGTTTCCTTGTGGAGGCGGCACTGACTACCAAAGACGAAGAGAGCGCGAATTGTCACTGAACAACTTACTTAGCAGATCGCGAACCATGTATCTAAAAGCTACAGATGGCCTTCGTCCCGCTGTTGATGTCAAGAAGATTTGTTGATCGCGCTCGTACAGCACCATGACAACGCTTTACATACTCATCTTCTCGCCCCCAACCTCCATTTCGCTCCTCGCATTTTCCTCCTGCTCCTCCTGTCTCTCCTGCCTCCGCTGCAACAGGTACGTCACAACCGTCACAATAAGCAAAAACAGCCCCATCGCAATCATCGCCCAGTTTCCCTCATACCAGTCTGGTCCCTGCGTCACGTTATAGAACAATATACTCCAGAACATATAGACCGCTATAGAAAACATATTCATGCTGGCGATAATAACACTCCTCTTTGCATCATCACCCCGAATAAGATCATTCGCCCACGCGAACATAACCGTTTGTCCTGAGTACTGGAACCCATTCATGATCAACGCCGCAAACTTCGCAGCACGCGTGGGTGGACGCAGCATAAGTGCGCCCGATATGATTGCGGTGAAAGACAACAGGATGCCGACGTGCCACCTGTTCCGACGTGGGTTATAATCGCTGTACCAGCCCAGAACGAGCGTCGCAACAATGCCCATTCCAGACACAGAAGTCGGTATATAATTCACCTCTGAGATCGAGAAGTCCCCCGTTGACCTGAGCCAAAGCTGCATAATCGCATTAGACGAATACATCTCCGTATTCGAGTTCGCAAGCCACAGCAATACAAACGCCCAGAAGTGCCAGGATGCGACAACGCGGCGGATAAGGCTCCAGCCTAGCGCGCCGCGCTGCTTGGTCACTTCGGGGAGGCGCTCGACGGCTAGTGTTCGTTCCTCCGGCTTGAGGTACTTAGCTGATGTCGACAGCGGCGTATCAGGGAAGAACAGGAACCCGTAGATCGCGATGGGGAAGGTGATCAGGAAATCGATTACGAAGAGCCATCTGAACCCCTCGAAGCCAGCGCTACCGTCGAGATTGGATTGAATGGCGCCCTGCATGATCCCACTAAAGAGGGTTCCTGCTAGCCCCGACGACGTGAATATCGCGGTGCGCTTGCCGATTTCGGAGGGTTTATACCATGACCCCAGGATCCATTGGACGCCGACGAAGCAGCTGGCTTCGAAGAAGGCTTGGAAGAAGCGGATGACCATTATTTGGGTTGGGGAGGTGGTGAAGGCGGTGCCGAGGGTGAAGATGCCCCAGATGAGACATGTTGTTGGGAGCCAGATTCGGGGGCGGATCTTTTGGAGGATGAGGTTGTTGGGGATTTGGCCGAGGAGGTAGCCGCCGTAGAAGATCTATTTCATGGTTAGGAATTGGATTTTGGCGTCAGGGGGGGATACGTGCTGTGTTAATTTTGTTTAGGTCGGTTCCCTGGAAATTTAGGGCTTCGCGCATGCCGCTTACGTAGGCGTTGTTGAGGTTGGCGCGGTCGAGGTAGTTGCACCAGTACATGAGGCAGACGTAGGTCAGAATGAAGAAGTCGATCTTTAATAGCAGGTGTCGCTCTGCTTTTGTGGCGGCTGGTGCGCCCCAGATGACCTCTCGAAGCTTGCCAAGCGCTCCCATGGTGGTCGTTAGCGGAAACTTGCTGCGGTAGACGTGAATTTGAGGAGTGTCAACAAGGGTCGTGAAGAAACATCTCGCCTTGCAGGTTTTCTTGAGTGTTCACTTTTCTAGTGCCGGTGCTACATCGGGGTCATGCTTGATCATCAGCACGATGAAGCAAGTGGTTGGGAGTTTTGGGTGTCTCCGTCAGCAAGGTCAGGTCGTTAAAACCCCACTTTTGAGTCAAGAACGAAGATGATCGGCAACGGTCTCTGCGGAGGAGTGCGTCTAGCGCAATTGAGGCTCACGATGGCGTTGCAGCACTTCGGCAGTGGTCACCGGACTATTTTACAAGTACAACAAGTACCTCAGGGTTGGAAATGACGCGGCGAAACGTTACTGAGCATAGAACATCAAAAGCCACCCGACACAGAGACGCATATACCATAGAAGCTCGGCAGGGTCTGGAAGGTCAGAAGGACAATGCCCATCTCTTCGGTCATGCCTGAAACTGCCATCATGAGGCTTGCTAGAGTGTCCTCTCATGCCATGTACCATTACCATATGGACCCTAACATCCTTCTTCGCTTTGCTATCTCGGGTCGTTGTTTCGGAAACCTCTGTATCTGCCACTTCTTCGTCAAGTCGGCAGTCACACCAAGGTTGACAATGACAAACACTGTTGCGCAGAGCATTGTCATGTTAAGGATGCGCGTATCTCGAGCCGTCAAGATAGTTAGGGCTATGTAAATGTTGACTTCGAAGCTATAGTGAGGACAAACGAGGTTGGTCTCCTCGAAGATTGGGTGATCAGGGACGCGGTACTCTTTCAGGCTTGCAAGGTACTTGTGAACCTGATATTGTTTGAAGGAGGAGTAGACGAACATCGTCATGCACGCAGTGACCCGTGCAGCATTGAGTATGACCATTGGTGTTATGTTGGAAGGACTTCGATATGGAGTCAAAGGCTTCGGCTCAAGTGCTATATTGAGCTGTGAGTAGAATGACTATGGAAGTCACTTACCTGCTTACCTGGCTCGATCCAGATTGCGATATTCGTGACCACATAGAAGGCCATGCCAATGATGTAGTGACCAATCCACATCCTCGATGTGCTAGGCTTTGCAATGTTGACACACTCATAAAGCCTGCGCAGACCTTGAAGCTGCAGTAACAAACGAGCCCACATGGTTCTGTACTCCCATGGATTGCTCAAACTCATTACAAAGGCCGAGGGGAAGTAATGGGCTACATTGAGATGCGCAAACATCCAATATGCAGAACATAGTGACGAGCATATATAGAAATGCTTGAACCAGCTGTGTGGCACAGTAATGTCGGCTAACCAGTCGAGGACAGGATCGAACTGTATGCGAAACCATCTTGGGAAGGCACTGTCTTTGACCTCATATCTCTTCGAGGTGTCTGATCGAGCTCCGTAGTTGAGAAAGCGATCACGCAGATCTGGTATGAACCGCACAATCAAGACTGCATATGCGGCAAAAATGTAGAAGGCGCGGACGGACCAAACGATCACATCTGGGTCATAGCTTCCGAGAAGATCGCTGTCGTAGGGCAACATCCTCGGACTGGAAATAGGGCTTGTTGAGTCTACGATTAGTGTGTTGCTGAGAGACGGACGGGACGTTGAACCAAAGTAGGAAACAACTGTAACGATTCAGGAGAAAGAGGCAGGAGCTACCGGAGGACAGCAAAGGAAAGTGAAGCGAAAGGCGGCACCAGTGGAACACGCTGAAGTGGATTCGTCTAAACCGGCTTGGCTTGGGGAAAGTTGGTGTCTCGCTTCTCTTCTCTGCTCTGTTTGGCTGTTTCTGCTAATCTGCCCATTTGCCCTCACTGAAGCCTGTCAGGTGTACCTACCGTGTTGCTCAATCTTCCTTTTCGCTGTCAATATATTCCTGTTCTTTACTCAGTATAATCAGCTCTACGAAGCCATCAATCACGCGACGAGTCATTGTTTGAGCTGGACTCAATTGCTCGACATCTGACGCCATTGTGACGACTCTCCTAACAACATCTTTCGGTACCAATCTTGTGCACGCCGGTCAGGCTCAGTGTAGCTTTGTCCACATCTTGTCCGAGTATAGTCAGTCAACGAAGCATGAACAGATGATAGGGATGCGATGAGCGAAAGTGAAAGGAAAGAGTCGAAACCGGACGTGGAGGATAATCAAATTGCTAGGCAAGAGGAGGTCAAGGATGAAAATGGAGGAAAGGATGTGCCAAAGGGCCCTGAAAGTGATGCCAAAATTGTCGCCGAGGCCGAGAAGGTACCCGCGATTACTGTAGGAGATGGAGGAGATGAAGCGGATGCCGACGGTGATTCAGAAGCCGAGACGTTGATACAGTCGCCGGAAAAGAAACGAAATAGTCTTGTGGAAAGCTCGACTATGGTGCATCAAGTCAAGGTCGCAGGTTCCGATACTGGCTCAATAATTCTTGCAAACACTTCTGATAAGGAGAATGCGACCCGCAAGCGAAAACGTTCTCAGGAAGGCGCTGCCCATTCACCTTCTCGAACCTCAAGCCACCACAGCTCACCTCTTTCATCGCCCGTTATGCATATGCAAACCGACCCGGAATCAGATGGTAGCGCTGCATCTGTAAGAGAAGCATCTCCTAAAAGGCAGACACATTCGGATGCAGAAGATAAGATCGATTCTCCCAGGAAGCGCAGACGACGTCCGTCTGAGATCATACCGCCTTCTTCAGCTCATAAGCGGAGCAAGCGGAGCAGTTTCGATAACACAGAAAGACGAGAGACCCGGTCCGCAACCTACCCTCGACCGTCTGATGACGAACAGTCCGCGTCGCCTGAGCCCGCCACACGCAGTGATCACCGAAGGGGTGCATCGACACAACTAACAACAGGCGAGTTCGAGAAGAGGAAGAGAGGTCGACCACCTCTGATCAATACCAGGCGCAATCATAGTGTTGATCGCGGTTCGGAAGCATCGGATGAATCTGAACCAAGATCAAGTCGTCCACGTCCTGCGCTCCACAAACTCGTTTCACAGGACCATGACATAATGTCCCCTGCAAAAGTTGGGCCAAGAAAATGGAAGGACAAGGTTGGCAGAACTCCTTTGGCGCGTGCTTGCAATGATGGTGATTTGGAGGGTGCGAAAGCCAGATTTGCTGAGCGCCCGGAAGATCTCCACGAACAGGACAACGCCAAGAATACTCCGTTGCAGATTGCGTCCATTGAAGGATGGGAGGAAGTCGTGGAATTTCTGCTTTCGAAAGGCGCAGAGGTCAATGTGAAGAACATTGATGGCGATTCGCCGCTGATCGATGCAGTCGAAAACGGTCATGTGCCGGTCATCAAATTGCTATTACGAAACGGAGCAAATGCTCGAATGGCAAATACTAAGGGCTACGAGCCATCGGAACTTGCGAAAAAAGATGATGACAATTACGAAGAGATCCGAGAGCTTTTGAACGACGCAAAAGAGAAGCACCCGAAAAAGATAGCCGGTATGGAAACATACGAATATCACAATCGCGATGGCACATCATCAAGGGCAGCATCTGCAGCAAGCCCACGAGATTCACCACCCATTGGTGCTAGGAGCCCACCAGCATTTGGTTCGAGAAGACGGACAGGCAGGAGTGAATCAACTCGGAACGACCTCCTCTATCAGGCAAATACGCAAGAAAACCTGGTCAAACTGGCTGGCAAAGGTGATGTTCAGGGTGTGGCAAATATTCTTAGTATCCTCGAAAAAGCCGATACAGAAGCACTCATTGCAGCTGCAAAGGCTGGCCACGAAGAGGTCTTGCAATTACTCATAGCGATGGGTAAGCCGAATCCTGACCCTGACCCGGTACGTGGCACGAAAATGGTTCCTGGATACAATACACCTATGCTTGCAGCCATCGGTAGAGGTCATCCGGACGTGGTCAGGTTGCTAGCGAATCAAGCTGAATTTAATCCCACGCGAAGGTTTCGAGATCGGACATATTTTGAACTAGCTGAAGATCGACGAGGTGATCGGTGGGAAGAAGAGATGCAAGTCCTGAAGCAAGCCTACGAAAGATACAGGGATAAGAAAGCCGGATCGCCTCGAAGAACAAAAGACGCAGACAAGCTAAAGACACGTCCTGGTCGCCGGTCCTCATCTGTGAATTCTGCCAGCCGGCGGATGCCTAGCCCAACCACCACTCGGGAAAGTTTGACATCAAAGTCCAAAGACGGCATACAGTTGAATAGGCGGAAAGTCAGTGATCCCGTTTCCGAAAAGCGTCGTCACAGCGGGAATGATGATGTGACAGAATCGTCTGTCGCGATCGCATCAGATCTTGATCAGACTGTCGATGCAGAAAGGAAAGTCCATCGCACTAGAAGGAGTCAAAGCGATCTGCCTCCATTGTCCACTTCAAGTCAAGAGCCTGCTCAGCGGCGGCGTCGACTTGTGACAGGTAAAGAACACAGGAGCCGACACACGATAAGCACTTCTTCCGACAACGAGGAGATGGAGCTGGCTGAACTCAAACAAGATGACCGACCACAGTCGGCGTTGAAGAGAAGTCGAGTAAGCTCGACCCCAGATCCGCCTAATGATGCTTCCGAAAGAGCAGCATCGAAGAAACGAAGGACCGTACTCGAAAGCAGTCCAGACGAAGCTCGGTCACGGGCGAGCATACCTTCAGAACCAACACATATCACGTTTGAGAGCGAAGTCAAGCCAAAAGAGAATATAGCGATACCTGGTCCGGAAAGCGCCGCGATGATCGAACGAGCGCTGCCATCTGATCTACTCGAGGAACTACCAGGTGAAATCATCAAGCGTGAATCACCTCCTATCGCAACCTCGGCCTCTGCGGATCCTGAACGTCTGCCAGATGCGGAAGCTGTCGAGCTTGTGGCAGAACCTATCGAAGCTGAAGACGACTCTGAAGATTCCTATTCACCACCGCCTGCAACACTTCCACACGCCGATACCGTCGACACAGCCAATGAAGAAGCCGAACGCAGGGCCAAAGAAGACGCAGACCGAGTAGCAACCGAGCAAGCAGCTCATCTCGAAGAAGCTAGGAAAGTACAGGAACAAAGAGCTGCTCAAGAGCAGGCGGTAGAAGAGGCTCGACAGAAGCGAGAAGCTGAAGAGCGAAAGAGACAGGAAGAAGAACAGGCTCGACGCCGACAAGAAGCAGAGAAGCAAGAGCGGCAGAAACAGGAAATAGAGTCTAGGAGACGCCAGGAAAGCATGGAGCGGGAACGCAAGCGCGTTGATGCTCTGCCTACTCTTCTTGCCAGGACTGCGCAGATGATCGATGGCAACGACCCGACTCTGAGAGACGGCAAATGGCTGAAGAAGGTCACAACGCTCTACTCCGTGAAAACAAGCCAATTGGACCCAAGCTGTGGCGCCAACATTGCCGACGAGAAGTGGGTAGCGAGCTTTCAGGTTGCTGTTCTTCTGTCTACAAAGGACTTGAGCTTGCTGAGCTATACACCATTCGATAAGAGGCCGGCAAGCAACTGGGAAAGACAATGTCTCTGGCGAGTCGCACGGTCGGACTTGACCTACGACTTCAACCCGACATGGACCACTAGCACTGCCCGACAAGTCGAGCTCGAACGCATCAACGAGGAGAAGTTCATGGCTATGTCTGAACTTTTCTGGGTCAAGGTAAGTCGTTACAATTCCATATTCGTGTACAGAGATTTGCTAACACTAATCAGTGGTCGGATGTGCAAGATCAAGCTTCTCGACTTCCACATCTCAGCAACAACAACATTCAGCTGCGGACGTGGCCCATCTCCCTAAAGCCTTACAGTCAAATCTTCAGCTCAAAGATTACATTACAGTCCAAGCAACAGCATGGCGGTCTACCAAACGGAATAGCGAACCATGCTATACACGTTAATGGTGAGAACGGGGTTCCATGAGCAGCGTGCCCTCGATCAACGCCAATGCCTGATTTGGCACGACAACGACATCACAAGAAGTCTTCCTCTTTAGCGTACAAACCAACATCAGAGCTTTTGAAGATGCTCACTACATAGCAAGTCATGAATGAACAATATTTCACGTCATTATTTTCGTCCTCTGTTCCTCACCGCTATGCTGCCTGAGAGTGCTGTTTCCAAGCGGGATAAGGTCACGTGAGGAAATTAATGCCAAGAAAAACTCGTCCACAAACTCATTTTGCCCGTAGCCAACCCAACCTAGCAGTCTCTTGTGGTCCATGATACCAATCACAACCTTCCCTTTCTCACCTATGTAACTCTTTGAGGATCTTCCGACACCTTTACCTTTCTAGTACCACAAGAAACAGAAAAGGATAATACATTGCAAAGATGGTACGTCTGCAGCGTGCTCCCGAAAGCACAATTCGAGGTCGCCCATCGAGGTCACTTGCGCACGCAAACACAACCCAAATGCGAATCGCACATACCACCCATGGTCGGTAGACTTCATGATATCAGATGCTAACATACATGTCAATAGTCGGACGGAGAAGAGCCTACCTCCCCCGTTCCCGCCGCCGATGAAGTCGAAGTCTCTGGTGAGACCGGCGCCGGCTCAGGTGGAATGTCAGTATTGGATGCGTTGAAAGGTGAGCCCAACATGTCTACCCACCTCGACTACTTGTACTGATATCGTATCCAGGAGTTCTCAAGATCGCCCTCATCCACGACGGTCTCGCCCGTGGTCTCCGCGAAGCCAGCAAAGCCCTCGATCGTCGTCAAGCCCACATGTGCGTCCTCAACGAGTCATGCGAGGAGGAAGCCTACAAGAAGCTCGTCGTTGCCCTGTGCTCCGAGCACAAGATCCCGCTCATCAAGGTTCCAGATGGAAAGATGTTGGGTGAATGGGCTGGTCTGTGCGTGTTGGACCGAGAAGGAAATGCGCGAAAGGTCGTCAACTGCTCTTGCGTTGTTGTTCGGGACTGGGGTGAGGAGTCGCAGGAGCGAAGTGTGCTGTTGAACTACTTTCAGAGTGAGCAGTAAGCGGGTTTACACTCGTTGACTGGTCGAGAAGTTGTTCATGGGGCACCACAAGAACACTACTCAAGATAAGCAGAGAGAGACAAGACACATGGATATGGATTGAGGACAGACCGCATTGCTGCGATGGATCGAAAGCGCTTCGTTCTATACACGCAGTCAAACACACCCTTCTCGAGGCGAGTTCGCTGGCTTCACCGACCATACACGTCGCACTGAGCAGACAGAATCAAGCATATCCGGCGTCATCTGGGCTCTCCCAAAGCCGAGCTCATCTCGATCTTCTGAGCAAAATAGACGATGTGGTCGAATTTGATCTGGCACTATTTCTTTCTATCCTGCAGTACTTCCCACGATTCTTCTTGAATGGGCCATCCCATACCGACTAACGCAGTCGTTTCAGCCCGTAGTGCAACCCGCGAAGATATAGAACGGCTGACAGCATGTGATCGAGGTAAAGTCTAGAGCTCGAGTTTGCCCATCACTCGCCTATACCGCATTCCCTATACATTGGTATGCTCTGCTGCTGATTCTTGCTCTCATACTATCATCCTTAGTCTGCCAAGAGATATCCACGTCTTGTCCACGCTTGCCTTGAGATTAGAACACAACCCAGCCGTCCTTGCAGTAACGTATTTTTTAGTTAGCTGAGTCACGCATGCCAAATGGGTCACGAAACTACGAAAGATGTCTTCGAAACGCAGCTTGTACGCAAGACCTTCTGACTTTACTATATTGTGACCTGTATGCTAAGGTAGGGAATCGGTAGGCGAATCGACGTACGTAGTCTATACACGATTATTCGTAGTTGTGGTGAAGCAGCAGTATGCTTCTGAATGTGGTCAAAATCAGCTATCTCAGCGCCGAATGTTCAGATCAAGATTGCGACTCAAGTATGAAACTTAGCCGAGGTGACCCATTTGGCATGCGTGACCCAGCTGACTGAAAAATACGTTAATTGTCTCCCTTTAGTACTGTAAGCTCCAAACCTCTCCGAATCCATATCAGAGATACTGGCCGATAGTTGTAGCTGAGTCATGGCAAAAATTACAGATCTTCCACCTGAAATCATCAGAATAATAATCCTCGACTTGGACTTTCATCCTGAACAGGTCACTTTCCAGTATGAATGCTGGTTCAGTCTCTCGAACTTCCTGTAAGCTTCAGACTACTTCCTCGAGGTCGCTACTGCCATGGAGCGAAATAGATCACTCCTCCTCGCGGCACTTCAGAAAACACTTGAGATCGCAAACGACAAAACAAAGGGAGAAGAAGGCACGAGAGTTTCGTACTGAAATCGAGCGCTATCTTAGGATGAAGAATGGTCTGAAAAGTGCGCTCGCTGTTCAGGCTGAGAGACCTATGTAGTCGATGATCAATAGGGCGGCACAGTCTGGTCTGGATAATCTTCACTTTTCACTTTTCACTGGTTGGGTGAAAAGAGAATCTGCCACGCCTGCCTGACCTCATTCAGGTATCTGCATCGCTAATCGCGCCTTCCTAGTTGACCTGACCAACTAGCCTTGGAGAAGAGTAATTTCCTCAAGCAGTTCTGTACAGTTCGACCTCGCAACAACAAACTCTGTACGCTTTCATCCTACCGTCCCTTCCCCGAATCAGCCAAGCCGGCAACCACTAACACATCATCCCAGACCCTCACCTCAACTCACAATGCCCCACCCTAACCTCCCTCCCACCCGAACTCATCCACAAGATCATCAAAGCCATCATCGGCCCAGTCAACACCCTCACCACCGAACGTATTCACCAACTAAGCAACTTCCTCTCGTCGTCATTCTACTTTCTCGAGGTTGCGAGAGCGATGGAGGTGGCGTTGAAGGGGCTACGAGCCGTGGAGAGGAGTGCGATTAGGCTTGCGGTATCGAGGGCTGAGGGGAAGATGGAGGATTGGGGGTTGGCTGTTGTGGAGGAATAGATATGGGGATGGATTGTGAGTGAAATTCGATTAATCAAGCCACGGATGCGAATGGTAGTGGGTCTGGTTGGAGTCATCAGTGAAGAGTCGGTCCTCGTGCAGAGCATCGATGTATGCCGTGAAGGATCGAGGACACGTCGCGCGAGCAAAAGGCTCTGAGCAAGTTTGTTGTCAAGCCGATGCAGGACAACCACAAACTGCGGCGGAATGGTACCAAAAATCAATCAAGAGCGTCATCTCGTCCATTCTAGCAAACTACCGATCCTTCGGCCACAACGTCGAAATGACAGCTCAACCGAGTCAAGACACATATGTCTGATCGAAGAAAAGGTGTATCTAGACCATTTGATCCCTTTCTTTACGAAACACACCATCATTTCGGGCCGAAATATTCTGAGCACATGCTCGAGTCCTACCTGATAGAAGCCACCTCGACACAAGATACAATCGAGAACATTATGATGGCTAAACTTACAGATCTCTCGCCTGAGCTCCTCAAAGTCGTCATCGAAGCCACTCTGGTTCCGGACCTGACGTGCACTGTCAAACAACGACGTCCTTTGATTGATGTGTGTCGGTATACTCGAGAGGTGGTAGGGACACTCAGCTATGAGCAGATCTATCGGAGATTGGTACATGGAGGAACGTTGGCGGCCTTGCGCGAATGCAACGGTCGTCCGAAGGAAGGCGTAACAGCGAATAAAATGTGGTGACTAGTCCTGGGAGGCACATCCTCGTAAGTAGGTGGCTTGTCTATCAACAAACGAGCATAACACTTGCCATATCACACTTTGCCAACGAAACACGTCTTTCCTCAAACGAGGCACCCACCATATATCTCAGTTTGAAGTATCTTATGATCTTCCTATTCTGTCCGTTCACCACCACGACTTCCAACTTGCCAGAGCATCAGAACCTAAATCACCAGACCGGTGCCCGTCTATCTACTCACGTCCTACCTACCTCCAAGCAACCAAGGCATCCACAATGGCCAAACTCACCGACCTCCCACCCGAGCTCATCAGGATGATCATAGAAGCTACCCTGAGACCAGACTTCTTTGATCCTCGAACAGGGCAATGCTGTGCTGTTCCCTTACTGGAGTCGTGTCCTTACATACAGAGCGTGGGACATACTATGAGCTTTGTCAGACTTCACGATAAGTGGTATAAGGAAACGCATCCAAGGTCGTACTGGAGACTAATGAAGAAAGCAAGAAAGGACGTGTAACGAGGATGCGTTGCGGTTCGGAAGCGCTGAGAGGGCGCTGGTATACGACTCGGATGATTGTTTATTGGATGCAGGGGCGGTATGTGGGCTTTTAATGGAAGGGTGCTGGTGATGATTTCTGTCAAGAATTCCGAGGGGTATAAATCTCTGAATATGCTGCGTACTTGTGTTCATGGTGAGAAATTGTACATAGATCGCGAACCAGAGAATCATGGCTCCGGTCTAGTGGAAAATGCTGTTGGTAATGGAGCTGGAGGCCGGGTTTGTGTGCTATAGCAACGAGGACAGGATGCTCAACCATGGCGACAGAGTGACATTACTGAAAGACCAGTGCACTCATGATAGCTTCGAGGACTGCGTGAACCATCCATCTTCACTTGGGCGGAAAGGCGCAAGTGCTTGCAGCAGCCACGTCCCATATCACGCTCGGATGTCACTGGCACCCACCAAGGCAAACCCTTCATGTACTTGTGGTTTCTTACACTCTTGTTCAAATGGCGTTGGAGTACACCACACTTTTGACTCTTTCCGACATTTCGATCCTTTGACAAGAAACACCTTTCCACACCCAAGATTGCCAACACCTGCCAATCAGCACAGAAGGCAAGACCTTCCAATGGCCAAACTAACAGATCTACCAACCGAAATCATCCAAATTATCATCTGCACCATGCTCAAAGCAGAAGTTGCCTACACACCAGACTTCCAGAGCATCGAGCAATACCGACAAGTCTCGCAGACGAAAGTGGACAACATATGGCACTTTATGCTAGCGTCGAGGCGTTTTCTTGACATTGGACGGGACATGACGGAGACATATGGCAATACGCTGGGCAAGGAGGAGATGAATGACCTGCAGATGGCTGTTTCGTTCGCGGATATGGAGGTCGCAGAGGCAGAGATGCGTGCAGCGGGGGTAGAGTTTGGTGGTCGTACATAATGAGGTGGAGGATGTCGGATATCGGAATCCTCGAGTGTGGTAGTTGCTCGCTGCGGCGTGTCGTTGATAAACAACTGTTCATGTCACAAACTTCCCACTGTCACTCCTCTCGCGCGCAACCTGTTGCCGTTCGCTAAACTTGACGTTAAAATTGAGCTGCTTGACGAACCACGCATTATGCAGCTTCCACTCCTTGCTTGGGTCGTCAAGCTCAACATTGAACCGTGTCAAGAAGTTCGGCACAAGCTTGTATACTTCCAGCAAGGAAATGTTCTTGCCGATACATGTTCTCGATCCTGCTCCGAACTGAAACATGGTGGCTTCCATCTCCTTCCTCTGTTCTGTACTTGCGTCGAGCCAGCGCTCCGGAATGAAGTCGTCAATCGGGTACTTCTCTGGTGCCTGTGACGGACAGAAAGTAGGCTCGTGACGGTGGATGACCCACGCTGAGCAGCCGACAATTGTACCGCCAGGTATGTGTCCCTTGCCGATAGTGATGCCGCCGGACGGAGTGATTCGTTCGAGCGGCAGACCAGCAGCGGGATGTAGACGGAAGGACTCTTTGATCACCGCGTCCAGGTATGGCAACGTTTGACTTTCAGTCCATGTAATCAAAGCATTCTCAGCTTTGCCAACCCTGCCCTCGCGCAGCGCGCCATCGAGTTCGTCCTGCAACTTCTTGTAGCATGATGGATGCTTGACGAGGAAGTAGAATACCGCTGCTAACGATATGGCGGTGGTCTCGGATCCGGCGAATGCCATGGATACAGCCATTGTGAGTACACGCTGATCAGTCATGAAATCTGGTCTTTGAGCTTGTGCTTTGAGGAACATAGATAACAGATCGCCGCGACCGGGTGTTGCAGCGCCGGAGGGCACTTTCTCGCCCTTGTCATGAGATATTTCTGACATTCGCTCGGACATCCGTGCTTTCGCAAAGTTGGTGATCGGGAAGGCAAAGGGCTTGAAACCTAGTTTGTCGAGGGTGAGTACTATGGGATTCTTGAGGACAAGGAGATCCAGGAAGGGCATTTGACCGATCTAGCACAACGAATACTGTCAGTATGCAGGATGATTAGTGAAGCGTGGCACCAGGAGAGCTTACCGGAGCAACGTAGCTGAACAATCGTCCCAGATACGCAATCATTCCGTCCACGTCCTCGTTTTTGTCGACGAAACCATGCTGCTTGCTGTAGGTGATCTGGCCGATAACATCGAAAGCGAAGTATTGGAGCCACAAGGCGAAGTCGCAGACTTTGCCCGATGCGGCGTAGACCTCTCTGGTGCGTTCCAGGAACAGCTCGATGACTTCGTTGACCAGTGGCTCGTATTGGACGAGTGCACTCATGCTAAACGCGGAGTTGACTGACCGTCGGAGGTTGGCATGGTAGGACTCGTCTGTGGTGCTAAAGAGGGAGGGGAGACGTTTTCCTTGAGAGACTGCTTGTTGTGGCGGATAGAAGCCAGACTAGCATAACCGTCAGTATATATAGTAGTTCATTCCATGGCACATACCTTGACAAAACCCTTGTTCAAGCCATAAATAGTCTTGATAGCTGCTGGGTCAGAGAAGGAGAGGGTGTTGGGACCCAGCCTAACGATATCGCCATGCCTCCGATGGAGCTTGACGTGTGTTATATCTGGCCTTCTATTCCATACGTCCACGAACCGCCAGACATCTGAGACACGTGCTAAGGCTGGCCCAGGATACCTGTGAAGACCTTTGTTGAAGTAGTTTGATGCAAGGTACGCGATTGCAAACACAGGGAGGACAAGATGCCAGTAGTGGCCGACAGTAGATAGTATAGACTCAAGCATCGTGGCAGTCGATGTAGTACAGTCACAGGATAAAGATACAAATGACAAACCTATGGTGGTTCCCAGCATGGACGTAGCTATATCTATTACCTACCGGAACCTGAACCGGACTTACCATGCATGCTGAGCCTTGGACTCGGCAGTTCAATTCGTGTAGCACAGCAGCCAGATCTCGTAACCAAGATACAGTGTGATCGTGGAAGGCTGGCCTCATACCTTCGACGTGACTGGCCCGGACACAATCTGATGGGTAGCTGGCGCTCATTTCGGCGATTCGGCACTGACAACTTCGGCTTCATGACAGTTGCAACGGACAGGCGATGGAGTCGGAACGCCCGTGGGGAACCATGGCAAGGAAAGGAGAGGTTTGATATGAATTCCTGGAGCACAGATTGGATGCCAGTAGAGGTCATCCCGGCAGTTGCAGGGCCAGCATTTGCCGATGGACATTGTTGCCTCAGGCTGCTACTGCATAACGCCATGAGCAGATCTGTCGGAAAGCGCGACTACTCGGGCGAGTTAACGTTGATTCTGCCTCTTGTGTGGAAAGAGGTATAGCAGGACTCTTATAGTAAAGACTTGGGCAGACGCATGAATGTGTTTCTCGGAAACATAGTGGGGTCGCCGTCAAGCAACGAAACTTGCAAAGCTCTTTGCCCTAAGACATTGCATTTCACCTTTAAAAAGAAGCAGCATAGTGATCAGCCAGAGATAAATTATGGACAATTCATTTCAATTGAGCAAGCTATGACACTCAACATTCGAGATTCAGAAGTCTCGAATTGATGTAGGACAGATTCCCACCTTATGCAAATCGAAATGCTCTCTTCTCCTAGACGTGCAGAGCAAAGCCGATAACACGAGAGAGAAATGCCATCCTCAGATCCAACTTGAACTGGCTGGAAATTCCAGTGATCATGGCTGAAAAGCATTCACATGCTTTTGCTTGTGATACATTTTGGTGTAGCGTATTTGATGAAGGAAGTTTGCTCCGATCGTGTTTGTCGAACAGGATGTAGATGCTGCGATTGCAGACTTGGCTTGTGCGCCGTAGCGACTTCTCAGGAATGGGCCGTCTGAGTGGTGTAAGAGACAACTTACTTCCCGCCCAGAGCAGGGAAAGCAGAGTTATCAGAGACAGGTACTGGTGGGCCACTGGCATCAGAGCGACCACGTCCTCCTCTTCCTCCTCCGTAAGAGCCTCTATCTCCTCGGTCTCCGCGAGGACGGAAGTCACCTCGACCTTCGCCACGGCCACGGCCACCTCGTCCTTCACCTCGACCTCGACCACCACGGCCACCGCCTCGGGACTCTCGTGGTGGTTCCTTGAACGCGTAGTCGATGTCGAGGACCTGCTTCTTCTGGACTCTCTCACGCTCACGCTTGGCCTTAGCTTCGCCGATGAAGTAGGCTTCTGATTCGTTGTCTTTGCTGAGAGCTGCAGCGTTCTTCCATTTCTTGTTCTCTTTGGCGCCCTCATTTGGAGCACGAGCTTCTCTAAGACCCAAACCTTCCATTTTCTTTTGAGCCTGCTGTTCGAGGTATTCAGCATAGGACATGCTTGTGTCTTCTGGCTCCGGCTCGGGTTCTGGGATCGGTTCGGCAGGAACAGCGGCGTCTTCGGCAATTTCTTCCTTCTTGTCGTCCTGGGCAAGTTGTTCGCCGAGCTTCTCGTCTAATTGCTCTCCTTCGCCGGTCTGGTGGCCCCATCCTTGACCTACTTGCTTCTGGTGTTCACTGAGTCACTATTAGCTGACGTATCTTCACGAAGTATGATTAGCATACGCATGACCAGTTCGGTTCACGTGTCGGTCACCACCTCGTCGTGGACCTCCTCGACCTCGACCACCACGTTGAGTGCCTGGACCAGAGTCGCGACCTCTCACGGTGCCGTCGGAGCTGTCGGGTGGGTTATCGCGGTTCAGGTTGGCTGCCAGGCCCTCTGGTCGGTTTCGGCCGTTGGTTCGATCGCGGAAGCCTAATATCACTTAGTCGAGTTCATTGGCGCTTTCTGTAACCACTGTCTCTTACTTCGCTGATCGTCCGTGAAACCACCGCCTCTTCGCTCAGAGGTTCGTGGAGCACCTGTCGCCTCGGTCTTAGGCGCATCACGCTTTCCAGATCGAGGCTGTGTCTTCTCGACAGTCTTTGTTGGTGGCTCGGGCTCCTTGTCCGAGTCATACTCGTGGTCATTGCCTGTACTGTGTAAGTGAAGGTTCGTTAGGCGTAGGTTTGGGTCATGGAATACCAAGGAGCTCGAAAAGGTTCTACCACAATACTATTAGCATAATATCCCAAAAGAAGCACAACCTTGAGCAGCGCATCACTGCTGGCACACGAATCTTGCTTACCTTGCTCTTGACGTCCGACATGACGCCGAGAAGAGCGCCTTCCTCGAAGGCTGGATTTATATCCTACTCAACTCGTTTGTAGATTTGGGAAGTTCTCGACGGTGACCTTGTCCGAAGTACAGGACAATGTCTGGTCGAGATAGGATGAATGATCGGTACTCGATTGGCTGCGTAATGAGCTTCAGAGATAGCTACGCATATGGTTCCAATTTTTGGCTACGGAAGTGTGACGAATTGTGCCAAGCCTATGTCACGTGCGGCAACATTCAGCTCAGTCATGGCGGTGATCTTACTGGCATCAAGTACCCCTCTCGAGACCTGGCACCCTGGGTCAGTAGGTTGTCTGACCACTGCGAGGACAAAGTGTATGCAGTACTCCTTGTACACTGCGCTGACGCTACAATACGCATGGAATAGAGGCACGACCCGGTGGGAAACTGATATTATTCTGTACGCAGGTATTCCTTCAGAGTCAGAACATCTCATTGTGGTGGTCTTGAGACCCGACATACAATATAGCAACGCTTTCGTCATTTCTCTCCTCATTTTCACAGTGACCGACCGCCAATTCCCTTGAAAGGTGAACTCGGCCATAACGCCTTCGCTAACTTGCTCAAAGACGTTTTCGAATATGCAGAATATATGGACAATCGAACGCCTATGGTTGCATGACCACAGGCTCAGTGCAGCATCACCTTCGCTGTCCCTGCAGCCCACCAAAAGGATTCGGAAAGTGCATTGATGCCGACAAGCCAAATGGGTCAGCATCAAGCATAGGGTCATAATCGAAAGGCAAAGAGGACATCTGTCCTCCTGCATCGCTCGCAGTGGTAGCAGTCGTTGGTGGAGAAGCTTGCATACCCATCCCAGCACCACCTGCATTCTGAGGCGGCAGCCTGAAGTTAGGGATGAAGCTATCTGGATCCACGTCTTCGCCGTCAAGGTCGTCAAGCATATCAACTTGAGCGTCGTACTCCTGGTCTGTACTAACGGATTCAGCCTAGGACGAACAGAGTTCCCGAGCAGGATGTGGAAGGATGGGATGGGGGTAGACTTGCCGAGCTGATCATAGTGCTTCTGAAACGAAGTTGGGTAGTAGTTTGCTTGAGTCTGCGAGACTGGTACGTGCATCGAGCGCCGTGAGTAGGGCTGACCCATCGTATGCGCGGACATGCTTCGGCTATGGCTCCGCTGTTGTTGTTGCTGCTGCGGCTGTTGGAAAGCAGCCTGAGGCATTGGCTGCATTTTTCGCTGCTGTGGGTATTGCTGTCGTGGTTGTAGATCGGTTGATGGCGACGCTATACCTTGCATTGGGAACCCGGGCGACCTCGTCGTGGAAGGTGAAGAATGTTGCGACGGAGGTGTAGGCTGTACAAGTGGTGAGTTCACAGTGTCCCCCATCGCATTTGCGCGAGTTTGGCCCACAGTTTGTATTGGCGGGGGCGCCATAGCTGGTCTTTGTCGCGCAGCAGACCGTTGTCGATTCATCATTGCTTTCTGCATCGGCATGCTCTGGGACCCCACCCCTCTCTGCCGAATAGGTCCCAGGTGAGGACTACCCTTGAGACGTAGCTCACCCTGAACGTCAATACCTGCGTAATCTCAGCCAAGAAAAACTTAGAAATGCAGACAATCATCATTACCTTTCTCTAAGAGAATTCGCTCGAGCAGAGAGTTCTTGTATCTCAGCATTAGGCATTCATCTGCGGCGGTGCGATGGCTTTGCTGTAGATTTGCCAGGTTCTCCTCATGTTGCTGGATAGTGGTTTCGAGCTGCTTGATGTACTCGGTGCGACGCTCACGGAAAGCAGCTTGTGCTTGGCGGTTGCGTTGCTTTCGCTCCTCTGATGTAGCATATATCTATGTGATGGTCAGTCATGGCAGGCGGCCTTAGTCTCAAGCACATACAGGCTTACGACCTCCTTTCCTCTTCGGTATGGGGGGCGGGTTTTGTGATGTAGAAGCACCTTCGTTGGGTACGGTCGCACTATCCGGCTCAGGTGATAGCGATTCGGAGTCTGGGGTAAGAGCTTCCTCTAAAGGTTCATCTTTGAGTATGACATTCTCGTTATCGGTGTTCGAGGTTGTCACGTCGCTTGTGGCCATGGATCCCATTCCAAGCAAGATCCAGAAACCGAACTAATGCGTGGTACCTGGCATAAGCGCAAGACAAGGCTGCTGCAATAAAGGGGTAACGAGGCGCAAGGCAAAGGATAGACACGGGTACTGAGCTGGTTATCGACGTCTGTGTTGGTCGACAAAGATACTGACAGAACAAAACTGAGATAAGGAAGTTCTGTCAGGTAATGAAAAGGCCCAAATCAAAGAATTAGTGAGTAATGGTATGAGCTAAGAAAATTTGCATGGCCAGGTAGCTTGGATACTCAAAGAGTGGATGGAATATTTAGAAGAGGGGCCATGCTCCTACCAGAGTCGTTCAAAATACGACTTGCTTCTTCAATTGCACGCATTTCTGCAACAGGCGAGGGCATATTCAGCCACCATTTCCGCGATCAAGGCCGTTGCTTTCTAAGGTTAAAGTGATGCAATCGGAGTTTCCACCCCTCCTACATCCATGAAATTCTTTTCCGGTCACGGCACCCAGAATTGATTCATCCTCAGTACATACCTTGAAGGTCTTCGCATTTGCCTGCCGACGACGTTTCGCTCGGTGCGCGCTGAGTTCCGACCTATGTGTCCCGGAAAGTCCTGGAATGATCTGCTGAAACTGGCAAGCTCAAGCTCCAATTCATGCCAAGGATTGATGTCGACAGCCCACGCATCCTGGTCGTCCATGCGCTGGTGAAAATTTTCGTGCGGAGAGCACGCAAAAGGTTTCCTAAAGCAGCATGGTCGACCTCGCTAGCAAGCCTCAGCCGGAGGCAGAACCAACATCAGGCTACCTCCATCCAGTATAGTATGGCCACTTCGTTCTCAGCTTTCTCCGTGGAAGCACATCTTCCGAAGAAACTCATCCCGCTGTTTTAGATGAGAGTCGCAAGAGCCTGATGAGTTTGGACTTCTTTTGATTCTGTCGATACCACCGAAAGATCTTCATGATGAGCACGAGGTTAACCTGAAATCTACTTCTTTACAGTGCGGATCAATAGTGCGTGCAACTCTACGAGATCGAACAACATCGCTGTCTCTCGCTTGGCTTGAGAGTCGAGCAGATGCTGGATCGCCAGAAATGGGTGAACGGTGAAAATGCGGCCCGCTTCCTGAACATGAAAGAGGACCAGCTGACCACGGTCGCTTGCGTGGCTGAAAACCAAGCTTCACAAGGCTGAGGACGCCAGACATCGAGCCTGATCTCCTATGCGGCCGGCACCGACCTATCATCAATGGGACCGCTTCCGGTTCGTACAAGAAGCAAACGTGCCTCGTGTTGTTGCAGCTGTTGGTGAAGGCTTGAAGAGACAAAAGAGCATATCAACGGGCATGCTTTTGGTTCTATTTGGATCTGTCTGTGCCGTTGGGGTCCTTTTCATGATTCCCCGATCGAACTTTGCGCGACGATCTCGTGCTGATTCCAAAAGTCATTTCAGTGTCGACATGTGCTTTGAGTACCTTCTGCCAGCACTGGTCCTTCGCGACAGCTAAACATGTGTGTGCGCTACAAATGTGGACAATGCAGCAGTCGCGGTTTCCCATTGAGATACGTTTGAAGCTGGGTAGGCAGGTACACTGCCTAACCGTGCCTGCTTCGCAGAGGATGCAAATTGCTCCTGCAGTGTCTCGAGCTGCGTTATTGCGTATTTCGAACTAACCTGCGACTGGGACAGCCGTAACAGCATGCTAATCACGTCGTTCGCTACGGACAGTATGATCGTGTCCCTCTCTTAAGTATTGTTCAGCTAACTGGATGCATGATGAAAACTCCTTGTACGCAGGACGCCTACATTCCATTTCAATCCACTGACGTTGATAGCCACGGCCAGAAAATCGGACACATTCTTACGGGCAAAGTCGAGCACACAGTCAAGAGCATCTGAGTCGACAGTGCGTCCAAAACTTGTCAGTAGTGCACAACACGCGAGAATTGAGAGCGAGTCGTCCACTTCTACCGAAGCATTACGGGAACGACTAAGCCGATTGTTTAACGAGGATGCCAAACCCAAGAAGAGGAAGTCTACTGACCTGGCAAGCGCCATAAATATCACTTCGGCCGAGCACCAGAAGCCTGACACCGAGGCCAATCACAATGAGAAGAGGAAGGGTTCCATATCAGGACTTCGCTCAGGCACTGCAAGCGTTCACAGTCTACCTCTGAAAGACGTCCCAGATCGTAAGTCGTCCCTAGCCACATCGAGACAAGCAAGCCTGCAAGACTTCCCTTCTTGGAGGCTGCCAGGTCCAGCAGCCGCAGGACGCTTTGTTCCACCTCGCGGTAGAGCAGAGTCGCCCATCAAACGATCAGTCGCGAAAGATGCTGTTTCATCCGACGCCCTTCGTCCCTCACCATCTCGCACGTTCATCCGGCCGAGTCCACCTCTGAAACTTCTTGATCACGGTAACCTCACTCATCGACGTCTGCAACTATCGACAGACCTCAAAGCTCCGCTTTTTGTAGGAGGAGGAACAGTTGAAGGTGATATTAGGTTGATTATCGATCAAGGCGAGCACGCAAGAGACAGGTCGAAGTCATTGCTCATCTCCAAATTGTCAGTCGATGTTCTTGGTATAGAAGAAATAAGCGATGGTCGGAAATAGGTCTTCTTGGCTCTCGCATCCGAGCTGTTCGATGAGAAGCATCCTCCGCCGCCCACGATATGTGCATCCAGAGAGGCTGAAAAGGGTCCTGAGCTCTTTTGGAAGACAAAGCCTGGCATTGCATCAATACCATTTTGCATCAACCTACCCCTCAATCTTGGTCCACCACCATACACCTCGAAGCATGCTTCCATTCGATACGTTCTCTTACCTACTCTCGTCCTCAAAGCCGGTGAAAAGCGAAGTGTGGTCAGTCAGCTCTGCAGCATTCAGATGTTAACCGTCTTCGACCCTCACAAGGCACTTGCAAGCCTGCCAAAGCCGCTTATCGCCATGGAGTCTTTAGACTTGCCGAACATACCCGGACCACAATCTGTGAAACTGACAGCTGGTCTACACCGCCAGACGTGGGTCAGTGGCAATTCCGTATTTGTGGACATTCACATTATCAACAAGTCTCAACGGACTTTGAGGAAGCTGGAACTGCAGCTTCAAAGATCGACCTTATGGTATGAACATGCTGCTGCCGGCACTGGCGACAAGAATGCAAATCATCTGCGGCTGCCCAAGAAACAGGATCATGATATCGTCAATTCAACAGTCGTCAAGAAAGCGACAAAGGAGTGGAAGGGAACACCACCAAACACATCGGAGATCCGGACCTGTCACATTCAGATCCCACAAGGACACGTCACGGTCAGTACAGGCCGCTTCTTCGAGGTAAGGTATTTTCTGAACATTATTGTCAATGTCGCAATATTCAGATCCTTGATGGTGCAGCTTCCAATCACACTGATACACATGAATTCGCTGGACATCATGCCAAACGCTTTGGCACAAGTGGCGGCGTCGATCGAAGCAAAACGATCGAAGACGCTGCCGCAGGATCCTTCGCACCTGCTATACCAGCCGTATCACCAAGGCCAAGCATTTGTTGCACCTCAGAAGCGCAGCCTAGAGCAAGCGCGAAAACGCAGAGGAAGCACATCTAGTGCGGGGCTGGAAGAATTGAAGCGTGAGCTCGACACATCGCCTCGAAAGCACAAATACCACCATCAATTCCACAAACCGCACAAGTCGGATATGACAGGCCTCGTTGCTCGACCTAGCCTTGAGCCAACAGGCCACCATCACGGCAAGCATAGCTTGGACATCGATTGCTACCACTGCCACTTGCTGCATGTCGAGCATGACGGACGACCTGCAACGGGACGTTCGCAGGCCGGACCAAAGCTGCCACGATTGCAGGTTTCTACATCTGGTTTGGGCTTCACAGAAACAGAGTTCTCTGACTTCTCGAGCTCAGATCCGCCATTGAAAAAAGTGATGCTCAGCGAGCAAGAGCGAAGGATGGTCAGCCAGCAAAGAGAGTTACAGAAGAGGAAGGAGTACAATGAGCTGCAGCGACGAGAGACGGCAGCTGGGAGGCGACGCTCTTCTGAACGACGATCAGACAGGCAGCCTGCAACCAATCCATCAGCACTCCTTGGTGATCAGATCCGTCGAGCAGATCCTCGTGTCCTCGAAAAGAGAGCATCAAGCCGTAAGCGAAGCAAGACGCTCGAGTCCGCACTTCACCCAGCTGTGAACCCGAATGTGCAGCGAGAGCCTACCAGCGCTCGAAGAAGGGCAAACACAGGTTCAGACTTGTATAAAGGACCGCTGATTCCGCCAGAGCAGTTCTATCATGGTGTGACGTTTCCGCAGGACCCACCGGGTCTGAAGAGGATCTCAAGCAAGAAGAGAGGAAAGATGCCGGCTGATGAGTCTGGCCCTAAGAGAGAGAAACAGTTGAACAGGTCTCAGTCTAGACATCGAGCTGGGGCTGGACTAGAGAGGACCAATACGGATTATTTGATGCGCTGATCAGAAGATCATGCGGTCGACTTGTTGTTCCACGAAGCAATATCCGTGGACTGTATGGTTTGGAGTTGTGCGGAGGCTTTCAGTATGCGTCCAGGAATATCTTGAACATGGCATTGGTTATTCAGCAGGTTGAATAAGTCGTCAAGGCAAGTCGTGGAATAATGAGCTATGTTAGCTGATACCGATAGAGAATAGCAAATTCCAATGCATGCCATAGGTTGTTTCTTCGGCTCGTAACGTTGGAAGATTTCTGTATGAGACCGGATCCGAGGCACCTCTTGCTTCGCTGTAATGTGATGATTCACTGTCTGATCATTATCATTTCATCGTTGTACTTCGTCATGTGATCACAACCTGTATCAAGCAGAAAACACCCTCTCCTCAATCACACGCAACCTATCAACTAGATCTCGAACCATAACCTCCTCCCCATCCTCATTCACCATCAACAGTCTCTCCACCTCATGCATCCGTACATGAGGTTGCTCTGTCTCGTTTCCGACGACTGAATCTCCGTGGGTAACAGTACGAGTGTGAGTTCCATAGACAACCGCGCGATCAATCGTGCCATCGTAATTAATCCTCAGTATACCGAGTGTTTGATCCGCCCAGATGATTTGTAGTTGGCGGGCGTCGTTGGTTGTGCGGGTTAGGGACTGGACGTTGTATTTTGCTTCTGGCTGGGAGATGGGGTTGAGTCGGGGGGAGGAGGGGCAGGGGGAGGCGCCTTCGTTGCTGGCGGCTTGGTGTGAGGAGTCCTGCAGGTTGAGTTCGTGTCTGAGGTGGTTGATGCTTTTGACGCGGTTGCGCCAGCTCTGGAGGTCATCTCTTAAGGTTTTCACGAAGGTGTGAAGGTTTTGATTATTGCCATGTATGTTGTTGTGTGTGGTCGCTGTTGATGTGGTTGTTGGTTCTGTACTTGAGGCGTGCGAGATTGTGTTGCTGTTCGTGTTGCCATCAGTGTTGGCATGAATGTCCTGTGTTACGTCGATGCCGGAGTCGTCTTCGAAGGGTTGACTTTGACTGCCTTGTCTTGTGCTGTTTGCATTGTCTACATCCATACCCATGTTTTCGTCGCCGTCGCGTAGTGCGTCGGGTAGCGGGAGATATTGCTCTGCGTAGCCGTCCACATCGATGTGTCCTGGGATCGTGTGGTGGTGGACCTTGAGGTATGTCCTGCCTTGGTGTTGGAGGCGTCTGAGCATAACGAAAAATGTGTTCTCGGTTCCATCTTCTGGTCCAGCTGGGTGCTGCTGCTGCATCTCTGCACGCTCATCTCCATTGTCTGTCTTCGTCGCAACCTGTCCACTAGCAAACCTTGCCGGCGCAAGATCAAATCTCACACCCACCATCGCCGCCTCACCCCGTCTCTCCGGCGCCGGATCCGTAAACGGGAAACTCGTCACACCCATCGCAAGTCTATACACCTTCGTATCGTTCTCGACCTTCTCTCGCGCAATAGCTTCCTCCAGCTTCTCCTGCAGTTTGTCGTTTCCATTTTTGCCGGACTTGCGATCATGGACATGTTTTTGGACTCTGGTGGATCCGAGGAGTGCGGAAGAGAGCTGGTTCTTTTGCTTGTGTAGATTGGCGATTTGCTGGCGGACTCGCTGGATTTCGGCGTCGAGGTGGGTTTCGAGATCTATGTTGCGGGTTTGGGAGACTGGGGATGGGGGTGGGGGTGGTGAGGAGGAGAGCATGGTTGGGATTGTGGTTGATGGATCGATCATATATAGGGAGCAAATCTGTGTTTCGTTGAGGCGCTGACACCGAGGACTGCGTAGTAGAAGGCTACGTTACCGAACAGTGGTGCTTGAGGCCTGCCGTGGATCGGAATGCTCGTACTCCAAACACGCGTAACGCGTGCGATAACAGACGCATCTTATCGTGGTCACGTGGTCGTTGAGGAGGGTGGCTGGTTCAGCATGTAGCTGTGAGGCTCGATACTACGTGGATGCGCTCAGCGATAATAGTCTATATGTTATCTGGTACATTGTAACATTCTAATTCCGTCCTCTGCTTGCATCTACTCATACACTTCATTCATATTTCGAGACAGAACTGCGCTCCTAGCTTACAACTCTGCTATAACCCTCCGGAGTCACCCTCCAAGCCCTCAAGGGCAAAGCCTGCAACCCCAAAGCCTTCTTCTCAATGTACATCCAGAAAGTAATCGCTCCAATAACGACAAATAGAATATTGGTCACATAATAACCATCCCTGTTCATCACGCATGTCCCTCCTCCGTCTAGACACATGTGCTTGTCTGCTTCAAGCGCGCAACTGAATGCGCTCGTGATAAGCGTCTTGCCTTCAGCTAGCGTCGCTTTGGCTAGCTCTGCAGTTGATGGTGGAAGACATGTCGCGCTGGTGAACATGTCGACAGCCTTGAGGATGAAGTACTTCGGGAATGTGCCGCCAAGATTCGACACGGTCGCGAGAAGAGTCATATATGTACCTCCGATCGTTGGGTCGGCAATTCTAGCGTGGAAAGCTGATACCGCGACAAACATGATTGTACTCATGAATGTGCTGTAGACGTGACTAACGATCACTGTGAACAGATACCACAGCGGGACTGCTTGGTCCACATCAACAGGATAGATCATGACGGTGAATTGCGCAAAGACCGCAGCTGCAAGCCTGGCAATGAAGGCCCAACACCAGAGACGGAGTGGTGTGTATTTCGTGCTCCATTGTCCGGCGTAGTATCCTAGACCGATCTCAAAGGGGAAGTCGATCAATACCACGAGCGCCAGGTTGGCCTGGCCGAATCCTTTATCCAGCAACTTCAGGTTTGTGACTGCCTCGTTGGTGACAAAACCGAGCTTCGCAATGAGATGGATAATAACGATTGTGATGATGTTCTTGAGCTTCAGGACTGCCCACATCGACTCGTAGACTTCGCGGATGGAATCTGTCGAACTGTTCTTCTCCTCTTTCTTGAGAAGCGCAAGCCCTAATGTAACAACGAGATAGAAGTAGCCCCAAAATTTCATGTAGCCTCCCAACGTAATCAGCCCGTAGTCCTGTGGAATCGTCCGGAACCAGGTATTCGGAAATTCTGGAGCCTGCAGGGCGAGGAATACGGTATGCGACAAGAAAGAGCCAGCCGTCAATCCGACCGTTTGTGCGGTGGATGCATAGGAGATGTTCTGTATGCTGAGCAGAGAAATAGCCCATCCATCAACTGCTATGTCTTGTGTTGCGCAGAGAAAGACGAGGAGAAACCACCAGCCAGTGAAGTTCCAGACCCCACTGTCACCACCCTTTCCTGCTGCCTCCATCATATCGTCGATGTGGCCACCAAGGTAGACCATACTAAAGCCACTTATGGTCTGTATGGGTGTGATCCAACTCTTGCGCCTTCCGAAGCGTTGCGACCAGACTGCGTCGACGATCGGTGACCATAGCAACTTGAGACTGTAGGGATATATGGCTAGGGAGAAGACACCTATCTGACCGTAGGAGAGGTATTTCTTGAGGAGGAAAGGGACAGAGCCAGAGGCCAGTCCCATGGGTATGCCCTGCAGAAAGTAGAGAAGGCATAGCAGCAGGAAGTTCCTCTTGTCCTGCCGTGGTAACTTTGAGAAGCTGGTCTCTACCATACCAGGTGTCTGTGGTGTCATAGGAGGAGGGTCATGATCCAGGCTAAACTCTTCTCTTGCGACGTATGCTGCCTTGACCTCATCCTCGCCCGGTGCACGCTTCTTCCTGTGTTCGATCATGTCTCCGTTGGGTTGGTCTGCGCGTCCGTTGCTGTTGGTCAGATGGCCATTCTCATTGTTGGTTCTTATGGATAGAGATTTGTTGCTTTTCTGCTTTCGCGCACTCCTCCGCATTTGGTCGTGTGATGTTCCTGTTCCTGTTTCGGGGCCTGAGGGTTGGACTAGTGAATTGCGCTCTTCTTGGTCCGACCAGTCTGAGAAATCGTCGCTATTTAATTCGAAATCTTCAGGTTTCGGGTCCGACTTGTTCGCGTGTGATACTGATCCGAGTTCGATATTCTGGTTGTTAAGGAGTGACTGCCGTCGCTGATGCTCGTGGTGTCGCGCAACGTGTAATGGTAACACAGTGTCTGCTGAATCCGACGGTCTATGAGAAGGAATGTATGGCGGGATGAAATTGTCTCCAAGTGAATCAGGCATCCGCGCGTCAACGCTGTGGATTGCTGAGATCGAACGTCTGAAACCGTGTCCTCTATTCGTACCTCAACACTCGAAAAGTTATGGAGAAGCAGTCCGGTTCGCGCTAGTTTCAGGAACCAGGAGCGCAATGAAGTCAGTGATCAGCACAGCATCACAAAGGACAGCATCGCGGGGCAAAAGTGGTTTGCATCCATCGAGTTCAGCACAAAGAAAGGAGGACACTTGTCACGACCGCGACTGCTTGACTATGATTGTTCTACCTTGCTTGCGAGCAGGAGGGTCATGTCATCGGGCTGGCTCCTTGTTCGTCCCTAGAAACCGGCCACGTGCCCGGCGATAAGCACCTTAGATAAAGGGGCTCAGGAAATTCGGGCAAGCATCTTCACTGTAGCGACAAATGCATCTAACGATGGGCAACACGGCGTAAACGCTGGAAGCACTCCAGCAATCTACGTATATGCAAGTTTAGGAACAGCGCATAGATTCAGCCTCGCTCGCATGTAGCAGGCTATTGCCGATTTACATATATGACTTTCGAGCAACACCAGTCCCCTAATAACTGCTCTGATCCTCCTTGGGTCTTGTCGTGTCGGACTAGCATCGTCCATCTTAGTGTCGCTCAGCCCATACTCTCTGCTCGCAATTCTCATCCATCACCTCGAAACAGGTTGACTAGCATGTCATCTGCCAGATACGGCGTGGTGATGGTGGTGGTGATGATGATGGTGAGCATGACCATCGGCTCCAGCAGCAGCAGCCCTTTTCCCATACTTACAGCACTTTTCGTGGCGTCTCAGGTTGTCCAATCGAGGAAACTTCCTTCGACAGCCAAGGTGCTGATGCTTGCACTTCATATGCTCATTTTCAGGCCTGTGGCTCGCCATGTGCCGCCGAAAGTTACTACCCTCAGCATTCAACCATTGATGACAAATGGGGCAATGTGCACGATTCGATCCGGTATGGCTAGCGACATGCTCGTCTCGGACTTGCTTGTACTGGAAGGACTTGTTGCAGCCAGGGAAGGTGCATTTCCAGGGCAGTTCTTCCGCTTGCGTACTCTCTGACCCTGCAGTTGGTGACTTCGAATCTGCGCTCGGAGTTGTGGTTGAGCTTACTCCTGCGGCGTAGAGTGGTGCGAGATGCTTCTTGGAGATGTGTCCTGTAAGTGCGGCTTCTGTTGCAAAGCTTGCAGTGCACGCCGAGCCCCATCGGCAGGTCACGGTGCCTTTGACGGCGAGATGACTGTTCTTGACGTGCCTTTTTAGGTCGTCTGTACGAGCAAAGGTCTGGCCGCATATTGAGCCACAGGGCATGAGCCATTGACATGACTTTCCTACCTTTGCAGATGAAGGCGGTACCTTGGATTGCATTTGTTTGGAGTTAAAAGCATTGATGTCGTTCAGAATCTGACCTGGGTTCGTACTTTGCTCCGGAACAGAGAAGTCTACCGGAGTGAAGTCATTGACGTTGTCTGCGATGCCATTCAGATCTAGCGAACTGAAGGCTTGTACATTACATATTTGAGGTAGTGAATCGTGATCCTGCCATGGGTATTGATTCCCTGGCACAGTTGGGTCGCATCCGAAGGAGAAGCCAAACTGGGGGTCCAGATGTTGTGGTGGCTGGAACTGGTTCATTTGGTGGTCTATGAGGCAAGGATCAGGTGCGCAATGATGTGCTTGTTGAAACGTTTGCCAATGATCAAGAGCCATATCGAAGCTGGGCGTAGAATCGGGCAAGTTCAAATCAGGCACTTCTTCGAAGAAAGGCGGCGGTGTACACCTCTCATCGCAAGGCCTGATGTGTGGCATGTATGAGTTGAGGTCGTACAGTTGCATTTCGGCTTCAGGTGCCAGAAGTGGTAGCGGTGTAGGATCAACGCATATGCCGCAGGTGGTAATGCAGCTGTCCCAGCTGGTATGGTGATCTTGTGGGCAGTCCCTCCTTTCGTGGCCATTCTCTTCGCATTCTTCCTCGCATTTCTCGCAGTCATCGTCGCACTTAACCGGCGAGCCAATGTCCAGCAAGTCATCGAAGTCGTTGGCATAAGCGAATTCATGCTCTTCGAGGCACTCGTCGCAGTCGTCAACGCATTCTTCGCAGCCATCTTCTAGTGCGATCGAGCCTTGGCAGCAATCTGTGGTGATTCCATTACAGTCGTCTCCTTCAGCATGGTCGCCATCACAACATCTTTCGTATTGGGTATAGTCAGTGAAACTGTCAATGGACTTTTGTAATTCCTGTAATTGCTCGAAGTCAATACAGTCGGGATCATCGCATTCGTCCATGTGGAGTAGCGGCTGAGGTTGATGGAGATGCATCTTCTTTGTTCGCCGGCCACGACTCTGGTCGCGTGGGCAAGAGTCTTCCATCTTCTGCTTATTCGCAATCATGGTCGTCATTGCCTTTTGCTGACGTGCTTGCCTGGCGGCCATATTGATTGTCGACCAGAAATTGATAGACTCGGTCAAATCAGCCGACGCCGGAAGAACCTTGTCTAATCATGGAAAAGCAAACTTCCGGTTGCTAGAACTGTTCGATAGTGTTTGATTGCTATGTTTCAATGACACAGTCTGCCGCACCATCACGCGAGCATGAGAATATATCACAGTGGGTGAAGATTAGTTCAGATCGTCGTGATTTAATGGGTTGTGACAGTACGATGATCTATCTGCAGGGAACACGAAATCTCGGCTGCAGTTGTCTTGGCAATGACTCGTCACCGAGCACGTGCTTGATGACAAGCAGATATATGCGCAACCGTACTACTGGGATCGATTGAGGCTCGTAACTCGAAGGGCACGTCAGGCGGTTGACAAAATAATTGGCAAACTCTCAACCATGAATTTGAGTGAGGATCTTCAACGTACTGACGCAATCACGTATAGTACTTTAGTAATAGTAGCTGTCAGTGAGCTTGTAGTTGGAGAGGTCTATCGTAGGTGTTGTCCGGACTTTGCCAATTATTTTGTCAACCGCCTGACGTGTGCGGACTCAGTTCACCATCCCAGTTGTGTTCGCTGAGATGCTATGTGCATGCTGTAGCATGTGCATACTACGAGAATGAAGTTTCTGTATTGAGACGTTTTGCATCAGATACCTTTGCCCAGGTCTATTTCTTTTCGCCTGCACACCCCTCAGCTATGTTGTACACTGAGGACAGATATGAAAGGCCAGTCCATATCTCATCACATATCAATCAGGTCCTTTATACTCGGTCCAATCTGGCCAGCCTCTCGTTTTCTTCTCGCTTTTGCTCTCTCTTTTGGCTTGCTGCGCCCTCATTATCACTATCGCTGAATTCATCCTCTTCAGCAAGCTGGAAATACTCCTCTGCGTTATCCTCCTTGCCCGGACCTTGTGCTTTCAGCTCCTCTGCAACGGAAGCAGCGCCCATCTTAGCTCGTCGTACATGAGCGCCTCTCAAGTATACAGCGCCAAACACAACTTCAATGACGATAAGAATGAGAACCAGGAGCATAGTGAACCAGCCATACTGCCTGAGTTTCATGCCTGACAAGATATTCATGAAGCCCAGAGGCATTATCGCACGTCCTAAACCAACATGGATCTTGCTCATGATCGTCTTGCGTTTGAATTGCAAGAACTTCACGTGGTGGCGCCAGCCAAGAAGCATTTGCGTACCAATGCAGAAAGCGATGGATATACCCACATACTGGTGGGTAAGGGAGATACTGCGAGACTGAAGATAGGCAATGAAGCAACCAATAGAGAATGTGACAGTGGCGAGCGCTTGCACGGTCCAGTGGTGGTTGAAAGAAGTGCCTTTTGAGATCTGATTTTGTGATCGAAGAAGGTAGATGCCGAGTGGATAGAACAAGAAGAAGGTGAGGGATAGCAGTAGCCCATGGACGTGCCAGAGCCAGTCGCGAATAGTCTTGCCCTTGAGCGTGTAGGTAGGCTTAGACTGTGCATCAGGTGTCGTAGTCCCGGGCACGGCGATCGGGATCGTCTCTTTGTTGCCTTCCTTCTGACCATCCTCCACTGACTCAGGCATAGTTGAAGGAGTGGTATTGTGATCGTTGAATGGGTTGTGCTTGCCGTCGTCAGGCCCGGTCCCGAGGTCGGCATTTACGGCGTCGAGGCGTGCGTTCTGAATCGCAAAATCGCCTGCCGAGAGTTCTGCTGCCGTCGGAGGAGCGGGCTCGCCGATCTCTATGAGGCCTTTGTGGCCGGCTTGTTCATCGATAGATCCGAACATAGGAAGTGGCGTTTCGGCGTTGAGGAGATCCGCAAAGATGAATCCGAAGCCAGAGCCGAAAGCGTGCATCTCTACCGAGCGATCAATACTGTAGTCCCCCCAAAGTCTTGGTCATATTTGCTAGCCCAGATCATCGGTTGCGCGGTGCTAGTATTGCTGACTGTTGTGCCAACCCACTTAGAGTAACCATGAACGACGAAATCGGCTATACCAACGTGGGTCGGCTTCAGGTGCAGTTCCGGATGCTCGTATGGGCCACTGTAAGGCTCGAACTTGCTAGTAATAATATCCACTTCAGGAATTCGTCCTTCAGCGGCAGGTGTATTGAACTTGGCGATGTCATGAATAAGTAACGGTGGATGGTGGCCGTCAGCACTGCGAACAGATAGAGTCATATCTGGCGTAGGAGCGGTCGGATTGCCATACATGATGAACATCAGTGCTCCGGCCATCTTATTGCCAAGACCAAACGCGTGCCAGCCGTTTTGCGACTCCTGGTATTTGTACCATTGGTAGCGTACGTAGAGGTCAGCCTGCCCTGAAGTTTGATTATAGTGTTGTGTGAGAGACGTGCATGCTGAGTAGTGGCCATTGTCGCCTAGTTGCTTGCAGTGTTGAACTGGTCGATACGCCGTAACGAGAGTGGTGAATGAGAGACACAAGGTGAACAGCGACGACCACGCGAAGGATGGCGCCATGGCAAGGACGATGTTACAAGGACCGATCAAGGCTCGACGACAACTGACAGGTTCCGTGTTATTGATGATGAACCGGTTGACGAGTCGGTTTTCGCTTCCGAATGCGTTGTTCTAAGCAAGAAAAGGAGGCCTAAGATTGGTCGGGATCCTGCCGTGCGGATTGTGCGGCGCTGTGCGAGTTTAGGCCAAAGAATAGTCCTGCAATCTGCTGTGCGCCTTCGAGAAAGGAATCAACTCTCCCTTTCACACACAGATCTCACCGAGGAACGAGGAGTTAACAGACGAGAGGGTGAGGTTACACTGGACTACTTGATGTGTTGGAGGCTCGAGTTCATCTAAAATTGGCATAGGTTGTACCCTCTTTGACGTATAGCCAATCATCTTGAAGCTTCAAGTTTAGTGCGAAACTTAATTCACGTCAGCAAGACCCCTGAGAACCGTTCTCTCTTTGAACATTCTGCACGACCTCGCGCGTCTTCCCTATGACAAGATGGACTGGTACAAGTGAAGCTGTGTCTGTTAAAATATGAGTTTTGATGGGCTCCTTGAAGCTTGACCCTTTACGGAAGACAACACTTTTACCACACGTTGCTGTACCCTGCTGCCTGGACATTGGTTTCACGTCAGCGACGTGCAATGATGCTATGCGCAAAGTGCGCGTGTCCTTTGCAGTCAACGACGTACCCAAGCCAATGATCCTGATGCTGAAGGGACGATCCTCAGTTTGGCTCCTGCCAAAGCAAATTCGACGCAAGCCTCGAAAACAGCAATTGATAATGGCTCTCGGTCCCATCCGGTGGCACCTTCTTTGGGCATGAGGAAACATTGCTATATGTGAACTCAAGGCGATTATTCCATGCTCAAGTACCTAGAAGCGTTCGAACATCCTCCAACTGTAGAAGGCTCTGTTCATCTTGATCCAGTCACTCTTTGCACTAATGATGTCGCCTGCAGGTCGCTCGGAACTGGATGTACACATCAGTAAGCTGTACCAGAATTCCGACAAGAGATCTGCACTACCGCCTATGGCTTCTCCTTTACCCTTTCCTGACCTTGTGGCGACTCTCAGCAAGTCGCATGGCCGAGGAGGCGCGAAGGTGGCTGGCCGTTTTTGTGCCGAGACAGCTGTTTCCTCGCTCCAGCGTGGTCATCAAGGTGGACGACTACCTACGATCACTGGGAGTACACGGACACTACTCATGCCATTATCGAGATAGACCCTGTCATCTACGCTTCGCCTCCGGAGTGGAGGTCCTCGCCTTCGAGAATCATGCCAATGGGCTTACATGACACCCTCCGACCATCTCGATGTTGAGCCGGAGCTCGAATGTGCTCGGCCAAGCAAGAATATGGATGCACCAACTTTCGGGGTGGGGCGTGTCACAATGCCACAACCGAAGTATCACTTTACGACTTCACAGAGACGAGCGAATGTCATACATGGCGCGACGTCAGCTACTACCACCGCGTTCCCTCTGAATGTTACTACCTGGACTACGACGGGTCTTTCCTCAAACGACGGAACAGCTGCGAAGCTGCGAAACCATCAACAATTCCAAGATGCACCGAGGCCTCGTGGTCGGGTCTCCTTGGTCTCAGGATCCATAGGCCCTTTCTAACGAACCGTTCTCGTGCACTGCCTCGTCGATCGGCTCCAGAGTATTTGCTGCACAGCAACCTGTTGAGGCTATTGCCTTTCACCAAGCATTGTTCTGTCGTGAAGGTATCTAGTAGTCGGCTTCATGCAGCACGAAAACAATGGTATGCTGCGCCCCAATTCTACTGACCTAGTTCCGCAAAAGACAACAAAACCGGCTCTCCGATGAAGAATTATGGCCTGACATAGGGTGACAATTCATGTTCTTCCTTGCCAAGTACGATATCGGTCGATATTGGTCTTGTATCTAGGTGTCAGACGTGCACGAACAATTGCTGGTGTGAGGCAGTGCTCTTGGTTATCAAGGAGTGAAGAGTCCACTTGTCCTGTCGTTGTAAGTCACACCCACGAAAACGGACTGCTCCATCTACCACTGCTAACAACGACTTGGCCGCTCGGTTCTATGCTTCTGTGCTCTGTCGACTTGCGCGCCACTGAGCTCAAGCCAACCTCAGCGACCGAGCATGAGCCATCCTGAAATCCTAATACATTATGCAAGCAACAACAGAGGACTCCATTTATGCTGGCTACAAAGAAAATACTGGAGCTCGTTGAGATGGTGGTGCTGCCACCATTCCTCACCCAATGAGATCGGCTTATATCGGAACCGCTCCGAGTCTTGCACTGCCCGGTCATTCAAGGTTTAACAGCACCGCACATGTGCGCACCTTTCGAACAAGCAATTTGGCGCTAAATACCTTGTCCTTGTGCTATGCTTTCTGATGTGAACGATTGAGTGATGCTTGAGCATTGTCGTGCATCGAATGTCACGGAGGCCATCTTGAAGTCAAGCTTTCTAGCTGGCTTGCGGGGTCGCAGGTGTTCCGCTTATGCTAAGCCTGGCAAACACCACGACACGCCTCTAATTTCACGAATTGAAGGGTACTGAGCCCTCCAGAGAGCGCGAGACGCATCTTCGCGTTACAGCTGTGCTGTCACCGCCTCGGTTGTGGTCGGACTTGCAGCTTTACCTCAAGCGAAGATTGAGGCTGTGCCTCAGCGGGAGTCTTGGCTAGCAAGCGCCAAGGGTAGCCAAGAAGACTTGTGCTGCAGCTACTTGTTAGATTGTGCAAGCTCCGTCCACAAGTGCATCAACGACTCTTACAGAACGCAACTAAGTTGCTGCTTCCCCTAGACCTGGTCTACCGATGTTACTCCATGAATTGCCGTAGGGTTGCCGATGTTGGGTTCTCACCAATTATAACCCGACCTTCTGCTGGAATCCGCTATGGACCCATCGCATCCTTCTCTTCTACGGGTCATCTTGCGCATGGACCACACCATGCGTACCGATTGCCAACATATCCAACATGGTGAAAATCGATACCAATCTTGGCTCGCGGAGGATGTCCACCTCCACACGATCTTCCCTCCGCAAACAGGAAGGAGATTTCACTCGTGGGGGAGACATTAAGGAAACACTATATACATCACCTTCGCGCCTGATGGTACACAAATCTCCTGTCGTTGCCTTGCACACTGCCACCTCCAGATTTACCTTGACATCCACACCCAAGCCGTCAAGATGGGGTTCAATCTCCATGCCGAGGGGACCACAGACCCGAAGGAGGTCAGGAACTGGAGAATCCACCTCATTGCCATCATAGCATCTATGAGCGCCATAGCTAGTATGGCACTACTCACAACATTCTGTTATGGCAATTAACGTTATGCAGTGGGATATGATACATCAGTTATTGGTGGCACAATGGCCCTCGATTCCTTTCGCCGCGATTTCAGCCTGCTCGATGTGTCGTCCACTGCGCGAGACACCCTTCAGGGCAACATTGTGTCCACCTTTCAGGCAGGATGCTTCTTTGGTGCTATTCTCACGTTCCCGTTGGCTGAAAAGATTGGTCGCAAAAAAGCCATCATGTATTCTTCTCTGGTCTTCCTTGTCGGTGGCACACTGATGACAGCGTCCCACGGAAAGATCGCAATGCTCATCACTGGTCGGGCCATTGCTGGTCTCGGAATTGGTGCTGTTTCACTCATCGTCCCTGTCTACATTGCTGAGACGTCACCGCCATCCATTCGAGGCAGACTTATCGGCATCTTCGAAATCGCTTCACAAGGTGGCGGCATGTGCGGGTAAGTCAGCACGTCATCAGACTTGTGGGCTCATATACTGACACAGATAGCTTTTGGATCAACTATGCGGTCGACAGAACCATCTCGGACAGAACACAGAACCAATGGGTCGTTCCTCTTGGCCTCCAATTACTTCCTGGTCTCCTTCTATTCGTCGGAATCCTAACCTGCCCTGAGTCGCCTCGCTGGCTTGCACGCAAGGATCGCTGGGAAGACGCTCAGAAAGTCTTGATCAACATTCGAAAGCTCAGTCCAGACCACGAGTACATTCAAGCTGAGCTAGCAGATATTAGACGGCAGATTGAAGAGCGATCGACCTTACGCATGAGCAAGAAGGATATGTTCAAGAAGCTTTTCCAACACGGAACGAGAAACCGAGTCGCAATCGGTCTTCTCCTTATGGCATGCCAGAACTTGACAGGCGTGAACATTATCAGTGAGTCTCGTGCAGCACTTCTCTTGATGCAAGCATACTAATCTCCTCACAGCGTATTACTCTCCACGAATATTCGAAACTCTAGGAATAACAGGCACGAGTACCAAACTCTTCGCCACCGGCTTCTACGGCATTGCCAAAACGCTCGGCATGATCTTATTCTCCTTCTGGCTGGTCGAGAAAGTTGGTCGACGCAAGGGTCTCATCTACGGTGCTTTTATCGGTTCTCTACCGATGTGGTACATCGGAGGGTACGTCATGCGTGCTGACCCAGCTGGCGCTGCAGCAGCTGGTGAGACTACCAGATCCGGCGCGGGTTATTTCGCCATGGTCTGCGTGTACCTTTATGGCTTCATCTACTGCGCGACCTGGCAAGGAATCACTTGGGTGTATTGCTCAGAGATTTTCCCTCTCGACATCAGAATGCTGTGTGTTGCTATTACAACGGCAGATCAGTGGCTTTGGTCCTTCATCATCTCGAGGACGACACCGTACATGATTACTTCTCTGGGCTATGGAACGTACATGTTCTTTGGATCGTTGATGGTGATAATGGGCTTCTGGGCATTCTTCTTCATTCCAGAAACCAAGGGTCTTACCTTAGAGGATATGGACGCCCTGTTCTCTGGGTCGATGCACAAAGCAGTATGGACCTCGCTTCGGACAAGGCAACCCATTCATGTCATTGTTAGAGAAAAGAGGATGTCTGAGGATGATCAAGATGGCAAGAGCACGAAAGAGATTGACGAGAAGCATTATGGACTTAGCCATGTCGAAGCCGTTGGCGTCGAAGCAAAGGGAGGCCCCGATTTCCTGAAGAATACGCGGGTGCTGAGCTGCTAGATATCATGGCAGGACGCTGAGCAGCACTGATTGCTCTGGCACTGATGCAGGTGGCCAACTGCGTGGCGGACGGCCGCATGATGGCAGTGGAGGCCCGTAACAGCACCAATCGCTACGTCCTGGACCGCAAGAAACTTCTCTGCGGCATGAACAAAAGCAGGATGAAGTCTGCAAGTGAGGGCACGGTGGCGAGCACCCAGGTGCGCCCCGGTCGTAAAGGAAGAGGAGTGAGCTGTACCGGAGGTAAAAGCCACTAAAATGCATTTCCGCATTGCACGTTAGACTACATGCTTCGCAACGAAGTCACGAAGATACGGTAAGACGATTTGATAGGAACATATCTACACACTGCTGCTTGATGCGCCTGATCGTACTCCACTCCATACGAGAATGGTTCGGACGTGCATCGGCAAAACCGGGTCTCTTGCCGAACTCAGAGTCCATGACTACTTCCTGCTTCAAGACACAGCCCACTTTCTGATAAACTAGGAACAAACTGGTCTTCGCGAGAAGAATATTCAGACACTGTCCAGATCGTACGCGAGAAACAGTCATCCTTTACAACCAGGACATAATGGACCCATCGCTACCAACTCTTCTAGCAGTCCGCTTTGAAGAACGAACATCGAAAAGCCTGCCACGACGACCGAGCATCGAGTGTACACCTGCTTCTGTGACTCTGCACACGAGTCCTGCAACAGCGGCCTCCAACGTCGCCAAATCTACACCCGCTAAACCAATATTGCTGGGTAGACGATGTCATACAACGTGTCCATTTGCCTGACACTAGCATCGCCTCGCAAGGCAGCTTCAATGGACTTGGTACCGGAGCTCACAGAATGATGGTCAGAAACTCATTGACTTTGAGGCGTGACGACACGTCTCGAACTTCCGCCGCCATACAAAAGCCATCCACGCGCACCAAGAAATACGTCGCTGAACCATTAGGCACGCTCTCACCTGACGCGCATAAGAATCCTTCTCGATCAGCAGCTGTCACGTGTGCCTCATCTTTAGACTTGCATGTCTAGACGCCTTTCCAGCTAGATTGTCGATCGTTCATTGCTCGACCGCATTGGCATCCACTCGAGCACTTACAGTGATGAAGAAGCTCGCGCTCAGTCAACAGCATGACAGTACAGCTCAAACGGCATTGTTAGTAGGACACTTCACGGCAGAAGTGGCGAACAACGCATTTCTACAGGTGTGTCAGAGGGCACCCTAGGAAGAATGGCAGATCAGGTGCTGCCAAGGATATAACATGCAGCTTTGACCAGGAGTAATCACGCAAGGCTATCCATTCTACAAAGGCCGCTTGCGATCCCACATACATTCAGCCAATGCCTTTTCCAGTCCGCTGAGTCTCAAGAACTCCATCCGCAGCATATACATCACCAGTAACTCAACGCGACAACCCAGCGACCACCCCAGCGACCCAAGATGAACCGGCAATCACAAGTCCACCTTCTCCACCACCTTCCACCGCCCACACACCTTACCTCACCCATTCTTCTCCTTATCCATCTCATAGCACGCCGCAGCCCCATACTTCACCATGCAATCCTCCACACACATAATCGCACGGAACGTCCCCTCGAATCCATCCCAGGGGTACGCCCGATACCCACTACCAATCGTGTATTCCGGACCACCACGTTCCATCGCATTTGACATGATAACGGCGTCTTTGCCCTGCGCACTGTCCTTGCATTCTGTGTCCACATACAGCGTGCACATTATTTTTGATTTGTTGATCTGAAGATAATCTTATTAGTATAGACGAAAAGAAGGGACGACGCGCGAGGAGGGAAAAGGAGGGAGAAATGTCAACTTACCCAGAACCGACTGCCATTGTCACCTGTGCGATCGGAGTCTTCAAGTGGCAGGCACTTGTTCTCCTGAACCTCGATGTAGTGTGTGTCGGCCGACTGCGCATCCGAGGTGGCGTAGACAATGTCGTCGAAGCCTGCTGAGACGAGCGCTGGTGCGGCAGCGAGCGCGATGAGGGTTAGTTGGCGGAGGAGCATTGTGTTTATCGGCTTTTTTGTTTTAACAGAAAACAATTTAGATGGGACACAGGCCAGGACTCAAGCAGACGTCGGCTGGTTATGAATGTGAGGTGTTCGTTATTCGAGGCCTGCGGGACATTGTTCTTATTTACAGCTTTTCTTTGTCCACTTTGCGCGTTCCATCTTGGGCTTCGACTCTTCGATGGAAGAAAGAGGTAGGCCAATGCTTTGCCTAGAAGCACTATGAACGCTAATGGAGATCATATATGCCTGATGGACAAAGAATGAGTGCTCGCTTTCATCGCAGGGCTCGCGTTACTCCAGGAGCTTCTGTACCCACTCATGTGGGTAGTAGGCTATCGAAGAAGCCACCAGCGGATGGAATATTGTGAATTTTGTGCCATGATGGCCAAAACCTCTATACCATGAATAGCAATATCATCAGTTTTCGTCAGTCTTCAATGGGAGTTGTAACCACAGGCACCCCAACTCCAGCTTCAGCTTTTCCAGTCGTATGCAAATCGTGTTGTACAACATACTCCATCCTGCCGACCCAATGCAGTGTCATTACCCAACTCAACAAACTCACAGCAAAGCAACATTGACAAGAAATTCGCATAAACCACCAAATAGCCTCTTCCTATCAACAAGAGACACCAGAACACGGCGCTAATAACCAACCAGCTGCCAAGCACAACCAGGCTGGCAAAACAACACCGATTGTTTCAGTCCTCAACCCCTCTCATCATGATTCCTTTTGTTACCAGAAGCACGAGCGCTAACCTCTCTTCTTCGGACTGGCCAGTGCGTTCAATCGACTCAGACTGATACCAGCCATGCTCTTCTTCCTCTCCTTAGCAGTTTTCGCCGCAAGCTCTCGTGCATTGGTTTCTCGTCTCTTGATAGGGCTCCTCTCTCTTTCAGCAGCCTGCTTGTCGTTATCAGAAGACAACGCTGGAGCAGGAGGCGCGACACGTGCTCTCTTGCCACCACGTTTCTCGCCTTCATCTTCGTCCTCTTTCTCAATTGCCGAGTCCTCCCAAGCCCCAGGAAGAGATGGAATATGTGTAATTCGTCTGTTCTCCTTTGCGTCATCATCCCGACCAAATTTGTCATTTGCAATATCGGCGTCGTGACGACGTTTCTTGCCTGGTAGACCATGTGGGATGGATGATACATTAGTGTTGGTATCTGGAATGTCGGTGAAGGGAAGAATTGGCGGTGCGACCGCAGGCTCTGATGCGCGGACACGGCGGATAGTCGATGGAGACGGTTGCGATTTTTGTGGTGAGACGGATTTTGTCGAAGCTGTGGAAGCAACACGTGTCGCATTGACGATCGGGTTCGTTCGGTTCACCTGTGTGTTCACGGACGTGAGACTGGTTGTAGCACTACCTGGAGCAGTACCCGGTCTCGGATGTAAAGTGGTGAAAATGCTCTTGAATTCCTTGCTCTCTCGGCGGCCGTGTTCGCGGGCTTGACGGGTGAATGTACCGAATGTGTGATCGACTGCGCCTGTGCTGGCATTTGACACCGCACCAGCTCTGGATGCTGGTCGTGGGCTTAGAGTGGGGAGACTAGGATATGTGACTGGTGCTCCGCCCTTTTCCTCTTCGTCATCGCTCCAAGCTTCTTCATTGTCCGGGTCGTTAACCACGAATGCGGAGGAGTCGTATGGTATAGCAGGCTGCCAAGAATCTCGAGCGGGCGCCCTTGATCTGTCGATCTTGGCAGGCGATGGACTGGCCTCAGCCAATTTTGTAGCATATCGAGACTTGACAGAAGGTGTAAAGTCTACCTTCTTTTGGGAGCTAGCAGGCACGGGTATGGTCGAGCTGTGTTTTGGAGTATTGGTTTGTGCCTGTGAAAACTTCTTGGGCGAGCGAAGAATCGACCTCAGACTCGCCATAGTAGGTATCCTCGATTTTGGAGCCTCCTCTTCCTCCGATTGAGCTGGAGCTGCCAGACTCTTGGTGGATGCTGACCGTCGCAAGCCCTGTTTAGATGGAGATGCGTTGGCTACTGTTGGTACAGCAGGAAGTGGCTTGTTCAGCTGTGCTTGTGGCAGTTTTGATGTTGACATGGGGACTGCAGTGGAGGGTCGCGAAACCGATCGTATCGACTTCACACTGTTTGACCGTGGCAGTGTGGACGGCTTGGTTGGTGTTGTTACACCATCTGCAGTGCGAGCAGCGGAGGCTTTGGTAGGAGATAGAAGTCTGCTAGAGGCGGGTCGAGGCAGAGTGGTTGGTCTGCTTGTCGAGACATCTTCGTCACCATCTCTCCGTAGTCGCTTAGTGAGAGCTTCTGCTTCGTCCGAAGAGGGTCGTTGTATGGACTTGAACGGGCTTATCGAGGTAGGACGGCCAGTGACTGGAGGAGGGATCCGGGTAATAGGACTCTTGCCGGCTGTTCTTGGGCGCTCCGGCTCACCCAGCTCGGCTTTTGAAGAGGAGCGCTTCAGCGATTGTTCGGTTGGTCTTGCAAAGCCTGGTCTTGCACGGAAGGATGAAGGGTGGTTTGCGATCGAGTCCATCTTCTTGAACTGGTTCATGTGGACATCGCTGAACCGGCCAGCCTTTGCAGTCGGCTTCGCAATCTTTCTCCCTGTAGCATCCACAAGCATGTTTTCTCCTCTGGCCTCCGCTTCTTGCTCGCGGCGCAACTGTTCCTTTATTCTTGCGGCATCCTCTCGTATACTGTCCATCAACTTTCGGCCTTGGTCCGACATGTTCGATTCGTGACTGAATTTGAATTGAAAGGTCGGGGAGATGTTTGTATGCGCCAGGCTTTGGCGAGGACGACTTGGAGTGTTCTGGAGGCTGGCAAGCGAAGCTCGTCCGGTGGTAGCAATATCTGCAAATCCTAACTTCAAGCCTGAATCTGGGGCTTTCGCAGTAGTCTGGTGAACTGTAGCTGGGTGCATCTGGTCGTTAGCCGGCTTAGGCTCGGTCTTGGGAGTAGAAACATTTGACAAGGCCTTCATCCGGTCGTCAAGGCTTTTTCGTGTAGAAGGTGTAGCAATAACATTGTCGATTGATGGCTGTTCGGCGCCTGGGGTCTCGTCTCTTTCGAGGACAGCATCGAGCTGATTAATTGAGGGTGTCTTTCGTGAAGACTGTAGACGTGTTAGCTATACTGGCATTGACTTTGTTGATGGGAGAATGCGCACCACAGGCGGTTGGTTGGATAGCCTTGCTGACCGACGCTTCGGCGTCGAGTCTCGAGCAATTCGAGCCATGCTGTACTGGAACCAAAGCTATCTAAGCATGAATGTTGTCGAGGAAAGAGCAATGGGGAAGTAGGTAGTCGTGGTTGTGGTTCCAGTTTGTGCGGTCAGCGGTTTGGAGAAGTTGCAATAATGACGGACCTGCCCATGTTGTTTACTTTCGGGGCGCGTTCGTCCTACTAAACAATTTTAAGCTTTAGCGCTTCGTAGCGGGGATGACGCCCGCGCACGTGAGCTTGTCCTCCTCTATTTGATATCACCACCGTCACACGCCTCGTTCTCCTTCCACTGCAAGTCTTGGGTTTTGTACTACACATGTACGTCAAACACGGGGTTGAAGTGCTATGGAAAGCAACAGTGATTTACAGCTCGAGCTTGATGCTCTAAGATCCCACATTAGCCTCGGAGGGGCACAATGAGCCTGCTGCTTCTTGCTGAACTTCAGCTCGGTGCGGATAGTCATCCGTTCCCTGGGGCTTGCAAATGCTCTGAGAAATTCGGTATTGAGTTTGACATCCACGGACTCCATGTTGCAATGTAGTGCTTGAGCTATCATATCACATTGGCGCTACAGCCTGCCATCACACCGCATATGAGTTAATGCATGATCGGTGGCAAAACTGGCGGCACAAAGATAGCCGAGTCTCCAGAAGCAGTCTGCCTGATGTCCACCACCCACCATTGAGCGTCGTGCAGCTGCAGCCTGAACTCACTTCAAACAGCCTCGATCTGTTGCTCTTGAGTCAACTACTTATTCATCACCCTTGAGCTATTTCTTCTCTATCTAGGTCCTCTGTCTGGCGCCATCTGTCATAGATCAGGCGTCCGTTTGCCGTTGACGAACCCACCCGCTAGTTGTGTTGACACATTCAAGGACGACACGTACTGCAAACAGATTCTCACACTAATCGAAAATAGAAAGGACCGTGTTACATGTCTAAGCTTTCCACATCTCTATAGACCACCTGCCCGGCACTATGGACATCGCCAGAGCCGCTAGATCTGATCTCGGCAGTTTGCCAGAGTACATAATCACAAACTTTATCCCGGGCGCACAACCGTTTCTCCAGAGATATCCTCGAATCATCCGAGTACTCGGAGCAGTACTGGCAATATGGTATTTTGGGCCCCTGGATAGACTCAAGGCGTTGTGGTCAAGGTTCGCCCAATTTCTGATATCAACTGTCACCATCTCAAGCGAAGAAGACCTCTTCCAATATTTAGTTGCCTGGATCAGCGACAAGAAGACTCTACGGGCAGACCAGACACTCAATGCCATCACCAATACTCCAGCCGAAGAGAGTAGGCGGCGGCGGCGCTTTCCACATGACCCTGACATGGAGGAAATGGCCCGCAAGCCCACTGAAGACCCCAAAATCAAGTACGAACAGTCCCAAGGCATGCAAATATTCATCCATAATAGGCGGATCTTCTTCGTCAAGAGGACTGCCGGAGAGGGCCACACCTACTCCAGCAACCGATACAAGCGCACAGAGATCCTCAACATCTCATGTTTTGGTCGCTCGCCTCAGCCTATCAAGGATTTGATTGAGGAAGTTTTCCAGATGAACAAGGACAAGGAGAGAACCATGACTATCATCAGACGACCATTTACAGGAGGATACAGCAGTAGACTCAGCTGGTCTCGCCTAACTGCGAAGCCGCGGAGAGCTCTCGACACGGTCATTCTTGACCCTGGTCAGAAGCAGAGCATATTGAAGGACATCGAAGAGTACATGGACGAATCCACACAGAACTTCTACGGCGACCATGGCATACCTTATCGAAGAGGTTACCTATTCTACGGACCACCTGGTTGTGGAAAAACCTCGTTCTGCCTTGCTCTAGCCTCCAAATTCAACCTCGATGTCTACGTTCTTACCCTGCTCGACCACGAACTTCAGGATTCCGACCTCATGTCTCTCATGAACCAACTGCCGTCTCCCTCTCTGCTCCTTCTTGAGGATATTGACACAGCCGGTCTTTCTCGGAAGAAGCCCTTTGCAGATACAGCGGGCCCAAGCCTCGGCGGCATGTTTGGTGGTGGTGGTCGTAGAGGCATGCGCCGAGGTCTACCACAGGGTGCCGTCGCAGCTGCTTCAAGCACCAACAAAGCAGAACCAAACCTCGACTCAGACGACGAAGACACAAACAAGCAAGCTACAAGAGTCAGTCTTTCGGGTCTCTTGAACGCTATCGATGGTGTTGCAGCACCAGAAGGACATATCCTCATCATGACAACAAACAAGCCTCATGAACTTGACGACGCACTGGTGCGAGCTGGTCGAATAAGTGTCAAGGTGGCCTTTATGAATGCGTCTCAACAACAAGCTGAAGAAATCTTCTTGCGGATGTATGTTGACCTGCCTCAGCCGGGTCTTGCCGCCTCTGCGGAGAAGTCCTCCAGCCCTGATACCAAAGATCTCGCCAAACAATTCGCAGACCAAATCCCAGATGGCGAATTCAGTCCTGCTGATCTACAAGACTATCTCCTCGTGCACAAGAAAGACCCAGAAGGAGCAGTTAGGGACCTCAAACGGTGGATGGAGGATCAGCATGAAGAGCGAAAGCGCAAAGAACAGGAGAAAGAGGCAGAGATCAGATATAAGGCCCAGAAAGCTGAACGAAGACGTAGGCAGTTTCGGGAAGACATGAAAGCTGCGCTGGCTGATGAGAAGAAGAAGGTCGAAGGAGAAGACGACGGCGCCGCAGCTGATGATGAGAGCAAAGGGGATGAGGATGATGAGAAGAAGGAGGCTCAGCAGGAGACTGTCGACGACAGACCGATCAACGAACAGTTGAGGGATGCTGAGAGACAGATCACCACAGAAGATCGAGCCAGGCCCTGATGTCCATATCGTGACCGGGGCGTGTGAGAAAGATCGCCCTTGATGTTGTTGGGACTACCGCTGCACGCCACTGATGAATACGCCATTCCAGCGGTCGAGACTAGGAGATAGAGATGTTAACACTGCCCATAATCAAGCACATTGTTGTGACGAGGTGATTTCTGGTCTAACTTCTGTTTGAGGAAGGTCCTCGCTATTCACCCGAGGGAACTTCGAGCCTTCACCAGCCGAATGTGGCTAGCTAGTTCGGGTAAACAATTGCGTTAGTGGCGCGCAATGAAGTGACGTAATATGTGATTTTCCTTGAATGCACATTCTCTCCTGCCATCGAATCACTTCTGCTGCCACAGTGTTTGTTTTAGACAGCGCACCCCGTTGTCTTCTTCACTCTCCTGGCACAATGAAATTATAGCCCTCAAAATGCCTGTCACTACCCGCAATGCCCACCTGAGGAATGGTACAACACCACAAAAGGTGCGGACCGCGACACCCTCACCAGAAGGATCGCCCACACGCAGAAAGCCCACCATGAGCTCTTCAGCTCGTCCGACACCGTTCCTGCTACTAGTCTACCCTGTCATTCTAGCGATCGGGACTCTTTATGCTGCCATCTCTCCTGGCGCATCGGTACGGCAAGAGCCGTTGGCAGCAGGCATAACATCCGACCTCAACGCACCGACTATACAGCCAAGCTATTTTGCAGGAAAGCGGAATCTGGTCAACCTCATATTCGTCAAGCGAGGATGGTTGTGGACAACTCTCGCCCTCGCGTTCCTACAGCTCACAACGCGACCTACTGCCGCATCTGTCAAGGCGACACCACTTACAACACGAAATAGAATGGCCAATCACTACTTTCATGCTGCTGTGCGATACGTCCTGCTGACAACCATTTGGTTCTTCATGACACAGTGGTTCTTCGGACCTCCTATCATCGACCGATCCTTTACTCTGACCGGCGGACATTGCGAAGGTCTTCCAACAAAGTATGAAGAGAATCCTGCGGTTAAGCTTGCGACAGTCTACAGCTCTTCTGTATGCAAGAGATCGGGTGGATTATGGTCCGGTGGCCACGACATATCTGGACATACATTCATGCTGGTGTTGTCTTCTGCCTCTCTGCTCTATGAGCTCTTCATTGCAGACCGCGCTTCACAGCATCCAAGCATTTCACCTCGAGCGGCAGCCAACGTGGCGCACGATTTGACCGAGGAAGAGAAGAAGTCTATGGGTGGCTGGGAAAGTGAAACTGAAGCCAATGCCAGGGTCTATTCGCGATATTTCCTCTACGGTGTTGTGGCACTTGATATCCTCATGCTGACGACTACGGCTATCTGGTTCCACACCTGGCTCGAGAAGGTCAATGGTATGCTTGTTGCAGGTCTTGGGCTGTATGTGACATACTTCTTAGGAGACTTTGTCCCGGCATGGAAAGAGATAGTGGGTGGGATATGAGGTACGCTTACTGCGCGGATGTCGACATGACAGAAGGAAAAAGAAAATAATGAATGAACGAGTACGACATACGATGATACTTAGCCTGCTGTGGCATTATACGAGGTTTCAACAGCGGAGCGGAGCGCCGTAGTAAAACCATGCAAACAATAGCAAGAGGAGCGCATACAAGCAATGTTCAGATGCACGAGGCTGTTTCGGTTTGTTGGCAATTGCAAATGTTGTCATTTTGCTATGGTCACAATCCGGAGCAATCGCCATCAATGCGATAAGAGCACAGAACTACCCCTGATCATCGCCTCTGTACCATCATCGATTTGCAGTACTTTCTTCGAACCAAAACTCCCTATTCAAGCCATAGCATCTTGATCGACGGCTTCCAACTCCTTAATGCCTCTGCGTCATCTACTACTCCTACCTGCCGAGCTTCGTCTTCAGATCCTACGGTTGTTAGTCACACAATCGTCACTAATAGCTCTCTGGCAGACTCTAGTTCCCTGCACTCTCGATCTCAACATCATGCGTACCTGTCATCAGCTTAGAGACGAGGGACGGGATCTGCTCTACAACGAAAACACTGTGCATATTGGTATCGTGCCCATTCATGACAGTAAGGGGGCAGGCATGTACATTCAGCATCGGCCATGCCACGTTGTTACATATCCTCACAGCAAACGTCCCAACGAGAAGCAGATTGCTTTTCTGAAACCATTCTCAAGGTTCCAGATAACCGTCATGAACCCAGTGGCGGTCCACATTCTCCTATCGGGAATCCGCCAGATCAAGCATGTCTTAGACTGTAAACACATCTGGCTCGCTATGCCAGCTGGTATACTGGAAGGACCCGTTGAGCCTACAAGAATGGACCCCTATCCATACATTGTGCACAAGAACCCTTTACTTGCTTTCACTATCCTAAGATGCAAATCCTTCACAATCACCAGTCACGACGAGGAGGCTTGCAGATCATTGATCTCTCTAGTTGAGAGCCGAGAAGAGGTGCTTGACATTGCTAATATATGTCTGTACGCGCAATGCATGTTTCATGACACTGCCAGTTATGGGGATCACCACTCATCAAGCCTGGAAGCGTTACGATGTGATCTGCGGGAGCAACTCAAAGGGATGTTCAAATCTGCGGACGAGATTGATCAGGGCAGATTCACGCAGGCGAGAGACAAATATGAGGTGTGCTTACGCGCAGTCCGAGAAGTACAAATGTCACGGCTACATATTGGACTGTAAGGCGTTCAGGTCAAGACACCTTCGGAAAGTCCTCAGGTTGTTCTCAGAAGGACATCAGAAGTCTGAAGGCATTCATATCTGTCAAAGCGTTTCAAAAGATGTCCGTCGGCTGTTACCTCGTAGCGAAAAGCCATTATGAGCGCGACTGCCTCCTGTAATATTGTTGAGGAAGGAGCGTTATGAAGATACCACGCGTCGCGCGTTCCTTCCTTGATCATCATTGAGCATACCAATCTTCCCTGCGCGCCTGCCAACACTTTTACACCGCCAAACCTTTACTGGAGTCAGAATTCTCCTCTTTTTCAAGTTGCACTCTCAAATCTCAATATCCTCGTCAACTGACCAGCGACCTCATTGTCACGATTTGTGGTGCTGAAAGCTTGCATTCGGTCTCAACATCACTCCATGATTTGTGAGTTGTGCTAGCACCTCTGTTCTATCTGTTTGCTGATCAGAATTTAGATGATCGTTCACGGTGATACTGGAAGCACAAGCACAACCTCAACAGCAAGCAGCCATGGCTCCTGTATTCAGCCTGCCACGCAACGATCAAATTGGGAGTCCTCTGACTCGACTCCCGGCCGAACTGCGGCTAATGATTCTGCGATTGCTGCTGAAGACTGCGGAGCCCGTGTATGGGAGGACTGCTGTTCAGTACCGAAGAGCAGAATATGTATTGCAAGAGGATATCCGGGTGTCAAGGTCAGGCCATGTCAGCCAGCGAAGACCTCACGCCGTCTGGAAGACGTATACACGCCGCACACGATTCTTTCAGCCTAGCATCATTGCGTCTTGTCAACAGCTCTATAGTGAAGGGTTCTCAATACTTTACAGCGAGAATATCTCCAGGGTTCATGTGACAGGTGCTGGAGTCCGTATGCTCGATCACTACCAATACTGTGGTACGTATGAGCATGTCTCGGTATCAAACATAGAATGGTATCCTCTCAAGCAGGCTACTCGAGTTCTCCTCGACGTCCACAACTACAGGTACATCTCCCCGGAAAACTTCACTGATGCTTTTCGATGCCTATCCAATGCACCGCGGCGCAAGTTTGTCAACGTGGTGTTTCAAGTCCCGGATGCCATCGCACAAAGCCCTCAGTCTCTGGCCGCCTTCCGACTTCTACGGTGTGAATCCATCAAGTTCAGTGGCATTGACAAGTTGCTCTGGCAAGGCACAGCCGACATTGTTGAAAGCAAAGAAGTTATCCGAGATCCACTTAAATTGTACGATCAAGTACACGCATATTATCATCGACATTCGAGCCGGCTGCGACTGGAATTGAGTGACGATATGGAGAACGTCTTGCGAAGGCTACGAATCGCAGCTCAGTGCTTTGACTCGAAGACATTCGAGTCGGAGCGAGAAAGGATATTTGCGATGATGCAACGTCTTTTGCTTGACGAGACTCGGACTCTCAGGGCGGACGACCCCAACACATGGGCTCTCTCACGAGTTCGATAGAGAATGAGGCTGTAGTATAGGGTGAAGTAGCTGCGACTGATCAGCTCATGGATTGTGTGGCACAGAGGTCAAATACGGGCAGCCCGTGAGCGGCAATGAGAGCAGTAGCATACCATGTCCAGTTAGTAGCCTGAGTGGATAGTCCAAGCAACGAACAGTTGTCGCCTTCATCTCTGTCATAATTCGATATCACACAGCTCTTGAGACATTCTGCCACGGACTTGCGGGATCACATGGGCTATGAATCAAAGAGAACTAGGAGCAAGTGTCGTTCTTGAATGTTCTTTGACATGTGCGTGCAGATCGAATAAGTAGGTATGCTGTTGAGCTTCGTTTCTGGTCCCCTTTATCCATCAGCAATGCTACTAGACGCTGAGGCGGAAAAGTCCGGGGGTAGACGATGATGTGTCGGAGATCACCACATATACCACTTCTCAATGTCCAACAGCCATTCGTACCTTGAACCAGCGCAAGCCTGCTTATTCACAACACGTGCTTGCCTTACACGGGCCCTATCGCAGCAGGTGCGTTCTTTCGACAAGATTTGGTTCATTCAAAGTTGACCGTCTTATGGGATGTTGTCTGGATTGCGACAGCGACCAGAAAAAGGAATGAATTTAAGCCGTCACGTTCCCCATGACTTGTTCATGCATGAATATCATCACAGTTTGCCCTCAGAAGCAATCATAACGTCTGCAGATATTCATGCATCTACCGATCCTGCAGCGCTGCAGACCCAGACGATCGATGCATGCAATTCACGACTCAAGCTTTCCCATCTCACACATTCATGACTAACCTCGACATGATGCCTCTATGGGGCATATTAACATGATCGCCTCTCTGTATTCGGGGGCACACCAGTACACTGTAAAGAGCGACCTTGAGAGGCAGAGCAGCTGGTATGATGGGCTAGATTCGCACATCTACAAGACATCTAGAATCCTTCGATCTCGCACCTTGGGGGCACGCCAGTCCCTATAACTGATGCTTACCCACAGCCACCTTCATGTCCCAAAGTGAGAACGCCTACTCATCAGACTCTCCAAACTTCCGAAACCACGCAGCCATATCCCCCGACCCATCACTCCCACCAAACATCATCTCCCCAATCTGCAGCGTCTCCTCCGCCATCTCCTTCGCCCTCGCCCACATATCCACCTCAAACTCCTTAATCAACGGCTCCAACGCATCCTGAACAGAAGCGGCGTCCTCCCCAGCCATCTTAAACGCCTTGACGATAGCCCGCGACAACAAGAGCGCGTCCAACATAGCTGAGTTGACGCCTTCGCCTGCGCCGGGGTTCATAAGGTGCGCCGCGTCGCCGATGAGCGTTGCGGCTGGGTGGTGTGTCCAGGTGTGGCCGATGGGGAGACGGTAGAGCGGTTTTATATCGAGGGTTGCGGTGGGGTTATTGGCTGATTCGTCGTCGCATGCGACTGCGATAAGCTCCTTGATGGTGGTAGCCCATCGGGCAAACGGTGCGTCGTCACCGAGGAGTACCCCCTTCGCCTGCGTGGGGGTTTTTGTGTCCAAACCGCTCGTGCTCGCGAAGTGCTCATCGGATGTCGAGATGAAGATATAGATGCGAGCTGAGTCCGCCACGGAGCGCTGCGAGATAACACCGTGATGGTCCGCGAGGGAAGTGAATGTCCCGGTGCCGATGAAATCTGATAGGTGTGGGTGTTGAGACGTGTTTTGGGTGATGTCGAGGGTGATGTAATGCATACCTACATACTGCGGCTTGATGTCTGTCAGGAGAGCGCGGACTTTCGACCAGGTGCCATCCGCACCGATAACGAGGTCGAAGGTTTGGGTGCCATTTGGGCCGAAGTCAAGCGAGATCTCGGTGTGCCCAGTGGAGGCCGTGGTGTTATGGGCGGAGATGAGTTTGTGACCCCATTTGATGCTTGAGGCAGATAGATGCGAGAGCAGCAGCTGGAGAAGCTTGTGTCTGGAGATCTCAGGGCGGTGACTACCTTCGCCTTCATCCGTGTAGATGATGGTGCCGTCTTTGGTCGCGATAACTTGTGCTTCGGTACAGTCGCCTGTGAGTAGCATGAACTCGTCGAGGAGGTCACAGGCTTTGAGTGCGGCGAGGCCGGACTCTTCGTGGAGATCAAGGGAGCCGGAGGGCTTGGCGAGGTCTAAGGATGTAGGTTTGGGACGGAGCTCGAAGATGGTGAAGGGGATGGCGTGTCTGTGGAGAAGGAGGCCGAGCGTTAGGCCGGCTGGACCGGCGCCGATTATGGCGATGCGGAAGGAAGTGGGAGACATGCTGGGTTTTGTTGATGCTGGAGAGGGACTTCTGCGTGTTGGCTTAGTATGATGGAGGATTGTGTACTTGCAGGATGTGATTGAAGGGCGAGACTCATGTTGGCCATGATACTTATTTGTTTAAGTACTTGAAGTCCTCTGGTCTTTTCGAACATCTGATGTCTTGTAGCGAGCACTGGTCAGCGATACTCCTACGAACAGGTCAGGTAAGTTGCATTCAGCAGTTCCAGAGGGCTGTGGCGGCAGCTATCTTCCACTAAAGATATGCTTATCCCAGCCGACGGTGCTTATTGCTGATAAGAACGATCCCAGTAGATCTTGAGCTGATTCTGGTTAGCTAGCGCTGCGATAGCGTTAGTTAGAACCCGTGGTGGCGGCCGCTATCTTCTAGCGTGCTGCAAGATCAGGGCAACGGAAAGGGCCAATGTAACGCATGAAGGTTGGTGGCGGTTGCCGACGTGAGGTCTGGGGATGAAGTTCCGGATGTTACTGAATTGTATGGGACGAGGACGGATGGCGGACCATCTGGTCTCCGTTGAAATTGCACAGAAGGTAATCCACAGACCTCGCGAACGCCGGAGGCATTTCACAGCACCGCGCTTCTGCGCAGTGGTACTTGCTCGCTTCGTTTCGAATATTACTTGCAATCCGGCGGCAGTAGCGAGTCAAAATGTTGGGGCTCGGCTCATCTGACGGAGTAGTTACGGCTGTCGACCCTCTCCGTATCATTCTCGGTACCAGAGGAAACGGCAGGAAGTTCTGTGATAAGCGGTCTGGTGGTGAGGACCTGCGTACCAGAATTTGCCGTAGGGGGGTGAGTCATGCTGCCGTCCATTAAATCTCTCCGCCAGATTTTGAATTCTGCAGTTAATGCCCATACGGCGACGGCTACTGTCTGTATATTTACGACTTTCCCTTCAGTGTCAGCGCATACCTACCTCGCCTTCGCGGTTCTGCAGTGAGGTCAATCATATTACGTGCATAGCTCTGGATAAAAATGGATATCCTCGGCGCACTCGAAGCAATGGTAGATGCGGTTGGCAATGACCCAGCATTAATCGATACTTCCGAATTCGACATCAAGCGATGGCAGCAACTCTTCAACCTTTCCGCCACTGATGCGCGAGCAGCAATCGAGGCGTATCGGAATGATATGTCAAGGACCGTAATCACAGATGACCACTGGAGCCTCATAAGTGAGGCAAAGGAAGCAGAAGGCTTCGACAAAGAAGCATATGCGTACTCACTGGAGAAGCAAAAGCAACCGACAACCGCATCTCGCGAAAATAATGTCTCACGATCAAGAGGCACATACATTGTGCAAGCCGATGGTCGAGTGTCTTCTCCAGGTGTGGTTCAGTCAATCCTTGGTCTGAGTCATGCACCAGATATGTGCTCAGGTCAAGGAGAGCATGGCGCCGCAGCCTTCGTCAAGCTTAAGTGCCACGACAAAGACACGCTCGTTGCTTGGCTTGCAGTAAACCACCCACTGTTTCGTCCAACGATTGTACGGCTATCGAAAGCAGCAAAGGAGCTCAGCCCTCAATGCCTAGCGCCGTACTTGGGAACCGATATGACGCTACCTCAACATCGTCCAAGCACATCTTGCTTCGAACCACGACCACGACAAAACGAGTATCCGGTGTGGTACTTCTTTTACGGCAGGCTAGCAGACGCAGACACCCTGCAGCATCTGCTCAATCCGGATCAGCGACCGACCCTCCAGCCTGCGAAAGTGTATGGCGCTCGCCTAAAAAGTTGGCAGGGGAAGTATCGAGCTGTCGTGGATGGAAACGCAGAGGACGTGGTTGTAGGTCACGCATTCCTAGTTGAGAACAGTGAGCAGGAGGATACCTTGTGTTTCTTTGAGACAGACATGTATGAAGTTGTGCGATGCAATATCCATATGGAGGGAGGAAGTCAGCCTGGGCTTATCTTTCGTTTTGACGGATCAATCTTGACTTGACGACTATAAATGGCCCGCTAGAATGGATTGCTCGCACAATTCATTGCGCCTGGTGCTGAAAATGACCGAGCTTCGCATGATGAAAGACGAAGAAGAGGTCGAGGGCCAAATACCTTGGCACCTCACTCCCGTCCACCAACACTAGTACCGAACAGGAATGGTACTGCCAAGGTGGGGGTTCCGGTTGAGTTTCCACGCCAAAGAACCGACTTCCTCTCGGGGGATTTTTCTCTGGCTTCGGATTTCTTACTTCATCGCTCTAATCGTTCATACCGATATACAGCGGATGATTTTTCATCGTCTTCGGAGTGTGCTGACATGGAGGATCTCTCTTGTGGACCTCTAGCATGATCGCTGAATGCGAATTACCAGATCAAGCAATGACTTAAAATGGCGCGCCCTTGCTGGCGAGCTGCCCACGTACAAGGCATGGTTGATGTTTTTCACAAGGGCATGGTGTCCATTGCACGTACAGTAATCTAGCAGGCATGCGGAGATACTCCTGTGAAAAATACAAGTCATGCCTTGGAACAACGCCTGCTGTCAGGCAACCAGTCGGTACGATATCGACGGGACAATTCTAAGCCGGCTGGCTTGATCGAGCTTTGGTCAAAGGACGGTGCAGTCCCATCGTCGGGACAATCTATCTTCTAAAAAATGGACTTAGCTGCTTCCTGGCTTGAGCTGTGAGCTGCAGAAGATCACTCTATGGTCAACGATGGTTTCCTGTACTACAGAGCACGCCTGCGGTGGCGGAAAATGCACAGCTGCCAGCGCTTTCTGCGAACCTCAGCTTCTTCAGCAACAAAGCCCGCTTCTACGGTGTCCTCCCGAAGTGCTCGTTCTTATCTTGCGCTACATCGTCGTACGACAAGCTCCGATACCGAGTCCAGCCAATGTTCGACTGGAGCAAGAGGAAAAACTGCAACTTCGGGTGCTGGGCACATGCCAGCTACTCTACTCAATCGGGACTTATATGTTCGTGTCGGAGAACACAATCCGCATTCCAGTCGAACTTGGCACTGGACGTGTCGAGAATTATGCCAAGGGAGATATGGCAGCGTCGTACGTGGAGCTCGGGTTGCCAGCTACACAATTAGTACAGCACAACTTAACCAAGACACAACTGCATAGGTTCCATAGAGTCATGCTGCATGTCGAACCAGGAAAGCCGCTGTCACACGAGCCAATGCTGCTAGTGAGGTTTCTGCGGAACATCAGAGATCAATTGCGGGACAAGCACGTTGTTGTTACCTTTGAACACCTCAGTTACTGGCACGAAATTAATCCGTCCGTTGCCTGTTTATCCTCTGGGTTTAAGGAATTGGTCCGATGTACTACAGAACGTCTAATCGGCACGTTCGAGATAATCCGCTGCAGGACCTTCGAGATGGCGATGGTACCGGAAACTGAATATGCGGGAATCAAAGCTATCGTTGAGGGCATCGGACCGGTTTATGATTTGCCTGCGTAAGCTGAGAACCTTTGCAGCTTATGGCAGGAACGAAGGGCCCTTCTCGGAACTTGCGGAATTCTTCGAAACGATGTTGAAGTCTTGAGACGCTTGTTGGGAGCTGCCTGCAGGTTCGATACTCAGTCCTTTGTTGGGCACTGGCAGGAATTGGTCGACCGCACCCGAGCAAAGGGGAACCATCGGCCAGAGCCAGGACTGCACTTCACAAGCAACAAAACTATTAGCGCGACTGCGAAGGATGTCAGCGGTCACCCAGTTGTCCAGCGCTAGCTTTGAGAGCCTGAGAGCCTGACAGTGCTTTCTAGGAGCAAGCATGATCCGTGTGACAATCGCGTGCATTGTCATTCACTTTCGTGTCCACTGGCTTGGCAGTGGTGATAATGCAGGTTCTATCATTTACTTACATCGTCCACCATCTTCCAACATCTCTCCACATCTGGTCGCAACACATTTCCTCGATACACGAAATCTTCCTTTTGGAACTCAAGCAGCGAAACCCAACATTCCTGGCCACCTCGATTATTGAACCAAATCGAAAGACTCTTCGCTGATCATGGCCGACAAGACGCATCCTCAACGGGATTCATCTTGCACGACCACAACGGCCACAAAAGTTATACAACCTACTCTTGCACCATGCCTATCTCCAAGCTCAGTCAATCCGCATCAAAGCAGACTAATGGGTCTTCCCACTGAGATCAGACTGATCATTCTACGGGAGCTGTTGGTTGTCGAACAACCATTGGCTAAGAGAAGGACCTACGAACCACCAAGGGCGAAATGGTACTACACAACTGCATGGAATTGCGCGGAAGAGCAAGATTTTGTCGAGAATCTACAATTCTTGTTAGGCGAGACTGTTGTGAGTGGTTACGGCCTAACACCTGCAGTGCTTGGAGTCTGTCAGGAGCTGTTGTATCAGGGCTGGCCGTTGCTGTACGGAGAGAACACGCTGGAGGTCGATATGTTTCCAGGCGACTGTCCAACCACCGTCGCCGGCACCGGTATAAGCGCCATGTACCGCATTGGCAATGCTCTTGTATGCGGCGAACGTGCTGTTGATGGCTCCAACGTGGTAAGCACAGGACCTAGAGGAGGGTTGCAGCTTCACGAGAACGCCATGAAACTCTTGTTCAAGTTCAAGAAACTAGAAGTACGCCTGAACGTCGGGCACACCCACTACATCGGATGCAGGTACTGGCCTTTTCGCGACCTCCTCACCCATATTGCGCCTGCGCTTGTGGGATGCTCTGTTGCTTTTATGTTCCTCAATTCGGAGATGCTACAACTCGCCATGCTTCAGCGCTGGATAGATGCTCTGCAAATACTCCGCTGCGACCAATTCCAGCTTCACGGAGTGCGAGACGATGCCTTGAACAAGAGCCACCGCCGCAGGGTTATTGAAGTGGTCACAAGCCAAGACGAAATCGTCGACCTCTCCCTACCACTTAGGAACTTGAACAGCCTTGTTCACAGATTTGAATCTCCCCCAATTGCTGCACTTGACAGCAGCTGGGCGCTTCCGACGCTGCAAAACCTTACGAACGCAGCTATGCGATTTGATGTTGAGGAATTCAATAACCTTCGGTCCGAATGTATCGCAACGCTGGACCGAGCGTATCTCAGTATAAAGCAGGACATCCTCAAGGCTAGCTAGTCTGGTTGCGTAAATGCTGGTAGTCCATTTTCGAAGCTGTTGCCATAGCGTAGCAGATCGAAGGCTATAAGATTGAGTTATGGTAACGGAGCAGTCCGTAAGAGGCGAAGGATGTTGGAAAGGCGGTATTGCACTCAAAATGGCGAAATGTGAAGTGCCGATTGAATGGCTGGGCATTGCGGCATCTTTGTAACAAAACAGGTGAAGACAGACGACAAACCTCAAGAAAGTCGACGATTGGTAAGGACATGGTGAAGTGGCGCCATTTCAGCATTACTAGCAGTCAGCAATGTTCCATCTGAGCGAGAGTATCAGTCGTCCTCGACATTCGTATAGCTGAAGAGTGCACCTGCTTTGCTTTCCAGTTGTGCTGTGCGCTGGTCGGTAGCTGCACTTTGTGGACTGAAAGTGAAAGAAATGTGACGACCGAGTGAAGCTTGTCAGTAACAGCCACCACCTAATACCATCGCACCTTCCATCTCTACAGCAAATACCAGGATCAGCCTGCGTTCACGCCATTCACTGAACATTAAGTCTATTCGGTCTTTTCTGGCTGTCGTATAGTCGTGCCCATTGCTTCCACTGCCGTGCATATACCATCAATCGGTAAGCTTACTTTCTCGATTTCCAACCTCAAGTCCTTCAACAAGATCTGACGTGTCTTACAGTACTAACAGTCGATGCTGCGAGCGCGATTCTATCCTGATGGCAGCAACGGCGGAAGATAGCAAGGTAGAGGCCCAAACGGATCCAACACCAGACTCGAGCAAGATGTCCAGCTGCAAGCCTTCCTTGCCATTCAAAGACCAAGCACAAAGTCCTCTATTACAGCTTCCAGCCGAGATCCGTCTCATGATCCTTCGAGAAGTGCTCCTTTCCCCAGCTCCTCTATCCGAACGAGCCAGTTACGAGAAACCATGCAAGCAATGGTGTCAGCCGAAGAAAGAGATCCAGCCTCGAAAGAAGTCTAAGAGAACCTCTCTACCAAGAAAAGCAAAGGAGAAACAAAAAGCGATCGTGGAAACGTCAGATGGCGAGTCGGAAGATGAAGCCAAAGAGGTCAAAACCAAGCTCGTGGCAGGATATAATCTCGCGCCAGCTATTCTCAGGACTTGTCAAGCTCTTCTCATCGAAGGATGGCCCGTTCTGTATGAAGGGAATATCCTTAAGCTGGTATATACAGATCACCCGATCTCGTTCTACAAACGCAGAGAGACCCCATATTTGTCGATGTGGGCATACAGGAATGATGCTTTGTTGTGTTTACGATATTCCTACGGCAAGGCTCAGATGCGGCTAGACGAGGGTGCGAGAGACTTTCTCCTACGCTTTAAGTCTCTCCTCTTGGACTGCACGGTCCACACAGACAAGCGAGACAAGCGAGCCGGCAAGCACTTCCGATCAGGGCTGGAGATCTTAGGGCCAATAGTTGCAGGCAAAAGCATACGCGTCATGCTTCCGCCGACAGGTCGATCCCTATTCTCGAACGAGGTGTACCTGAAAGCCTTCCAACTCCTGCGATGCAAAGCCTTCGCAATGACTGGCGCTGCATACCATAAGATCGACGAAGTCACCAACACTGTGCTCAGCGATACCGAAGTGTTGAACCTAGCGAACGCATCAAAGATGTTGAGACCAGTCAAAAGTCACTTCAAGTACAGGGCGTCCCCTTCGCTTCGTGAATGGGCCGAGGGCAAGATATCAGAACTATATGCTGCTGTCCTTGACTTCGACTCGGCAAAGTTCGAGGAAATCAGGGCAGAACTTGTGGCTGAATACGACGAAGAGCAGGCTCGAATCAAGCAAGAGCTCTATGCGGACGACACCTGGAAGAATTGAAACCGCTTTTCAGTCGAAGTCGCACAAGCCGAATCGTGCGTAGAGGGTCCAGCTTCTATGACTACGTGTACTGCCGCTGAAATGGCGTGAAGAGCACGTGTTGCCACCACGAGCACAAGTGCTATGAGATGGCAGTGGATGATGTGACGATGAAATTCATTTCGAGTGGCATAGTGAAAAAGCGTTGAGAAGCTTATGGCGACGTCGACCACTTTCGGACTGTTTTTGGAGGCATCAAATGAGGTACATTGATGTGAGTAGCTTTGCAAAGCACAATGTGTATAACGGTCTCGAGTATGATATGATGGTACCAGGCCGTTTGTGAATACTTCTGGTTGGCTCTTCACTTTTCGTCCAGCATCTGGCGTACACTCTGCAGGAGCTCAGGACAATAGACTTGACAATGACCAGCTTGAAACATCAATAAGAAGACACAAGTTTTGAGCTCTTGATTCGATGGGCACCTCCATCTTTGTCGTAAGATGAGCAGGATGAACGGGTATGTCTGACTGCCAGCGTTCCAAACCTGCCTCGTCTGCCAAGAAGCACTAAATCCCGTGACCTTATTAGCGCCACGAACTTCTCCTTGCTCACAGAAGCCTAGTACTTTCGTGATTCTATGTGCACGATCGCGACGGGATAATGACAGTTTTTGCTGGCTTCTTGCGCGTGCCTGTCGTTGTCGTTAGGACCAACGTGTACTAGTGGTACGGCTAGACTGAAGACTATTCAGGATCAACTGACTATGGTTTCCGCGATCGATGCAGCCGCTTTGGGCGGCACTCGGAAAGGCTCTAAGGTGAGGCAGTGGGCGATTCTTACTGATCAGGCGAAAAAGTTCCTATCGAAGAATATTCGACTCGAGCTGCTCATGCTTTGGGCAAGATGTTAGGCTGGTCAACAACATCAGTGCCAGGCTTGGACCAGCCTCTGGTAGACCAAAATCTACCAGATGGACGTCCTTAACAGGTGTTTAACCGACTATTGCGTCTGAAAACCTAGCATGTGACAGGCTTGGAGCATGCTACCATCAGCGCGACCTTGCTAACGATTGCAGCACTTTGCGATACTGCCTGTTGAGTCATGGCGCTGAGCAACGCGACTGTCGTGAAGCTAGTCACTCCATCTGACTCGCACAGACGTGACTTGTGGACGACGCCGCATGAGAAACAACAGACCCCAAAAGTTCAGCTGCAGAACTGTTCGAATTAGCAGTTGTCGCTCGTTAATTCTCAAAGATGACGGCTCAACCTGAACCTGCGTCGGCGCTGAGCACACTGAAACACAAAAACAAGCTGTTGGGCTTCTCACCTACATCGTCTCAGCTTGCTAACGAGTAAAGCTCTTTCATACAACTACCTGCAGAACTCAGGCTTATGATCCTCCGCTACTTGCTGGTTGCCGATGAACCACTATCTGATCGAACTTCCTATCCACGACCCCAACCTCTCATACTGCCCCCAACAAGTATTCTAGAGAGCCAAAGCAACTGCGTGGGACATGGAAGCACGTCTAGGCAGGCACAGCGCACACGAATTGCGAAAGTAACCATACCGGGTGTCCACCAAGCAACAAAAGGAAACCAAAGAGGATATTTCCAGAAGACAGCTCAGATGGTCCACGGCTATAAGCTCAGCCCGGCGGTTCTCCGGTCATGCCAAAGACTGCTGTTGGAAGGCCTCCCTGTGCTATATCACGAGAATACTCTTGTCGTGCAGCTCAGTGTATCCAACGACTTTCCTCATGCATCAGTCGAAGCATTTGAGGCGTATCCTAGCAAGATCATACTGACGTCCCGCAACTCGCACAACATCCATCCTTCGCAATGGGACAAGAAGGCTCAGTCGATGATAGCACGTTTCGAACGTATCGAGCTGCGAATGCCCTTGGGTATCCACAAGTCAGAATATGCTTATACTCATACTAGAAGCATGATCCGTATGCTGGGTGCAGCGATCGCTGAAAAAACCCTGAACGTTCATTTTGCAGAATCAGGAAAGATTAGTCACGAGTTGTGGGCCAGATCTGTGAAGACCACACTGCTTGCTCAATGCGAAAAGATAGCATGGTCGGGTCCACTGGAACGAGTCTTATCCGCGGTGACCAAAATTTCACCAAAGCGGCCAGCCGGTTCACGATTTAATGGCTCAGTACCGCAAAACAAAAAGCCTGCGGAAAGGACTAGCAGGTCTGGATGAGAACGAGGACCAAGATTGGCTAAAACGAAAAGAGAAGGAGCTCTATGCAGCCGTACAGGACTTTGACTTGGCCGCATTCGAAGCAACTCGCGATGAGATGGTGGAAGAGTTGATGAGAAGAACGACCAAGGCAGTGAGCGATCTCAGTGTGACTCAGGCTGACGATCAAGGACCGACTCAGCAGAGCAGAATCGAGCTTCTAGATGACTAGAAGGTTGCAGGAGAAATCAGGAATGATACAAGCAGGAGGCGTTGATGGAGCTACCTTCGAACTCGCGGATGACATGGTCTAGAGCCGACTCTAATTCTTATTGCCGTTGAATACAGCAGCAAGCTTACAAGCAGTTATTAGTAATCGGAAAATTGCCTATTCGGGAAGTCCAGACCTTCCCTTTGCGGTAAGCATAGTACTCTCTCTGTCAACACATTGCGCGGGACAGTGTACTGGAGCAGAGCTAAGATTGCAATCCAGACTCATTGGTTCACCATTGGCTCTCTTGTGTACACGCTTTGCGGTTATACTTACATGGCGTCCTGCACAACGACGCCTAACGCACGTATGCACCACCAGTCAGCGCAGATGTATATCATCAATCTGCGAAGCAAGCTCAAAATGCTGAAACGCGTAAAGGGCTGCAGCCTTCGACTGTCGCCCCTTCTATTCATGGCAGCTTATGCAGCCTATGACAGTTTCTCGCACGAGACTACGCATTGTCACTGCCCATTCTCACGTGGCGAACACGAAAAGGGGGAGCTAAGATCGAGGTCAGAGAGGTAGCTTGCATGTTGCTGCTGTTATGTCAACTGGCCTAGTGCGACAAATGACCAGCATATAAAGACCGCATCCCCCTCATCTTTTTGCTCAACAGTCCGTGTACTATCAACACCAGCTACGATGCTCGCTCTTAAATCCGTCCTCTTCTCTGCTCTCATTGGCACAATGTCCACCATCGTCAGCGCCAACCGGATAGCTCACCACAACGGACTCAGCGTTCACGTCTACCACCTCGCGCCAGAACCAGTTCTCTACCAGAACAGCACAGACCTGTCCTTCTCTCCAACCGCATTCACTCTCATCTCAGGCCATCACTCCGCAGTCCTAGTCGATGCACCAGCAACAACAGGCCAGGGCCAAGAAATCATAGAATGGATTGCCAAGACCATACCGGGCAAAAGCCTCAAGTACATCTACGTTACCCACGGCCATGGTGACCACTTCTTCTCTGCTGGTGTCCTCCAACAGAAGTATCCGAATGCTAAGGTGATTGCCACAAAAGGTACAGCCGAACACATAGCACAGCAGTACACCCAGCCCTTCTTCGACTCCTTCTGGGCCGCGCTCTTCCCAGACAAGATCGATACCAAGCCCATCAGCGTCGACGTCCTCCCAGAAGATGGCATCTTCAAGCTTGAAGGCCACGACTTCAGGGCGGTCTCAGTTGGTCAAGGCGATACGTACAATTCGACGGTCCTGCACGTCCCATCCCTTGATCTTGTGGTAGGCGGCGACGTGGTCTATGGCGACTGCCACCAGCTCTTCGCAGAGGACAACACACCTGAACTTCGTGCTAAGTGGCTGGACAGCCTAGACAAAGTTGCGGCTCTGAAGCCGAAGGTTGTGGTGCCCAGTCATATGCGAGAGGATAATGCGTATAGTCCTGATCATGTGGATGAGACGAAGGAGTACATCAGGGCTTACGAGCAGTTCTTGAAGGAATCAAAAACATGGCAAGAACTCGAGGGAAAGTTGAAGGAGAGATTTCCTGATAGAGATGGCACCTTCATTCTGAGATGGAGTTGTCAGGCACCATTCGGGGCGGATTTCTGAAGCGGTTCTCGATGGGAAGCGTAGGATGCCACTTGCCTTGGCATTGTGCCAACCAGTACCGGCACTGTTTGTTGCAGCTTGTCAAGACGTAACACATAGATGCTAATATCATAGACATTACCTTGATTCATTGCCAGAGATCTCCGAATGTTCTGGCCATCTGAACAGACGTGACAGGCAAGCACCAACTCGCCCGAGCTCGCCAAGTTCTTCCTTTCCGAACCTGCTTTGACCCTAGTGACGTCAGTGCTTCGCCTCCCCCTCCCCTCATCACTTATGCTTCCTCCTCGCCTACGCCACACCTACCTCTGCATGAAACTGTTGGCTCCTCTGTTCTATCATCCCTATTGTATTCACATTCCATCCTAAGCATACAACACTAAACAGACTATCAAACATACTTGACTCCTCAACATGAACGTCCCAGGCTTCAACGACCGCGAGAAGGGCATGGAGGATGACTACATTCGGAAGAGAGAGTAAGCCGCACGATCCATCTATCCCCATTTCCCGGGCTGGTCTCGGCAAGCCAGCCATGCTACATTGTCTTTCCACGATTCCAGTAGTCCCAAGTACTGGCAGCACGCTGACAACCCTGTAGAGCCGAGAAATTTGCCCAGAAGAAAGGGCAACAGGCTACGCCACAGCCGGGTGGTCAAGGCAGTGGGAGCAATGTGCAGGCGAACCAGGGTGGGCTGAGTAATCAAGGGACTGGCCAGGCGAAGTGAGTGATTGGGCATGATTGTTGATCGATGAAGTGGAGAGCAATATTACCTGGAGTTGAGCTATGAGCCGGTCAAGTTGAGTACGGAATAGTCTGCAGTGAAGAGCTTGTTCGCCTAAACTGGATATTGCTTTAGTGGTCGCGCTGAGCAGACGTGATCGAACACCTTCGGTAGGGAAAGCAACTCTTTGCGTGGAACAACTTGATATTGTATCCTTAAATGTATTTGCACCTTTTCTCTATGCCAAGTCTAGCTCTATGAACCATGTCCTATCAAAGGATCGACTAAAGTAAGTATGCTGTTACTCTTGTCTCCAAAGTACCGCTCGAAAGCCCTCCAGTACCAGAAGACCAGCTCACCTCACCTCACTTCATCTCTGTAGCCCTCGTAAATCGTAATCATAGCTCATATGCCTCATGTCTCGTTTCTCACCAATTACCATCCTCCCCTCCAGATCTAGTGCTGACACCCAGATCTCGCACCAAAGTGATTCATATAATCACAAGCAAATTCCTTTCGATCCGCCCGACAAAAGTTGTTCGCAGCATCATTACCGCCGCACTTATCGATACCCTCGGGCTCGTTAGCGTTGCAGATGACACATCCGTCGTTGTCGCAGGTACAGTGAGTGCTGCAGTAGTGTCCATCAAGGTAGATTCCAATGTTGCTCGGACAATGACCTGCATCACCAAGATTGATGTTCTTTTCCATATCGGGGCCCTTGCAGTAGAAGTCGAAATCAGGAGAGCCAGCGGGTGGGTCTCGTGCCGCGAGGGATCGCTTCGGGGCACTGACGGTCGACAACGTGGTCGCAGGCTTCGGGGCAACAACTGATGCCTCATTCGCACGCGGAGAGAGGACCTCTGGAGCATCGCGCATGATCAAGTCGTGGACGTGGCTGGGGAAGGTGTCAAGGTCACGGAGAACGATGGCTTCATCTCGTGCTTCCAAAGCCTCGATCTCATCGCGGCTGTGGTAGGTGAGGAAGTCTGAGCCGTCATCTCGTTTCTTGATACAGTTATATTGAGCTGTGTAGCCAAGATAGCAATACGGTTTCGGCTGTAAATTTTGGCACCTACACCAATCATCACAATCGCTGTACTCGCCGAATTCGCCCTTGTATTGGACTTTGCCTTTATCGGTGCAGTAGAACTGATAGGAAAAGCCCTGGCAATAAGCTGTGGTCAACTTGTCGTCATTGCAAACCAGAGCGTAGTTGTTGCTGTTGCCGATCATGGGAGCCATTGGCGAAGCTACCTCGTGTTGAACAGGCTTGGGGTCGGTTTCGATGGTGAGGATAATGTCGCGCTTGGAATGCTCGGCACCAGCTGTGGTTGTCGAGCTTGCATTGCAACTGCAGGACCATTCTGGATGGCTTGCATCGCAGACAACTCTAATACCCAGACCCCCACCGCAGGCATCGTAACCACCGCTGCATTCCATCTGCCCTTGGTCATTGCATTCACAGGCTGTTCGACAGTCGTAAGCATTGACAACGGCGTAGAAATCGGCTGGGCAGGTGATAAGATCCTTTGCTGCGTTGATGTCCTTACCACTGCACTGGACTTCTGAGGTTGCCCGCGACTCTAGGCGTGCACCAGCTGGGTTGCGGCGGGTGGTCGAAGACTGTTGTGTACTTTGAGCTCCCACGGCATGTGGAGGCGTGATCTGTGGAAGGGTGGTCGGACCTGGAGTGTAGCTCAAGACGGGATTTGGCTGAGTCACGGTTGCCGACTTCTTGGTAGTGGCTGGTTCGTCACGCTCCTGATTCTGAGCAGAGCAATCGCACTTGAATTTGAAGTTAGGTCCAACCGCACACCAGGCGCTCAGCTGGCTTTCAGGACCACAATCCGATGGAGCGTCGCAGTGGACCTGGCCATTCGAGCAGCTGCAGTACTGTGAACACGTATCTCCGGACCAGTGAAGGGTGTTTCCGTCCGCGCATACAACACCCGTGTCGAATCGTTCAGTAGTGTCCGAGCCTGTGCATGTCATGGCATTTGCTTGATCGGCAGAAGGTTCTCTTGCTTCGACAGCAGGTTCTGGTGATCCGGAGCTAATGACGTTCACCTCATCACGTTTCGCGCGACACTGGCAGGTATAATTGGGTCCAATAGCGCAGGCAGCATTCACGTCTTTGACTGGACCGCAATCAGAAGGTGGGTGACAATCAATCGAGTCTCCATCGCAGTCGCAGTACTTGGCACAATCGTTACCGGACCAGGACAAGAAATTGCCGTCCATGCAGACACCGACGTCCTGCTTGGTTGTCATGTCAGCACCGCTGCAGGTCATGCTGGTGACCTCTCGAGCATCCATGTTTGTGTGCGATGATGCGTCTGACAAGGCTCGAGCGTTGATCTCGTTGTGCTTCGTGGCCTTTTCACATGAGCAGGCGAAGGAGGATGTTTCGCTGGTGCAGAAATGGGTCACTTCATAGAACGATTCCGGGCACCCTGCAGCAGGAGAGTCGCAGCTCATGGTGCCTTCCTCGTCGCAGTGGCACAACTTCTGGCAGCCATCGCCTGAGAGAGGCAATAAGAAACCATTCTCACAAACCTGAGCGAAGTTCTCTTCTTGCATGTCCGGGCCACTGCATTGAGCTTCGTATGTTGTGGGGCTGTCGTTGTTGCTTGATTCAGGCGCATGGCTGTCGACTTCAGCGGCACAGTCGTCGGTGCGTCCTTCAAGACTGCCTGGCAGTGTGGTGCACCTACGAAAGGACCAAGAGAGACCAAAGCTCGATCTGCAGAATGTTTCGAACTCCGAACTGTTACCACAATCTCCCGGGTTGCACTTGAGGTTTCCCTCCGAGTCGCAAACGCATGTCTCATTGCAGTCCTTTTGGATCGTCATGGTCACCTCCTTTCCATCTGCACAGACAGCAGAATACGTTCCAAGTACAACGTCATTGCCCGTGTAGCAATACTTTTGGTATTTCTGACTTCGTGCAGCAGGGGCAGCATGAGTAGTGACGGTGGTAGCTCCAATGCTGGTAGGACGTAATGGTGCGCTGAACGGAGCCCTTGTAACAGTTATTTGCGTGACGGAAGTTGGTCGTAGCGGAGCAGAAGGTGGCACATCCTCATCACGTTTCTTGGCGGTGAATGGCGGACCCTGGGTAGTGCTTTTGGTGAAACGTTGTGGCGTTCTAGTCTCTGATCGAGCTGTGACGGTGAAAGTCTTTGTTGAAGGTACGGCGATCGAGATTGACGATACCACAGTAGTGACCGTATTAGCAACACTCATGGACGATTTTTCAGCCTCGACATCTCGCTTGTTACCACCTGGGCAGCTGCAAGTGAATTCTGGCTTCTGTCGGCGGCAAAATTCCCGTACAGCTTCAGAGTCGGCACAGTCGAGGTTGGGACTCAAGCAGTTCATGCCCCAGTCCTGACAGTCGCAAGCCTGAAAACAGTCGGCGCCAGACATAAGGAAATGATCACCATTGAAGCAAGTTCCAACGTATAGTTTCTCGGGAATTGCGGTGCCCACGCACCCAATGTTCCCCTTGCCCAGATCAGATCTTGCTGTAGGTGGTGCTGAGACTACAATTGTAGAAGTCGAGGTTGAGGTTGATGCAGCACCAGATACAGAGGTTGGACCATGTGGTCTAGTGTGGTTGGCACCTGACCAAGGTCCCCAAGTGTGGCCTTGACCTGATGACCCGGCTGGAGTCGATGCAGCCGAAGCTGGAACCTGCCCAGTGGTGAGTGGACTGGCAGCCTCATTGCGAGGGACGTGGGCTGCTGTTGCAGAACCTGCCAAGAAGGCCAGGCTGACGAAAGGGACACACCTCATGGTGCGTGGTTTCGTGAGGTTTCAGGTAGGATGTATGTGTGGATAGAAATCTATCGAAAATGTATGAGTTGTTCAGATCTGACAAAGTAGTCTCAATGGTTAGGTGGGAGGAAAGGTTGTGTATCGTAGAACGGTGGAAAGCTGTGGTTTATATGGGCGAGAGCGACAGTGAGCTGCAAACGGTCGAATGCATGTGCCTACTCAACGAAACGTCGGTGACACTGCATCGTTGAAACACGTTGATTGATTCTTGCTTCAGATGAAGTCAAAGTCACAGACCTATCCGTCTCTATGCACACCGGGTGTTTGCAATGCTCCACAAGCGTCTTCAGAACGGCCTATTGATAACCTCCTCAAACACAACTCTTATACCCTGCGCCTGGTCCATATGCTGTCTATTCATCTCAGATAGTGAAGTTCTGACGTGATATCGAAATAAGACGCTTGGCCTCGTTTGCCTCGCCGCTTTCGGGGAAGGGAGCTAACGGTGACTGTACCAGCCTCGGCATTAGGTGTTCTCGTAACTGCTTCAGAATATGATCGCCCACATGCCTGGCTCTTTTCCACCGCTTCTCGACATTGGCGTCCTCCGGACAGTGCCAGGAAAGATGTTGTCGGCGTGTCACAAGACTCTTTAGTAGACTCGATCGGGACCATCCCCTTCAGAGGGTCTTTCTTGAATGGCTGTATAGTTTGTGGCATAGGCTGTGTTCCTTGTGATTCTTTGACAGATGCTTGAGAGTTACCTTGTCCAACCATTTCATCCGTGTGCTCTTCCTGAACTCGACGCACCACTGCGTGCTTTGCGACCAGCTTCTTAGAGCCGTCGTTCCAGCTCAGGACTTTAGTGAGACTGTTTGTCTTGAGTGTGTGAACATCACCTTCGTCTTCTGACAGCATGTCTTGTGGTTCTGGAAGCTCAAGAGGGATATTAGTGGAGGAAGAAAGAGGCGCGACTGTTGTAGAAGATGACAATTTCATGAGCTCTTGTCCTTGCGTACTGTTTCGTATAGCTTCTCGAGAATCTTTTTGAGTTGCTTCGTGATCGTAAGTGGTAGTCTGAATCTCAGGAGATCTAGTATGAGAAGCCTCGTCCTTGGTAGCTGTCATTTTGCCTTGCTCGCCAATATCAGGCGAAGCCGAAGTGTACTGAGACGCCACGCTCGGAGAGAAGCTGTGTTGATTATCAGGAGGAGCGGTGGTGTCAATCGCGGCGGCATTGCGGGTACTGGCGTCCTCCCGAAATGCCTACAGTAGTGTCAGTCAGATGTGGCCAGGTCGACAATGGCACAAGCCACGAACCATAAATTCTCTGTTCGGCTTCGGTTCGTCGAAATCGATCAGATCCACCTGACTAGCACAATTTCGTGTTCTGTGCTTGGCCGATTTGCAGAATAGACAGTGTCGCTGTCGGCCACTAGCCATGATAATGCAGCTGATCGATAAGCGTTGTGCAACAGATCGTACAAATGTAGCTTAGTATGCACAGCAATGTTATTGCTCAAGTTGATGTGGTACTTGTTTGTTTTGGTGGGAAAGTTTGCTGCGGCTGCTTTGTGAAGGTAATTGCCAAACCATCAGTCGAGGAAGGAGCGCGTCAACCATCACTTTTCTCCAATTCTTGCGCAGCCATGATTCTAACGGCAGCTGCGGCTTGATACAAGTCCGTGACGGTGTTCGCGCCTTCCTTGACTTCATGCCCGTCACCTTCACGGACAAGATGAAGCGCATCGAACCCAAGATCAGCTGCACCAAGGTAGTCCTTCTCGTAGTCATCACCGATGTGTATAAACTTGGACTCCTTGATCGTGTTCATTTGCCTGGTAATCTGCACCTTAAGCTTCATCGTCTGGAAGCTAGGTGTCCAGTCCTCCTGCTGCTGTTCAAGCTTCGATGCAAAATTGACGTTGGCCAAAGTAGCTGCATGACTGAATATTTCCGGGTCCGGCTTTTCGGCTGATGCTTCATAACTCGTAGCCAGGAAGTCGACGTCGTTCAGTGGATTGTAGGCATGATGCCAAACGCTCTTCATGATTTCTGACATGTCAGGACCCGTCCGACTTGCTCGCTCCCGAGCACTTTCTGGTACTGGCATCGCATCAATGCCTACCCTCAGACCAAGGCTTTGCAAGACACTCTTGACCCTCGGATCTGAATTTGAGATGACACCCACAAAGACTGGAGGATCGTTTGGACCTGTATATTGCTGCTTGAGCTCTCGCATGCTGGCGAAAAATGGCTTGACGTCAGGATACAACTCATATGCTGCGCTTGAAGTGAAGTGGTTGTATAGCTCATCGCCAAGATGATCAGGAATCCGTGCCTCGTCCACAACACGTCTGAATGCGTCGTTGACGACGGTCTTCCACCATGCTCGGGGACTACTCAGTTGATTCTTGCCGTAATTTGGATACTCTTCCGATATCTCCTTGAATGACTTGAGAAACGCTTTGCCAAGATCATCTGTTCGAATGTCCTCCTCCTTGAGGCCACATCTTCTAGCGACCTTTATGTACTGAGTCGTGATTGGTTCGCGAAATTTGTAAATCGTCCCAAGCGCATCGAGCGTCACTACTATTCCTGGCCGAGCCTGAATGGCTTTGCTCGAACCAGCACCCATTTCTGCACAGTATGAGAAACGAGGGCAAAGCGAGCCTGCCTCGAGTGATGGATGTGGTAAGGACTCGAGTGCATTAGTAGGGCTAGCTCCTCGGTGCGTGATTGGTCAGCTAGACCCCTGCAAGTTCAAGGAGGTTAAAGCTCTGCGGACGAGGCTCTCGGTCCAGATTATGGCATCATGCGCCTCGAAAATTCCAAAATATGCGAGCAAAATAGTTCAGTTTAGAAAGCAACAATTGCATAATTCATATTGACAAATTGCCTGTTGCTTCACACCTCCGAGACCTCTTCTCCCGACGACTGCTCCGGAACTCCAAGAAGACTGCGCAGCTCGTATAAAGACCCTCAACTTCTGTCTACAATCGTTCCCTACCCCTCCATCCAGTTTCCAAACAAAATACAGAGGCCAGTACCCGGGCACCACCCGAGTACTCTCCCACCACCACCACAATTCCCACCCTGTCGTTCTTTCGTCGCCTCTTCCTCCAACCCACCCTCCGCGCCTCAGCCCCGACCCTAGCAGCGGCCACGCTCACCCAACACAACCCGCCAACCCCAGCGTCTCCCAAGAACCCCCTCGCGCTCCTGCGCAACACCTCCACCATGTCGTCCACACTGCACACAAAAGTCGCCATAATAGGCTCCGGCCCCGCCGCCCACACAGCCGCAATCTACCTCTCCCGCGCCGAGCTCCAACCAATCCTCTACGAAGGCATGATGGCCGGCGGGACCGCACCCGGCGGCCAACTCACCACCACAACCGAGGTAGAGAACTACCCCGGGTTCCCCGCCGGCATCACAGGCCCCGACCTAATGGACGCAATGAAGGCGCAATCTGAGAAATTCGGGACGAAGATATTCACTGAGACGATTACGCGGCTCGATCTACAGAGTAAACCGTTTAGACTGTGGAGGGAGTACGATGATGGGGAAGGTGATGCGCCGGCGCACACGGCTGACGCGGTGATTATTGCGACGGGGGCGAATGCGCGGCGGTTGGATCTGAAGGGGGAGGAGACGTATTGGCAGAACGGGATCAGTGCTTGTGCGGTATGTGATGGGGCGGTGCCGATCTTCAGGAATAAGCATTTGGTTGTTATTGGGGGTGGGGATAGTGCGGCGGAGGAGGCGCTATTTTTGACGAAGTATGGGAGTAAGGTTACGGTTTTGGTGCGGAAGGATAAGTTGAGGGCGAGTAAGGCTATGGCGAATCGATTGTTGTCGCATGAGAAGGTGGAGGTGAAGTTTAATACTGAGGGTGTTGAGGTGTTGGGCGAGAATAAGCCGAGAGGGCTGATGACTCAGTTGAGGGTTAAGAATAATCAGACGGGGGAGGAAGAGACACTGGACGCTAATGGGTTATTCTATGCTGTTGGCCACGATCCTGCGACGAGTTTGGTGAAGGGCCAACTCGATCTGGACGAGGAGGGTTACCTGAAGACACAGCCGGGTACATCGTATACCTCGCTTCCGGGAGTTTTTGCAGCGGGAGACGTCCAGGATAAGAGGTATAGACAGGCGATTACATCAGCCGGTAGCGGATGCATAGCTGCATTGGAAGCAGAGAAGTATCTCGCTGAGCTTGAGGGGCCAGATGAGACTACTAGTCCTGAGCAGGACAGTGAGGTGAAGAAGGGGAATCTGGATGGCGCTGATAATGCGCCTGAATACAGGTCGAACCCACTTCTGTAGGTGTCGCGAAAAGCAAAGTTCCTAGACAAGGTAGAATAGAAGGCATGCATAGAGATGGTTCAACGTCGAGGCAGGCACGGATCTTTATATGTCAAGTGCTAGACTAGCCTGTTCCTTTTCCCTTTAAAAAAAACATGTGGAATGGCTCAGCCCTCTGGTGTCATTCTTAAACTTCCGCCTGGACATATTCCCTGCACCAAAACATGCCACTTCTCTGGAGGTGTAATCTCGAGGGCCGCTGCCCAGTGTGCGGATGGATGAACATATTGTACATTTTCTATACACATCCTCATTCCATACGCAAACGCTAATATACAGCATCGAACCAAATCTAACCATTACCTTCTCCTCAAGTACCATACATATGCTGGACCAGATGTTTCCACGCCATAAGGTGTCGGTACTTCGGCAAGACCAGGTCTGGCCACTGGATGCCTCAAATAGACAGCAGCGCATATATTCTGGTTGACCTCCAGATATCTGGGTATGAATGTAAAGGCAGACATATAGTCCCTCGGCCTCCACGGCGTCGCGTACGGTTTGCTGTTATCAATTGGGTTGTCGATCGAGCTTTCAAATGCGAGCTGTAGTTGCTGCAGATCTGCGTCAGAGAGGTAGTTGATGCCCTCGTCCTCCTCATCTGGTGTTACTGGGTCCTTGGCCTCACTCTCGGTATCCTCAGCATCGAGTTGTGCTTCAGCGAGCACTTTATCATCCTCATTGTCTTGGCCCTCGATCGTCTTCTGCACTTTCTCCGAAGGCAACGCTGTCTTTCCTTCTCTTTTGTTCTGCCGCTGTATCCTTAGCTGATTCTTCAGCTCTTCAAATTGTGCTTCCAACGAGTCCGTCAGGACCGTACTCGATGAGCTCCTGCTGAGCATCCGCTTGACAGCCTTCGTGAAACCACGTAAATCCTGCTTCTTTTTCGCGCCGATCTTGCTTCGTTCGGAGGTGAGAATCGATTTTGCCTGTGCTTGGAGTTCCTTGAGGACTTCACGTGGAGTTCGATCAATATCGACTTCATCTTCTTCCTCAACTTCTGGCTCAGGCTCGGGCTTCACCTCCTCTGCTGCCTCTTCCGATTCACCTTCGCCTTCAGTCACAGCCGCCGCTTTAGTCGCACCCTCCTTTGACGCACCAGTCGCAAACATGACTCGTTCAGGATCAACCTGGAACATATCGCCTGGGTTGAGGAGGTAACCTGGGTATTTCATCTATTCTTCTGTTAGCATCACCGTCCTCGCACTGCCTCAGAAGCCATACCTTCTTTCCATTGACCCTTACACCACCATGCACAACAAACTGCCTGGCCTGCCGCGTACTACTCGCAAAACAGCTCCTGAAAATAGCAGTATCCAACCTCCTCTCAAGCGGCGCAAAAGTCATGTTCATGTACGGCGTCAGTGGTAGCTTCCTCTTCTCCCCTCCTCGACTATCACTATCTCTTCCATGCTCATCCTTCAGACCCGCACCACGTCCCGCCGACTCTATGGACCCATCGTTGCGTGCAAGATATTCAGGGCTCATAGGAACGACAGAGGCTAGGCGCCTCCGGAACATCTTGTTCCAGTGGGCCTCCCTCACGGGCTCGCCATGATACGATCGTAACACGGACTTTGCCGCCCATTTTTGCTGGTAGAAGGTTCTGCCTCGGTATGGCGTGGGTTTGATGCGCGAGAGGTTGTAAAGGTTGTATTTCGACCAGGACTGACGGACTTTCTAGAGATGGGGTATTAGCATGGTCGATCACGGAGGTAGACTGGCCACTGGGGGCGGCGGGTTGGCGGATCTAAGAATGGTTCTTTTACATACTGCCTTGGACAAGGGCGTCGTCGCCCGATTGCGCATGGTGAAACGAGTGTGAGGCCGATGTAGATAATGCTGCTGGTGATGCGAATGGTTCGACAGATGCAGCCATGAAATTCGTGGTCACGTGCAGATTCCGCCGACGAGGCTCCGCAGTCCGGCGTGCCGCGGAGAGACCTACGAGCATGGTCGATGTAGCATTGATCCGAAACAAGACTGTGCAGAGCCCAATACAAATGGTCCTTCCCAAGCCAATAAACCATGCGGTATAGTAGCACAACGGCGATTCCAAGGAATCGAGAGTATTCCTGCTGCCTCCTGTTCAGGGTGAGAACCCTCCACTTGACATATACCGAGAAAGTACCTACATCCACGTATTTTGCGTCCAAAGCTTGTGAACAATCAACACAACAATGAACCACAATGCGTAGAATCACAGTGTACGGCCAAGCGAGAAGACGCTCTCGATGAGCTTAGAATGGAACAACGCGAAGAGTGCTTACTCATTTTATTTTTGGTTTACTAACAACTCATGTGAATCAAAAACGCCACAACTGACAGTCCTAGCCGACTGGAGGCACTCCGTGAGACAAGCCAACAACAAGTTCAGAACAGAACAACAAAACACATCTCCAGTCCAGGTAAGTTCCTGTATCCTTCATCACCTCCCTCTCCGCGAGCCACCAATGAGAAAATTGTTCTCTTGACTCATGTAGCCGCCTGAGCGACAGAGCTACCGCCTCTCCCACGACGCCGACCTCGACCTCGACCACGACCACGGCCTCGACCACCTCGAACCCCAGCTGCTGCAACCTGAGCCTGTGGCTGATCTCGTGCCTCTCGCTCAGCTGCATACGCCTTCATCCTATATCCCTTCGCAATCAGTTTGTCGACCTGAATAGGACCGGTATCAGTCCAGCCTTGTCGATCAAACAGCCCTCGTGGTCTGTAGCCTCGCTCGTCGAGTTGCTCGAAGCACTCAGAATCTCCATGATCAACCTCTGATGCTGTGATGCTATTCTTCGACTTGCCAGCTTCTGGCTTGATGAAGTATTTCTCTTCATCCAGGTTGGCATATTCATCCCACTTGATGCGTCGAGTGAGGGTAGTGTCAAAGACTTCGTCTTCGAATCCTGCAATGTCTTGAGTTGCTTCACCTTCCTTCAACGGACCGATGAACTTGGTCGCTCGTTCCCACTCTCGGCCGTGCTCTTCATCATAGTTTTCGGCGATGAGGTAGTGAGTACGGAGTTGCTCGTTGGACTCCCACGTTGGGCCGGACTGGGCAGGTCGAATCAGTAAGTTGAGTGTTGGTGAGTAGTGGACCAACCAGGAGAGGAACCGAATCTTAGCTCTGAGCTCTTGATCGTATCGTGTCACTGTTCCTTCTGGGTCGCCACTCTCATCCTCGGTGTAGGCATCCTTGTCTGCGTCCCACTCAGAGTATAGTTTGAACCATTCGAGGTTTGGCAGATACATCAGGAAGAGCTGCAAGAACCTCGGCCAATGATGCTGGTGCTTGCACTTCATCTGAAACTCCATTCGAAGACTGAAGCGCCGGATCAGCAGGCAGTTGTCTTCGCCGAAGACCTTTGGCATGTCTTGTACGCCGGCCGAGTGCTTGCCATGGTACAGCACCTTCTTTCTCTCGCTCAGGTATGTCTCCACCTCTTCTCTCAATGCCTGGCATGATCCGAACAGACCTTCGAAGGTGCGTATCAGGACTGGGTAATGGTGCTTTAGTCGCATTGCTCGACGACCGTGTTTCTTTGGTGGAGCCATTGATACATCGATAACACGGTCTGGTACCCCATTTGAGATCATATCATATAGGATGTGGCGGATATCGTATGGGAGCTGGCAAAATTTGGAATCGGGTTGAGTATCCATTTTGGTCGTTTTGATTGTGGGTGTTGGTTATCCGCTAATATGTTTGAGATGAGTGCTTCGATTTGGTTTTGGTCTCTGGTAGTTGAGATTGGTTTTAGGGAAATTGTATCGGAGATCCGTCTTCGTTATGGTTGGTTGTGACAAAGACTCTCAGGTTGAATGATGGAAGAAATAGCAAGGTCTGGTAAAGATGGGAGACGCCGCCTTATATTCTCCTAGCCCATCAAACGCCCGAATATCACTACCCATATCAACAGAACACGAAGCCACAAACATGACTCCGAGCTTGCACTCATCCCCATATCACGCCGCCAAATATGGCAGTTCTCCCACGTCGAACCATGATGCTATGCCGGATTGGGATGGGAAGGTGTATGTTCTGATGTTGTCGCCCCAGAAACATGTCGCATCCGGTTTGGTTGGGTCTATCTCCTGCACTTCTGATGGAGTTGAAGTTGGCGTCACGGTGACCACTTCTAATGCTTCGGTCACCGTGAGTGTTGTTGACGAAACCAAAGCTGTGACCGAGCGAAAGCTAGTGGTGACCAAGCACGACAGCATTCACAGGCAGATCGACTGACGGAACAACAGCTGTGACCGAGCTGAATGCCGCCTGTGACCGTGAAACATGGCAACGGTCACGTACTGGAGCCACTGCTATGAAAATGCCATATTAACGGTTG